>NC_141696.1:522407202-523007202 GCF_964263255.1 Lissotriton vulgaris
GCCACGCTCAATGTGGCCAATGGCAGCACTTCATAGTATTCAAGCATACGATTATGGAGCAGTGTTAGCCGGGGTGGCTGTCTCTTGACACAGACAGTGCAGCCATTCCGGAGCAAGCAAATTAACAGCAGCAAAACAGCAGCCAAGGCGAGAATTAGAGGAAAGCCGTCAAAGCTGGAAAAAAGAGAATGAAAAAATGCCAGTATCACACCAAATATAGGGCCCTATTAGGATGGCAGACGGACCTACGTCCGTCCACCACCCCAGAGGAGGTGGGACCATCCGCAGGGGCAGCGGTGGTCCCTCTGTGCAAATTAGGATGTGACCGCCACCCTGGCGGTCACATCCTGTATGTTTAACATTGCGGCGGGTGCTGCTTGAAGCAGCACCCGCCGCAATGTTAAAAATGCAAGCAGTGCATTTGCATGCACAAAGCGGCAGGCACCGCGCGGTGCCTATCCCTTCATGCATGCAAATGCAGGGGAGTACCATAGGTACCCCCATGTGCACCCCCACCCCCCTTCACCCTGGGGTCCCGCAACGGGCCCCAGAAGAAAAGACCGTATGCCTTTTCGTGGCGGCATTGTCGCCGCGGAAAGGCATATCAAAATGCAAATCCTAATGTGGCTGGCAGTGTCTGATAGTCACCGCCACCATATGAGAGCTTTTCCGCCGCGGTCTCGTGGCAGAAAAGTGGCGGACGGTCTCCACGTCCGCAGATGACCCCCCTGCCATCCTAATCTGGCGGGGGGTAATTTCTCACAATGCAGCAGTGAATCCGCATCCTCCGGGCCGGTGGTGGCTTCGGCTGGCCCGGAGGATGCGGATTCACCACAATCATAATCGGGCCCAAAGTTTGAAATGAGGTCACAAGGCCGAAGCCCACAAGTTTAAAAAAAAAAATGGTCCAGGCCTGTCATAGTAGAGGCATTGAAAATAGTGCGGATCAAAGCTCCGAAATTAAGTGGGAGATGAGCATGCACCACTGTATGGGTGTTAGCTACGTGAAGGACAAATGTTTCACAAGAAGACTTAAGAGTGACTTCTTTTTGGGACAATAGAGCCCTTATTCTGTTTAACTTGTTGAACTTTACTTTCAGGGTCGGAATGGAAGACCAAATGAAGATATCAAGCTTCCCATGTGGGAGTGGGAAAAGCACAATTTTACAGCGGACTACGCACTGTGAGACAGTGATCATGTAAGGCAGTGTTTCCCAAACTGGGGTCCGCGGACCCCCAGGGGTCCGTGACACATTCCCAGGGGGTCCGTAGGCAACAGTTTTAAAAGCACAGAAAAGTTTCTTGTATAATTAGCAGCTTTCCAGCAACAATAAAAGTGTCAAGATCATGCCAGTGATTAATGTACCTGCTGGAGCATGAGGAAAGTTTTGTTCAGTGGCAGCTTTGACTTAACGAAGGTAGCACAGAGGGTTAATGTGACTACTGCAAAGAACGTGTAACATGCATTTTAAAACGCAGTATTTTATGTGCATAGGTTCGTGGTTACTGCTTTTGTCACAGAGATTCTTTTGTTACTGTGCACTTCACAAGTGACAATTGTAATGTAGCAGAGGGACCTATAAACTGTCATCAAAGAGCTGCTTGCAAACTGCATGGTACCAGTTAGTAACTTATGTTTGTCCCCAGTTATTCATTATCCTGATGCTGCTAAAAAGGTTTATTTGTGTGGAAATACATTTTTAATGTTAAAGTCAGTGCTAGCCACTGTGTTATGTTCTGAATCCTGAGTTTGTGCTTTTCCAGACCAAGCACTCTTTAAACATTTTATATACACACTGATTTACATGTATGATTCAATGTCGCGAACCCGTTTGCGCATGCAAAAACGTTTTGGGCCATGTAAATTGCCTATTTCGCGAGTTGCAATTTGTTTGCGACTCGCTAAATACGTTTTGCAACTTGCTATTTGGAAGGGGCATTTCCTTCCAAATAGCGAGTCTCAAAACCATGTACAAATGTTTTGCGGTCGCAAAACATTTGCAATTACCACCTACTTCAAGTAGATGGTAATGCATTTGCAAATGGGAAGGGGTCCTCAGGGGACCCATTCCCCTTTGCAAATGCATGCAAAATATTTTTTTAAGGACAGGCAGTGGTCCAAGGGACCTCTGACTGCCCTTAGAATATTCAACGAAAATGTTTAATTTCCTTTTTCTTTAAATGCATGGTAAATGGGCTGCATTTTCTTTTTAAAACTGCTTTATTTAAAAGCAGTCCCAGACATGGTGGCCTGCAGAGCCCAGCAGGCCACCATACCTGGGAGGGCTGGCATTCCCAATGGGCTAGAAATTGCGAGAGGCTAATTAATATTATTGAACCTCGCAATTTGCGACCCCATTGGGAATCCCAAACAGTGTTAAACACACTGTTGTACATTTCATTTAGCGACTCGCAATTTGCCACTTGCCATGTGTCGCCAATTGCGAGGCCCTAAATGAAATGGTTGTACATCTGGCCCCAAAATTCTTAGTACTTTGAGTATGTGTTTTGTATGCACAAGTGTAATTTTTTTTCGAATTACTGTTTTAATATTTGAAATTTTACTCATACAAATTGCTTGGGGGTCCCCGGCTTCCAGTGGTGACTCAATGGGGGTCCTCAGGAGTCAAATGTTTGGGAACCACTGATGTAAGGGATCCCAGCCAACATCCCACAGCAAGATTTATTATTCAAAACAAATAGCTGTTAGCTAACAGTGTGAATGTTAGTGTGATAGCTAGCACTGGATTTCCTTTCAAAATTCATGCTAAATTCAGAGCCTGTGTGTTAGAAGCGCTGTGCAATTGTATATTCTTACACATGAAGGAGTGATCAGGTGTGGAAGTACACTCTTCCCCCTTGAAGTAAACCTCTTTACCATCTCTCAGACATCTGTATGAGAAGGGAAAAGACCAAACCTCATGGAGAAACGTGGTACCCAGTGGTTCATACTTGCCTTAGGCATAGTGTTTCATACATGAACTAAATTTAAACAAAGAAAAAGACAGAGTTATTAACCCATGGATGAGCCATACAGCAGACTTTGATTGGGCCACAGAAAATGGCAACGGTTCTAATTTTTTAATATGCAAAAGGGAATATGTTGCATCCTTCATGGACATGAACTGTTGTCTTCCTGTTAATTTAAAAGGTGAAAACAATGATGAAGTGTTCATGTAGTCCCAAGGCACTTTTCCACATTTCAATGTTTGTAAAGTCCAAGCAAACTGCATTATGGAACGCAATTGATTTTGACCATGGCACAAAACAGACACTTTGTCCTGCACAATATCCACAACAGATAAAACAATGTTATCTAAAGTATAAATCCTGCAGGAAAGAGTAGTAATGCTATTATCAATGACAGCAGGCACCTTTTCTAAATTTGCTTGGTCTATAGCCCTTAAACGGAAAGCTGCTTCAATTTGCGACAGTTTACAAACTCCATTGTAAATAGCATATATATATCTCTTGGACCTGCCACCTACAGGGCCTTTAACAAAATCAGTCAAATCAACATCGTCAGTTAATAAGGACAAATGATGTTTAACTGGGGGTAGGGTGGAAGGTTTCAGCCAATTTTTACATCATTTTCCCACTGAATAGGTGGTAACGGAATGGGAAGTTTCAAAACTGGGATCCGGTCTGTCCTGTTTGTAACCAGGGGCCAGACCCAGAAAGCGATGTTGGCATGAATCAGAACTTGTTTGCCATACCAACCAACCTCGGGTATCCAAGTTAGAAATGTTAAATGAGGTGTTCAAAATTAATGACTGCAAATCATTAAGAGACATATCTGTATGATTGTTCCATGCAGAATAGGCATACAGATTAGGAATTTTAGAGGCATTCAATGGTTCTGAAGTTGCCAAACCAAAACACATTGTGTGAGAAATTGAACTATTCAAGAACAACATGTGGGTTGGGATACGGCACGCACAATGTAATGCTTCTTTGCCTTGCAACTGCCAGGGTTTAAAACTCCAAACAGATTTAAGATCTATTATATCATTCCACTGCTCATAGCCACCTATAGCTAACTGGTTCATAAAGGATTTGGAATACAGAAACTTTCTGTGAGGGAGCCTAACTTTTGAATTGAACTTAGAATTCATTTTAAAATAAAAGGAGTTCGGGTTGGATCGATCAAAGTCAGTGAAATATGTAAATTTGTTCAAAAGGGTATTGGAGCTGCCTTTGATTGGAGTTGGGCAATGTTCCCATTGGGTATAATTAACCACATTTCTAAATGTATTAGCTTTACGCAGAAAATGATGGCCATAGTGCTGATAACAAAACAAATCTGCATAGTTTGCAGAGTTTAAATACAAATCTTCAGCATCAAATGCAGCATAATATTTCAAATCAGAAAAAAGAGCTTTAACGGCTCGGACATTTCAATCATCAGAGCGTATGTTTTGTTTCACAACATCCCACATAGAAACACGAAGTACATTTAGAACATTAACCACCTCTGTGGGCCCATGAATTTGAAATTTTACAGCATCCCATACAATCCCATCTAACTCAGGCCAGGCAGTTATGTTGACAAAAGTCTGGTCTCGCTTCATGATGTGTGATGAGAAGTGTGGGGCCAAAGTTCCATCAATTAACCTAATTGTTGATTGTTCAGTTATATGGTGTCCATTGATGAGGCAAAAAATACTACCACTAATCCAATCGACATGAACAAAAAAATGGAGATGAGGACCAACCAGATGTAAGTCCACGGTGGAACTAAGAAATGTCTTTTTAACAAAGTAACAAAAATAGAAAACTTTGATGGTGCACTCGATGTTATGGAGTCAGTGTCAAATGAAAAATGTGACTGGTCAACTGCACTTGATTGAACACCAGGCAATGACACATCTGTGGGATAGGTATACTCAGTATCCGCATGTGGATTGCCAGCCAGCGGATTTAATAACGGATTAGTAACTGTGTGCATCTCTATGGCAATGTCAGACCTGGTGGTGTTAGTCGAGGCCAAAACAGAATTTCTAAGCTTTTCTGGACAAGACACCGCTGGAGTCATACGAAGAACAATCAGCCACTCGTTGTAGTTTGACATTGTCTAAGGAGATGTGCCTGTTATCCTTGCGACCAGGAAGTGGTGGTAAAATGACTGTTCTTGTGCCCTGCACGCCAAGCACTAGAACAGGTGCTTGATAAGAGGGGCTGAACTCCTTCTTGCTCTTCACCTTCTCATGGACCAGGTCTCCGACTCGAGGTAGCCAGCCAACTACCGGAATCTGTAGTGTAGCCTCAGTACTGGAAGGCAAGTGTTCCTTTGCAAGACTGTCTTGAGTCTCAGGTTCTTTAACCCAGCGGAATGATTATCTACGTCAAAGGGCACGGTTGTCGCTGCCATTTCTAGACCATCAAGGTCCGGGACAAACAATTTTATCCCAAAGAGCATTTTGCATGGGGTACACCCACCCAGAGATCTTCTATGGAGATTATTAAGTGAACGTTGTACGCTATAGAAATGGGCAAACCAGTTTCTGCCAGTACCTAAAACTCTAGCTGTCAAGGATTGATTTAAGTTATGGTTAATTCACTCCACAACAGAATTGCCCTCAGGCCAATATGGAGACGGAAATTTGACCTGCACCCCAAAGACCTCATGGCTTCCTTCTACGCCCTAGAGGCGAACGCTGGACCCTGGTCAGAATGGAAGGTGCCACATGCAAAAATTCCCACAAAGACACGCACATCCCTGATGACAGTTTGAGCATCAGCACTGCGTTGTGGCCAAAACCATAGAACGAATCCTCTGCAACTAAGATGAACAGATACTCCCGGATGTATGACGTTACAACGCATGCTTTTACCACGCATGCCTTTACAACGCGGTTTTTACAATGCATGCCTTTACAACGCATAGTGCTTTGGGGCACTGGATAGTAAATAGTTTAATTTACTATTCCAACTCCAGTGCCAGTGGATAGTAGGGAAGGTGTTGGATAGTAAATTAAACCTATTCCCTATCCTAGAGCGCCCCCAGCGCAATGCGTTGTAATGGTTTGCGTTGTAAAAGTTGCGTCGTAAAGGCACTGCGTGGTAAAAGTTGCATTGTAAAGAATATTTCCCGATACTCAGTATTAGAAGACATAGGACCGCAGTGATCTAAATAAAAACAACCCAGTCGTTTATTAGATATGTACAGCTGAGTTTGAGGAGGCCGTGCAGCAGTCAAAGGTTTAATCTGCTGGCATATTTCACAAGAGAGGACATAATCACAAGTTTGTTTATATAACCCACACCATCAGTAAAGTTACTGTAAGATAGAGACAGTTGCTGAAATGCCGGCATGAGCAGAGGCCATGCCTTCGTGAGCGGCTGTTATCAAGGAAAGCCTGCGGTCAGTGTTGGGAATCAGCCTGTCACCAACATTGTTAATTCCCACATAGGGAACTTTATCAGGACTTAAATGATACGAGTATTTAGAAGGGAAACCCCTAGGGTAATTATCACCCTTCTCTGTAGCAGCAATAGCTGCCAAGATGTTATCATCAATCTTACTTTTAGACCTTGTAACTGCTGCTACTAAGTATGTGACTACTGCTGTTTTCACAGCTATGTCAGCTAAACTGTTGCCAACAGCGTATACTCCTATGCACTGCTGACCAAGAGTATGAATTACACTTACGAGAAGCAGACAATCTTTAAGTTCTGTGACTCGAACCCATAGCATTTAATGCTTAATTGTGCTACCTTTGGAATCACAATAGTCATTCTGAGTCCAAAAGAATAAATTGTCGTTGAAAGACTGAGCACAGTAGAAACAGTCACTCACAATCAAAGTAGTCACACGAGGATCAGCAAACCCCAGTGCAAGCATTAGAGCACGCAGCTCTGCCAATTGGGCAGTACAGTCCCCTAATGTCTGCGTGTGCACAACATCGGACTTGGATTCTCAGTTCACAATGGTACCAGCCACTATTGCGCAGGTTGCTGAATAAGAATGTTTAGATCCAGTCGCCGGTTACGCTGAACCGTCTGTGTAAATGATACAATGGTAATCATCAAGCGGGGGCATGGACAGAGGAGCAGGATGAACAAATTCATACTGTAAAAACTCCTGTGTTTGCAATGAGGAGTCAAAGATAAATGTGACATCCGCAGATGCCAGGGAAGTGGCCCATTGTATCCAAAAGGGGATGCAAAGCTTTAGAATTTTGTACACTGACTTTCGTCACCACCTCTAGGGCAGGATACGGTGTAGCAACCAACATGTGTTTTCCCTGTGACAGCGCTCTCTCTTTCAGAATCACCTTCTGTACAGCTGTCAAAACCTTTTAAACAGGAAAAAAGCTCATTTCAGCCAAAGTGTACAAGTGTAACTTGTAAGCAATAGGTACTGTGTCTCTTCAATAAACGTCAAGTAAGTGAAACCCACTGCGCCTGGCACAATTCTTAGTACCAGGTTTGTGTGGTTGTCACGAGTCAGTAAGCATTTAGATTCGCGAACATCAGACTGCAGAGATTGCAGAATAGCAGAATGTTCAGGCAGCCAGCATGATTTGGTAAAAGTAGGTTGTATCAAGGCATATAGCGGCTTGCTACACTATGCATAGTCAGGAATATATGTACGCCTGAAATTCAAAAATCCCAGCAAAGATTGTAGTTTTTTCAGAGTTGAAGGAGATCGCAAACATGCTCATTTCTCCAGGGAGTGAGGTGCTAGACCTCGACCTTCATTGTTGAGCTCATAGCCCAGGAACAACACTGTGAGCCTGCAATGTGTGATTTTGCAAAGTTAAGTTAGTATCTGTAGTCCGCAAACATAAGTATGATGCGATCCTCACGACAGAGATGCAGCAATAATTCGTCGTTTGTGAGATAAATATCATCAACATATGAGTACGCATCTGGGTCTATGCTGTCTATCAAAGAGACAATACGTGGGGAAAACACGTAGGAGCTATTTTTGTAGTCCATGGCTAATCTTTTTAATTGTTTTTGTTCGCAGCCACAAGTAAAAGCTGTCCATTGACTAGTAATAGAGGACAGGTTATGACTAAAAAAGCCATTGGAAATGTTGAGTGTAGTTTTAAACCTTTTGCTCACAAAACTGTCTACGATAGCAGAACTATGGGTATTCTGTTCCACGCATGTACGACAATGAGAGTTCAAATGCCGATAATCCAAAACTAGGAGGTACGACCCATCAGGTTTGGTTACAGTGAAAAGAGGATTATTCATGAGTGACACACATGTCTCAATCACACCTTGGTATTCTAATTGTTCAAGGAATTCCACAATGGGAACCTTAGCTTCCTGCCGCATGGGATATTGGGGTTGTGGCTGTGGCATAGAGTGCAATGGTATCTCATGCCTGGACGAAAGTTTATCCCATCCAACCTGACTATGGTACAACGCCAATGCTAGCACCAGAGCCCACTCTTCTGAAAAGTTCTGCACCTGCTCTTTGGCTAAGGTGTGTGAAAAACTAGGGAGGATTACCTCCTCCCCCCTCGGAGCTGCCAGAACTAAAGCTGGGGACCAGTCTGCCTCAGCTAACAAAATGTCATATGTAGAGGTCAGATTTTCCCCAAGAATCCCTTTTATTACACGCTGTATGTCACCTTCTATTAAAAGTACTATATCAAATAGTTTGTCAGGGGGAGCCACTCAAGTGTCAGCAGTATCCACTGTGATGAAAGTGTCAGTTGCTGTCGCCTTCAGATATAGATGCAGTGCTTGACGCACTATTGTAACCTCCACTGCGCTGTCTAGCAGCGTCAATGCCCATGTCAGGTTCCGAAGCTGTGTTCTCACTATCTGTGGCATACTTTGTGGTTAAAGCAGCAACTTTACTTTTCTGAAACTGAGGGCGTTGACGTGGAAACTCATCCTGCTTTCCTTTACTGTCAGCCGGACAAGGCTGCTCACGTCCTTACGGGGCACCTCGACCTCTGCCGTGTTCTCCTCCACCGGCTTGTGAGCCTGATCTTTTCTGTTACGAATGAGGAGAACGTTGATCAGGAACCTGAAATCTATCAGTAGACCTAATTCTCACGCGGTCGCACAAATTATATGTGCGCTCAGTAGACATCTGTATCGGTGACGCAGGACGCAACCCTTGTTTCTGTTGCTGCTTCCCCTGTTTTTTTATTCTTCAAATTCTGTTTAAGAAAAACTAGACGGTCATCTTTAATTTACTCTGCCATCTGAGTTTGCGGTTGAGCTGCTGTTTTAGCAAAAGGCTTAACACCTTAAGTATTGCGGCCAATGGTTTTGTAAGTAACCGCAATCATCTGGGTATCTCGGCGTTGGCGACAAGGCGCAAAGGATTAGACACCTGAAAGTTAACCCCATCTTCCTTTACATTTGCAAGGATAAGATCAACAACTACTTCAAACACTCCGACAAGCCTCAGTCCCAACTCAACAGCCGTCTCCAGACCATGCTCCTCCTGAACACGCTTGATCACGGAGAGCAGTACAGTCATAGACGGTGTGCCAAAGCACTTCACATATACTGCTGCAAATACTTTACCCCAATTCTCACAATCAGTTACCTCTGGTACTAAGTCTTTGTGCAAACTAATTGTGAGGATCCTGTGTTTTTCCACAGGTGTCGTATTAGGAAATACTGCTTCCAGTTGGTAAAATTTCTCAGCAAGCCAACAAGGCATATCGTCCCTAGTTTGGGGACGCTTGCCCATTACTGAATTAACCATGACGGGACTAATAGACATCCCGGATGGTCCAACTGGTTGCGCCTCAATTCCAGGTGCCCCCACCTGGAGATTGCAAGAAATGTATTGTACTAAAGCCCTGTGTACCGCAATTAAGGAGGTATGTAGTTGGCATAAATCGTCTACACGGACATTTAGATAATGTGGGTGCGGTGTGAACCCGGCCAAGACTGGCCAAGTGGCCCCAGGAATAGACAAAGGGTCTAGTCCGATTTTAGTCATGGTGTGGGGGAGGGCACCATTAAACCAAAATACGATGCTGCCTTGCCAAAATCGGAATCTCTTGTTTCCTATATGGAGCGTAATTCGCAGGTGTCACAGTGGGAGTGTAGGAGTGGAATGTTTCATCCTCCGCATTTATTGCAACAAATGTAACCCAAGAGTATAAAAGCTCAAAGGGGAACGCTGCATCTGCACTCACAACAAAGATTACTGACATGTCGTCATCAGGCACTTGAAACTGCGTCAGATGGCGATGGAGCGCTGCACGACTATGCGGAGCTATTTGAATATCACTCATAAGGACCAAGAAAAGAAAAACAATTTATATAAATAGTATCACAAAATGGGTAGTAATTCAGAACATGAACCTTTTTAAATCTCAAGCTTAAATGAACCTATAACACATTCATATAGGTAGGCTAATCCATAACTACTGTTAACCGGAAACAGGAGTGAGGGTATTGTTGACAAGTAGAAGCACTACTAAAGTGGCCCGAATATAAGACCAAACGTTAGGTGTGCCATGTTGCAGGGATTCTGCTCATGCACAGAACTATGAGCAGGAAACCAGGACCTTGGTATATTGTCAACCTCAGTGCCCAGAACGTTCCTTAGTGCCCAGAACCCCAATCCGACTAGCATCAGTGTCTCATTTGTTCTCCGTACTACAGCGAAGCTACCCTTGATTAGACAACCCAGAACAAGCAACTTAGTGAACTCTCAGGAATCGTGGGAATCAAAGACACTCTTTTGTATATATACTCATACAAGTCCACAACGTGAGCAATCAGAGGCATGGTATAGTTTAAAATGTTTATTTTTAACTACCTGCTCTAAGTTGCAGTATTTTTGCCAACATTAGTAAAAAGATGCATAAAGTTTGTATAAATACTTTGTATGTGTGCTGCACAGTGCAACACGCATGCAATGGAAGAAAAGAAAGGAGAAATTAAAACATTGCTCCTCTTAACGCCCCCTTTCAGATGCAGTTAACTTTTGGCACTAAAGTCTGTCTACAAATGTATGTAGATATGGTTTTGTGCCAAAATGAATGGGTGGTTGCATGGAAACGCCCATGTACCACCCAAGTAACGTCCCCTTGGCACAAAGTAATGGCAAGCAATGCTTTTAATTATTTACAGGGTTCTTTGCAATGCAAATCAGGTTTTGCGCTACAAAGTAAACTGGTAAAAAACATTGTGCTCTAAGCAAGTGCACAAAGTTTGTAAATCAACCCCTGAAAATGTCTTTGGGTTTGTTAGGACCCTGCTGAATTTGATTACGAAAGAAGTTGATTCCTATAGCCTGGATACGTTTTTTGTAATCCTGCAAAGCGTTACAATAAATCACTTTATCTTCAGGTAAATAAGCAGTCCTCCATTTTCACTTTAGGCACTTGCATTCATGTTGTATTTCTTTAAACTCTGTGGAGAAGTAGGGCCTGGGGTACGGGTCCTATAAGTCTTCACCAGGGCTGCAGGAAGAGTTGTACCTTGAAGCACTTCAGCCACTTTGGTCCTTGGAAGCTTTGGCCAGGCTCTGCCGTGTTATTAGTCAACTGACATGTTGGGCTGCTGGACATATTAGAAAGTGAAAATTGAATGGTGGAATTGTCTGTCAAGACCATCGGGCTATCAATAGCATAAAAAAATAGCCTGAGCAAAGGTGAGAACTCTAGGTAACATACGGGCCCATATTGTGTTATGTCAAATTTAAAGAATGATAGTCTGTTATGCGGGACCACTCTTCTCTGTCTGGCAGCCATGCAGTGTGCAGGTTGAAGTCACCAGGGTAATAAAATGTTTGGTACTAAGAGTAAGTGACATTAGAAGACCAAAAAAGGCTATTAGATGCTGTGAGACCTGTGGAGGCAGACAGTAGATCATAAGGATGTTTAAAGCTATTTCTGGTGTCAATTGTAGTACTGCAAGAAGGAACTCATGTTGTGAACATATCTAGGACCCTAATTAAATATTCCCGATTTATGCCCTAATGTGGTTATAACAAATCATATCCTTATAAAAGCATAAGAATCATATCCATATTTAGTAATAGCCAATGCAGTTCAAATACGGCAAGGCTACTTCCTTAGACTCCTAGAAAGTACAACGAGTTCTTTAAACAAACCAAACCTCCAGCAACCTGGGAATTCTCCATGCTTTTGTTTTGATTGGTCCTAGAACTCCTGAGAGTCCGAAAGAATGGCCAGTTCTTAGTGACATCTTTTATTGACGTCTTATGTCCAACCTTACGTCAAACATAGCACCTTCCAGAAATAAATATACCAGCGTTTGCCTTAGGCAACACACAGTGGTTTGGAGCAGAGTGGCTATCTACTTATCCGAAGCCCAGCTGATGCGAGTGCCGAAGGAAGCCGTCCCTCCCATTTGACGCACTAAGAAAGACGCTGTCTTTTTCTCCTGCCGAGAAAATCCAGCTCCAGTGTTTCCAGTCACCCTTGCGGATTACTGGGAGAACGAGTCCTGCCAAGGTACGGAGCTGATTAGACCCTTAGAGAATTTTTGAGTCAGATTCTTGGCAAAACTGACTTAACTTAAACTGCAACTCCCTTACTCCTTCCCACGTACTAGGCTTAGGTTAGGTACACTCTGGTAGGCGTATTTAGAAGCATCAGTTGAGTCATTTAGTCAACTTTTATCATTGTATGTAATTGTATATATTTTATCCGTTTTAATTATCATATGGCTCAGAAAGCATATCAATGCTTTTACAGTATTATCTTTTAATACTCCTGTTACTGTACGCACTTCACTTTATAACAAGTATTGCAATTGTGGCAATTCATTTCTCTTGCATGAGAAAGAAGACTGCTCAATAAATAACACCTTTTATTGAAAACGCCCGTCTCTCTATTTCTCTGCACTCTGGTGAAACTAAGTATGCACAATTGACTGAGTTAAATAGCTATTTATTGTTTTCACACGACTCTGGAGATATACTCCTTATTCTGGGGGAGCAAAGTTGTCATGTTTATGCGGTTGTCAGAAACGAAACCCTTCTTGTCTAATCAGGGAAGTTAACTCCTCCCTGTTCATTCGAGAAAGTTTCTAGTGACCTCTGAGCTAGCTGGCATACCTAATTAAGTCTAACATATTCAGTAGAGACCTAGTCGACCTTAGTCCTATGTCTAAACTGCTGTTTATGTTATTCCAATGCGCAGAGCCTATTGGGAATATAGGAACTACACTACATGGCGCCCAACGTTTGGTAAGGCGATAATCTAACGCAAGATACTAGAGTAACTCAGTTGTGCTTTTTCACACAGACCCCTGTTTCACGTAAAAACTCAACCCAACACATTAGTTGATAAATTTCCCGACACATATATTTTAACTAATGCCTGGCTAACCACAGAATAAAGTTTTTGTTTGGTACAGCTTGCTGGCATATTTTAACTCACTTATTTTTCACACTATTGTCACGAAAAACGAGCTCCGCAGTAATCTGGCGTTGCAGCACACCAGGGAGGCATTCAACTTCTCCTGGTGGGCCCGATGATGAAGCATGTCACCAGCCAGGGTGGTGAGTGAGGGCTTCTAAAGAAATCCCTAAGTGACTTTCTTACAGGTTGATTTCATATACCTTTTTCTCATTAACTGTGCTTAATGAAACTCTCCTCTGACGACACTCTTTTGTTGTTTGACATAATTACCCGGGGGACTGAGAGTGTCTTGTCTCTTCCCTCTCTCTCTAGTTGTTGTATTAGTTTTCAGTATAGTCAACGTTGAAGGATACAGTGTTCCAAAATATTGTGCACCTAATCTTTGTTTCCTCAAAACCAGCTGTGCAAACTTTCTGTCAGTAAAAATGTCAGACAGTGAGGACGAAAGGGACAGAGCTAGACTAGCAGCTCAACTTGTAGCGGACGACACACTTGTCCGAGATAACGACCTGGATGCAATACTCATCCTGGTCAATATAAGAAAAACCATAACTATAAAACTTATAGAAAGTGGAGGCAGGGGTGGGGGCAAGTCTCCACAAGGGGAGCCCTCTGAAAAAAGATACAACCTTAGAAATAGGGACAATTTGAAAAAAGCTGACAGATATCAAGATATTGATACACCTCACTCTCGATCTTTTCAGACTTCATCAAAGAAATCGGAAAGAAGAGGACGGTCAGAACATAAAGAGGAGCACGCCAACTCCAAAGACAAGGAACCTGCTCATCAAAGTAAAAAAATTACAATTTCCCAGAAAGAAAGTAGCCAGTATTAAAATAAAACATGCCGAGAATCCTGAGGACACAACTGAAAAACGGAGAGTGGGCCCAGACAATGCTAGACAGCGCAGCGGAAGTGACCATAGCTCGCTAGATCCTGATGAATCTTCTGAAGACAGTGGACATGAATGAATACATTCAAGTGGAAACTTCAGACACCCGAGTTAGCGTTTCGCATAAACTGTAGGAAATAACATTACGTATAGAGGGAGATAAAACTAGGAAAATAAGAGGTCTCTTTTGGGAGAATATATCTAAAGGCTATGATATCCTTCTAGCAGAGAAAGACTGGCCACCAGAGTTTGTCAGGGAGTACCCACATGGCAAAGAAATGATTATGCCTGCCTTCTCAAATTACATCCCAATTCATAAAAAATACACACTTGCTAGAAAATGGGCAGTGGCCCAAGCCTCTGCATTATATAAAAATCATGTAAGATGGGATGAGGATTCTCCTCACCATAAAATCCAGTTAAAAAATGAACCTACTGCACAGAGGCAGTATCCTGTTAAGCAAGACCCTAAAAAACAAGTAAAAGAAATTTTAGATCAACTTGAATATCAGGGGGTGATTGAAACAGGCACCTCACAAATGAACAATCCTTTGTTTCCTGTCTCTAAGACAGACGATTCATATCGTCTGGTTTTGGACTACAGACACCCAAACGCCTGCTGTAAAACATTTGCAGTACAAAACTCACACAGCGCAGCACTAATGAATAACATTGTGCGCAAGAAATATAAAACGACATTAGATATTTCAAATGGTTTCTTCTGTCAAAACATAGCACCTGAAAGCAGATATTTGACCGCTTTCTCCAGCATTGGGACCCATAAACAATTTTGTCGTCTCCCACAGGGATTCAAGAATAGCCCAGTATTATTTTCAGCCAGGGTAACAGAGTTACTACAAATTTATGATGATGGGGCATTATCTTATGTCGATGACATCTATCTTACAGACGATGACCTGGAGACTCACTTGAAAAGAGTGAACACCATAATACTTGGTTCGCATCTGAAGGGTACAAATTTAACTTTAAAAAATCACGAACTGCCCATCTAACTGTCCTATTTTTAGGATATGAATTATCAAGTGAAGGCAAAAGCCTTTCAGACAACTTCTTAGAGAAGTGTGCAGTACTCCAAGCTCCAAAAACTCTGAAAAACTTACAATCAATACTAGGTTTCCTGAATTTTGGAAGAAAATACATTCTAAATTATGCAGAGAGGGTTAAACCTCTCTACGAACTGATAAAACCTGATTTTAAACCAATTAATTGGACTCAAAAGCACACAGAGATTTTAAGATCATTACAGACAGACATGTTAATTAAAACAAAACTGCAAACACGCACAAAGGAATGCAACCTTGTAATCCGAGTCATCCCAGGAAGATGCGGATTCACATACCTGACCTCTAATGAGGGAGAAACGGTACCAATAGCTTACAAATCACACTTGTACACACAAGCTGAAATGAAATTCAGTTTTACTGAAAAAGTTCTAACTGCGGTTCAAACTGCTGTAGCAAAAGAAAGAACCCTTGCACAAGGTAAACGAATAATTATCGTTACACCGATACCTGCCCTAGAAGCAGTAACAAGGGGGGCAAGCATCCCCAATGCTAAAGCTTTACATCCAAGATCGATACAATGGGTTAATTCTCTTGCTGCACCAGACGTAGTATACAAATTTGATCCTAACTTAAAAACACAAGAATTTCTACAATATGAATATGAATGTCCTCTGCCGACCGAGATTCTACCTCTAGAACATTACGGTTGTATAATATATACAGATGGCTCAGCACAAACCGCAGTTGCGGGTAAACAAGCCTACAGTGCTGCGTGCGCGATTGTTAAAGGTCATTGGCACGAAGGAAAATTTAAACCTTTGGTAACCAAAACTCAATCACTCGGAGATTGTACAGCTCAGCGAGCTGAACTACATGCTTTTAAGATGGCACTTGAAAATAGCGATCGCGAATTCCCCACACTAATAGTGTGCGATTCCTATTACTGTGTCCAGTCTTACAATGAATACTTGCAGAACTGGGTTCAAAACAACTACAAAGATGCAAAAGGTGGCACAATCAAGCATAAAAGGCTTTGGCAACAAGTAGTTATTTTACAGAAAGAACTACAAAAGACTTACGTGATTCATACACTGAGTCATCAATGTGATGGCGTTCACGTTGCGGGGAATTCATTGGCTGATGAGGCAGCAAAAACAGCTGTACAAGCGGCATCCGTAGCTGCCATTACTCGGTCAAAAACAAAAATAGACAGCGAGATAATGCAAGCTGTCAGTGCTTCAGTAAAAGACAGCGGTAAGACATCCCCCGAACGGCTTTCCAGTAAAGTACACATACAAAACTGATGCGAACAATGTTCCGTTTGCTCAAATCCCTAGAGTGGGGGATAGAGCAAATCCAAACACAGAGCACAGATTTGGACTAATTTTAGCGGCACACGAAGGGCTCGCCTCTGCACACTCTGGTGTTTCCGCCACAGTATCATTATTAAAACAGATATATTGGTGGCCACGAATGAGAAAACAGACTAGGAACTATGTTCTAGAATGTGACATATGCCAAAAAATGAAAGTATGAACAGTGAAATGACCAGCGCAGACGCCCCTTCTAATCTCAGACAAACCATTAGCATGTGTTTACCTGGACCACTGTGGTCCCTTACAAAGGGACGGCAACTATAAATATATCATGGTCGCAGTGGATTCTTGTACGAGATTCATTTCGATGTGGCCTCAGCGCTCGGCTGACGCCAAAACTGTGATAAAAGATTTGCGCATCTTTATCGGCACATACGCAATTGGCATGCTACGTTCTAACCAGGGTCCTGCGTTTAGCTCTCGGGCTTACAAGGAGGCCATGGCCAGCATGGGCACTGCATTGCGGTATTCTAGTCCATTCCATCCCGAGGGAAATGCGGTAGTGGAGAGAAAAAACTGTGACATAAAGCAATCTATAACAGCGAGGGTATTAGGTTCGGGTGACGGGTGGGTCAAAAATCTAATAAGTGTCCAACGTAGTCTTAATAACATGCCAAGAAATTCTCTAGGAGGTATCAGTCCGTATGAACGTTTATTTGGTACTAGAATGAGCATTCAGGACTTGGATTGTCAGACTTCAGTGGTGAAACAAAAAACCTTTGCTATCAAAGATCGTTTCGCTGTTTTACACACAAGAAAAAGTCTGAGTAACAAAAAGCTAAAGCCAACAACCACTGAAGAAAAACCACTTGTCCGAGCAAGACCTGTCTGGATTCCAAAGATTGGGGCTCTGGTCAGAGAAAAGATCGCGGTGAAGAAGGAATTTGGGTCTTCTTACTGAAAAGCAGTACCTGTCTTAGCTGTCAGCAGAACAAGATCAGTTGTACTACCGCCCCTTGCTGGTAAAAAGGAGAACAGAGCTGTTTCAATTGACCTGGTAAAACCACAACCATGTGGCCGATAATAAGTAGTAGGCCCAGTGGACTCCCAAGAGATAGCAGAAGACCAAATCTTGTTACAGTCCAAGAGGTTCAAACTGAGAGACTAATCACATTTGATAAACCTGCAGTGATTAAAAAAGGACTATGCAACAAAGCTATGGAACTTGTGCCTCTAGAAACCCAAATTGCATCAGTTCATCAGAAACACCAGTCTACAACGATGTACCCTCGGACTATACAAATGAAACAATAGAAAATGCAAAGATCAATGGAAATCCGGAACCAATCCCACCAATTGACAGAACTGCATCTGGCTTCTTTATCAACTTTGATGACTTTTCCGATAATCCAAGTGAACATGGAGACAAGCCAGCAACAAAAACTTTTAAAAAGGAAATCACAGAGCTCTTTCATCAACCGAGAGAAGCATATCTAACTTCACCATGGATTAAAATATGGATTGTGTTAGGTGTACTTTTCCTCCTTCTGTGGCTCATCTTGGTTTTAAGTTTGGGTGGATTTATTGATGGAAAATATAGTACAATGGACACAGCAAGTCAGAACATCAACTTAGTCCTGAAACCACACAGATCCTCTCACATCGAAAAAAGAGAACTATCATCAGTGAACATCACAGCCATCCCTACACCTGGTGGCATAGCATGGGACAGAACTGACTATGGAATCTATGGCCCGGTTGAGCTCTTGAAATATCCACACCAATTTAAGATTTCCTTAAGTGACTTTTTATCACCTAGTACCTTCTCTGATGATTGGGACTTTGAAAATATTAATAATATGATGTCAGATTTAGAAATGTCAGCAAAATTTACAGAACATGAATATTTACAGGGTTTATCGAATTATGAGGAAATGTATTGTTACAATCACTTTGGGCATCATTATCTGCATAAGTCTGCAAATCCTAGAAATGTTTTCAGTTATAATCAATGGGAACATTGTCCAACTCCGCCAAAAGGCAGTTTGAAAATATTTTATGAGAAATGTTCATACTTCTCAGGGTTTAATTACCCTAATCCAGAAAAGTTTTATTTCAAAATGTTAAATAAGACAGAAGTGAAAAACATGTTGACAAATACTAAACTGATTTATTCGGAATTTGTTTTAGAAAAAATGTCTGCATTTGGTTTTGAATTTTGAAATGTTACAACATGGTCAATCCCAATTGCGTTCTATTGTACAGCTAGGCTGGATATTACAAAACCTCCGTTCAGGTCACGTGCCATGGCGTCTAATCAACACACCGTCATTATTTTCTATGTTTAACCTTACTGATAGACAAATCTCGTTGGCACAAAAAGGAACAGATTATACGGTGCTGAGCATTGAAAAACTAGGAAGATTACCATTGTGGAGAAGTGTGGCTCACTGGTTAGAGCAGGCAGACCCTGAAGCAGAGGTCAGACCCGGGACCAGGGTTCAATTCCCGACGCGGCAGGGTCTTGAGCTCAAATGTCCATGGACTCGATAGTTCTCGCTTCGGTGCCTGACCTAATCATGGGTTCACACTCTGCAACTCTGGGCATTAAGCTTGCTTAATCTCCACAACGGCCCCCCGCAGCGGGATGCCTGGCTTTCACCTTGGGGATGCCCTGTAGGGGCTCTCTCACAGGGAAAAGCCAGGATGGGTTCCCAAGGCAAGCGCAGAGATGCCCCTTCGGGGGTCGAATCTGACGCTATATAAGAATATAATAATAATAATTGACAATGTCAGAAAGACCTGTAATTGAATGGATAAAACATGGCACCATTACAATCCCGATAACAACTTTTCAGTTTTAATACTGCCAAAAATATATACTAGTAGGCCTGTATGAAAGGTGGGGTAAAGGATACATCAAATCAACCTGGAATTTACCTTTTACACCGAATGTTATAGTGAAGGAAAAAAAGAGGTAATTCTTAGTGGTAACAATTGTAAAAAATCACTAAGCGGTACACCTCTGTGTCAAGGTATAAACTTGCATGGAGCCTACGAAGGTTCATCAAACAACCTTTCATGTCATCTGCACGGCAGACCTGCTACACAGATAGAGACCTTTTTCAGGCAACTTTCCAACGGTAGCTACGTTATATTAAGTGAACACAGCTGTTGCGGCATGAAGCCAGGAAAACCCTATTTCGTGAGTGTCACTTCCAGGGTCATTTGTTGTATGCAAGTATTGTATCCAAACAGCAATCCAGACATGGAGGCAGCATTATGGCCTTCTGTGAATATCTCTTCTATTCGAATTGATACTTTAAGCAGAATGAAGTCTATTCTTTTACAAACAACTGTGCTTTTAACCTCGTCCAAAGAAACATAAGACCTGCAAGTTGCAAGGACAGCGGCAGAGATACATACCCTATTATCAACAAATTGCCCCGTGCATTTCGTAGAAATGTTAAGCCAAATCTTAAACATGTCAGATACCAGTGGCATCGCACATGTATTTAAGACACATTTTTCAGGACTGTTAGCACCCTTTGAAACATTTCTGGGCATCTTTCCGAATTTTGTGCATTCTCTTTTCGGTGGCCTGCCTCTTATTTTGGGACTCGTAGCAGGAATTTTATTTTTGTTCCTTCTGCTCCAATATGGCAAGCCACGTCACAGACAAAACTCAGGCTAAGATAGAAAAAACGATCCTAGCAATACGATACCGAGACCGTATCACTAAGGTCCTCGGATTGGCCCGGCTAAGAGATCTGAATACTACCTGGTTTCTTTCATTCAGACCGATCTGGCAAAATTGCATCTTACCTGTGCTTCGATGTCTGCTATGTGGAGAAGAATGCGGGTTGGACGTCTGTCTTACACTACCATCAGCTGTACCAATGGATATCGACGCTTTGCTTTGTCGGGTAACAACTCAAGTCAAGTCAAAGTCAAGTCAAAGGATCTTTATTCGGATATGTAAGAAGATCCATAAAAGTGCAAAGTCATCACAACAATCCACATAATAAGCTATTAAAACAGTCTAAAACAATTTAAAAATACACAATCGATCTGTGTGATGGTTGCCTAACAAATTATATTTAGGAGGGAACCATCTAATTATATCATTAAAAGTACATCCCTTTATAATCTAGGCTGACACTCAATAAATGTAAACATTGTATAGACTAATTGGCTATATGCCAAACATTAAAAATGATATACAAAGTGTCAACAATGTACAATGGGGGCTAATATAAAGTGCAAGTGTGCAATAAATAAATATTCAATCTCTTGTACAAAACCGCAATAATATTCTAGTTGTTCAATTTATCAAGGCATATTCATAGTTGCTCGGGAACGTATCGCTGATTGGAGTAAGCAGCTTAATCTGAAAATTACTTCATCACAGCTCAACATTAATAATTCTTTAAATGCTTAGATTAAAATCCACCACAGACAGCTCTTTAAAGTAGGGAATTAAATAAAGTTTTGTGTATTTAGCATAAAAACCACAAAAAACAAAAAGGGTAACAAAGTTTGTTTACACCCTAGGTTACAGGGACATTGCAAAGCCTCCAGATTTTTATTGAAGTCCAGTGGAAATGATAAGGAATATTTAATGCTTCCATCCCTGAGACGAAAGAGCAAACGTCTGTTTCACCTCCCCAAATTTAGGTATCCCTGCGGCATGTTGTTAGGCCTACCACCATGTGCCAGGAGGGGGGTATATCTTATGATGGCAGGTTTGTTTTGCTCAGATGTTTCTCTCTCTTTCTGATATAGATTGTACAATGCCCCTCTTACTAGCTTATGTCGTGTTTGTTCAGTGGCTCGGTGGGAGGAGAATAGGTGCACCATGCCCACACTTGCTAAGCTTCTTTTTTCTGCCCCCAACCAAGGTATGAGATTAGCCCAGTCACACTTTAGGCAGTCCATCATTATTTCTTGGGTCAAAGAAGCAGCAGGGTTCCGCCATATTTTTAATCAAAATAGTGCTGGTCTTGACCTGATGAAGTCCTCCACATAGTAGAGATTCAGCTCCCTATGGCAAACATAAGTGGGTGCTGAGATAGACGCCCCCAGAACCTTTCTACAGAATCTGTTCTCTTTGATCTGTATACTAGTGCTATTAGTGTACCCCCACACATCTGCACCAAAGGTTGCCGTAGGTAGGCATTGGGTTCTGTAGATTTGTAATAACAGGATTACTATCTCAGCACGTTTGGGTTGTCAAAGGCTAATTAAAGAGTTTATTGCCTTACCCAGTTTATTCCTCCCATGGGCCACATGGGGCTGCCAGGAACATGTGTTAGAGACCTTCAGGCCTAGGTAGGGAAAAGTGCTAGTGCTTTTTAGTGCATCACTCTCAGGCATAATATGCTGGATGTTATATTTTTTGGGCCCACACGACATTATGTACGATTTATTAAAATTAGTACATAGAGGAGGAGCTTCGCGGGCAAGCAAGATGGCCGCGTAAGCTCGGAGCTCCGCAGACCCTCCGGCCCTCCGCAATAATCCTGATCGAAATCCTGTTCCACGTAGGTGGATTCTGAATGCTGACGGGTCACTGATGCAGGAACTGCCTCCCGCGTTCGAATCGGAGATTCCTACGCTGAGCTACGTCGTGTGATGCCCCCTGCCAAGGAAGCGCCATTGTCTCCTCGGTCTCCGCCACTCCGCAGGCTTGGGATGCGTAGTGCTGGGTGGTGATCCCCAACTTGCGGAGTTTCCTATACCACTGTGCCATCTACCACTGGACTTTGCTACACCTCTGCTCTATACCATCGACTCGGCGCACCTTGGGCTCGGAGCTGTGTGTGGTGGCCCCACGGTCTCATCGGACCCAACATGGCGGGCAAGGGCGACCCGGACAAGACAGCGAACAAAGGAGTTCGAGGCAAGTCCCAAGTGCAGCAGAACAGGATTGACAGATATGCTCAACTCCGCATATCGCCTGCGCCGGATGCCTCTGCTAAGGACATCGCCGCATCGGGCTCGCCGGACGGGTCCGAACCCACCCTCAGTGATGTAATGGGGGCCATCTCGGGCATCCGAGAGGAAATGCAGAAACAGCACGAGGTCCTGACCCACAAGGTTGACACGCTGGCAGTGGATCTCACCCTCATCAGAGCCGATCTGGGCAAAACCAACGATCGCGTGAAATCACTGGACTTGAAAACCTCGAGCCTTACCACCGACGTCTCGGACCTGCAAACCGAGGTCCGTACCCTACGACTCGCCTCGGACCAAGTTTTTAGGAGACTGGACGACTATGAAGGTCGTGCCAGGCGACAGAATGTCCGCATTATTGGCGTTCCGGAAGGGTTGGAGGATGCATCGGCGGACCTGTTTGTTGAGGACCTGATTCAGAACCATCTTACGCCCCCCGGGTTGAGCAAATTCTTCTCGGTGGAGCTAGCACATCGGGTGCCAGGTGGCCCGCCGAAGACGGGAGCGGCACCTCGACCCATCATAGCTAGGTTCCTCAACTTCAGGGACCGGGACGCAATTCTACAGGCGTCCAGGAGACATGGTCCGCTACAATACCAGAACTCAGAGGTGAATTTCTACCCTGACTTTACCAGAGCGGTACAGAGACAGCGCCAGAGCTACGGAGGAGTGAAACGGAGACTGAGGGACATGGGATTTAAGTACTCGATGATGTTCCCGGCCAAGTTACGGGTCGAGCACGATGGCCGTGCGATGTTTTTTGACTTTCCGGACAACGTAAGCGAATGGCTCGACACCCTACCACAGCGAAGCGACGACCGGGAGAACGGCGAAGGGGGCGCCGCTGGTGGTGCAGATTTGTGAGAACTGGCTCAACCAAGTGGACAGTGGCGGTGGGTGGTCCTGCTATAGGTGACATTCGTCTCCTTTTTCAGTGTAATAACAATTTTAGCTCCTGTTGGTTCATGGGGGGTGGCGGGGGGGTGTCCGCGGGGAATCCTTACTCCTCTTGGGGCTTTCTGTAGACTAGTTAATGGGGCGACAGGCACACTGCTGGTTGGGGGGGCTTTTTAGTCTGCTGCAGGGGTGCAGGGTGGGGGGTGTTTTCGGACAAGTTCGAATGTTTCTTAGAGTGTTTTTGTTTTCTTTCTTTCGGCAATGGGTGATGTATATTGTTGTACTTTTGATTCTGCAGGGGTCTCTCGGGCCGGGTAGGGGAGAGCGCCACGATGATGGGGGTAAGAAATTAAAAGTTATCAGTTGGAATGTCAACAGGTTGGGTGACCGAATCAAATGGGGAATTGTGCTTCAATTGCTCAAGCGTCACATGCCTGATGTGGTCTTTTTGCAGGAAACTGATTTGATTGGGAACTCATGTAAGGCGCTCAATCGCAAAGGGTACAAGATGGTGGCACACTCGGGGTTCACTTCAGGCTCTCGGGGGGCGGGCGTTCTTGTCCGGGCTTCCCTGCCGCTGGAGATTGACGTCACTACGATAGATGATAGGGGACGCTACGCAGCGGTGGCTGGGCGGTGGGAGGGGAGGACCCTCATCCTACTTTCAGTTTACGTCCCGCCTGGTCTACAGACCAGCACGTTCCAGGACCTTGGTGGCGCCATTTTAGCTCTGCCCGATGGCTTACTTATTGTTGGGGGTGACTTCAATTCCGTCTGTTCTGGCACCTTGGACCGACAACCGTCTAGAGATCTTCGCCACTCACAACTGTGGCTGCCCTCATTTATAGACTCAATGGGCCTTGTGGATAGTTGGAGACTCTTGCACCCTACGCTTCGTCATTACTCCTTCCTGTCCGGCGCCCATGGTAGCTTGTCCCGTATAGATTACGTTCTTACCTTGGCAGCTCACGCTGCGGCCGTGTCTGAGGCTCGCTTTCTGGCGCGTGGAGTCTCTGACCACTCACCGCTCCTGGTCTCCTTCGATTTCGGTATTGCTCTGTCGGTGCGACCGGCAACGGTCAACCCCTGGTACTTTCGCAACCCAAAGACCCGTGCCCTACTAGCCAAGGCAATAGACCTGTACTTCTCCGAGAACGAGGGTTCGGTCGGGTCGGCCGCGACCCTGTGGGAGGCCTTCAAGACCGTTCTTAGAGGCGAGGCATTTGCTTTGATAGCGGAGGCCCGTCGGAACAGAGACGCCGATCTCCTCTGTATCGAGGAAGAGATCTTGGCCCTTGACGCCCAACTGGACCCCGACCCTAACCCAGACCTCCTCCATGCGCTTTCCCTAAAGCAACTGGAGTACCGTGATCTCGCCACGAATGCCGCCCAGACCCTGGCTAGGGAACAGCAGGGCCGTATCTATGACATGGGGGACAAGGCTGGCAAACTGCTGGCCTGGTTGGACAGGAAGGAGCTGGCCAGTCGGGTTGTACCTGAGATCATGGGCGCGGATGGCACCCCTGTCAC
Organism: Lissotriton vulgaris; assembly: GCF_964263255.1. Lineage (NCBI taxonomy): Eukaryota > Metazoa > Chordata > Amphibia > Caudata > Salamandridae > Lissotriton > Lissotriton vulgaris. Next base: position 522,432,150 of record NC_141696.1, read on the forward strand.
CGACCCCTCCGCCATTGCCGAGTCGTTTGCTGACTATTTCAGGGGTGTTTACACCACCTCCTCTGACTGCACAGAGGCCGACTCGGCGGCACTCCTCTCGACCGTGGATCTTCCCTGTCTCACAGATGAGGACCGCGATGACTTGGACAGGGACATCACTTCTGACGAGATCGCCCTTGCGATCCGCTCCCTGAGATCTGGCAAGGCGCCGGGTCCCAATGGAATCCCGGCTGAGCTCTATAAGATACAGCCCGATGTGGTCTCCCCGCGTCTCCGTGCCATGTTCCTAGAGGCGAGGGACGCCGGCGTCCTCCCCCTTGATCAGAGGGTGGCCACTATCGTGGTCATCCACAAGGACGGTAAACCGAGGGACGTGTGTCGTTCGTATTGGCCTATTTCCCTATTGAACACCGAACCGAAGGTCCTCCCCAAATTGCTAGCTAACCGACTGGTTGGGGTTATTGGCGACCTGGTGCATCCGGACCAGTCGGGCTTTATCCCGCACCGCAACACTGCCCTCAATTTGAGACGGCTTCACGGCGCCCTGGCTAGGGCGCATACTCTTACGGAGCCAGCCGTGCTGGCGTCTCTCGATGCCACCATGGCGTTTGACTCCATCGAGTGGAACTATCTCTGGGCGGTGTTAGCTAAGTTCGGTTTTGGCCCGGTCTTCCTCAGCTGGTTGAAACTCCTTTATGCCAGCCCAATGGCTAATGTATCCGTGAATGGTCACCTGTCGACTTCTTTTGTCCTCTACAGGGGTACTAGGCAGGGCTGTCCCTTGTCGCCTTTACTTTTTGCCCTGGCTCTTGAGCCCTTGGCGGCCACTCTGCGCTTCCACCCCGACCTCCATGGTTTCACCTGGGTGCCGGACTTCGAGGACAGTGTCTCCCTCTACACGGACGACATCCTCCTATATCTGACGTCCCCATACCAGTCCCTCATCGTCGCCTGCGACGTGCTTGAACACTTTGGGAGATACTCTGGTCTGATTATAAATTGGGCCAAGTCCTCCCTATACGTGTTGAAAGGGGACACGCCGCGCCTCCCCAGAGGCTGCAATATCCAGGTGGCCACACAGGGCTTCAGGTACCTAGGGATCTACATCTCTGGGAACCTGAAGGTTCGATACGACCAGAACTTGCTCCCCCCACTGCAGCGCCTCCGACGCGATGTGGAGGGCTGGCGTAAGCTCCCGCTCTCCCTGCTTGTCCGAGCGGCCCTGTTTAAAATGATGTCCTTACCCAGATTCCTGTATGCCCTACAAAACACCCAAGACCCGGTGCCGGCTCAATACTTCCGGGAAGTTGAGAGTCTTCAGCGAGCTCTGCTCTGGGATGGCCACCCTCGGGTGGCGATCACGAAGCTTACGCTCCCGTGGTATGACGGGGGCATAGCACTGCCGGATGTCCGTAGATACTATTGGGCCTCCCAGCTTGCAGCAATTAATCACGGGTTTTATGGGCCGGCAAATAGCCCTGGTTACGCTATGGACAGGTGGCTCATGAGCGGAAGTAATTATTACCGAGCCCTCTACTCTAGATCTCTGGATCGGCGTATGTCCGGTCCCACCAAGACGGCAGTCTCTATTTGGCGTTCGATCACCAGGGTGCAGGGATGGCAGGGCAGACTGACCGGGTTCACTCCCCTGTATGAATCCGATATGTTGGGCAGGCTATGGCACACCAAGAGCTTTGACAAGTGGGACCTTATTGGCATCACCAGGGTGGAGGACGTGATTTCCAAGGGGACTATTAAGACCTTCCCCCAACTACAGACTGAGTACCAGCTGGGTGATTCGGAGTTTTTTCGATACGCACAGCTGAGACACGCCCTGATCTCCGCTATGACCCCTGGGGAAGACATCCCGGAAAGCTCACCGCTAGAGGACAGAGTGCTGGACGGCCATATGCCCGATAGCGCAATCTCGCTGTCCTACAAGAAACTAATTAATGTTCGTACTGACCTACTCCTGGGGCTACGAGACCAGTGGGTGGCGGATGGCCTGGAGATCGACGAGGAGGACTGGCAGAGTGCGGTGTCCTCCCCTAAGGAGGTTGCCATCTCATCCCGGCTACTTCTGGTCCAATTTAAAATCCTGCACAGGGTATACATTACTGGCCCCCGCCTAATACACATGGGCTACTCGCCCGACGGCCTGTGTCGTCGAGGCTGTGGTGCCCTAGCTACTTTCTTACACATCCTGTGGGAATGTCCGGCCATAGCGTCTTACTGGAGGAGGATACACAGGGTCATGAGCGAAGTGTCGGGTGTGGGGATTGCGGCGGAAGCCCGGAGGTGCCTCCTCAACATTTGGGAACCGACAGATCACAATACAGCCCAAACTCAGTGGGTGACCCTAGGCAATATGGTGGCCAAGAGAGACATCGCTCAAAAGTGGGGGGCCAATACGACACCCTTGGTGGTACAGTGGAAGGCCAACATGGACTGGTGTATGCTCCGGGAGAAGACTGTTTATGTTGCCAGGGGTAAACCCAACAAATGGAACAGGGTGTGGGGCGCCTGGAACTCTTACCGGGGTGATGTGTGTCTACCGCCCGAGCCTGTCACATTGGATGAGCACCTGTCACTGTGATCTATGACTCCGACTGTATACGATACCTGGGAAATCCTGTTTCTCTCCCCCCCCTCTTACCATCCTCTATTCTTTTCTACTTCTGATATGCTGGTTTCTTTCTCCTCCTGGCCCTATATTCCTTGCTGTATTCTTTCCCATTGCCACTCTTTGGCGCCGGTTGGCGTTTTCTACACTGTTATAAAATAAAATAAACCTGTAATTTCCTGCTGTACCTGATCTGCACTAATATGCTCTGTTTACTATGCTGCCTTGCCTCCGGGATGTCAGGCTGAATAGCTGTGTGCACTCGTGAAATAAAGGTTTTCAAAAATTTACAAAAAAAAATAAAAAAAATTAGTACATAGGCCAAGATACGCCATGTAGGAGACAAAGCCCGTTATTAACCCCATGCACGCTATGCGTTTTCCCGCTGTGCACTGAGTTTTTTAAAAACCTGCGGTTCATGACGAGCTCAGCTCGTCATGAGCGTACGACAGGCGTAACTCATGATGAGCTGAGCTCGTCATGAGCGTCGAAGGGGTTAAAGTGCGTAGTGCTTTAGGAGTGCGGCCCATAAGGACTGCATCATCCGCGTATAAAAGACAGGGGAGTAAAGTGCCATTAATACTGGGGACATCACTTGTTTCTTTGGACAGTGAATTGCTTAGTTTATTTATATACAAAATAAAAAGCAAGGGGCCAAGACCCAACCTTGTCTAACCCCCTGCCTATTAAAATGTCCTCTGAGACCTCCCCTTCATTGTTTATTTTAATGCGGGCTTTCAAGTCACTTTGCAGATGGGCCAAAAAATATACAAGTGCTTTGTCTAACCCATAGTTTAAAAGAACCACCCATAATTGAGAGCGGTTAACAAAATCAAAAGCTGAACTTAAATCCATAAAGCCTAAATACAAAGGGACTTTTTTAGCTATGATGTATTTGCCCATTATTAGGTTTAAATTCAGACATTGCTCCACTGTCCCCATGTTACTTCTAAAACCCAGCTGACACGGGTGTAAAATCTTAAATTCCTCCCCCATGTCCTGATCTTATTAAAAATGACTCTACCTAGAATCTTCAGGGTGTTATCAATTAAAGATATAGGGTGATAACAACTAGGATTAAGTCAGTCACCCTTCTTAAAGATGGGGACAATAATACTGTTGGACCAGGTCTCCGGGGCAGGGGTATGGGACAAATTGTTAAAAATATTACACAATAGAGGTGACCAAAATTCAGGCTCTGATTTAATTTGATCGATTGATAATCTATCAGGACCAGGTGCTTTGTTGCCTGCGCTTTGATTTATTGCGTCTTCCACCTCCGTTATTGTGAAATTCAGTGCCAAAAGGGGTAGATGGTGTCAGCTGATGCGCTAGATGCAGCATAGATATTAGTAAAATGAACTTCCCATAATTTGCCTGGTATATTACAGTTAATAGGGGTAATGTTTGATCTTATAGACCTCAGAGATTTGACCTCGCCCCTAAACCCGGCAACATCTTTGAGAGCGGCTGTGCGAGCAAGGGATTCCCACTGTTCCTTTAATAGTTCTTCAGCCCGAGTTTTAGTGGCACATTTATAGTGTGACCTTAATTGTATTACCAAGGGCTGGTCTCATGGTTCTACTGAAAGAGCCTCCTGTAGTTCCGGGTTTGCTTTGGAACAGGAGCTATTGAACCACCTGGGATCTTTGTTCAGACGTGTGATTGGGTTAGAGATCTCCTTTTTAAAAGCTGCACATAGCCGTTCAAAAGCTGCAATAATATCAGGGCCTTGGTATTTGGTGGATAAACAGATATCACTTAATTGGGGGTATTTATTAATAATACACACTAAAAGCCCCTTGTTGCCTATCCCCTTCCAAATTACTCTGAGTTTGTCAGTTAATACCGTCAGATTAGTTGCCCCTATTTCCTGTCGCTCATTCAATTTTTTAATAGAATTAAAAACAGTCAGAATTGGATTGTGGTCACTATATACGGTGCTAGGGACGTCAGCATTTATTAAACAGTCCACAAGTAGAGAGGAAATGAATACATAGTCGATTGTGGAGGAATGGCCGCGCCCTATGTATGTAGCCAGGGGGCCTTCGCCCGTGGTTCGACTGGCTATCTCCATGACATTGACTAAGTCATGGGTGGCTATGTGATAAAGTGGTTCCTCCCCTCTTTTGCAAGGTAGCACCTGACTGAGAGGGACAGCGGAATTGGTGTAACCCTTGTAGATGTGGGCATTAAAGTCACCTCCCAGGATAATCCCATCAAATTTACCGTAAGTATGTCCATCCACAATTTTGTCAATAAAATCAAATAACCTTATAAAATTATTATTGGGTTGAGATGAAAAATCATTATTATAAAAGTTGATTTAAACCTAGCTTTATCCTACTGGAATAGATTAACCCCTTCACTGCGGCGGCTATTCCGCCGCAGTGCTAAGGGGGTGGGGGGGCCGCGCGGCGGTCCCGTACTCGTGACGAAACCCGTCCGTCACGGCACGCGGGTGAGCTGTGCTTGTGACGGAACGGCTCCGGAACGGTTCCGTCACGGCCCCGGCCACGCTACAGAACGTTAGCGCAGGCGCGGAATTCGCGCCGCGCAGGCGCGGGGAGAGGGCCGTGACGGAACCGTTCCGTCACCAGCACAGCCCACCCGAGGCTCGTGACGGAACGGTTCCGTCACGAGCATGGGAGGGGTTAAAGCCTGAAAATTCCCATCATTGGTCGCCAGAGTTTTAGTTTTTCCACCTGACGTGATCTTTACCTATAATGATAAGCAAACACTAGGTCGTCCCACTGCCGGACATGGTACAATATGGTTATGACAAGTATAGCCTTCAAGGAGCAGGCCACTAGTGCACCATGTTTCCTGCAACTTTAAAATATTGAAATTATTGATCCATTCGATCCATTCAATGGATTCCATTTTTGCCTTAAGACCAGCAATGTTCCAGCTTAATACGGTTAACCTATCGGTAGGACTAGTGGCTGGGGTAACAAGATCAGTTATATTTAATTTCCCTGGCGATATAACCTCCGTACAAGGCTTGGGAACAGAGATGATGGTACTTAATTTGTTGTCATACAGGGAGGCATTATCGTTGGTCATGGGCCTTTCTGTGACATCAGGGGAGTCCCTTGATGGTCAACCCTGGCTCTCTAGATCAGATAGAGTACTAAATCTGTTAAATAATGGATTGATTGGTGTAACCGGGTTGAATGGTCTCAGTGGAGGTCTATAAAAATAACCCAGAGGTGGAGAGATCACAGCAGTTAAAGGACTGAAGTGGGTGTTGTTGCTGTTTAGTAGGTATTTTACGGTTAAGGGATGCCTGAAATTCATGACAATACAATCTCCATTGATGATTTTGGGCGAGGGACCAACCCAATCTACCCGTCGTACTGTCAAGATTTCACTAGAAATCTGCATCCCAACACCTTTGTACCTAGACAGCCAATCAATAGACTTATTTTTTAACTGAACCCAAGACTCTCTTTGGTCCTCTTTCAAGGGGGTGGACTCCTGCTATAATTAAGACATAAGGGCAGGCTTCAGGGGGCAAGTGAAGGACTGGGCCTGTTTGTTTTATGGGTCGTGTAACATTAGTTAACCCGTTGTAGGAAACAACATTTTCTGGTTTCCCCGGTTTCCCAGAAGCAAACCCCATTGGGCCTCCCACCACCCCATCGATGGAACAGGGCTGCCTAACTGGTGCACGCAACATGGTCTGGGTTGGTTTGTCCACAGTGGTATACCGTGATGGCAGAAGCTGATTTCTCCCTGTGTCACTGTCCCTGGTTACACTCTTAGTGCTCAATGTACCCCAGGTAGGCCTTTGGGCCATAATGCCCCTATTGACAGTCTCCATATCTTTCAGGAATCGATCTCCCCTTAACTTGTCGATACTAATAGTACCTTTTCTTTTTACATCTTTCTTTTTTACCAGGCTTTCTAATCTGTCCAGTCTTTTAAAAATCATATTAAACTGTTTATCCATTAGACTTTTCATTTGTGTAAAAATTGAATCTACTATGGTTTCAATAAAGTTCCCATTTAGTTTGTCCTGTGGAGCACTTCCCATAGTTGGCTCAGTCTGTGTGCAGGCGGAGTTTTGCACACAACTTGAAGGGGCAATAGCAATATTAGTGTCAACTAAGGGTACAATCTCTCTTTCAGGACCCCTACTGGATGCGGTTTTCCCACGAGACCACATACTCTGTGGGGTCGGTTGCCCTTTGTTGCGTGGTGGTTGTTTCCTCTTGTTTGGTGTTGGTTTAGTAGGACCTCGCTTCCTTTTCTCTCCGAGTGTCTTATCACTAGGAGCCGAGGAGGGAATGACAGTGAGGTCCGTGAGATCTTGCTGTGATCAGTGATGGTAATAACGTTATTGTCCGCTGATAAAACAGGGGGTGAAATTGCCAGCAAGGCAGTTCTGTTAATTGTAACCACTGGGGAAAGTGGCAAAATATTAGTCGTACAAGCTGGCTGGGATTCTGGGGATTCTAAGTATAAACTTGACAGTCCCATAGACATTCTTCTTTCAGTGTTAGCTATCTCAGTGGTAACTAAATTAAAAGCTTTTTCCAGCATGCTTTCAATTGAGGCAGGTAAAACAGAGGGAACTTTGGTGAACTGGGTTGTGATAGTATTATTGCGTTTTCCCATGTTAGTATTTGTTAGCTCACCTTTGTTGCAGCTTAGGGGGCTGGCCCGCCCAACCACTGTCGACCCCTGACGGCCACAGATGGCCCGCCCTCTGCCCGGGCTCAGCCAGGCGCCGCCCACGCGCATCCCGTGATGCGGATGGTGCCTCTCCCCTCTTGTACCGCCTCCGGGCGGGAAGCTAGTCGGGACCTGAAGTTGAAGTTGATCCCTGTGCAGCCTGGGAGCTGTAGTCTCCCCCAACTGCGGCCGCGAGGTGGATGGAAGTGGCGGCAGGGGAGGCACACAGCGTTGGCCCCCCAGGTGCAGCAAGAATGTCAGGAGCCCAGCAGGTAGGGTGGCGGGACAGTCAACTCCATGAAAAAATGCCCCCGCTCCACCGAAGGAGCCTCTCCTCTCTTGTACCACCTACAGGCGGGATGCTAGTCGGGACCGGAAGTTGAAGTTGGCCGCTGTGCAGCCTGGGAGCTGTAGTCTCCCCCAACTGTGGCCTAGAAAGTACAACGAGTTCTTTAAACAAACCAAACCTCCAGCAACCTGGGAATTCCCCATGCTTTTGTTATGATTTGTCCTAGAACTCCTGCGAGTCCGAAAGAACGGCCAGTTCTTATTGACATCTGTTATTGACGTCTTATGTCCAACCTTACATCAAACACGGCACCTTCCAGGTATAAATATGCCAGCGTTTGCCTTAAGCAACACACGGTGGTTTGGAGCAGAGCGGCTATCTACTTACCTGAAGCCCAGCTGATGCGAGAGCCGAAGAAAGCCGTCCCTCCCATTTGACGCACTGAGAAAGACGCTGTCTTTTTCTCCTGCTGAGAAAATCCAGCTCCAGTGTTTCCAGTCACCCTTGGGGGTTACTGGGAGATCGAGTCCTGAGAACGAGATACAAGACCTCCTTCATTCTAAAACCAAGGTACGGAGCTGATTAGACCCTTAGAGAATTCTTGAGTCAGATTCTTGGCAAAACTAACTTAACTTAAACTGCAACTCCTTTACTCCTTCCCATGTACTAGGCTTAGGTTAGGTACACAGGGGTAGGCGTATTTAGAAGCACCAGTTGAGTAAGTATAGTCAACTTTTATCATTGTATGTAATTGTATATATTTTATCCGTTTGAAGTATCATGTGGCTCAGAAACCATATCAATGCTTTTACAGTATTATCTTATAATACTCCTTTTACTGTACGCTCTTTACTTTATAACAAGTATTGCAATTGTGGCAATTCATTTCTCTTGCATGAGAAAGAAGACTGCTCAATAAATAACACCTCAAGTTCAAGTTCAAAAGACCTTTATTCGAATTTGATAAAATTCATAAAAGTACCGAACACAGCAAAAACACACATTACATAATACAAAACAATTATATAAATAACATTCCATAATAACAAAGTAATTCATACAGTGATTAAGCAGTAAATTTCGTTATCTTATAAAATTTTTACAGTAGTTCCATTATGACTGATTCTGATTTCAGGGACTTTCCATTGTCTTGCGTGCACGTATGGCTAGTCTTAAAAAAGTGCTGGTGCGAAAGGTCAGTTCATCAGTGTCCAAGGTAAGCAGCAACATATAGGATTCCTGAAGTGTGAGAGGTCTAAGTTTTCTAAAATATGGGGTTAAAAGCCATTTGATATATCTCACATAAAATTTACAGAAAAACAGAAAGTGCAAATCATCTTGAGTGCTTATACCATCGCAAGGGCAAGGGGTAAGATCTGTACAATGTCGGTACCCCAAAGGAAAAGACAGCAAAAATTTCACAGTTCCTGCCCTTAGACGAAATAATAAAGATTGCTCCCAGTTTGACATGGGGAGTGAGAGGTAGGGCGGCATAATTTGCATACAGAGACCATTTCCTATGTATTTCTTGACCCTTGATTTCTGAGATTCTCTTCCAAATAACACCTTTTATTGAAAACACCTGTCTCTCTATTTCTCTGCACTCTGGTGAAACTAAGTATGCACAATTGACTGAGTGAAATAGCTATCTATTGTTTTCACACGACTCTGGAGATGTACTTCTTATTCTGGTGGAGCAAAATTGTCATGTTTATGATATTCAGTAGAGACCCAGTCGACCTCAGTCCTACGTCTAAACTGCCATTTATGTTATTTCAATGTGCAGAGCCTATTGGGAATATAGCAACTACACTACACTCAGTACTCAGGATTGAATGTGGATCTCCAAGGCAAAGGCATAAGGAACTTTTGAAAATAACAGGCAAAGCACTACCAGAACAATTGGGTCTTTCACACCTAGGGACCTTGTAGCATGACGAGCTACATGAGTAAATGCTGGATTGGAGTAGGTTTTGTAACCATGCTTCGGTAAGAAACAGTTGGTCAGATTAACCCGTTTCCCAAGCAGAGCAGTGCAGCAGCCGCAAATGCTGTGCTGGTCTGAGTGAGAAGGAGAGATTAAGAGATTGCCATATTAACAGAAATATGGTGCTCTCGTCCCCTCTCCCTAATGACAGCACAGAAATACACTGCTTTGCACCACTTACACACCTTTGCACCATAGTGCAAGGGTGTCTCTCTGAGTCTAGCAAAGGTCTTTACTGGAAGAATTCCCTTCCAGTACAAAATACTATGCTTCGACTAACTTTAAACTTTTTCCCACTTTGTATCTGTGCTGTACAGTGCAGCACATATGCGAAGTCGGAAAAGAAAGGAGAAATAAAAGTATGTCTTCTTCATAGCACCTATCTGTAAATGGGCACTATTTTCTGACACTAAACCTTGTCTACTTTTTAATTAAATAGATGTTAGTGTCAGAAACCTGGGTAGTTCCATGGGAACGCCCATGTACCACCCATGGTATTCCCCCTGGGCGTTAAGTAATGCAAAGCAGTGCTATGTGCTGCTTTCCATTACTTTCAAGGTAATTTCTAGCATAATACAGGTTTTTAGCTGGAAAGTAAATTGGCAAACAAAGATGTTGCGTTGCTTTGCGCGCGTCACATTTTGACCCAGCAATGTCAATACAGGAGTCAAATAATAATTGATACTTTTTGCTACCATGTTTTACCAAGGACGAAGAAACAATTAGCGCATAGACTTTAGACTTAGGTTCAGTCTGGGATTTAAGTCAAGAAGTAGAGGGAGTGGTGGCGGGTTAGTTATGTGAAGGTGGGAAGATTACTTATAATGTCAGGGTCTTTAATTAGCCAAAGAAGATTAAGTAAATGAAACAAAAACATTTCTGATTAAAAAAATGTTGATCAGGTTAAACTATAGGGTAAGGTGCAGGGTTCTGTGCCCATCTGAGGCACAGATGGGCACAGAAGGGCTTGCCTTTGGAATGCAAGCAGCTAGCCAGTGGCATGTCTGCCCCAACGGCCCTTTGCTAGAGGGCTTGTACTCGTGGGTTGGCGGAGCAATTCCTCCACTAAACGTGAAAACCACTAAAGGACAAAGAGTAAGAAAGTAAAACCACCTGCAACCCAGCAATGAGTGTATGAGAATGGACTCCTCCTCGATCGTGTAATTGTGGGAAAGGAAAGCAAACGAACAGGATACAAATAAATCTAAAGAGCAGCTTGATTTTGGATATGATTTGAATGCACAGGATATAAAAAGAAACGGTAGTGTCACAGTGAAAAGGTACCTGCCATTTCTACAAGATGTGCTAATGACTATGCATTCCCTGAATAAGAATAGGAATAAGTTCCAAAACGGATGATGCAAATTATTTTACCTTTTATGTGATTCCAAGACAGGAGCGCTCCCCTGGCAATTGTATTAGTATGGAACTAGAATATGTGCTCTATCTATTTTTAGAATCAATGCAAATGTGCATGAAATCTCAGTAGTGCAATACTTGGAATAATATTTTCAGATCCAAGTGATGTTTTTACATGTTTTGATGAGCAGTGGCATGAACACATTGAGAGCTTTATTTATCATAGTATTGCATTGCCCTTGTGACACGTATGGTGTCGCAAGGGCAACAAAATACAAAAGTCAGATTTACCAAGCAACGTCAGTCAAAATACTTTTATTCGATTAATAAAAATTAAAAAAAGACATAAATACAAATACATCACAGGGAATAAATACCAAGCAACGTAAAGCCACCTTGCATGGCCCTGTGTTGCTTGGGAAATCTGGAGTAACGCAAGGCAACACAAGTGTCTGTGTTGTTACACTGTGCTGGGAAGACATTCCATGAGTAGAGTGTGGGTGTTCCATGCATCCACTCAGTCATTTAGGTGCATTCCCAGATTTATCCAGACTAAGAAGCCTGGGAATGCATCAAAATGCTACGCCTTCGCAGGAGAGGCGCAACAAGGAGAAATATCTTCATTTCTCCTTGCTGTTTCATTTTTTCGCAGTGTGCTGCATTTCAGAGTACCAACATGGACGATAAGTAATTGACACAACTCAAAAGTAATGCAACACCAAGTTATCTTGCCTCACTGCATGAAAGATTGATACATCTGCCCCTGAGTATCTTCTGCTCACATTTGCTGCATCTTCAACGTTCACCGGCAAAGCAGAGGTGCAACATGCACCAGTTCTTTAACTCCTTGCATGCTCATGACTGAGCCGCTCCGTCATGAGCATCGGTTGAGCTGTGCTCATGACGGAGCTGTTCCGTCATGGCCCGCTCGGCGCGCCTGCGCAGCGCGAATTCCGCGCCTGTGCTGGACGTTCCATTGAGCAGGCGGGGCCATGACGAAACCGCTCCGTCATGGGCACAGCTAAACCACGTCTCGTGACGGAGCGGCTCTGTCACGAACATGCGAGCGCCGCGCAGCCCCCCTCGCGCTGTGGCGTAATTGCCGCCGCAGCAAAGGGGTTAAGCAACTTATGGCCCCACAGTAATTCTTCATTGATTTTCCATGAAACTATCATCAAGCAAGGCAGGCTTACTGTCTTATATTTGGGACCGCTATTGCCACATTTTTACAATTATTAGATAGCATGACATCGCACCTTCCCAGATCATATCTGAGAGAAAAATGAGAAATAAGGAATAAGGGAGCTTTTTTTCCAAACGAAAGGTGCTTCAAAACTGCAAAAGGAAATTAGATTTTTTTTCATGAGGTTCACAGTAATGTGTTATTGATCATTTAAGTTCTTAGGATACCTTCTAACAGGCAGTTAATAAAAAATACTATATCTGGAATAACATGGAGAGAATCATTATGGGGACACACAAGGTCAGGCTCTTGGGTGAAAGGATCATTGCATACATTTTTAACTATATTGAAGATGCCAGCATCTTTGGTAGCATTCCAAGTGGGCCTAATTCAGCCACAAAGAGAAAATCTATAGGCTGTAGCATCACACTTATGCTTTTCTTAGATTTTCCATTTTTTTAATGGGCCTGAACATCTACTCAAATCTTTTGATTCTTCATATATACTTGAATCGCTTTGCGTAACCTAAGGATCCAATTCACAAAAATTGATGTGAGTAGATGTGACTTATTCTTGTAGTACTCCTGATTTACTCATTAATTTTAAGAGTAACGGGCACATGCATCAAGCTATTTAGGAATCAAATCACAAACGGTGCGATTTGGTAAAATCGGCCGTTTGCGATTCCTAAATACCTTTTTAGTATGCATCAAGCATTTTTGGAAAAATCGCTATTTTTAGCGAATTCCAAAAATGCGATTGCTCTTAAGGAATCCCAAATTTTCGCTTCCTTAAAAGCAATGCATGATTAATTTTAAAATTGCGAATTCGCAATTAGGAGGGGGCAAATTACCACGAGGGTGAACCTCGTGGTAATATGCGAAAAATGTTTAAAATGCTCAAATTAGCATTTTAAACACTGTCATGTTACATGGCTATTTTTAGCGAATTCCAAAAATGCGATTGCTCTTAAGGAATCACAAATTTTCGATTCCTTAAAAGCAATGCATGATTAATTTTAAAATTGTGAATTCGCAATTAGGAGGGGGCAATTTACCACGAGGGTGAACCTCGTGGTAATATGCGAAAAATGTTTAAAATGCTCAAATTAGCATTTTAAACACTGTCATGTTACAGACACACATGTCCTTAGGACATGTGTGTGTGAAACATCCATTTTCAAAAACATTTTAAAGGACCCCCCCTGCACCCATGGAATGCATCAACATTTTGCCAATTCGCAATTACCATTGATTCCTATGGGCCTTTTGGCCCATAGGAATTAATGGGAATTGCAAAATCGCAAATTGGAATTCGCATAATATTTGCGATTCGGTAAAAATTGCGATTTTTACCGAATTGCAAATATTAAGCACTTTCAATAATGCATCCCGTTTTGCAATTCCTTATTTGCGATTCGGTAAAAATCACAAATTTGGAATCGCAAAACAGGAGTTTGATGCATGTGGGTGTAAGTCCGGTGTACTTCGGACTTACTCCTGGAATTCAGGAGTTCTGCAAGGCTTGATAGGGGATGTAGTGTTGAAATTTAGCGAGAATACCTTTCTATCCAAAAGCTCCATGCTGTCCTGAAGTTGCAGGTTTTGGTCAGCTGTCCATGTCACTGAAAGAGAGAATGGGAGAACGTCATTTTGCTCTTTCATCATTGTTATGTCAGCCCTACAGAAAGGATCGCACATTTGACTGTTTATTCTGACACCTGGCTGCAAAGTGAAGTTTGTACCCTATTAGTGATTTAGGGGCCCATTAGGATGACGGGCGGACTTGCCCGCCTGTCATCCCATCGTAAATGGGGACCGCCCGCATAAGGGCGGGGATCCCGGGTGTGCCATTAGGATGTGCCCGCCACAGTGGCGGGCACATCCTGTATTATCAGCATTGTGGCGGCCGGTGCTCTCAGCACCGCCCGCCACAATACTGAAAATTGAATTTAACATTGTCATTTGCAAAGCGGCAGGCACCTCGCAGTGCCTGCCGCTTTGCAAATGACAATGAAGGGGGGTACCACAGGGTCCCCCACGTGCACCCCCCACCTGTACTTCACCCAGGGGGCCCGCAGGGGCCCCCCAGAGGGAAGACCTCATGCCTTTCCGTGGCGGCATCGCCGCCGCGGAAAGGCAATGAACACCACGCATCATAATATGTCTGGCGGTGTCTATTAGACACCGACAGCATATTATTCCTTTTCCGCCCCGGCCGCAAGGCAACCGGGCGGAAAAGTGGCGGGCGGTGTTTCCCTCCGCAGCGGTCCCCCCACCATTGTAATGTGGTGGGGGGAAAAGGGTGGTGGGCGGGCATTTCTGTCGGGCGGATCGCCACCGCCACCATGGCGGTGGCGATCCGCCCAACATCGTAATGGAGCCATAAGTTTTCAACAAATTAGCTGGATGCAACATGCAAAGGTTGGTGCTTTAAATCATTTCCTGCTCTGCGCTATCAGAGTTATCACATGTCTGATAGCAAAGTAAAGGGTAGAGGCAGAGCTAAGGGCGGCTTGAGCCTCTACATACCAAAAACCTTTAATTCCTCAAAAAAAACTTAAATTGTGGTCTGGCCTAAAATAGGCAAATTGCAGGCACTGTAGCTTACGTTGAATGGCTCGCTCCTTTTAATGAACACACAACTTCACCTTGTTAATACATCGAAATCAGGCAACAGACAAACACAAAAAATCTGAGAAGGACTTTTAAACTGTCAGCAGCAGGTAATTAAAGTTACTTTGGGGCATATCATCAAGGCCTTGCAATAATTATCGTTCAGAGCTCTTCGTGCAAGGATAATTATCGCCGGCCAACTCCAAAGCGATACAATTCAGAGAGCAAGCTGCGAATCGCACGAGGTTTGGCAAAATCTTGCTGATAGCGCAAGGCATGCTTAGCCATGATATCCACCTTACATATGATATCATGGCTAAGTCAGTTTTGAAGCAGGCGTAAGGAAAGTAGCGATATCAGAGGTTATTGCTACTTTGCTTGTCGCTCTGCGGGTTAGTGTGCCCATTGATAATTGGAGAAATGTGGCTTAGCGACATTTCTCCAGTTATGTCAGGGCAGAACACCCACTTAGCATCTCATTAGAGATGCAAAGATGGGCGTTGGGGGAAAGGGCAATAATGCCAGGATTCACTTGATTGCGTGACAATGCATTAGGCGATAAAATTATCATTGCTTTCTGTTCGAAGATGGACGCTAAAGCGGCGATAATTTCATCTCCGGTGCTTGATGATATGCCCCTTTGGGTCCTATATGTGGTACTCATTTGTGTTGTTCCTCCAGTCCTCTTGTGCACAGTAAAGATGAGGAGAGTTGCTTTAAAATTCTTTATTAGAATTTTTAATCAAGTTATGCACTTAGGGCCAGATGTAGGTAAATCCCATTTACCGATTTTGAAATACCGAATTGTACCGATTCGGTATTTCAAAATCGGTAAATGGGATGTAGGTCCCAACATCTGGATTTGTTACCGAATCCTTAACAATTCATTAATTACCGATTGGGTAAATACCGAATCGGTAATGCCTATTCATTCCTATGGGCTTTGAAGCCCATAGGAATGATTAGGCATTACCGATTTGGTATTTACCGAATCGGTAATTAATGAATTCACAAGGGTGCAGGGGGTGTCACTTTGACACCCTCTGGCACCCCCAAAACCGGCACAGGTGCCATGTGGCAGGCATACCTGCCCTAAGGGCAGGTCTGCCTGTCAAATGACATAGGTGTGCATGCACACATGTGCATGCACACCGGAATCGGTATTTTACCATCAAATTTGTTTTGATGGTAAAATACCGATTCGTTAAGGCTCCTGGGACTCTGAAGAGTCCCACCTACATATGGGTGGCTTCAAATCGGTAAATTTACCGATGTTTTATTTTACCGAATCGGTAAAATTACCGAATCGGTAATTTTACCGATTCGGTAAAATATTGCCCCCTACATGCCAAATCTTGTAAACCGGTCGGTAACGGCCGAAAATACTGAATTTCGGCCGTTACCCACCGACCTACATCTGGCCCATAGTTACCATTTATATACGAAACTTACAATGCTTCAATCATATGAGCACTCCTTACTAAAGAGCTTTAAATTATAAGTTGTCCCCTCCGCTGTCTTCAATTATTTTTCCTTGTTAGTTATTTAGATACATATTTTTTCACATACAGTCTTACGTACCAATGCTTAATTTGAGCCGGTGGTTGCTGGTGGGGGCCAATGGCATTGATTTTTGTGCAACAGTGCTTATTTTTCCTCATTGGACATATGCTGAGTGTAAGAGAAGTAAAAAAACACAAAATGGGAAGCCAGAGGAAGAGAAGAACAGATACATCGTCACAAAGCTAGAACGCAGTAACCTGCAGAAGTGAGATAAAAGCCGGGGGTTGCCTTCTTGTGGATTAAAGAGGCATGAAGTGCATTTAGGACTGCTTAGCTTTAGTGTTCAGTCCGCTGACATTTCATTGCACCAGCCGCAACTTCTGAGTAGAGCTTTGGGTACAGCTGCTCATTCATTTATAAATTAGGCACTGCTCCCAACTTTTTTCTGAATAAGCCTCTGTTCTCTATATGGGTAATATTTCTCTTGTCTCCATTCACTGCTGTAGTCCTAAATTGGTGAGTGCTGCATACTAACTAGGTTGGTTTTATTTTTATTTTTGTTATCTTATCCTCCTTTATGTCTGTTAGATGTGGGGGTCTCTAGTTGGCACAGGTAGGTACTTGTGACAAATAGGTACTCTTGCCTCTAGTCAGGGTAAGGGGGACACTCCTAAAATACCCCCTGCTCACCACAGTAGCTTGGCACGAGCAGACAGGCTTATCTCAGAGGCAGTGTATAAAGCATTTGTGACCACGTACAGTAAGCCAGTGACAACACTACGAATGGACACCACACAGTTGTATATTAAAAATAAGTATTCTTTATATAGACGTAATACAAGACCACAAACAACAAAAATCCACACTACTATACTTAAAAATTGTAGTTTTAGCTTAGTTCAGTTCAGTTCTTAAGATGCGACACTTTGCAACAATGTACCTTACGATGCGTTGCGGTTCCACAACAGGCAATGTTGCAGCGATGGAAATGCGGCAAAGTTCCAGTGCAAAGAAATATAAACGTGAAGATCTTCCAGATGCGGCACGCTTCTCTGAATAAAATTAATCTGGTTTAATGCATCAACTGCAGCAGCGACACCCTTGTTCAGCGATGTGACGGCAACAGCCTCGGCTGCGACACTCTTCTCCGACATTTTCGAGAAGCTTCCACATGATGCGACAACAACAGCGGTGACATGCAAGATGCGATGGCAGCAGATCAGACGGCGGCACACTTCTCTGGGGATGCAAGGCGCTTTCCTTGATGTGGTGCAATATAATTTTATACACTGGCTTTCGTCACAGCCTCTAGGGAAGAATATGGTGTAACAACCAACATCTGTTTTCCCTGTGACAGCGCTCTCTCTTTCAGAATCAGCATCTGTACAGCTGTCAAAACCTATTCGACAGAAAAAAAAGCTAATTTCAGCCAAAGTGTACAAGTATGACTTGTAAGCAATAGGTACTGTGTCTCCTTCATTAAACGTCAAGTAAGTGAAACCCACTGTGCCTGGCACAATTCTTAGTACAAGGTTTGTGTGGTTGTCACGAGTCAGTAAGTATTTAGATTCAAGAACATAAGACTGCTGAAATTGCAGAATAGCAGAATGTTCAGGCAGCCAGCATGATTTGGTAAAAGTAGGTTGTATCAAGGCATATAACGGCTTGCTACGCTGGGCATAATCGGGAATATATGTACGCCTGAAATTCAAAAATCCCAGCAAAGATTGTAGTTTTTTCTGAGTTGTAGGAGATCGCAAACGTGCTCATTTCTCCAGGAAGTGAGTTGCTAGACCTCGACCTTCATTGTTGAGCTCATAGCCCAGGAACAACACTGTGTACCTGCAATGTGTGATTTTTCAAAGTTAAAGTAGTATCTGTAGTCCGCAAACATAACTATGATGTGGTCCATGCGACAGAGATGCGTCCATAATTAGTCGTTGGTGAGATAAATATCATCAACGTATGAGTATGCATCTGGGTCTATGCTGTATATCAAAGAGGCAACACGTACGGCAAACATGCCCAAGCTGTTTTTGTAGCCCATGGCTAATCTTTTTAATTGTTTTTGTTTGTCGCCACAAATAAAAGCTGTTATTGACTAGTAATAGAGGACAGGTTATGACTAAAAAAGCCATTGGAAATGTCGAGTGTGGTTGTAAACCTTTTGCTCACAAGACTGTCTATGAGAGCAGAACTATGGGTATTCTGTACCACGCATGTACGACAATGAGAGTTCAAATGCCGATAATCCAAAACTAGGCGGTACGACCCATCAGGTTTGGTTACAGTAAAAGGAGGATTATTCGTGGGTGACACACATGTCTCAATCAGACCTTAGTATTCTAATTGTTCAAGGATTTCCGGAACGGGAGCCTTAGCTTCCTGCTGCATGGGATATTGGGGTTGTGGCTGTGGCATAGACTGAAATGGTATCTCTTGCCTGGATGAAACTTTATCCCATCCGACCTGACTATGGTACAACGCCATTGCAAGCACCAGAACCCACTCTTCTGCAAAGTTCTGCGCCTGCTCTTTGGGTAAGGTGTGTGAAAAACTAGGGAGGATTACCTCCTCCCCCCTCGGTGCAGCCAAAACTAAAGATGGGAGCCAGTCTGCCTCAGCTAACAAAATGTCATATGTAGAGGTCAGATTTTTGCCAAAAATCCCTTTTATTACATGCTGTATGTCACCTTCTATTAAAAGTAGTATATCATATAGTCTGTCAGGGGGAGCCACTCAAGTGTCAGCAGTTTCCACTGTAACCAAAGTGTCAGTTGCTGTCGCCTCCAGATATAGAGGCAGTGCTTGTCGCACTATTGTAACTTCCGCTGCGCTGTCTAGCAGCGTCAATGCCCATGTCAGGTTCCGAAGCTGTGTTCTCACTATCTGTGGTATACTTTGCGGTTAAAGCAGCAACTTTACTTTTCTGAA
Organism: Lissotriton vulgaris; assembly: GCF_964263255.1. Lineage (NCBI taxonomy): Eukaryota > Metazoa > Chordata > Amphibia > Caudata > Salamandridae > Lissotriton > Lissotriton vulgaris. Next base: position 522,451,323 of record NC_141696.1, read on the forward strand.
ACTGAGGGCGTTGACGTTGAAAGTCATCCTGCTTTCCTTTACCATCAGTTGGAAAAGGCTGCTCAAGTCTTTATGGGGCACCTCGACCTCTGCCGTGTTCTTCTCCACCGGCTTGTGAGCCTGATGTTTCCTGTGAGGAATGAGGAGAACGTTGATCAGGAACCTGAAATCTATCAGGAGACCTTATTCTCGCGCGGTCGCACAAATTATATGTGCGCTCAGTAGACATCTGTATCGGTGACGCAGGACGGGACCCTTGCTTCTGTTGCTGCTTCCCCTGTTTTTTTATTCTTCCAATTCTGTTTAGGAAAAACTGGACGGTCATCTTTATTAAACTTTGCCGTCAGAGTTTGCGGTTGAGCTGCTGTTTTAGCAAAAGGCTTAACACCGAAAGTATTCCGGCCAATGGTTTTGTAAGTTACCGCAATATTCTGGGTACTCGGCATCGGCGACAAGGCACAAAGCATTAGACAACTGAAAGTTAACGGCATCTTCCTTTACATTTGCAAGGATAAGATCAACAACTACTTCAAACACTCCGACAAGCCTCAGTCCCAACTCGACAGCCACCTCCGGACTGTGCTCATTCTTAACACGCTTGAGCACGTAAGCAGTACAGTCATAGACGGTGTGCCAAAGCACTTCGCATATACTGCTGCAAATACTTTACCCCAATTCTCACAATCAGTTACCTCTGGTACTAAGTCTTTGTGCAAACTTATTGTGAGGCTCCTGTGTTTTTCCACAGGTGTCATATTAGGAAATACTGCTTTCAGTTGGTCAAATTTCTCAGCAAGCCAACAAGGCATATCGTCCTTAGTTTCGGGGGCGCTTGCCCATTACCGAATTAACCATGATGGGACTAAAAGACATCCCAGATGGTCAAACTGGTTGCGCTACTATTCCAGGTGCCCACACTTGGAGATTGCAAGAAACGTATTGTACTAAAGCCCTGTGTACCATAATTAAGGAGGTATGTCGTTGACATAAATTGTCTACACTGACATTTAGATAATGCGGGTGTGGTGTGAGCCCGGCCAAGACTGTCCAAGTGGCTTCAGGAATAGACAAAGGGTCTAGCCCAATCGGAGTCATGGTGTTTGGGGCAGGGCGCCATTAAACCAAAATACGATGTTGCCATGTCGAAATCGTAATCTCTTGTCTCCTATATGGAGCGTAATTAGCAGGTGTCACGGTAGGAGTGTAGTAGTGGAACGTTTCATCCTCCGCATTTATTGCAACAAACGTAACCCAAGAGTATAAAAGCTCAAAGGGGAACGCTTCATCTGCACTCACCACAAAGATTACTGACATGCCATCATCAGGCACTTGAAACTGCGTCAGATGGCGCCGGAGCGCTGCATGACTATGAGGAGCTATTTGAATATCACCCATAAGGACAAAGAAAAGAAAAACAATTTATATAAATTGTAGCACAAAATGGGTAGTAATTCAGAACATGAACCTTTTTAAATCTCAAGTTTAAATGAACCTATAACACATTCATATAGGTAGGCTAATCCGTCACTACTGTTAACCGGAAACAGGAGTGAGGGTATTGTGGACAAGTAGAAGTACTACTAAAGAGGCTCAAATATAAGACCAAACGTTAGGTGTGCTATGTTGCAGGGATTCTGCTCATGCACAGAACTATGCGCAGGAAACTAGGACCTTGGTGTATTGTCCACCTCAGTGCCCAGAACCCACCTCAGTGCCCAGAACCCCAATCTGACTAGCATCAGTGTCTCATTCATTCCCCCGACTACAGCGAAGCTACCAATGATTAGACAACCCAGAACAAGTGACTTAGTGAACTCACAGGAATATTGGGAATCGAGGACACTCTTTTGTATATATACTCATACAAGTCCCCAATGTGAACAATCAGAGACATGGTATTGTTTATAATGTTTATTTTTAACGACCTTCTCTAAGTTGCAATATTTCCGCCAACATTAGTACAAAGATGCATAAAATTAATACAATCACAGTCCCATAAAATGCAAAGGGAGAAATCATATTATAATGATAGTGGAACCAGGTCTATAGCGCTTTGTGTAACACCCTCCCCGGGCTAGGAGCTAGCTTTTATAATAATAGAAGATCTCTAGGTTAAAACGGGTAACCCCATACCTCCAAGATCAGGTGAAGTGAATCACATCCCAGATCAGCACAGCTCTCTGTAGATGAAAAGGTTTTCTCCAAGTGTCTCTATCATGCATGCAATGCAATATTAAAAGCACTCGAGTTTCAGTTATTTGCAGCTATGTTTGTGTTATTTCTAGAGCGTGGCCGATCAACCTGAATCAACAGCAAACATTGTTATTTATCCTTGAACACTCTGTACAGACTTGAGGTAACAGTGCGAGTCTAGAGATGCGAAAAACAGACCGTTCTCATGTGAAGAAAAGCAAGCAGTTTGTCTTTCAAGAACATTGGCATATAGTGTTGTTTGCAAAAGCAGCAAAATTGTGTTTAAGCATTTAATTCACTTAAGCTAACATAGCAATGCGTGCAAGCAGAACCGTGTCTTCACTACAACACAAGGAGCTGTACTGGGTCCCACAATGAGTCCCATGTGAGTAGTCTACCCTGCTCCTTCTATGTTTTATAAACTTTTTTCTCATGACACTGGGACAGAGTCTCCATGCCCTGTAATGGCGGGTGCAATATTTAGTCTTCGTGTTGCAGTAAACCAAAAACCTCTCCTCCAACAGCCAACTTCTGCTGCACATTTCCTTTGTTCGTACAGAGTGGTGTTTGGGCACAGGCAAGAGGTTTAGCTTACTGTTGCACCCAACTGTTTATTGCCCATACTCAGGTAAAGTCCACAAATGAATTTCTTTCAAAACAAATTCAGGATTATTATATCCTAAGTCCTTCAGAAGGATTTAGGTGTTGCAGGAAGATTCCAACATCTGAAAATCTGGCCCAGTATTCACAAGTCTTTGAAAACAAATCAACTTTTTAAAATGTATTTTTATGTTAGACTGGGTCTCTTTGGGATACATGGCCCTAGGGTTCAGGGAGTGCTCATGCTGCTCTATTATGCACTAGTTTTCTTTATTTTTCCCAAACTGGTGATTAGTGTACTACATTGCTAATGGAGGCTCCAGCGGATATGTTTTCTGATGACCTGCCAATCAGACCTAACAAATTCATGGATTCATGGGTTTAGAGTGGGATACAGAAAGCTAAAATGGATGACAAGAGAAAAAGAACCTTCCTCCAATCTCTTTCAGAAGACCCGAAAAATTTCTATAATTTAACCGTTCTGAGGCCACCTGAAACGCTCTAATCACAACAATTTTTCAAAAACTACCAAACTGATTTACTGCAACTGGAACAAAGGCACACTTCTTATTAAAATTTTAGTTTCCTACTACGTTGTTGGTGAAGGTGAGAACAAAAAATCCTGATAGAGAGAAAATGGAAAAAGCTAATTTGATTCCCCATTTATATCCCTCCTTGAGAAATTGCAGAAAAAGTGACAAGCCAAATCTAAGTCGCTTTATCACTTGATTAAGCATTTGATGAAGGTTCAAATAGCACTACCAAAGTTATAATTGAAGTAAAAATCACCTTTACAATGGAAACTCAGAACCATAGCTACTGAGTTGCTACCACTGACCAATATTATATGGTCTGATATACAATCATCAAATGGTTCTGGCAACACCACACATCATAAAATCATAAGCCATGAGGCCGAAGGTTGAGTGATTTGTTAGAGAGGCCCGCAGTTGAAGGCGTCATGGAGTAGGAGGGGGGTATATTTTTAGAATATGTTTGTCAGATAAGTTGGGCCTTAAGAATAGCTTAGTTGCAAAGAGAGGGGGCTTTAAAATACATATTTTGCCCATCGCCAAACAATGCAAGTTATATAAATGTCAGGAGATAGGCTCATATTTCCAAAGTCCCAGTAGCAATGAAATGCATCATTCTGGATGGACTTTAAATTTGTGGAGTTGTCTTTGAACTAGCCCTAGGAAAGCCGGGTTGCAATAAGCAATTTTAGATGGGATAGAGGCTGGAATTATGGCTTTCCAACAAACTTTGAGAGTAAAAGGAAGAGCTTTCTTAGGAGTTTGAGCAAAAAGATTTTGGAGACAAGTTTGGAAATATGATCCCGAAACATAAGACTGATATAAACAAATTATACTACATTTTTCTATGGTAGGAGAAGGTAGAGCAGCAAGAAATGCAGGCAACTGAGTGAAATTCCAGATGGAGGCATCACTGAAGACCAATACTTTGGTTGTAGATTTTGAATTTATGGTCAGAGAGTTTTTATGCCTCCAGTTTGCTATAATTTGCCTACATTGCTTGATTCTGATTTGAAGAAAGGAATTATCTCCTTTTAGCCTAATGATTAGCTGACTATCACCAGGATTAGAGCTGAAGCCAAACGAGTGAATGATGTCAGTGAGAAATGGTAACAAATAATATGAAAAGTTTAGGGGTCAGTACTGAGTCTTGAGGGACACCAAGTGCAAGACTTTTAAATGTATACTGAAAATGAGGAATGATGACAGGCTGTAATCTGGATGAGAGGATAGAGTACAATTAGTCAGGGGCATTGCCTCCAACACTCACCTTCCTTTTTCTTTTTTTAAATATTTTTCTTGGGAAAATGACATAAGAACAAAATCCAAAAGAAAAAAAAACAAAATAGCAAAGAACATCATGCGTTATATCTTTGTCATTCCCCACAAATTTCCCAAAATTATCCACCACCCCCTCTGAGGTTCCGTGACAATTGTAAGTGGTGTTTTCGACTCGCACGAATATGGTCGAGTCTGGTATCAACGAACCGCAAATGACGAGTTTAGTAAGTGTGCGCAGTTTCGCTGTGCTAACTTAAACCGTTCGTTTGTTACGTGGGTTTTTCATCTGTACCCACGGGTTCCATCTTAGATACGGCATCCATTTTGTCTCTTGCCCTCAAGTAGCCAGCGAACGGACGTTGTCCGCTTCGCGACCCTGGGGCTCCCAAGATATTTGCGGAAGACACATGTCCTTTGTAAGTGTCTTTATGATGAGGGGGATGATACTGTAAGGCAGATGGCCCCGCTCGAGGCTCATCTCGCCATGCCGGTTTATTGTCTCAGCCGTGCATCTCATTAGGCACGTCCCTTTGATGCCTGTAGCTCGTGTTTCCCGATACCTCCCCTTTTACACCCTTTCCAATCTCCCCACTGTTTCCATCTTCCTCCACACCTGTTCTTGTTCCTTCTTCGATCTGTTTTACTGCTGATTGGAATGTACTAATGGTGGGAAGATGGGTTTTTACAGTTGGGAACCGCCAAATGTTTCCGCACTTATGTTCCGGACCTTGTATGTATCAAAGTGACCAAAGCGACCCCTCTCGGGGATAATTGTGGGAACTGGGTCGTAAACCTTTGTGTACCGTGTAAACCTATGGGAGAATCGTGTATAAAAGGAGCGATCCACAGAACCAATTTGAAGCAGTCTCCCCGAACTACACTCGTTGTACTTCCTGTGACTTCTGTGCTTCCCTGCAGTAAATAAACCTTGAATCTTTGACGCCGAAGGAAGTGTCCCGTGTCTCTGTCATTCGTACGCCGGAGCAGGTTACCCACGAAGGTTTCAGGTGTTGTCCCCTGGCACCGCTGGGTCTTAAAGAACCCAGTCCTTCAGTTGGCGCCCCACGTGGGGCTGCATCAGTGGTACCGGTCCAAGCCCGACGATCGTGAGGAACTTCGTGTGAAATCTCCGAGGGAAGGTGCACTCCGCTTCATCGATCCTGTTGTCGAAACAAGTGGCCCGAAGACTTTTCCCGCGAAGATTCCCGCCTCCTGACGGCTGCGACGGACTGCTGCCCTGACTGTAGACCTGTTTTGGCGCCTGGCGTAGACCTTGGTAGAGCGAGACGACTGACGGGCCTTCCTGGTGACGCCATCGATCTTTGAGTTAAGTATTTGTGGGTCGCTCCCAGAGTTCTTGGTTGTGGTTGCTTAGTGGTTGCATGGTTCCATTGCATTTGTGGTTCTTGGTACTTTGTTGTGTTGTTTGACGTCTGCAGTCGCCAAAAACCGAGGGTTTTTGCTTTTTGCAGGGACTTGGTAAATCCCGTAACCCTTGACGTTTGTGAAACTCGGCTAGTGTGCAAGATGCCTGGTCGCAGTACTTTGTTTAGTTGTTTCAGACGTTGTGGTGCGGATTCCCGACTGGAGGACTCGTGTCCGATACCTCCGGTTGGAACTCCGACTTATGAGCTGTACAGTAAACACGGGCTCGGCCCGATTACCTTTAATGATTATTGGATTCGCTATACTAAGAAGGATGGTGTCCTTAGTTGGCCACCTCATGGTAGCTTTGAGACCCCGATCTTAGATAATCTTGAGGCTAAATTGTTCGAGAAAAAGTCAAGGCCGGCCATGTTTGATGCCTTTCGGTTGTGGCGTAAAGAAACCCGACAGAAAGAGATCGGACAGACTAAACGAAATCAGAGAGATGGTGTTGCTGCCATTGTGAAGAAAGCAGAGCAGTTTCAGCGTGACAAGGAGGTTAAGGAAAAGGAAGTGTTTGATAGGCTACAGCGTATGACTATAGATAAATGCTATCCTGCTTTGCCTACGGAGTCAGAAAAGAAGGAAGAAATAGTTGAGGATCCTTTAATGTCCTATCTTATGAAGTCGCCACCACCGTATGTACAGGGTGCCGCAGTTCCTGTGGCCCCCCCTGTACCTATTCTTCCACCTATTCCTCCGCCTGTTCCTCAACCTGCACCCGTTCTTCCGACTGTTCCTGCTCCTTTGCCTGTTGCTATCCCTACTGCTCCTCCGCTTCCACATACTCCTGCTCCCGCTACTGCTCCTGCTCTGTTAACTCCTGCTGTTGCTTCTGTCTCTACTCCTTCGCTTGTTAGTCCTGTGTGTTATACTTCTCCCTCTGCTCGTAGTCGTACTTCTCCTCTTGCGGCTAGCTTCTTTCATTCTCTCGGACCTGTTCTTGGATCCGCTGGTTCAGATGGTCCTCAGAGACGTAGTCAGCTTCCCGGTAACAGGGAACGTGCTTCGCTATATAATATGGCGATGGGTTGGATGACGCATCCTCTTAGAAATCCACCACGTACTGTACTTGATACGTTTTGCCAATTCAATGAACCGACACAAAGATACGTGTTCGAAGAAATGTGTAAGGTCCTTCGTGATCAGATATCGGCCGACGCACCTGACGAGGTGCTGACCGCTTCGTCTGATTTACAGCTTCAGTTCTCGAATGGACTGATAGTGGATACCAACGTTCGACGTGCTGTCGAGCGGTTGCTATCTTTTCGTCCCACTCCTATACCTCAAGCTTTGTTTGTTGAGGATGTTGAGAGGCAGTTAGATGCGTCCGGTCAGTTCCCTATGCGTGAAGTTCCACCAGTGTGGATGCCAGGCGATCCTAATGCTAATCCCATTATTCTACCATATTTCCAGAGAGTATGGATACATCTCCCATGGAAACGCTCTGAAGTGTTACAGGTGAAGCAATCTTTGCCTGACCCTCGCAAAAATCCTGCAGGGTATTATAAAGAATTATCGCAGCTCGTAGACGCTACGGTAATGAATCTTGCCGATATTGACATGCTCTTTGGTAATGTTGTACCGCAACCGGTGTGGGCTAAGATTCGTCAGGAAAATCATCCGAATGAATTAGGTGGTGATTGGGCTGCCATTATAGCGGCGGATGGTCGACAAACTGGTGGTGCTAAACCCGAGCAGTTGATTGCTGCTCTTCCTCAAAGAATAATCACGCTAATGAAAACTCTTATGCCAGCTATGAGGGTGAATTGGGACAAATTGTCAGCTTGCAAACAGAAAAAGGACGAGAGTGTCTCTGATTTCTTCACGAGATTTGAGGAGGCATTCATTGACCACAGTGGTCAGGATATGAGCACTGAGGGTGGTCAGCGGTTGTTTGTGGACAAATTTGTCTCTAACTTATTGCCCGATTTGAGCAATAAATTGAAAAACTCTGAAAGTGCGTGGGCCGTTTCTACCTCAGCTCAGATACTGGCCACAGCACAATATTACGAGAATAGAGAGAAAGAAGAGAACGACCGTGCTGATAAAAAGACGAAAGAACTTAAAACTAAAGTGTTGTTACAGCAGGCCTATCCCCCGCGTTCGAATCAGAATGCTTCGCAACAAAATAGATCGCAGCCACAATCGAATCGATCACAATCCCGAAATGACTCCTCTTCCCAAAGATCTTCGTTGGGGTACAATCAATGTGCCTATTGTAGACAGGAGGGTCATTTAAAATTCAATTGTCCTGCCCTAAACGATCGTAATAGCGGTAATTCATCGAGAGGAGGTCGTGGTGGTTCACAGCAGACATCACGCGGTAGGGGTCGTGGTGCTCAGAATGACCGTTCAGATAACTCATCAAATTCCGATAATTGTTTTGATCAACGTGGATCATCGCAAGGACGATCTGCGCAGTACAATGTAGACGATTATTACGTCGATCAGGGAACTCGACAGTAATTACTAGGACAGCCATAGACAAGGAGAGGGAGTGGTATCAGTTCCGGTTGATCAGAGAGGGCCTTACGTCGCAGTTGCTACATCGGGCGTCGTTGAGCCTTTTCTGTTGGACACTGGTGCAGCGAAAAGTTCTATTATGCATTCGAAACTCCCTGGCGCACCTTTGTCTGGCTTAACAAATGTTTCCGTTGGATTCTCTGGCGCCCCCGTTAGCAATCCAGTTTCACGCCCTTTGCCCCTTACAATTGGGCCTCGTGAGCTGCAAGCTCCGTTGATTTTGACTACGGGTTGTGGTGAAAATCTTTTGGGCCTGGATTTGCTTAAACGTTTGTATGCAACTCTGTATTGTTCTCCTGCGGGTGTAAAGCTTACTTTAGGAGAGAGGGTTGTCTCTCCTATGTACTTGTCTCTCGATAAGCTTCCACCGGAATTGAGTTCTCTTCCTGCATCTTTGTGGGCAACAGGTCCCAATGACGTGGGCCTGCTTGACATCTCCCCTTATGTTGTTCAGTTGAAATCTAATGTGCGGTTGCCACGTATTCCCCAGTATCGTATCTCTCTTGATGGTGAACGAGCATTGTTAGCGATCATCTATGATTTGATCGAGAAAGACGTAATTGAAGAAACACGGGGAAACGTGTGCAACAGCCCTGTACTGCCCATTCTAAAACGTACTGATCCTTCGAAACCACCTGTTTATCGTTTTGTTATCGATTTACGGGAGGTGAATAAAATTGTGATTCCTCAGTTCCCCATTGTGCCTGACATCACGGCACTTCTGACTCTGATTCCAGCTTCTGCATCTTGGTTTTCGGTGATTGATTTGAAGAATGCGTTCTTCAGCATTCCCATTGCAGAAGAGAGCAGAGACCTTTTCGGTTTCTCTCTTGGTGGACGCAGCTTCCGGTTCAAACGCGCTCCTCAGGGCTACTGTGAGAGTCCATCGATTTACAGTCAAGCCTTGAAGGGTCAACTGGATGCGTTTTCATTGCCGGCGGGTGCGGCCTTAATCCAATACGTTGATGACTTATTGGTAGCTGCAGATACTCAGGACATTTGCAAAATTGCTACGGTGTCGCTGCTGCAACATCTCTGCGATTTACATCACAAGGTGTCACCTTCTAAACTCCAATATTGTTGTCAAGAAGTAACCTATCTAGGTCACTTATTGTCAAAGGAGGGAAGGCGGTTGACCCCAGAGAGAATTGCAGCAATTGCGCGAATGGCTGTGCCAACAACCCAAAGAGATGTGCGTGCCTTTCTAGGTATCACGACGTACTGCAGGCAATGGATTCCAAATTTTTCATTGCTAGCGAAACCATTGGTAGCTCTCACGTGCAAGGATGTTTCAACTCCTTTACCATGGACGGAAGAATGTCAGAAAAGTTTTTCTGAATTACGTGATTCATTGTGTTCGGCCCCTGTGTTAGGTACTCCTGACTACAGTAAGTCGTTTACATTATATGTTCACGAGAGAGAAGGTTGTGCTTTGAGTGTCTTAACGCAACCTTTTGGTGGTAAGCAACGTCCATGTGCATATTTTTCCTCGGCCTTGGACCCGGTAGCTAGAGCATTGCCGAGTTGTTTGAGAGCAACAGCGGCAGCTGCGGTGTCCATCCGACAATCAGCAGGACTGGTCATGGATAATATGCTTACGGTGATGGTTCCGCATGCAGTCGACACTCTTTTAAATCGTACGAAAACTCAGCACTTGACGAGTGCAAGGTTGTCTGGGTACGAGTTGACGCTGTTGGCAAGCCACATTCAGATAAAACGTTGCAATGTTCTGAATCCGGCGACTTTGTTACCAATTAGTTCAGAGTCAGATGAAATAACAGAACACGACTGTTATTTGAGGACAGAAGAGGAAACAAAAGGTCGAGTGGACCTTAAAAACACTCCTTTGGAAGATCCAGATGGAACGCTGTATGTGGATGGTTCATGTTTTAAATTACCGAATGGCGATGTGACTACTGCATATGCTGTTGTAACGTTGAATACTAATGTTGAGGCTGCAAGATTAAATCAGAATTCTGCCCAAGCTGCAGAGCTGATCGCTCTAACTAGAGCGTGTGTGTTAGCGAAAGGGAAACGTGTGAATGTGTTTACCGACAGCCAATATGCTTTTGGCGTCGCCCACAGCTTTGGACGGTTGTGGAGAGAGAGAGGTTTTCTGACATCGCATGGTACGAAGATTCAGCATGGTCAGCTTGTGAATGATCTTTTGGATGCACTTACGTTGCCTAAGCAGGTAGCGATTGTTAAATGTAGTGCGCATCGTAAGGTGACGGATGATGTTGGTCGTGGTAATGCGTTTGCGGATGAGACCGCTAAGGAGACTGCCCGGAACCTTAGCATTCGAATGTATGTGACGAGTTCGGTTAGGTGGCCTACAGAATCGAGTATGTGTGAGGACACTATCGAGAGTGTGAAAGCAATTCAGAATGAGGCCAACGAGACTGAAAAGACGAAGTGGAAAGAAAGTACGGGAAAGTTGGATGTGAATGGTTGTTGGGTTGATTTGTCGGAACATAAGAGATGGATGTTACTGGATGCATATGTGCTAGCTGTTGTGACAATGGCGCATGGGTTAGCACATATTAGCGTGAAAGGTATTTGTAAGTTGCTGTCTCCTGTGTGGAAGAATGATGGTATCACGAAATGTGCTGAACGATTGGTTAAGAATTGTATGGTATGTATGTTGTACAATCCTGGTAAGGGAACCCCAACTCCTCCTGGTAGTTTTGCTCCCCCTTCATGTCCCTTTGAGGTGATCCAACTAGACTTCATCCATATGGAGAGATGCAATAACTTGAAGTACGTCTTAGTTGTGGTTTGCGCATTCTCCCGGTGGATCGAAGCCTACCCTCTTAAGGACAACACTGCTTTGTCAACTGCGAAAATCCTACTGAAGGAATACTTTCCTCGGTATGGAATGCCTCGGATTGTATGGTCGGATAACAGAAGTGAGTTTGTGGGGAGTGTGATGAAGAGTGTGTGTAAGGGCCTTGGAATTAATCAAAAATTCCACAGCGCCAATCATCCCCAGTCAGCTGGTTTGGTTGAAGGGTATAACGGCACCCTTAAACTGAAGCTAGCGAAGATTCAGGCTACGACTGGTCTCTCGTGGCCTGACGCTTTACCCTTAGCATTACTGTCAACAAGGGCAACCGTACACTCCCGAGTAGGGCTCAGTCCCTATGAAATAGTGTTCGGTCGTCCTGCAAATGTTTGGGGGGTCCCTAGGCCGGGTGTGTTCTGTGATCTTGAGTACCCAATGTTGATTGATTATCTTCATGACTTGACTGCTAAACTGAGGTTAATTCACCAACAGGTTTACGAAGCATTGCCGACGCAGACGGAGGGTCCAGGCCACCAGCTCCAGCCCGGAGACTGGGTGGTGACGCGCAATTTTTCGCGCAAGAAGAATTTGGAGCCCAGATTCACTGGACCCTACCAGGTCCTCCTTGCCACGAGAACTGCTGTTCGTCTAGAGGGTCGGAAAAACTGGGTGCATGCCACCCATACAAAAAAAGTCCCTATTCCGTTGCCGGCAGACTCGTGGGTGAGGAGAGGCATTGCATCAACTGAAACCGAAGGATTGCCGGCGTTTGTACCTTTCAGCGACGCACAACCTGTCGGAGAATCCTCAGTGCAGCAGAAAGACACTGTTGAACATTTGTCATCAAAAGATTCAAGACCAGAACATTCAACTGATCAACAGAACGCTGTCTCTTCAACGGATCCTTTGTTTGACGAACAGACACGCCCTGGGAAAACTCGATACTTTTTGCGATCCAGCACTAAAGACTAATAAAAGATCCTGTTTTGTCCCTTGACAATTGCATTATCCCGTTTTCCACGATCAGTTTGAACACTCGTACTTTTGTAATTATTTTTGTTTATATACATTGAGTTTCGTTCCTCATATTTTTGCTTCCACAGCTGAGAGACATTTTGCATACACATAATTGTGAATAAAGGCCGTAGGGCCGCGCGTGTACTTCCTTCTGGTTAGTAGGTCTTGACACTAGGTTAAAGACCGTCGGTTCCTGGGAACTCCTAGGGGTTGACTACTGCTACACAGAACGAAGTGCGTCAAGAAACGTTGCGGACGGTCGTAGGGGATGGCATTTTCGAAGCTGATGGACTTGGAAGAAGCTCAGGCGCAAAGGTTCAAGCTACAACAACTTAGTCGTACCAAATGTTTTATGTTTCAAATTTTCGTATTGCTTTTGACTGTTTCTGCATTATTGGCGGGTGGGGTGTATTACATGATGTCTCGTTTCTTATCTCCTGCCATACCTACTCCTACTCCTGACCCTAAACTTACCACCGTTGCATCTCCCCATTCTTTTCACATCTTACCCGAACACGAGCAGGCTAGACGTGCAGAATTCCGCAACAATTCCTTTATTCAGCTCCTTCACCAGCACCAGTTAGTGGTTAACACTACTAATTGTTGGGTGTGTGGGTTGATGCCACATACCACGGATAAGGGAATTCCATATCTGGTGTTACCGTATAGTTCCCAAGGGTCTGCTCGAGCATTTCAAACAATGTTTCGAAGCGCACTAGATTCTCACCCCAGTCGAGAGCCACGTTCTCCCTACCTTGGCCCTGGCTCGTACTATAAGCCTTTGTCTATAGCGATAGAAGACTTAGATTGAGATATCTATGAGCCGTCGCTCATTCCAGTGGAAGAGGTACAAGCCTATAGGGTCCTGAGTAAGGTTGAGTATAGTGCGCTCACGAGTGATAAACAGCTTAAAAGCTCGCCTCCGATATGGGTCGTACCCCACATTGGTAATTTTTGTCTAATGGGTCGTGGCCGAAGATCGAAAGCCCGACTTGGAGAGAGTGCTTGCACTGAAAATTACATGCTGCCGATGATCTCGTCCCCTGTGTTTCTGGCTGCCAAGGGTACCTACTTTGTCTGTCATGATCGTGCGTATGCATGGTTGCCCTCTGACTTCATGGGCTCATGTTTTATCGCAAACTTGTTGCCTCCGACGTTCACTGTAGATGCAGATTATCACAAGACTAGAGTTGTGAGAGGCGTAATTAGCGAAGAGGATACTGCCGGTCAAGAGGCAGGAGACTTTTTCAAGGGTTTTCTCCCGTTTTGGGGACCTATGGTTAATAGTAGGAACCTGAGACAGTTGACTCGAGTGGTAGAATCGACAGCTAATATTACTGCCAGTGCCCTTGGTAATATCACCACAGAACTTCAGGCGGATAGACTTATGACGTTACAAAACCGTATGGTTTTAGACGTGATCTTAGCAGATCGAGGTGGGGTATGTAAGGTGATCCATTCGAGCTGCTGTATTTTCATTCCGGATAACGCTCCGACTGTCTATCAAGCCATCTCGAAGTTGCATAAAATCTCTGAATCCATACACGTGGATGTAGGGGATTGGACGCTACTTGGGTGGTTTTGGGGCCTGATGTCGACTTGGGGTTGGAAGATTCTGATGATCATCGGAGTTGTTGTGGCGTTCCTGGTCACGTGTTGCCTTTGTGTGCAGTGCGGTCCTGCCTTATGTGGCCTCTGTGCTACAACGTGTATGAGACAGCCGCCTGTTACCAATGGAACTCGGTTGGACAGACCTATGCTACAGCAACATCTAGATGGTCTGATGAATATCGAGTATGATTCCGACTAGTGCTTGCCTACATGAGGGCAAAAGGAGCGTCTGAGGTTCCGTGACAATTGTAAGTGGTGTTTTCGACTCGCACGAATATGGTCGAGTCTGGTATCTACGAACCGCAAATGACGAGTTTAGTAAGTGTGCGCAGTTTCGCTGTGCTAACTTAAACCGTTCGTTTGTTACGTGGGTTTTTCATCTGTACCCACGGGTTCCATCTTAGATACGGCATCCATTTTGTCTCTTGCCCTCAAGTAGCCAGCGAACGGACGTTGTCCGCTTCGCGACCCTGGGGCTCCCAAGATATTTGCGGAAGACACATGTCCTTTGTAAGTGTCTTTATGATGAGGGGGATGATACTGTAAGGCAGATGGCCCCGCTCGAGGCTCATCTCGCCGTGCCGGTTTATTGTCTCAGCCGTGCATCTCATTAGGCACGTCCCTTTGATGCCTGTAGCTCGTGTTTCCCGATACCTCCCCTTTTACACCCTTTCCAATCTCCCCACTGTTTCCATCTTCCTCCACACCTGTTCTTGTTCCTTCTTCGATCTGTTTTACTGCTGATTGGAATGTACTAATGGTGGGAAGATGGGTTTTTACAGTTGGGAACCGCCAAATGTTTCCGCACTTATGTTCCGGACCTTGTATGTATCAAAGTGACCAAAGCGACCCCTCTTGGGGATAATTGTGGGAACTGGGTCGTAAACCTTTGTGTACCGTGTAAACCTATGGGAGAATCGTGTATAAAAGGAGCGATCCACAGAACCAATTTGAAGCAGTCTCCCCGAACTACACTCGTTGTACTTCCTGTGACTTCTGTGTTTCCCTGCAGTAAATAAACCTTGAATCTTTGACGCCGAAGGAAGTGTCCCGTGTCTCTGTCATTCGTACGCCGGAGCAGGTTACCCACGAAGGTTTCAGGTGTTGTCCCCTGGCACCGCTGGGTCTTAAAGAACCCAGTCCTTCACCCACCCATCCCTCCCCCCCAGGGGCTGCAGGTGTATCTTAACACAGGCCAAATGGAATACCTAAAAAAATAACATTGCGGGACCATTAAACTATACAAGTCAAACTTAAAAAGGAGACAGAGAGGAAAAACAATTAGGCTAGACAAGAGCATAAGAGAGCTCAACTGGCGACTATGAAGATTCAGGGGGCCATTAGGAAGAATACGAAGGCTTGCTCAGAAGTCATTGCCAGAACCGTGGCCTTGGAAGAAAGGATAGTCGAGCTTGAGTCGGGGCTACAGAGTACTGCCAGCAAAACAACAGCAAATGACGATAAGCTAGCGGACATTATATGGAAGCTCGAAGATTCAGAAAATAGACTATGTAGGAATAACCTTCGCCTCCTAGGGATAGAGGAGAATGTTGAGGGACAGGATATCAGAGGATTTGTTATTAAGTTGTTCCAAGCCGCATTCCCTGAACTTTCTTATTCGTCTTGGGAAAGTGAGATCCAAAGAGTACACCGCTATCCTTTTACGTTGAAAAAAAATCCTGACCCTGGAGCCAAACTAAGAGCCATTTTGATTTTTTTGGTAATTTTTTGCTACGACAAGCCATCTTTGAGAAAGCCCGCCCTGAGGCCAAGAGATCTGCAGAGGGACATTTATTTTTCGTTTGCCCAGACTTCTGCCACGCAACTGTGGATAACCCCATTCCAAAAGAAGGGTTGCGTGGTGTTTCTAATGAGCCCCACATGGTTAAGGGTCAACTTTAGGGGCAAGATTCGATTTTTTACTTCTGAAATACAAGCGGAGGAGTATCTTAAAGAACTTCCTGATGTTTGATCGTTTGTGGTTTCTCGGTTTGGGTCGGGGTGGCGGGTCTGGCTTGGGATATGAGTTCTGAGTTTGGAGTATCTGTTATGCTGCTAGGGGTATGGCATATCAGATATATGCTCATGTTCAATAATTAATTTTCTCCCTTGGGCTCCCCTTTTCTTTCTTTTTCTCTTTTGTTGCTCCTTCTCTTTAGGATGGATATTTAGACAGGGAGTGACCATGGGCACTCAGGAAGTGGGAGGCATCACATGGGTCTGCTGACCTATTTTGCCTTTTTTGTGGTTGGGGAAGGGTCTGGGGCAGGGTGGGGGAAGGGCGTTCTTGTATGGGGTGGATCTGCGGGGGGGGCTTGCACAGGACTTAAGGTTTTTTTTGGAGACAAGTGATATGAAACAGGATTGCTGTAAGGGACTGGATATGTTTTTTGCTTTCTCCTTTTCCTCTTTAGCTTTATGTTATTCCTCTATTTGTCTAGCTGTTAAGAAGTATGGCTAATATCCGTATAGCCACTATTAACATTTGTGGGCTCAATGACCCTGTCAAAAGGCGTTGGGTTAAAGAAGATTTGCGCTTCCTGTGGGCAGATATTCTCTGCCTCCAGAAAACGCACTTTGAGGCTAGCCGCCACAAACTTTTGGATTTTGATGGGTATCAATTGGTGTCTTGGACCAGACTTGAGGCCAAAACTATAGGAGTGGCAATTTTGGCGCGGAAGGGAACGGTGAGCATCACTCGATCCTCGGTTGATAGTCTTGGTCGGTGGGTTATAGTTCATGGGAGATTTCTAGATAAAAATGTTACGTTATGTTCCATCTATGGCCCTATACTTGATGACCCTGAATTATATAAGTGGTTGAATTTGGAGTTGGTCGGCTGGCCCTCACTGTTAATTATTTGCGGGGATTTTAATATAAATTTGGGCTGTGAATGTTTGAATCAATCTAGGGTGTCTTATACAGGGAGAAAACCCAATGTTTATCAGGCCCTGCAATATCTTATGGAGCTACATGGGCTGATTGATGTCTGGGCTGTATTGAAGCAGAAGGATCCGGGATTTACATTTTTTTCGGCACCTCATAAGACCAGCTCTAGGCTTGACTATTTTTTTTTATCTCAGCTGCCCTTATCTCTGGCTCTAGTATCACTAGGTTCCCAAGAGTCATGTTGGATCATAATCCGCTTGTCATCATGGTTAATGTGCAAATCTGTCGGAATAAAGCCGATGCTTGGACCTTCAATAGAGGACTGTTTACGGATGCTAAACATATTGAATCAATGGCTCCCTGGATTCTGACATTTTTAGATGAAACTTAAATAGTACTGGGATACAAAATGTATGGGACACGCTCAAGGCAGGGATTAGGGGGGAGACAACTCGAAATGGGTGGGAAAGCCAGAGAGAAGAGAAGGTGAAAATGCAGAGATTGTATAAAGATTTAGAAGATGCTGAGACTTCATTGACTCAAGCAATATTACAAGGTGGAGACATTGATATCGCTCAGACTCAGACTATCATAGCCAAGTCAGCAATAATAGAAGTATCACAGGCTACATGAGCTGGTAAAATTATGGCATGGCGATCCAGAATGTTTGAAAACAGTGAAAGAGCGGGACAGGTGTTAGCTGCAAGAATTCGAGAAAGAGAGTCTGCCATCCGGATCAATGCTATTCTAGATCCGGAGGCTGGCCTGGTGACAGAAGAGTGGGCCATCGCATCTAGCTTTTCAAAAATACTATTTAAAATTGTATTATGAGGATATTATCGATGATGAGATTTTGCAGTCAGAGATCCAGGAATATCTAAAAGAAGTTGAGGTTGAGGCTTTATCCCCTGAGGAACTTGGAATTTTGGATGCTGAGATAAGAATAGATGAGCTGCGGCAAGCGATATACTCCTTGCCGTCGGGCAAAGCAGTAGGGCCGGATTTCATACCGGGCGAATTGTATAAGACATTTCGATCACAGCTTACTCGCGTCTTGCTAGAGCTATTTCGAGATGTTCAAAGAGCGGAGGTACCTCTGGAATCATGGCGAAGAGCCAGAATTGTTGACTTTTTAAAGAAAGGCAAGAACCTAACCGATACGGGGTCATATCAACCTATAACGCTTATAAACAGCTATATTAAAATTTATGCCAAGATTCTCGCTAATCGGCTCTCCAGGGTGATTAAGAAGCTAGTATCCCCTCAACAACACGGTTTTGTGCCGGGCAGAGAAACTATTGAACACATATGTCGCACTATTGCTCTTTTATATTTTACTAAGGTTTCAGGAGACCCTATGGCCATAATTCTGTTGGATGCCGAGAAGGCTTTTGATAGGGTCTCCTGGCCTTTTTTATGGGCCGTATTGCGGCATTACGGTCTAGGTGATAGTTATTTTTGTGCTATCCAGAGTATGTATCAACAGCCTACAGCTCAAATATCGGTTATGGGAAATCAGTCTGGCACAATTTCTATTTTAAAAGGTACTCGGCAGGGCTGTCCTTGTTCCCCCTTATTATTTGCCATTTATATTGATCCTTTAATAAAAAAAAAATCTTTCTAACATTTTGATTCAACCAGTCAGAGCCAAAGGAGGAGATACCAAAATCTTAGGGTATGCGGATGACCTTGCCATATTGACGGATTCCCCACAGATTGCTTTGCCAGAAATTCAGCGCTTGACGTCAAAATTTGGCAAGATCTCAGGATATCGTCTAAATGTTCCTAAAACACAAATAATTTGCAATGAGAAAATCAATCTGATAGGTCCACGTGTGATTGACAAGGTTAAATATTTAGGGATTGAGTTAAGGTCCAAACTGGATGAGATTGTCGAGATTAATCTTTCTCCCTTTTTAAGTAAAATCGATATAAAGGCGCGTCGGATCAACAATTTACACTTAACTTTGATGGGTAGATGTAATGTGGTCAAAATTATCTTTGTGCCCAAGATTTTGTATATGTTTAGAGCTATTCCTTTGTTAGTGGACTTGATTTGGTTTAAGAAGATAGAGCGAATTATCTCGTGGTTCGTTTGGGCCGGTAAAAGGCCCAGTCGAGCTTTGAAATATATGACGTTACCAAGGGAGAGGGGAGGATGGTCGCTACCGAATTTCCAATGTTATTATTGGGCAATTACGCTGCGGCATATAGGTTTATTATTGGATGGGCAGGAACCTGTAGGTGCTGACATTTCTTTTTATGGTTTAATTTTTGGGGAGGAAGCTAAGGGGCTCCTTTTTAGACATATTGATTTTGCTTATTTTAATCGGGTAAGGTTTAAGACCCTGATGGCTGCTTTCAAGGGTTGGACACCCGTTAGAAAATTGTTCAAAATCCAGAGACTACATATATATATATACTCCTGTTATTGACAATACTCTCTTACCGGAAATCTTCAGGGATGGCTATTTCAGAGAATGGAATGTTCATGGAGTTCTGGTAATAGTTGATATTGTTATGGAAACAGGGATTATGTCTTTTGAATGCATTAGACAGAAATTTAATATAAGCAACCAGAATTTCTTTACATTTTTACAGATACAAGATTTTTTGAGTCGGAAAAGGGTTAGCTGGGATCATATTTTGCTTGTAGAGACGATTCAGGGTGGACAATCAACTATTTCTACGATGTATAAACTAGTAAATGAAACCAGAAGTGATGACTTGGATAAACATTTTGGTCGTTGGCTGAATGATGTACAGGCAGGACAAGACGTATGTAAAGAGTCTTCAGCTCTTTTTCAATCGGCAACAACGTCAGATAACTTGCAGGTTCAATGTTTTAAGACCTGGTTAAATCTTTATGTTACCCCACATCGCATACAACAGTGGGGTGGGATGGATTGAGTTATTTGTCCTAGATGTGGTGAATTTGCGGTAGATAGCGTGCATATGTTTGCTTTATGCCCCAGTTTAATCTCATTGTTGGATGCAGTCGAGCAATGGTTAGAAAGGGTGTTTGGATATTTAGTTAAACTCTCACCGCAGGTTGTAATGTTGGGAGTTTGGGATACCTATATGAATGTTCCAGAAAGAAAGCTATTCTGTCCCCCCGACCCCCTACGAAGGGTTTAGTACATTTTTAAATGTTGGGAAGTGGGAATTGTTGATCTTTAAAAGGAGAGGCCTGAGGGCTTGGAGGGAGGGGTAACGGACCTTGGAGGCCCTTACAAATTGGCTGAATCCTGGGAGTTAAATTGTGCATTTTTTTTTTAACACTCACCTTCCTAAGGTGATGAGGCAGAAGGTGGTGGAAGACAGTGTTGAAGGCAGCTTAGCTTTCTGAGAGAATAAGAATAGCAGAATTCACTGTGTCATGTCAGAGACGAATCTCAATCAAGAATTTATTAAAACTGACTCAGTGCTAAAGCCAGAATGAAAACCAGATTGATGAGTGTTTGTTATTAGTTAATAGTGTGCAATTGAGGGAAGTGTTTGATGTCAATAAAGGATTCAAGGATTTTTGTGGAATCCAAAATCAGAGAAATAGGTCTGAAAGCTGAAATCATTTTAGGGTCAACACTGGACATTTTCAGTAAAAAAATCAAATGCTAATTTGCAAGCATCAGGCACTGAGCTGATGTTAAGAGACTGATTAGATAATGCTGTATGTAGTGGCACTGTTGAGGAAGACAAAAATTCAAAACATTAGCAAGAGGCTGGTCCAAAAGATACTCAGGGGCATATTACAAGCCCCTATCGCCATGGGAATGTCACTTTTTACAATGTTCCTGTGGCGATAGGGGCTTTGCCTTATTTACAAGGCAGCACTAAGCCACTTAATGTGGCTTAAAGCTGCCTTGTAAATAAGGCCCCCTTTCATGCTATGCTCACCGTGAAAGGGGTGGGCAGTGGGTGTTGCGGTGGGCGTTTCACCGCAACACCCATTGATTTTTACAGTGCCCCCTATTTACAAGGGTGGTGTGAATAGGAGGCAGTGCCAAAATTAAGATCAGGGAAAATCTGGTCTTAACTTGGCAAAATGAAGAGAAATGCTTTATTTCTCCTCGTTTTTTCTTTTTCCATGTGTGCTGCCTTGTGCAGCACACATGTAAAAGCAAAACGCCTTGGATTGTTTATGTGTAGGAAGGTGGCCTTTCGTGCACATAAAATAATTTTTTTTAAAACAACATTTTGTAAATTTCTTGTGTTGCATTAAGCAGCACACAGAGAAGATGCAAAAGGGCATTTAAAGATTGTTTATGTGCAGGAAGTGACATCTTTCTACACATAAACAATCATCCCCTGAACGCAGACACCCTTACACTATGGTGCAAGGGTGCCTGCATTGCCGCTAAGCTGCTAAACTTAGCACCAGCATAGGGGGAAACGCAAGGCTGTACCAATTTCTTGTAAATATCATGCAGCCTTGCATTTCTGAAGGGGCGGAGTGAGTCATTAAGCCATGATGGCTAACGCCTCCCTCCGCTGCTTCTTTATACACATGGCCCTCAATATTTAGGCTGTAAAACATTTCAAGAACAAGGCTCACCTGAACAGGAGGCATTTTGAAAAAGCAGAGAAGAGTTTGTGGTATTCATCACAGGAATAGCTGAAAAATTACTAATACAATGGCTAAAAGATTTTTCTTTTTATTAGAAAAAAAATTTGAGAGGTCGTCTGAGACAGACCCTGAAGGAAAGCATCCAGTCTAGCATCGTTGAGGGTTGTTAATTGTCAGCACATTTAAAATACTTGGGGCCAGATTTTCAAAAAAGGCACGCAGCACTGCCCCAAACAGGATACGCTGTGTTGCGTGACAGAGAGTGAGCAGGGGAGCACTATAACTACAGAGATATTGTTCTCTCCTGCTCGTTCCCTAGCACCACCGCTGATTTCAATTGCCGTACACCAGGCACACAACTTTGCGTCATAGCACTAATGTTCGTCCTTGAGTCTAGCATAGGTTTTGTACAGGAAGGTATCCCTCTTGTACAAAATACTATGCCCAAACAAGTTCAAACACTTTTCCCACTTTGTATGTGTGCTGCACAGTGCAGTGGCCGACGGCAGCACTAGGAGGTAGTGCTGCAGTCGGCCATTGGCTGACGGCAGCAGGGAAAGGGTTAAGCAGCTTATGGCACCACAGTAATTCTTCATTGATTTTCCCTGAAACTATCATCAAGCAAGGCAGGCTTACTGTCTTATATTTGCGACCGCTATTGCCACATTTTTACAATAATTAGATAGCATGACATCGCACCTTCCCAGATCATATCTGAGAGAGAAATGAATGTAATAGGAGAGCTTTTCTCCCAAACGAAAGGTGCTTCAAAACTGCAAAAGGAAATTAGATTTTTTTTCATGAGGTTTACAGTAATGTGTTATTGATCATTTAAGTTCTTAGAATACCTTCTAATAGGCAATTAATAAAAATGACTATATCTGGAATACCATGGAGGGAATCATTATGGGGATACACAAGGTCAGGCTCTTGGGTGAAAGGATCATTGCCTACATTTTTAACTATATTGAAGATGCCAGCATCTTTGGCAGCATTCCAAGTGGGCCTAATTCAGCCACAAAGAGCAAATCTATAGGCTGTAGCATTACACTTATGCTTATCTTAGATTTTCCATTTTTTAATAGGCCTGAACATCTACTCAAATCTTTTGATTCTTCATATATACTTGATTCTCTTTGCTTAACCTAAGGATCCAATTCACAAAGATTGATGCAAGTAGATGTGACTTATTCTTGTAGTACTCCTGATTTTCTCATTAATTTTAGCAGTAAGTCCGGTATACTTCGGACTTACTCCTGGAATTCAGGAGTTCTGCAAAGCTTGATAGGGGATGTAGTGTTGATATTTAGCAAGAATACCTTTCTATCCAAAAGCTCCATGGTGTCCTGAAGTTGCAGGTTTTGGTCAGCTGTCCATGTCACTAAAAGAGAGAATGGGAGCACGTCATTTCGCTCTTTCATCATTGTTACGTCACCCGTACAGTAAGGGTCGCACATTTGACACCTGGCTGCAGGGTGAAGTTTTTACCCTATTAGTAATTACGTTTTCAAAAAATTAGCTGGATGCAAAATGCAAAGGTTGATGCTGTGAATCATTTCCTGCTCTGCGCTATCAGACTTATCACATGTCTGGTAGCAAAGTAAAGGAAAGGGTAGAGGCAGAGCTTAGGGCGGCTTGTGCCTCTACATACCAAACACCTTTAATTCCTCAAAAAATATTAATGGTATTGCTTAAAATAATAAATTGCAGGCACTGTAGCTTACGTTGAAAGTCTTGCTCCTTTTAAGGAACACAAAACTTCACCTTGTTAATACATCGAAATCAGGCAAGAGACAAACACAAAAAATCCGAGAAGGACTTTTAAACTGTAAAAGTTACTCAGCAGCAGGTAATTAAAGTAACTTTGGGGCATATCATCAAGGCCATGCGATACTTATTGCTCAGAGCTCTTTGTGCGAGGATAATTATCGCCGGCCAACTCTGAATTTTATCGCGGAGATAGCGTGCTTTCAGCAACGCTTATCTCCAAAGTGATAAAAATGAGCAAGCTGCCATTTGTGCGATTATCGGTGGAAATGCAGAGATAATCGCACAAGGTTTGGCGAAAGCTTGTGGATAGGGCAAAGCAAGCTTAACCATGATATTCACCTTTCATAGGATATCATGGCTACGTCAGTTTTGAAGCAGGCGTAAGGAAAGTAGAGATATCAGAGGTTATCGCTACTTTGCTTGTCGCTCTGCAGGTTAGTGTGCCCATTGATAATTGGAGAAATGTGGCTTAGCTGCATTTCTCCAGTTATGTCAGGGCAGAAACGCCCAACTTTGCATCTCATTAGAGATGCAAAGATGGACGTTGGTGGAAAGTGCAATAATGCAAGGATTCACGCGATAGAGGCGATAAAATTATCGCTGCTTACTGCCCAAAAATGGACTCTAAAGTGGCGATAATTTTATCTCCGTGGCTTGATGATATGCCCCTTTGGGTTCTATATGTGGCACTCATTTGCGTTGTTCCTCCAGTCCTCTTGTGCACAGTAAAGATGAGGAGGGTTGCTTTAAAATTCTTTATTAGAATTTTTAATCACGTTATGCAGTTACCATTTATATACGAAACTTGCAATGCTTCAATCATATGAGCACTCCTTACTAAACATCTTTAAAGTATAAGTTGCCCCCTCCGCTGTCTACAATTGTTTTTCCTTGTTACTTATTTAGATAAATATTTTTTCACATATAGTCTTACGTACCATTGCTTAATTTGAGCCGGTGGTTGCTGGTGGGGGTCACTGGCATTCATTTTTTAGACCAGAGCTTATTTTTCCTCATTGGACATATGCTGAGTGTAAGAGAAGGAAAAAACACAAAATGGACTGTTTAGCTTTAGTGTTCGGCCCGATGACATTTCATTGCACCTGCCGCAACTTCTGAATAGAGCTTGGGTACTGCTGCTCATTCATTTATAAATCAGGCACTGTTCCCAACATTTTTCTGATTAAACCTCTGTTCTCTATGTGGGAAATTTTTCTCTTGTCTCCGTTCACTGCTGTAGTCCTAAATTGGTGAGTGCTGGATACTTACTAGGTTGGTTTTATTTTTATTTTTGTTATCTTATCCTCCTTTCTGTCTGTTAGATGTGGGGGTCTATAGTTGGCACAGGTAGGTACTTGTGACAAATAGGTACCCTTGCCTCTAGTCAGGGTAAGGGGTACAGGCCTAAAATACCCTCTGCTCACCCCCTTTGGTAGCGTGGCACGAGCAGACAGGCTTATCTCAGAGGCAGTGTGTAAGGCATTTGTGACCACGTACAGTAACCCAGTGGCAACACTACTGATGGACCCCACACAGTTGTGGATTGGTGTCGTTACAACGCATACTTTTACAACGACCTACCATTACAACGGAACTTTTACAATGCAAAAACTTTTACAACGCATGTATTTACAACGCATTTATTTACAACGCAGGTACCTTTACAACGCATACCATTACAACGTAAGTATTGGTAAATATATATTAATTTTATAATCATAAATTAATTGAAAAAAATATATAATTTAATGTAATTTAATTTAATTTCATTTAATTAATTTAATTTAAAATTAATTTTCATTTATTTTTACCCTGTGCCCCTGTACCCCAAAACCCAAAACTGACCCTCAACCCCAAAAATACCCCTTTACCCAAAAACCCAAAACTGACCCTGAACCCCATAAATACCCCTTTACCCAAAAACCCCAAACTGACCCTGAACCCCAAAAATACCCCTTTACCCAAAAACCCAAAACTGACCCCGAACCCCATAAATACCCCTTTACCCAAAAACTAAAAACTGACCCTGAACCCCAAAAATACCCCTTTACCCAAAAACTAAAAACTGACCCTGAACCCCAAAAATACCCCTTTACCCTAAAACTAAAAACTGACCCTGAACCCTAAAAATACCCCTTTACCCCAAACATATAACATTTAAAATATAATTATATACTTACCAATACTTACGTTGTAATGGTATGCGTTGTAAAGGTACCTGCGTTGTAAAAAAGCGTTGTAAATACATGCGTTGTAAAAGTTTTTGCGTTGTAAAAGTTCCGTTGTAATGGTATGTCGTTGTAAAAGTTGCGTTGTAAGTGATGCTTCCCACAGTGGTATATTAAAAATAAGTATTCCTTATATAGACCTAACACAAGACCACAAACAACAAAAATTCACACTACTAAACTTAAAAATTGTAGTTTTAGCTTAGTTCAGTTCAGTCCTTAAGATTCGACACTTCACTGTACGATGCGTTGCGCTTCCACAACAGGCAATGTTGCAGCTATGGAAATGCGGCAAAGTTCCGGTGCAAAGAAATAAAGACGTGAAGATCTTACAGTTGAGGCAGGCTTCAACGATGATGCGAGAAGTCTCGGTTTAATGCGTCAACTGCAGCGGCAAAACCCTTGTTCAGAGATGCGATGGCAACAGCCTCAGCTGCGACACTCTTCTCTGATGTTTCCGAGAAGCTTCCACACAATGCAACAACTACAGCGACGACATCCAAGATGCGATGGCAGCAGCTCCGATGGCGGAACGCTTCTCCGGGGATGCAAGGCGCTTTTCTTGATGTGGTGCAATACAAGAGCTACAGTGGCGACATCCACGATGCGACGGCAGCAGCAGCGACGGACACGCTTCTTCCTCGTTGCGAGACACTTCTCTCCATGCGGTGCAATATGACAGCTACAGCTGCGACATCCTCCTTCGGAGTTGCAACAACATCAGCAGCAACGGCAACACGCTTCCTCTTCGTTGCGAGACGCTTCTCCCGATGCGATGCAATATGACAGCTACAACGGTGACACCCTTGTTCAGAGATGCGACAGCAGCAGCAACACGCAATCCCTCAGAAGGCCCAAACACAGCAGCAGGCACTTCTAACAAACTCCTGGGAGCTAAGGGCTGAAGTTTGTTGTCCCTGAGACTTCAGAAGGAGGCAAGCTCTTTTCCAAGCCCTTGGAGATTCTTCACCAGTTGAAAGTAAAGCACACAAAGTACTTTCTCCTCTCTTTGACAGTCAGGCAACCACTGCAGGCCAATCCCCTGAGCAGCACTTCAGCTTAGGAATAGTCTCTCCTCAATTTCTTCATGTTCCTCTCCTCAGCAGAGTTTTCTTGTAGTCCAAAAGTGATCTACATTTTTAGGATCAGGGTCCCAATACTTATACCCTAAAATCCGTTGTCCTCTGAGGGCAGAGGGGCCTTTGCCAAGTCCAAACCAGTTCTGGAGCACTCTGTTTACAAGACTCCTTCTTTCCTTTCACAGTGCAGGGCAGAAACATCAGACTCCCCACAAGAGGTGGAGCCAGTATTGTGGGGGCAGAGAACACAGCCCTGGCGCACTTTGTTGACATGATTCCTTCTCTTCTTTCGCAGTGCAGGGCAGAGACATCAGCCGCACCACAGGAGGTAGAGCCAGTATTGTGGAAGGCAGACACAGCCCTATTCAGGTCCCAGGTGCAGATCCTCCCACCCATCTAGATGCAGATCGCTCTATTCACCACTGGGCTGACTTATACTGTCTCCTGGAATCCCCCAGCCCTGTCACTCAAACTCCAGACATGGAATACACAACCTTGCAGAGGAAGGCTTTGGATAGTTAGACAAAAAAATACCTACTTTCTAAAAGTGGTATTTTCAAACACAGAATGTTAAAACCGACTTCACTGAAATATGTATTTTATTAGTCTGAGTTCAGGCATACTAAACTCAAAATTACTACTGTGTTCCCTGAGTCAGTTAGGATAATAAGATGTAATAATCTAACTTTCCATTCTGGCCTAGGGAGAACAGTTAACCTTCCAATAGTGAAAAATGAAAATGGCTGTTTTTGACTATTAGGACATGCCACACACACACAAGGGCTTGTCCTACCTTATACTTACAATGCACCCTGCCATTGGGCCTACCATAGGGGTGTCTGAGAGGAAGAAAAAGGAAGGTTTAGGGACTGGCAAGTGGGTGCACTTGCCCAGTCAGCATTACAGTACCAGACTGCACACAGGTTCTGCAATGGCAGACCTTAGACACATTTTACAAGGCTGCTTCTGTGGGTGGCACAGCCAGTGCTGCAAGGCCACCAACAGCATTTGTATTTATAAGTCCTGGGCACACTCAGTGCACTATACTAGGGTCTGACAAGTAAAACAAACAAGCCAACTATGGAGTCACTGATCAATACATTAATTTGCAGTAGGGAGCATTGCACTGTGGCACTGGACAGCAGTGGCTCAGTGCCCAAAGCATCTAACACCAGCAAAAACACAAGAGTCAACAACAAAAAATGGGAGGTAGACCCACGCCAATGGTGCCAGGTCTAACAGTGTCAAACACATGTAGCCCGATAATCAACTTCCCTTATTAAATTGAATCATTCTGGTCTTGAGTCTGTATGTGATTTGTTCACATGACACCATGTTATTCTTGTCATCTAACCAAATTTATATAGCTGCTGCTAATGCTGTGGAAAGTCACCTATTGAGGTGGAAGAGTAGGGTCAGTAACTGAAGTGTTGTGTAGTATTGCAAGTTTGGCAGTCAGGAGAGTAGTTATGTCGATCTAGTTTTTTATATCGTCCTATATTTTCCTCCAGTTGTTTATCAGCAATGGGCATTTGTACATTATTTGTTCTATATCACATTCCATGGCCTTTCATCTCCCACAAATTGTCCCTGGGCTCAGTTTAGTTTAGGGCCAGTGTCACCAGTGTTGAATCTTGAATTTTAACTGCCTTCTCTTAAACCATTGAGATGGGGTTCTAATATTATATTATGGTCTTTGAACTATTTGTCTGGTGTGTATCCCACTAATGCCCTAGAAAAGTTGAAATCAGATAAGAGAATATATTATTAATGACTGTCAAATAGAGCCTCAATCAGTGCCTTTGACATCTATCCAAGTATAAACGTAGCAGAGAAGGGGGGATTGTTGAAGTGCTGTAAGAGTCTTTAACACATGATAATGGCTATTGGATAATTGTATATATTTCCAGTATTGCGATTCCAGTAGATTATATTTTTGCTATGGGGTATGAAATGATTTGGCAGATTCATCTTCTAGGTGTATTATCCCTTTCTCCATCTTAGTTTACCATCGTAATTCTCATTGTCAAAACAAAAATTTATTTGTTTTGTCATATAGATTTGTTCAGGTTTGTGTCGTATAGAACCGTAAGCAGTGTACGTGCTCTGTTCCATTGAGTGTATTATAGGGTTCCCTTTAGGTAGTCTACCATACTAAAATGAAGTACACTCTGCAGAGAGTCCAGTGGAACCCTCAGTGGTATTTAGAGGCTAAAGGAGATAAAACAAATTCTAGTTGTGTAATAGTGTGGGTGAGCAGTTAGTTTTATCAGAGGGTAGCGCTAAGCACATGTTCTCAAAGAGCCAATAAAGAGAAACACTCTCAAGAATAAATCCGAGACCAATTGGAAAAAAGAACGATTTTACATCATTTTTTTCGTACCAAGAACTTCATCCTTAAGTTAGTACTTTCTAGGTAGGCCTGGGTGGTAAATTCCATTACGCTCGCGTAATTTGGGTAATTTCGCGTTACGCGGAGAACGCAAAATTGCCCAAGATGCTGCGTTCCGCGGCTTCATGGAATTATTTACTTGTTCGCGTTCTCAAAATGCGTGTTCGCAAGGTGTTTCTCCACGAGCAGGCAAACTGCCATTGCGAACAGGAAAAAAGCATCGCCAACAAGCACTTCCGCATGTTTGCGGAATTTCAGCGTGTTTGCTGAGATTTTTACCGTTTGCTGAACTTTGCGTTGCGCGACTACGCAAATTCCGCCTACCACTATTTCTAGGTTAAAAAAATCACTGTTGTGCGCAATTGTGCAAAACAGAAGTCAATGGGAGAAAATAGGAAAAAGCATATAAAATCAGAAAGTGGGTTCACGAGGTTAACCTTCTGGAGTTAAGTAACTAGCAAGGTCAGGTCCAATGTTCCAGCAGCAGAAGATCAGGAGCTTCCTGGATTCATCTGGGAGCAGGGGCCTGAGGTTGTTGGTAGCAGACGCTACAAAGAAAGGGTCCACCTTGAAATACACTGCACAAAGGGACTGAAAGGTAAGTCCGGGGGTCGGTCCCTCTCAATGGAACAGGTCGCAAGAGTCTCAGGACCATGAGAGCACAGCTGGTTTGTTGTTACCTGGACCAGGCAGTCTGAGTGCAGAGCAGATAGGGCTACCAAGCATTGTGCATCGAGATGGTCCTCATGATCAGTGGCAGGCAGGGTGCAGAGATGTTTCCTGGACAGCTGGGCCACTCACGTTGCAAGTTTCAGGAGTCTTGAAGTCCCTCGAAAGGTGTCTGCGTCCTGTGTCGTTGGAGTCCAGATTGGACTCTTTCTTCTCGTTCTATGGTGCAGGGGGTCCTGTACCCGGGGTATTGGCATGGCCCCAGTAGGTCCTGGTGTCCTCTAACTTGGTGGGGGGACATATCCGACCCTCAGGAGCTGGTATACTTCTTTCTTGGCTGCTGCTATGCAGTTGCCAGGGAGCAGCAGATCAGTAAATCAGGCTTTGTGGCTCTCTGTCTTCAGGCTGCAGGGGAGTAACTCTGCTTTTCCAAGGGAGGTCCTGGGCAATTTGGTAAAGGCTGAAGGTGGGCTGGGGTTCTTGGAAACCTCACAGCTACAGTACAAGACAGGAGGCCTTGATGGTTTTGTCCTGGAAGCAACCGGCAGGGTTGAAACCAATTTTCTGCAGGAGATCCTCAGTTTTCAGGTCAACATCTCTTCTTTGTCCATTGTTTAAGTAGCAGGGACAAGGGATACCACCTAAACACTACATTTGAGGCAAATATAGGGGGAGACAGGTTGTAGACCATGGCCTACCTACCATTAGGGTTTCTATACCCTCTAACTCACCACTTCCTGTGGGAAGGGGCACTACCCTATTCCTGATAGGTTGATTTTCCAGCATCTCAAGATGATACATTTTCAAAAGTAGTGTCTACATTGCCTGCCCCACCTTAGGGGTGGTGCGGGCTAAATGTGAGCACTCCTCCTCATCTAACCAATTTTCCCATCTTTCCTCCTGCCAAAAGTGTGCAGGAATGAGGGTTAGCATCCTCCAGTATCTGGAGATGCCAGGCTTGAATTTCAAAGCTGGCCTCGCCTTTGAAGCTTCCTGCCTTGAGATGCCCTTCTGCCCTAGAAGAGCAGTGACGGATCTCTGCCTAGAACCTGGTCAGGTCCCAGGTGCAGCTGGCCTCTGAGAGCCCTGGCTCTCACCCTATGAGGTCAGAAACATGACTGTTGGTGGCAGGCTGGCTAAGACAAGTCAGGGGAGCTCACAAGTGCTTGGTAGATTTTCAGAGAACCCTCTAAAAGGTCTCCTGTGTGCATTTACTCTTTAATACAACACTGGCAACAGTGTGGATTTATTAAGAGAAGATGTCTGGTACCAAACATCTTAAGGTACAGTGAAGCCATCATGGAGCTAGAAAACTTGTAATGTCAAGTATCCAGCCCATGTACTTAGTATGTCTTCCCTGGGAACTACAATATTCAAGAATGGCTTGGCTACAGCAAGGTCATATTTGCTCAAGCAGCAGCAGGTATGTCCACACCTGGGGTATAGTGCACCCAGTCTGCAGTATGACTTACCTACCTATTACTGCGCATGTGGGCATGATGCATAGGCCTGTGTGGCATGTCGACTCTGCTTCAAGACGTGCAACCTTCAATGACAGTCTGCCTCATCTTGGTGAGGGGTCCCTGAAGTGGCACAGTTTGCTTTGCACCCCCAGCAGACCAATTCAGTACCCATGGCCTAAGTACCGTGGGGGATTATTTACTAGGGACTTATAGGGGTTGCTGAAGTAGTGCCACATGTGATGCAGTTTTAGGAAAGAGATCTGACACTGCAGGCTTTGTTAGCAGGGACCAAGTGCACTTACAGTTCGAAATTATGTCATGCATCAGGAAATAAGTGGGGGCTAACAATGTCAAAAGAGGCACTTTCCTACTTGACCCCCCTCCAATGAAAGATGATGAGACTAACATTTCCCTAGAGAGTCTTCATCTTCTAAGCCAAAGAACCTGGAAAGGCCATCTGCATTGGCAAGGTCAGACCCATGTCTGTGTTTCACTGTAAAGTCCATTTCCTTCAGGGATATGACCACCTTTACAATTTGATGTTTTCTCCTTATTTCTGCATGAGCCATCTGTGACATATGTGGTCAATTTTAACACAGAAGTGAGAAACAAACAGCTATGGTCTATGCTTCTTCAGGGTACAAACCACAGCAGAGACTCCCCTCTGAATGGCACTTCAACGCTGCTCTCTGCGGAGAAGCCTCCTGCTTATGAAAGCAACAGGCTGGTCATGGCCATCATCATTGGTCTGGGACAGGACTGCTCCTATCCCATGTTCAGAGTTATCTGTCTGCACTACGAACTGCTTGGCATCATCTGGAGCTTCCAGAAAAGGAGGCTGAGCACATAGCCTCCTTTTGGGTGCCAAAGACCTTTGACAGCTCCCTGTCCAGCTAACTTTTTTGGGCATTTTCTTGGAGGTCAAATCTGTGAGGGATCCACAGTGCGCCCAGTCAAGCCAAGAAGGCCAAGGAATGCCCTGCCTTGAGACTGGGTAGTTGGAGTTTCCCTTATCCAGAATGGTCTGGAGTTTAGAATGTAGGCATTGAACTTGACCTTCCTCCATAAGGTCGCCCAAGTATACAACTGTTCCCTGCCCTATCTGGCTCTTGCTTGCTTGATAGTGAGAGCTGTACTCTTCAGAGTCTCCTGGACCTTCCCAAGGTGGATGAGTTGATCCTGAAAGGTGGAGCTAAAGACAACAATGTCATCAAGATATGATGCACTAAAGAACTCCAGCAAAGCAAGGACTAAGGTTCACAAACCTCTGGAAAGTGACAGGGTAATTCTTTGATCCAAAGGGTATCATAGTGAACTGAAGCCATCTGGGGTTGAGAATGCTCCATTTTCTTTTACTCTAAGGGTAAGATCTATCTACCAAATAACCTGATGTGAGATCAAAGGTACTCAGATATTTGACTGCCCCAAACCTGACAATCAATTAATAAGCCCTAGGAATTGGATGTGTATCAGTTTTTGTGACTGAATTGAGGCCCCTATAGTCCACACAAAATCTAATTTCTTTCTTCCCACCCTGGGAATGGGGTTTGGGGCCTAAAACAACTGTACTGGCCCAGGGGCTCTCTGAGGGTTCAATGACTCCCAATTCCAACATCTTGATTACTTCAGCCTTGAAGCTTTCTTTGACATGGTTAGACAGCCTATAGGTTTTATTTTTGATAGGCTGTTACCAGTGCCCACATCATGTGCAAACCAGTTAGTCTGACCAGGGGTCCAAGAAGAGAGCCCAGCAAACAGGCGCTCACCCCATGAGATCAGAAACATTTCTGTTTGTGGCAGTGACTATGACTAGTCACAGACCGCACCTGTGCTTAGTAGGTTTTAAGAGGACCCTGTAAAGGATCTCCTGTGTGCATTTAATAATAAATCAGACACTGCCATCAGTGAGGATTTATTAAGACAAGATGTGTGGTACTAAACATGTTAGGATAGAATAAAGTCATCATGGAGCTAAGAAACTTGTAATGGCAAGTATCCAGCCCATGTACTCTCTACAGCTTCCCTGTGCACTTGCAATATCTAAGAATGGCTCAGATATTGGAGGGTCATATCTGTTTATGCAGATGTGTCCACACATGGGATATAGTGCACCCTGCCTTAGGACTATAAGGCCTGCAGTAGGGGTGATTTACCTATATCTCATGCAGTGTCTACGGGCATGACACACAGGGCTGTGTACCATGTTGACTCTTCAGATTTCTCTGCCCCAAGACATGCAGTCTGCAATGGCAGTGTGAATAGCCTTGGTGAGGGGTGCTAGGATGGCATACTATGTGCTGAAGCCCTAGGAGACCCTCTTAAGTACCCATTCCCTAGGTAACAGGGGTCACATTTATTAAGGACATCTAGAGGTGACTGATGTGGTGTCAATTGTGGTACAGTTTTGGGAAAGAGATCTGGCACTGTGAACCTGATTATCAGGGCCCCAGTGCACTCACAATTCAACATCACATCAGGCATCAAGTAAAAAGTGGGGGCTAACTATGTCAAAGGAGGATCTTTCCTACATGTTTGGACTAAGAAGACCCTCCTCATTGATTGATTGTCAATTGAGGATTGTTTGACCCTGTCCCAAGAACTAGAGATTCTGTGGTTGAGGGAAATCAAGGGCTTGCCATGGGCCTGGGTAGGCAGGAACTGTTTCTTAACCTCCAATGTTCTGTGTCAATGCAAGACAAAACAAAAAAAACTTACAGCCATGTGTTACACCCACTGGGAGGAAGGAAGGTGGGCATGGGTATCTGAACTCCCTACAGGGGGTTCATATACACAACTTGCCCCCTTTAGGGACATTTATCCATTTTTTGTTGCATAACGCATCACATTATCAGCATTTCATTATTCTTAGGTTTCAGTTGTCTTTTTCATAGATTAGTCACCTACCCTCAATACATCAATTGGTCATATGGACTGCCACCTTGTTCAGGCAATCATAATCTGCTTTTAGCACTTTACATGTCACGTTCTTTTGCATTTTTTATTCTCGACACAGATTCACTGTTTTAAAGCTTTTATTGGTGAAGTACTCCTTGCACCATTGCACTGCAGTTTCTTCATTCAGCTGGTTTAGAGATTAGGTTTACTGTATATACTTTTTTGAAGAGTAAGTTAAAAGAGAGGAGATTGCTTGGGTAGCTTAATAATATGAAGTGCTCCTCTGCATGTTTTATTTAACATGCTATGTATGAAGTCCAGATATCTTGATAGGTCTGTAATGTACTCTGCGAACAGAAATATATTATAAAGACGGTATATGCTAGAGACCAAAATCCCATTTATATTGTGTGAAGCAAAAATTATTATGATTATATCTTGCAGACTCGTCCACACGTTTTAGAAACTCACTGGTAGGCCTCCCAATGGATGCTATTTTATGTTCTGTATTTGGTGATAATATTTATATTGTATGATGAGTGTATTTTTATTCATGGATTTTTAGATGTAGGTGTACTTTTTTATGATGTTCTTTTTTATGTTAATGCACTGCACTTTTGTGGTCTATTTGAATATGACTGTATATACTTAACTGAACTGAACTGATTCACAATTTTTTTGGTGACTGTGAATTGCTCATGGAGTACTCATAACTTACTTCTACATTTCCAGATGACAGTCAAATCTACTCATAGAAGAATGCTAAGTTAATTAAATATTTTATATTGTGCCTACAGTGCATGCTATCACACATTCAAAAGTGTACAACCAAAGTGCAAATTGGAATGCTTCAAAGACATGGGCACCACGTTTGGCAATAGTTTCTCAGAAATAGGTAGAGTATGGGAAAGGGGGGGGTAAGAATGCTGAGTGAGGCAATGGAGAAATAGAGTGGCACAGACAGGTCAATACTAACTCATGTACACACCCACAAATGAGTAAGTCAGTATGCAGGAAGTCTCATGCACAAAACAAAACATCAATACACACTCAGGCAGTACTCAAAGCTCAGCTTCCTCAAAGGTAATCTTTCCATCCTTCAGAGGTCACACACCATACAGATGTTGCTCAGTTGAACTGAAAAACAATGCAGTCATATATCAATGACAGCAATGTAACAAAATGAAATGACATGAAACTGAAGGGGAACTGATAATGAATTGCATTCAACAACACAACACCTCTGAAAATGTACTCCATATAAATTCCAAAATGTTTAATTTTCACAGACGTGACGGGTCCTGGTCAAGCATTCAAGCACGTTGAAAATATTATTGACAACTACACACCTGATGAAGGTCAGACAAATCCACAATAAGCATAATTGACAGACAGGTACACACATCATCCTGTTACTGCAAATAAGCAAAGTGGAAGCATTCATGACTTGCCTGGTCAAAAAAAAACACAAAATGAAGGCAAGGAGTAGACAATGACGTCTGAAACTATGCCATATGTGCACTCACATGTGCACTACGAAATTCGGGTTGCCTCAGGGGGGGCCTTAAAGCCAGAACACCCTTGGGTTTGGATTTCCTAAACTGAAAATTCCTATTAGGAAATCACAATTTAGGAAATTCAAACCATTTCCTATTTGGCCTACAGGTGGGAATGCAATAGAATTTCCCATTTGCGATTTCCAAATAGCTATTCCTGCTCTGTAGGGATTGCTATTAGAAAATTGCAGATTTTGAACATATAATTTTGCATTTCCTAAATAGCGATGTCTACGGAATTGCTATTTAGGAAATGCAAAATAAGAATAAGAACTGGTCCATAATGTTTCCCTTCACCTAGACAAAAAACTACAAAGCATGCTTTAGTGGACTTCTAGGCAGTAGAGTAAGAAACCTTCTGTGATATCTAGACAGGTGTGTTTCAGATGTCTGGATTTTACAAGCAACGTTTAGCTCTACACCCTAAACGTGAAAAGCAAGATTATCGCTGGCCTGCTATGTGTTGCGTAAGATGACACTGCAGTGTGTGAGCTGAGTGTATGATTTATAGCTTAAGAACAATAGAGGAAGGTTTTAGGTATAATTGGGTGTAATCCATATATCTTTGTAAGGAGATGCCCCTTAAACATCAGGCTCTTTGACTTGAGATGCACATTTAAAGGATCAAGTGATTGGGTGGTGTAGTGTCTTGTGAGTTAACAATGATGGAACCCTTTTGGCTCCATATGAACTCCATAAAGCTACGGGATACTATGTAATGCAGTGAATATTGCTTTAGAATGTTGCATTTGCAGTTACACGCAGAGGGATAAAGACGTGTGATACCAAGCTCTGTGTGTGGCATTGACATTTATGGGTACCCCAGTTGGGAAGAAGCTACAAATAGTGATGATATAGGGGATAAGTAACCCGAAGCTTGACAGTGCTCTCTCAGAGAGTTTGCATTGGTCAAGACAAACTGCTTGTGTGTGCCACGTGTGCCTTCATCGAAGTACAGAATAGATGTTTAATGCATGTGAAGGTGAAGCCCAGCTCCAGCCGCTGTGAAGCAGTTGAAAACGAAAGCATTTACAGAGAATCAGCAAGTCATTTGTTGAGAACCTGTTGGTCAAGCCATACATAGAGGTACGGTGCCAATAAGCAATATGGAGTCATACGTAGTACTGAGTGATAACACTGCGATTACAAGTGCTGCCAAGCAGAGATCAACCAGATGTCAAAAAGCACAAAGCGACAGTCAAGCGCAAGATAACGCTGTGAATTTAAGTACTGCGAGGCAGAGATTAACCAGGTGTAAGCAAGTGCGCAGAGACGACAGTAGCACAGCGAGCAAGATGGTCGAAAGACCGCCATGTCTCCCCTCATCAAGCTCCACCCTGGTCTACAATTCTGCCGCTTTCTTGAAACCACCATTGTCTTTCGACTTGTCCCATGTGTAGCTGACTATACTGAAACCACCTGTTGTTGCGAAACCAAATTGTCCATGGTCTGTCTATACTTCTTCAAAACGTTCTAGTGTTGTGCTCATCTCAAACAGTCTTGTTATTGCTCAGTTCCTTTTCTGCCCTTGTGTTAACCACGGTGTTGTTCTGTGCGTGGACTCGTGTAGTCATTAGACATTCCATTCTTTTTTTTTTGGGTGCTGTCCTGATGGTTGGGCTACAGTTATGATGCTTTTGAATGAGAGCAGGACGCACACATTTCTTCTCAATTTTTAACCATTTAATCCATATTAATCATTAGGTGCGTGCAATTTACTGTAGTGCCATGCCCATAAGCACAGGGGTACTAACATCGTTCAGAGTGGGACTGTCTCCAGAATCTATCTTAGTTGACTGTCGATGGCTGTTAAGATGTCCATCCTCCCTAAATTCCTCTACCTGTTCCAAATGCTTCCCACCTCCATTCTACACAATGATATCATACACCTCCAGCGAGACACCTGCGTCTTCATCTGGGAGTGAGCGACCCAGGTTCGCAAACTCTGTTCTGGTGCTTCCTAGGAACTGGTGGGAACTGGCTTGCTCCAATCTCCTGGAGTACTTTTGGGCGGTACATCTTCATTTCATACGATTGGGAGGGTGAGAGAGAGCGAGAAGCACTGGTTCCATATGGTCAGGAAGTGACTTGCAGGCCTCTTAGGGACCTCTCATGGCTCCTTTGACATACACAACCACAGAGTGCCTACCTTGCAACCCCTACCATGACTGTCCTTGAGATTTGGGATAAGATTACGCTTAAGCATGAACTTACAACATTTCCCTCCCCAAGCACCCCCTTGGCTTGTAACCCAGATTTCAACCCGGCTTTGGAACTTCACTCATTCCACAGTTGGGAGGAGGAAGATTGTCGTACTCTGCATGATCTCTTCGTTGGAACCTCTTCTAAGACATTTTATCAATGCAAACATGAATTCCAACTACTTGAAACGGCTCAACGGCAATATTGACCCTTGCGATGCAGGGGCCGTGGCACCCCTCAAACATTCAGGGAATGACAAGGCATTACCCCCTTTGGAGCACTGGTCAGGGTCAATGATGGCAAGAGAGGTTTGATATCTCATACCTATCAGGTGCTTCAATACTCTGGTCCGGCATGTCTGCATACACATCAATCACAATATCAAGCTTACACCAATGTGGGTATGTCTGAGAAGCAGTGGGAGATACCCTGGTGAGATATCCCAAAAATGTATCACAGTATTCAACAGCATGAGGCAGTGTACAAAATGATGACACAGTGGTACTATACACTGACATGCCTTTGCACTATCTATCGCACCATATCTGATCTTTGTTGGCGCTGTAATGTGGCCCCTGGTGATTTCCAAGCCATATGGTGGTCATTCTTGGTCATATCCACTGGAAAGAAACCCTAGGCCATATTAAGGGCTTGCTCAGCTTCCTCCTACCTGCCTTCTATATCACAGTTATCTTGGATGTACGTACTATGGAACTCAAGTCCATGATGCATACAGATTGGCTCCTCACAGGCCACGTGCTGGGTGCTGCTAAGCAACGTATTGCTCTTCATTGGAAGCAAACCTTGGCTCCTTCCATGACTTTATGGCTCACTTGCATGTGGCACATTTTGGCCATGGAGCATTTGTTCCATAGAATTGCACACTCTGATACAAAATGTGTATGCATGTTGTAGCCTTTGATTGATTACTTCACACACTTGGAACATACTTGCTTCAATCGTCCCAAACTTAAAGCACTCCAACTCTTCTATTGAGCTGCACTCAGCCTAGTGGGGCACAAATCTGACATGTCTGGTATACTCTTCACTCTCCCTTCCTGCCCAACCTCCTCCACCATCCAACCCTATCTAACAAACCCCTACCTTCCCATAGGATATAGAACTTCCTTGATAGCTGGATCCCATACAACCAGTCTTCTTCACGTTCTGTATTTTGTTGTTTAAGTTTTATTGTTTTGCAAGAATTACAGGCTCATGCAAGGATTTCAGGACTATCTAGCTACTCTGCAGTCATCTTGTTGTTTCTGCAAAATATATAGTAGCACCTTTCTTCTGCTTATGATAGTGTCTAAATTCTACTGTCTCTTTGGCTGAAACTAGATTGATGTTACGATGCTGGAACAGTCAAATGTTTTGACCGCTAAGTTGAACTGTGGAAAATATTTCTCAACAAAAAGATTTTAAGTAAAAAAAAATCAAGCAAGCTATTGAGAATGCTACTGAAGTGGCTTAATTCAATCTGCAATTTCCTACAGAGGCTGTTGTTACTCTATTCCAGTTATGCTAGGTGCTCTCCTTGCACAGCTGACACCCAAATACTCAAAGGCATATTTTGGCTTATACAAGTAGGATATTGTCCCAATCAGAATGTGCTTTCTGCAACCTGAGAAAGAAAGTTTATCCATGGTATGGGTGTGTGAACACTTCCATGTATTCCTGTTTGGAAAGCCATTTACATTGGTAACGGATCATCAAGCTTTACTAACAATATCTGTCAATCCAAAGGCCAAAATGCCTCCTCGAATTGAATGTTGGGGACTACGGATTCAAGAGTACATTGATAACATTGTGCATCATGCAGGAAAGGATCCTGACTCTGCTAATTACTTTTCAGAGTGCCCAGTCAAGGTCATGCCACTACATTCAAGTCAGCTGAAGCTTACATCAACGTTATCTTAAAATCAAACACACTAACTGCCATTTCGGTAGCCCAGATTATCACTGCCATGAGCCACAGTAGTGACATGCTAAAGTTGAAAGATATAATGAAACATCAGGTGTGGAACCAGCACACTCAACTTCTCACCAGTGAGGGTGAATTTTAGAAATACAGAAATGTCAAAGATGCCCTGTCCATAACTCAAGAGGGAGTTATATTGCGAGGGTCGAGAATCTTGTTTCTGGAGAGTCTGTGGCAGAAAGTGGCCCAAAAGTACATAGAGGAATCGTCATCACAAAGCGAGCTCTCAGAGACCGAGTCTGATTTCGGTATCTAGATGAACGGGTTGAGAAGGTATTTAAACTTGACATTTATGCAACTGCCAATCGACAAAAGTTACTCAACACAACCTAAACACATCAGAACTCCCAAAGCAGGCCTGGGAGAGAATAGCAATTGACTTTTTTGGTCAACTCAACAATGAACATCACTTAATGGTGATTGTGGATGAATACCAGCGATTTCCACTACTTGAGGATCTCTCATTCATTACTCAAGACCAAGTTATTGAGAGGCTGGATGGCTTCTTTGCAACATTGGATGTTCCAGTAATACTAAATTCTGACAATAGCCCCCCTTCTGATAGCCAGTGTTCAAAGACTTCTGAGAGCATCCAAGTACATAGCATCAAAAGAGCAGTCCCCTGAGGTCACCGGTCAATAGGCTGTTGGAAAGATTTATGGGCAAGCTAAAGCAAGCTGTGCATTGCACTCCCCTTGAGAAGCTCAATTTACAAACTGAGTTAAACTCTACATTGAGATCTTACTATTCAACACCTCATTCGACCACCTGTCAAAGTCCAGCGACATTGATGTTCGGGAGAGAAATGACAACTAAGATGCCTCACCGGACCAATAAGTGAGAAAGAAATGCAATTCATACTAGGGACTTGGTTCAGAAACAAAAGATGAAGACATATGCTGCCTGAAGATGACATGTGATAGACATTGTCTTCCAGAGAGGAGACAGAGTGCTTGCTTTTCTTATGCAAAAAGAATATCCAATGCTCCCTTTGACGCAGAACCTTTCCAAGTGGTATTGACTGAAGGACACATGGTGACTGTCCAGCGCTCTGGGAAGTCTATCACCAGAGACTCTTCTCACTTCCTGCATTTGGTTCATTGTTCATCAGATCTCCATATTGAAGGAGGGACTGATTCTGACTCGCCAGAGGCTGCTGCAACCTTTCATCATCACAGCAGATCTGGGAAAATGATGGTGGCAGTTCTCTACTTCACATAACACATTCAGGTCAAACAATGACAGCGTCAAAGAGACTAATTGAGGAGATTTAAATGTATATATGGGTATATGTTTTGTGAAATTGAGAAGTTTTTTTTTAACAGAGAGAGAGATGTACTGTCTTGACTGAACCCTTTTGGCTCCTGAAGCACTCTGTAGAGCTATGAGATAAAGGATATGGTGCATTGCAGTTAACCTTGCTTTACAATGTTGAGTTCGCAGTTACATGCAGAGGAATAAAGACGTGTAATACCAAGCTCCGTGTGTGGCATGGTCATTTAGGGGTACCCTGGCTAGAAAAATGCTACAGGTGGAACTGTGGGGAATGGCATAAAGCATTGTACCAGTACCTAAGGATGAGCTTCTAAATGGGAACTGTTGGTTAGAAAAGAGCAAAAACAACTCATGCGCTGTCCAGGGATGAACTGGGATCAGATCTTTTAAAAGCCACCATGACACTCCTTACGAAAAGGAAAAGAGAGCCCAATCCAAAATGTTATGCACGTCATCTAAGATTCTAAGAGCGTTGGTTTCATCTTCACAATCTGACTTGAAACACAATTTATGAACTGAAAGAAACTGCTCTTTGTTTTTTACAATTTTATTATTTCATGATCAAAATAACAGTATATTGTAATTTTCAATATGTCAGAAAAGGAGCAATATAGCGTGGATATATGGAGGAGTACAGGGGAAAGGTTAGAGCTGTTCATTTTAATGAGGGGCTAATGGATAAGCAATTATCAGGCCTCATATCCATCCTTTTATGTGGGTAGAAAGGGACACTTGTTGATGGTGGTTGTGCAAGAGTGTCATGAGCAATTTGAAGTCTTACATTTTGCATTCTCTCGCTCAATATTAAAATCTCTAAGAAATAGCTTTGAGTTTTGAAGGGTAAAAAATGATATGCAGGCACCTGGAGTTAGAGCTGTGGATTTCACATTTTGGGCACCTCCCCCTGGGTGGATGTGATTGGATGCCATTGGTTTACCCGGCTCTGGCAAAGAGTAGCACTTAGTCTATGCATAAAAATATAGACACACATCACACTGAAAAATAATTCTGCAATGTAGTGAAATAAAAACAAGAGGGGCAGTGATAAACTCTGTAATGGGCAATCTGTAACGTCCTGTCAACGGTGGCACTGAATGGATACTGACAAAGGCTCACACCATGGACATTTTTAATGTGACATGTCTGTTAATAGTATAGTTTATTGTGAACTTTTCCAATAGGTAACCGAACAACAACGCAAAGTCCAAATTATTAAATGTGTTCATAGTTTCCATGTGGCCCCGGGACTTGCAAAACACTGTCACAAAGCCTTGGAGCTTTAGCGAACAGAGCATTGCATTTTGGGAGTTGCAGTTTTGTATTTAACTTAGATTGCTTGCTAATTGGGCGATAATATTATCGCCGCTTAGCGGCCGAAAACGGCCGCTAAAGTGGCGAAAATAGCATATCGCCAGCATTGATAATATGTCCCTTAATCTCCCCGTGCCTAAAAAATTGAATGTGTATCCTCATGTAACGTAACTGGTGCTATGTAAAGCGCTCTGATACCCGATTCGGTTCGGGTTCGTGCTATATAAAACTCTGCAAAAAAAAAAAGAAATCTCTGCTCAACTGCAGGTTAAGAGTGCAAATTGACATAGAAGCCAAACTATTCACTTCTTGCATTCTTCAAGCTCTACAAGTCTGGGTTAGCAAAAATAGTCTAATACCAAAAACACAAACAGGTTTTGGGTCAGGCATGGGGACAATTACATATCTGTCAGTCTTCACCATCATGGCAGAAAAGGAATACGGTACAAATATTGCTTATTTACATGCTTCATTTACCTTAAATCTGCTTTTGAAAGAGTCCCCCATTGCTGTCTCTGGGCAAAACTGACAAAATGGGGCCTCACAGGACAACTGCTGAATGCAACCATAGCATTGTACAGCTACCTGGGCTCAGGTCAAAGTTTGAAATAGCAGCCGAGTAACATTTTCAATCTACACAAAGAATGGTTTGAAACAGGGGCGTGGCCTAGCCCCAAATCTGTTCAACTTGTACCTTGACAATTTAGATAGATACTTGACACAAGTGGAAATTTACCCTCCAAAGTTTGCAGCTGACAAAATAGTGTGCTTGCAATACATCGATGACATTGTCATCTTGAGCCAAACTCCTACCAGGCTTCAAAGGTCAATCAACACACTAGTAGGATACATAGAGAGCAAGGCTTCGAGTTGAACCTAAGTAAAACAAAAGTGGTCCGCCTCCTGGACTCAAAGTTCAAATCCTTGACCTGGTCCATAGAGGGACTGTATCCACATATCAGTATCTAGGTATCAACATGGAGTGCCAGTTGACCTTTAAACAACACCTGCCCTCATTACGGGTGAAAGGACAGTCACTAACCTTTGCATGTTAGCTGTTGGAAAAGAAACTCAGCTGCCCCTCGCACGAACACCTCAAAACAATAATGGCAGCCCAATCCATTAAGGCTGTAGCATATGGCTTGTAAGCCATGCACAGAAAGGAAATGGCTACGCTGAATTTGCTACAAACGAATGCCTACAAAGCGGTCTTTTGCTTCCCAAAATCAACTTCTCCTGCCCAGGTCCGCCTCAAGTTCACCTCAAAATATCAAAAGCTGCAGAGAATGCTTGTTCCAAACTATGCTGGACACCACGTGCCTCAGTTAGCGGATCTTTGAACAATCTATGCTGGCTGAAAATCAAGAGACAAATGGGGAAAAACTAAACAAGTCTTGGGAAGACCATTAAGGATCAGCAATAGATGATTTAGGCATTAAAGAAGCATGTGCGTGTGACATGGAAAGAGCATCTTTCTTTCAAATAACCAATTCATCCACAACGTTTCTGTCTCAAGCGCAGGACAAGAAGACTTTTGCAGGGACAACGGGCTTGAACAGTAGCTAACACATAATGCCGTATGAA
Organism: Lissotriton vulgaris; assembly: GCF_964263255.1. NCBI lineage: Eukaryota > Metazoa > Chordata > Amphibia > Caudata > Salamandridae > Lissotriton > Lissotriton vulgaris. The sequence continues at coordinate 522,495,155 of NC_141696.1, forward strand.
ACCCCATTTTGCTTTGGCTTTAAAAACACATATTCATGCTATACCATTTCGACACAAAAGATCTTACACCAGCATGGAAGGGTAGCCTGACTCAACCAAGCTGTCGTCTATGTGGATACAAATCAGAGACACTTACCCACATATTTTGCACCTGCCTTGCAGTTATTGGCCAGAAAAGGATACTGCTCAAACCCCTTACTTGCAATTGCATATTCGTGCAGGCAAGCTGTCACTGCCTGGCTGAGTGGAGACTCAATACCCCTAGTCTGAATGGAATTGCTGAGTCTAGTGAAGTATCATCTTAGTGGTACTCATGGGCATCCGCAGAAATGTTTCCAGGGGGGGGGGGCAACATTTTAACTTCATCACCATCCTCCGACATGATTGAGCACAAGTATTAAATACACTTAAAAAAATCTAATAAGACAAAGAGCTTAAATAAACAAAGAAATCTATAGGGGGAAGAGAAAAATCTTGTGAGGCGCCACATCAGACAACCTGGCAAGTAATAAAACAGAGGGTCAACAAAAAACGACCGGAAAAAAACAAAAACATTCTAAATCAGGTTGATGCGGTTCTAGAGCATGGGTACTCACAAACTTTCTCTCAGGAGCCAAATTTATAGTGTGATTTGTGGCCGAGGGCCGCACTGGTGGGGGCGGGGCCAGGGAGGGAGGGGGGTGGGGCTAGAGCAACACAAAAACTATGACCATGAGGTTGAACACAGGTCCCTGCAGCGGACGCCTTCGTCTGCTGAGCCACCAGACCCGGCATACACACATCTTTCTTTCTCTCTCTCTTTCTCGGTCTGTCTCTATGTCTCCCTCCCTCTCTCTGTCTGTCTCCTTCCCTCTCTCTCTGTCTCCTTCCCTCTCTCTCTGTCTCCCTCCCTCTCTCTATCTCTCTCTCTCCCTCCCTCTCCCTCTCTCTGTCTCCCTCTGTCTCACTCAATCTGTCTATCTCTCTCACCCTCCCTCTCTCTCACCCTCCCTCTCTCTCTCCCTCTCTCTCTCTCTCCCTCTCTCTCTCTCCCTCTCTCTCCCTCTCTCTCCCTCTGTCTCTCTCCCTCTCTCTCTCTCCCTCTCCCTCTCACTCCACCCCTCTCTCTAACTCCCTCCCTCTCTCTCCCTCTCTCTCCCTCCCTCCGTCTCTCTCCCTCCCTCCCTCTCTCCCTCTGTCTCTCTCCCTCTCCCTCTCTCTCCTCCCTCTCTCTCCATCCCTCTTTCCATCCCTCTCTCTCCATCCATCTCTCTGTCTCCCTCACTCTCTCTCCCTCTCTCTCCATCTCTCTCCCTCCATCTCCCTCCCTCCCTCTTTCTCCCTCCCTCCCTCTCTCTCCCTCCCTCCCTCTCTATCCCTCCCTCTCTACCCCTCCCTTTCCATCCCTCTCTATCACTCCCTTTCTCTCCCTCCCTCTCTCTCCCTCCCTCTCTCTCCCTCCTTCTGTCTGTCTGTCTCACAGTCTCACTCCCTTTGTCTCAAGACCTCTGTCTGTCACCCTCTGTCTGTCTGTCACCCTCTGTCTGTCTGTCTCCCTCTGTCTGTCTCCCTCCCTCTGTCTCCTTATCTCTCTCTCTCTGTCTGCCTCCCTCTGTCTGTCGCCCTCTGTCTCCCTTCCTCTGTCTGTGTCCCTCCCTCTGCCTCCTCTTCCTCTGCCTTCCTCCCCCTGCCTCCCTCTATCTCCCTCCCTCTGTCTCCCTCCCTCTGTCTCGCTCCCTCTGTCTCCCTCCCTCTGTCTCCCTCTCTCGGTCTCCCTCTCTCGGTCTCCCTCCCTCCCTCTGTCTCCCTCCCTCCCTCTGCCTGTCTCCCTCCCTCTGTCTGTCTCCCTCTGTCTGTCTGTCTCCCTCTGTCTGTCTCCCTCCCTCTGTCTGTCTCCCTCCCTCTGTCGCTTTGTCTCTCTCTCTCTCTCTCCCTCCCTCTGTCTCCCTCCCTCTGTCTGTCGCCCTCTGTCTGTCGTCCTCTGTCTCCCTTCCTCTGTCTGTGACCCTCCCTCTGCCTCCCTCCCCCTGCCTCCCTCCCTCTGCCTCCCTCCCCCTGCCTCCCTCCCTCTGCCTCCCTCCCCCTGCCTCCCTCTGTCTCCCTCCCTCTGTCGACCTCCCTCTCTCTCTCTCTCTCTCTCTCTCTCTCTCTCTCTCCCTCCCTCTGTCCCCCACCCTATCTGTCTCCCTCTCTCTGTCACTCTCCCTCTGTCTGTCGCCCTCTGTCTATCGCCCTCTGTCTATCGCCCTCTGTCTGTCGCCCTCTGTCTATCGCCCTATGTCTGTCGCCCTCTGTCTCCCTTCCTCTGTCTGAGTCCCTCCCTCTGCCTCCCTTCCTCTGCCTCCCTCCCCCTGCCTCCCTCCATCTCCCTCCCTCTGTCTCCCTCCCTCTGTCCCCCTCCCTCTCTCTCTCTCTCTCTCTCTCTCTCACTCTCTCCCTCTGTCCCCCGCCCTATCTGTCCCCTGCCCTATCTGTCTCCCTCTCTCTGTCTCCCTCAGTCTACCTCCCTCAGTCTGTCTCCCTCCTTCTGTCTCCCTCCCTCTGTCTCCCTCTCTCTGCCTCCCTCTCTCTACCTCCCTCCCTCTGTCTCCCTCCCTCTGTCTCACTCCCTCTGTCTCCCTCCGTCTCTCTCCCTTGTGTGTCCCTCCCTCCCTCTGTCTCCCTCGCTCTGTCTCCCTCGCTCTGTCTCCCACGCTCTGTCTCCCTCGCTCTGGCTCCCTCGCTCTGTCTCCCTCTCTCTGTCTTCCTCGCTCTGTCTTCCTCTCTCTGTCTTCCTCTCTCTGTCTTTCTCTCTCTGTCTTCCTCTCTCTCTGTTCCCCTCTCTGTCTGTCTCCCTCGCTCTGTCTGTCTCCCTCCCTCTGTCTGTCTCCCTCCCTCTGTCTGTCTCTCTCCCGGTCTGTCTCCCTCCCTCTATCGTCCCCCTCCCTCTGTCTGTTACCCTCTGTCTCTCTCCCTCCGTCCCCAGCCCTATCTTTCCCCGCCCTATCTGTCTCCCTCTCTCTCTGTCTCCCTCTGTCTGTCTCTGACTCTGTCCCGCAGTCTCCGTCCCTCAGTTTCCGTCCCTCAGTCTCCGTCCCTCAGTCTCCGTCCCTCAGTCTCCGTCCCTCAGTCTCCGTCCCTCTGTCCCCCTCCCTCTCGGTCTCCCTCTCTCTCGGTCTCCCTCTCTCTCGGTCTCCCTCTCTCAGTCTCTCTCTCTCGGTCTCCCTCTCTTTCCCTCTCTCTCGGTCTCTCTACCTCTGTCTGTCTCTCTGTCTCCCACCTTTATCTCCCTCTATCTGTCTCCCTGTCTGTCTGTCTCCCTCCCTATGTCGCCCCCTTCCCTCTGTTGCCCCCTTCCCTCTGTCTGTCTCCTTCTGTCTGTTGCCCTCTGTCTCCCTGCCTCATTGTGCTTATCTATAATAATGTCCCCCCCTCGCCTCTTTCACTATCTTCTCTCGTCAATTATTTCTCACTCTTTCCTCTCCCCCTCTCCGTTTGTCTCTACTCCCCACTCCGTTTCTTATTTTTCCTTTTGGCTCTGTCTCTCTCTTTTATCTCTCCTCTGACGTCTCCCTTAGCCTCAACATGAAGGGTTAGTTACATTTTTCCACTACAACATTGTCAAAATCGAATTTTCATTTTTTTCCATTTTAAGTCATATTGTTCTTTAAATGCAGTTATTTCAGTCCTTAGTGTTTTTTCCGGAGTATTTCCACTCTTAGCTGTATTAGCACTCTCCCCATTGCACACATTCATAACAATGAAACTTTCAATTTCAATCCGGTCTGTCACTTCACAGTTTTTAAACTAAGAATGTTGGCACTAACCCCGCTCCCCAAACGATGCCCCCATCCACGCCCCTTAGCTTTGTATCTGATCGTTGTGGCCTGCTGTGAGGGACTAAAGCTCACGGCCCCTGCTAATTGTGCTGCTTGAAAGCATCAGCAGCTCCCCAGGAACACAACGTCATCTCCTGAGGCCTGGGATGGGGGGAGATGCTCCATGCTGTGTCTCCTCTGCCGGCCCATTGTCATACTGCCCATGACAATGGAACGGCTGCCTCTGTGACCTGCTGGGACTCACACTCGGGCTGTACTGTAGCAGCCTTTCAGGTGTCGCCCCAGCAGGAAAGTCGGCCCAGGTATGTGGGCCCATCCTCTAGAACCAGGCCCCCCCCTGCGGACGCCCATGGTGGTACTCCAGATTAGTGTTGTAATGCATGTTACTTTTAGATGAGACTATTTCAACCTTTAATGTGCTTGAACTTCATAGTCTTCTCATAATCAACAAGGGCGTGCATCATTCCGATTACAAAGGCCAGATAGGAGCAAAAAACACTAGATGTATGAATGGAAGGTAATGTGAAAAAAAAATATTAAAAAAACAATGGAAGGACTGGTTCAAGGCTCGATGTTCAGAAAGATGAATTGATTGATGGAATTAAGGGTGAAAATATGTGTTGGTGAAAGAATAGAAGAAAGGCTGAACGAATGAATGAATGGGGATGGATGGATGGATAGATCGATGGATGAATGATTCTTGGGATTGTTTTTCTGCAGGAAGATATCCCGTCCTGCACAAAAAAATCCTGCCTGTAACACAGGCACCTGTGCATCATGGAGCAAGGAGCGTTTGGAGGGAAGAAGTGTATATGACAAACTTCTACCCTCTCCTTTTCATGCAACAGCCGCTGCAGGGAGACCCAACATGGTGAACTCTTTACAGGATCAAAAACAGGTTTGTATCTGTGGTGCTACAGATCATGACAGCATTGCCAGTGTTGACACAAAATGCAGAGAGATGTCATGGGTCGCTCAAAGAGAGCAATTTAGGAGCCTTAGAGGAACAATTCCAGAGGCTTAAGGGTACAAGCCAAGCAAACGTAGACCGTGGAAGTGACATTAGATTGCACTGAGTGGGAGAAGTTTCCACGGGCCATGCAGGGAGTCATCTCTCTGCCCATGAACAGTCCTGGGAGAGCACATCACTAGAGTACTTGGCCTGAAGCTGGTGTGTGAAATTGAGCTCACAACTCTTTCCAGGCCAGCACCCCAGCTCCCTTCCACTTCTGATCACTTCCACAGGTTCGATGTGGGAGAGAAAAAACAGCATTAAAGTTGAGCAAACTAGGGGTGAGTACGTTGAATATAGGGTCTTCCAAGGGTGGTTAAAGGTGTCATGATGAAGGGTTAAGGCAATAATTTGGAAAGCACAATGATCAATAAGTTTGCAGGCAATCAGAAAAACTAACATTTATGGGAGACAGGGAGAGCGAAGTAGTGTCTATTTGCAGGTACCACTCACTGATCATACATCTTGCGATGTATCTGTGGAGGGGCAATCTTTAATAGTTCCAGATCAGAGAAGGAGCCTACTGATGTTACAAATTCTGTAACGTTAATAGACATCTCAACCAGGATGTGATTATGAAACTAGAGGGTGGGAGAAACCTATCATCACCACCATTTTCAGTATTTGGCACATACATTATGTTCCTGATTACATAGTTAGTCTGAGTTTTCCTACACATTCCTACCCTGTTTGCATAGGGGTCCTTAGTTCTGAGTTGGGTGGTATTTACCACACTCCATAATTATTGGGATTGTTAAATACCTCACCCTTCATTAAATTACTGGTTGTCGAACCAGCCAACATTTAACAGGGGAAAACGTTGATGTTCACCTTAACATGCAGATGTTGCTGTGTTAAGAACCAAAATCCATATGGTAATTCCCAAAAACTGGCAATAAGTGCCATTTATCGCAGCCAATAAATTAAGAACCGAATGGGTAGAATGTTTTCGGATGTGATAAATAGAACCTACTTTACCTACACACTCAGACCCAGGTATACTAAATTTCATTCAGAGCAGCACAGCTGCCCAAAATGCAGAGCTGCATTTCAGGACAAAGAGAGAGCAGGTAAGCACCATATTTATAGAAATACTAGCAGCCCGCCCCAGCGTTGCCCGGGGAAGAAGGGGGCTGGGGGCAGCATTTCAGGCTTGCGTGCACTCCCACACCGGCCCCGCCCGCCACGACAATGTTTGTGTCCCGGACAATGGTGTTCAAAGACTTCTGAGAGCATCCAAGTACATAGCATCAAAAGAGCAGTCCCCTGAGGTCACCGGTCAATAGGCTGTTGGAAAGATTTATGGGCAAGCTAAAGAAAGCTGTGCATTGCACTCCCCTTGAGAAGCTCAATTTACAAACTGAGTTAAACTCTACATTGAGATCTTACTATTCAACACCTCATTCGACCACCTGTCAAAGTCCAGCGACATTGATGTTCGGGAGAGAAATGACAACTAAGATGCCTCACCGGACCAATAAGTGAGAAAGAAATGCAATTCATACTAGGGACTTGGTTCAGAAACAAAAGATGAAGACATATGCTGCCTGAAGATGACATGTGATAGACATTGTCTTCCAGAGAGGAGACAGAGTGCTTGCTTTTCTTATGCAAAAAGAATATCCAATGCTCCCTTTGACGCAGAACCTTTCCAAGTGGTATTGACTGAAGGACACATGGTGACTGTCCAGCGCTCTGGGAAGTCTATCACCAGAGACTCTTCTCACTTCCTGCATTTGGTTCATTGTTCATCAGATCTCCATATTGAAGGAGGGACTGATTCTGACTCGCCAGAGGCTGCTGCAACCTTTCATCATCACAGCAGATCTGGGAAAATGATGGTGGCAGTTCTCTACTTCACATAACACATTCAGGTCAAACAATGACAGCGTCAAAGAGACTAATTGAGGAGATTTAAATGTATATATGGGTATACGTTTTGTGAAATTGAGAAGTTTTTTTTTAACAGAGAGAGAGATGTACTGTCTTGACTGAACCCTTTTGGCTCCTGAAGCACTCTGTAGAGCTATGAGATAAAGGATATGGTGTATTGCAGTTAACCTTGCTTTACAATGTTGAGTTCGCAGTTACATGCAGAGGAATAAAGACGTGTAATACCAAGCTCCGTGTGTGGCATGGTCATTTAGGGGTACCCTGGCTAGAAAATTGCTACAGGTGGAACTGTGGGGAATGGCATAAAGCATTGTACCAGTACCTAAGGATGAGCTTCTAAATGGGAACTGTTGGTTAGAAAAGAGCAAAAACAACTCATGCGCTGTCCAGGGATGAACTGGGATCAGATCTTTTAAAAGCCACCATGACACTCCTTACGAAAAGGAAAAGAGAGCCCAATCCAAAATGTTATGCGCGTCATCTAAGATTCTAAGAGCGTTGGTTTCATCTTCACAATCCGACTTGAAACACAATTTATGAACTGAAAGAAACTGCTCTTTGTTTTTTACAATTTTATTATTTCATGATCAAAATAACAGTATATTGTAATTTTCAATATGTCAGAAAAGGAGCAATATAGCGTGGATATATGGAGGAGTACAGGGGAAAGGTTAGAGCTGTTCATTTTAATGAGGGGCTAATGGATAAGCATTTATCAGGCCTCTTATCCATCCTTTTATGTGGGTAGAAAGGGACACTTGTTGATGGTGGTTGTGCAAGAGTGTCATGAGCAATTTGAAGTCTTACATTTTGCATTCTCTCGCTCAATATTAAAATCTCTAAGAAATAGCTTTGAATTTTGAAGGGTAAAAAATGATATGCAGGCACCTGGAGTTAGAGCTGTGGATTTCACATTTTGGGCACCTCCCCCTGGGTGGATGTGATTGGATGCCATTGGTTTACCCGGCTCTGGCAAAGAGTAGCACTTAGTCTATGCATAAAAATATAGACACACATCACACTGAAAAATAATTCTGCAATGTAGTGAAATAAAAACAAGAGGGGCAGTGATAAACTCTGTAATGGGCAATCTGTAACGTCCTGTCAACGGTGGCACCGAATGGATACTGACAAAGGCTCACACCATGGACATTTTTAATGTGACATGTCTGTTAATAGTGTAGTTTATTGTGAACTTTTCCAATAGGTAACCGAACAACAACGCAAAGTCCAAATTGTTAAATGTGTTCATAGTTTCCATGTGGCCCCGGGTCTTGCAAAACACTGTCACAAAGCCTTGGAGCTTTAGCGAACAGAGCATTGCATTTTGGGAGTTGCAGTTTTGTATTTAACTTAGATTGCTTGCTAATTGGGCGATAATATTATCGCCGCTTAGCGGCCAAAAACGGCCGCTAAAGCGGCGAAAATAGCATATCGCCAGCATTGATAATATGTCCCTTAATCTCCCCGTGCCTAAAAAATTGAATGTGTATCCTCATGTAACGTAACTGGTGCTATGTAAAGCGCTCTGATACCCGATTCGGTTCGGGTTCGTGCTATATAAAACTCTGCAAAAAAAAAAAGAAATCTCTGCTCAACTGCAGGTTAAGAGTGCAAATTGACATAGAAGCCAAACTATTCACTTCTTGCATTCTTCAAGCTCTACAAGTCTGGGTTAGCAAAAATAGTCTAATACCAAAAACACAAACAGGTTTTGGGTCAGGCATGGGGACAATTACATATCTGTCAGTCTTCACCATCATGGCAGAAAAGGAATACGGTACAAATATTGCTTATTTACATGCTTCATTTACCTTAAATCTGCTTTTGAAAGAGTCCCCCATTGCTGTCTCTGGGCAAAACTGACAAAATGGGGCCTCACAGGACAACCGCTGAATGCAACCATAGCATTGTACAGCTACCTGGGCTCAGGTCAAAGTTTGAAATAGCAGCCGAGTAACATTTTCAATCTACACAAAGAATGGCTTGAAACAGGGGCGTGGCCTAGCCCCAAATCTGTTCAACTTGTACCTTGACAATTTAGATAGATACTTGACACAAGTGGAAATTTACCCTCCAAAGTTTGCAGCAGACAAAATAGTGTGCTTGCAATACATCAATGACATTGTCATCTTGAGCCAAACTCCTACCGGGCTTCAAGGGTCAATCAACACACTAGTAGGATACCTAGAGAGCAAGGCTTAGAGTTGAACCTAAGTAAAACAAAAGTGGTCCGCCTCCTGGACTCAAAGTTCAAATCCTTGACCTGGTCCATAAAGGGACTGTATCCACATATCAGTATCTAGGTATCAACATGGAGTGCCAGTTGACCTTTAAACAACACCTGCCCTCATTACGGGTGAAAGGACAGTCACTAACCTTTGCATGTTAGCTGTTGGAAAAGAAACTCAGCTGCCCCTCGCACGAACACCTCAAAACAATAATGGCAGCCCAATCCATTAAGGCTGTAGCATATGGCTTGTAAGCCATGCACAGAAAGGAAATGGCTACGCTGAATTTGCTACAAACGAATGCCTACAAAGCGGTCTTTTGCTTCCCAAAATCAACTTCTCCTGCCCAGGTCCGCCTCGAGTTCACCTCAAAATATCAAAAGCTGCAGAGAATGCTTGTTCCAAACTATGCTGGACACCACGTGCCTCAGTTAGCGGATCTTTGAACAATCTATGCTGGCTGAAAATCAAGAGACAAATGGGGAAAAACTAAACAAGTCTTGGGAAGACCATTAAGGATCAGCAATAGATGATTTAGGCATTAAAGAAGCATGTGCGTGTGACATGGAAAGAGCATCTTTCTTTCAAATAACCAATTCATCCACAACGTTTCTGTCTCCAGCGCAGGACAAGAAGACTTTTGCAGGGACAACGGGCTTGAACAGTAGCTAACACATAATGCCGTATGAAACCCCATTTTGCTTTGGCTTTAAAAACACATATTCATGCTATACCATTTCGACACAAAAGATCTTACACCAGCATGGAAGGGTAGCCTGACTCAACCAAGCTGTCGTCTATGTGGATACAAATCAGAGACACTTACCCACATATTTTGCACCTGCCTTGCAGTTATTGGCCAGAAAAGGATACTGCTCAAACCCCTTACTTGCAATTGCATATTCGTGCAGGCAAGCTGTCACTGCCTGGCTGAGTGGAGACTCAATACCCCTAGTCTGAATGGAATTGCTGAGTCTAGTGAAGTATCATCTTGGTGGTACTCATGGGCATCCGCAGAAATGTTTCCAGGGGGGGGGGGCAACATTTTAACTTCATCACCATCCTCCGACATGATTGAGCACAAGTATTAAATACACTTAAAAAAATCTAATAAGACAAAGAGCTTAAATAAACAAAGAAATCTATAGGGGGAAGAGAAAAATCTTGTGAGGCGCCACATCAGACAACCTGGCAAGTAATAAAACAGAGGGTCAACAAAAAACGACCGGAAAAAAACAAAAACATTCTAAATCAGGTTGATGCGGTTCTAGAGCATGGGTACTCACAAACTTTCTCTCAGGAGCCAAATTTATAGTGTGATTTGTGGCCGAGGGCTGCACTGGTGGGGGCGGGGCCAGGGAGGGAGGGGGGTGGGGCTAGAGCAACACAAAAACTATGACCATGAGGTTGAACACAGGTCCCTGCAGCGGACGCCTTCGTCTGCTGAGCCACCAGACCCGGCATACACACATCTTTCTTTCTCTCTCTCTTTCTCGGTCTGTCTCTATGTCTCCCTCCCTCTCTCTGTCTGTCTCCTTCCCTCTCTCTCTGTCTCCTTCCCTCTCTCTCTGTCTCCCTCCCTCTCTCTATCTCTCTCTCTCCCTCCCTCTCCCTCTCTCTGTCTCCCTCTGTCTCACTCACTCTGTCTATCTCTCTCACCCTCCCTCTCTCTCACCCTCCCTCTCTCTCTCCCTCTCTCTCTCTCTCCCTCTCTCTCTCCCTCTCTCTCCCTCTCTCTCCCTCTGTCTCTCTCCCTCTGTCTCTCTCCCTCTCCCTCTCCCTCTCACTCCACCCCTCTCTCTGACTCCCTCCCTCTCTCTCCCTCTCTCTCCCTCCCTCCGTCTCTCTCCCTCCCTCCCTCTCTCCCTCTGTCTCTCTCCCTCTCCCTCTCTCTCCTCCCTCTCTCTCCATCCCTCTTTCCATCCCTCTCTCTCCATCCATCTCTCTGTCTCCCTCACTCTCTCTCCCTCTCTCTCCATCTCTCTCCCTCCATCTCCCTCCCTCCCTCTTTCTCCCTCCCTCCCTCTCTCTCCCTCCCTCCCTCTCTATCCCTCCCTCTCTACCCCTCCCTTTCCATCCCTCTCTATCACTCCCTTTCTCTCCCTCCCTCTCTCTCCCTCCCTCTCTCTCCCTCCTTCTGTCTGTCTGTCTCACAGTCTCACTCCCTTTGTCTCAAGCCCTCTGTCTGTCACCCTCTGTCTGTCTGTCACCCTCTGTCTGTCTGTCTCCCTCTGTCTGTCTCCCTCCCTCTGTCTCCTTATCTCTCTCTCTCTGTCTGCCTCCCTCTGTCTGTCGCCCTCTGACTCCCTTCCTCTGTCTGTGTCCCTCACTCTGCCTCCTCTTCCTCTGCCTTCCTCCCCCTGCCTCCCTCTATCTCCCTCCCTCTGTCTCCCTCCCTCTGTCTCGCTCCCTCTGTCTCCCTCCCTCTGTCTCCCTCTCTCGGTCTCCCTCTCTCGGTCTCCCTCCCTCCCTCTGTCTCCCTCCCTCCCTCTGCCTGTCTCCCTCCCTCTGTCTGTCTCCCTCTGTCTGTCTGTCTCCCTCTGTCTGTCTCCCTCCCTCTGTCTGTCTCCCTCCCTCTGTCGCTTTGTCTCTCTCTCTCTCTCTCCCTCCCTCTGTCTCCCTCCCTCTGTCTGTCACCCTCTGTCTGTCGTCCTCTGTCTCCCTTCCTCTGTCTGTGACCCTCCCTCTGCCTCCCTCCCCCTGCCTCCCTCCCTCTGCCTCCCTCCCCCTGCCTCCCTCTGTCTCCCTCCCTCTGTCGACCTCCCTCTCTCTCTCTCTCTCTCTCTCTCTCTCTCTCCCTCTCTCTGTCCCCCACCCTATCTGTCTCCCTCTCTCTGTCACTCTCCCTCTGTCTGTCGCCCTCTGTCTATCGCCCTCTGTCTATCGCCCTCTGTCTGTCGCCCTCTGTCTATCGCCCTATGTCTGTCGCCCTCTGTCTCCCTTCCTCTGTCTGTGTCCCTCCCTCTGCCTCCCTTCCTCTGCCTCCCTCCCCCTGCCTCCCTCCATCTCCCTCCCTCTGTCTCCCTCCCTCTGTCTCCCTCCCTCTCTCTCTCTCTCTCTCTCTCACTCTCTCCCTCTGTCCCCCGCCCTATCTGTCCCCTGCCCTATCTGTCTCCCTCTCTCTGTCTCCCTCAGTCTACCTCCCTCAGTCTGTCTCCCTCCTTCTGTCTCCCTCCCTCTGTCTCCCTCTCTCTGCCTCCCTCTCTCTACCTCCCTCCCTCTGTCTCCCTCCCTCTGTCTCACTCCCTCTGTCTCCCTCCGTCTCTCTCCCTTGTGTGTCCCTCCCTCCCTCTGTCTCCCTCGCTCTGTCTCCCTCGCTCTGTCTCCCACGCTCTGTCTCCCTCGCTCTGGCTCCCTCGCTCTGTCTCCCTCTCTCTGTCTTCCTCGCTCTGTCTTCCTCTCTCTGTCTTCCTCTCTCTGTCTTTCTCTCTCTGTCTTCCTCTCTCTCTGTTCCCCTCTCTGTCTGTCTCCCTCGCTCTGTCTGTCTCCCTCCCTCTGTCTGTCTCCCTCCCTCTGTCTGTCTCCCTGCCTCTGTCTGTCTCTCTCCCGGTCTGTCTCCCTCCCTCTATCGTCCCCCTCCCTCTGTCTGTTACCCTCTGTCTCTCTCCCTCCGTCCCCAGCCCTATCTTTCCCCGCCCTATCTGTCTCCCTCTCTCTCTGTCTCCCTCTGTCTGTCTCTGTCTCCGTCCCGCAGTCTCCGTCCCTCAGTTTCCGTCCCTCAGTCTCCGTCCCTCAGTCTCCGTCCCTCAGTCTCCGTCCCTCAGTCTCCGTCCCTCTGTCCCCCTCCCTCTCGGTCTCCCTCTCTCTCGGTCTCCCTCTCTCTCGGTCTCCCTCTCTCAGTCTCTCTCTCTCGGTCTCCCTCTCTTTCCCTCTCTCTCGGTCTCTCTACCTCTGTCTGTCTCTCTGTCTCCCACCTTTATCTCCCTCTATCTGTCTCCCTGTCTGTCTGTCTCCCTCCCTATGTCGCCCCCTTCCCTCTGTTGCCCCCTTCCCTCTGTCTGTCTCCTTCTGTCTGTTGCCCTCTGTCTCCCTGCCTCATTGTGCTTATCTATAATAATGTCCCCCCCTCGCCTCTTTCACTATCTTCTCTCGTCAATTATTTCTCACTCTTTCCTCTCCCCCTCTCCGTTTGTCTCTACTCCCCACTCCGTTTCTTATTTTTCCTTTTGGCTCTGTCTCTCTCTTTTATCTCTCCTCTGACGTCTCCCTTAGCCTCAACATGAAGGGTTAGTTACATTTTTCCACTACAACATTGTCAAAATCGAATTTTCATTTTTTTCCATTTTAAGTCATATTGTTCTTTAAATGCAGTTATTTCAGTCCTTAGTGTTTTTTCCGGAGTATTTCTACTCTTAGCTGTATTAGCACTCTCCCCATTGCACACATTCATAACAATGAAACTTTCAATTTCAATCCGGTCTGTCACTTCACAGTTTTTAAACTAAGAATGTTGGCACTAACCCCGCTCCCCAAACGAGGCCCCATCCACGCCCCTTAGCTTTGTATCTGATCGTTGTGGCCTGCTGTGAGGGACTAAAGCTCACGGCCCCTGCTAATTGTGCTGCTTGAAAGCATCAGCAGCTCCCCAAGAACACAACGTCATCTCCTGAGGCCTGGGATGGGGGGAGATGCTCCATGCTGTGTCTCCTCTGCCGGCCCATTGTCATACTGCCCATGACAATGGAACGGCTGCCTCTGTGACCTGCTGGGACTCACACTCGGGCTGTTCTGTAGCAGCCTTTCAGGTGTCGCCCCAGCAGGAAAGTCGGCCCAGGTATGTGGGCCCATCCTCTAGAACCAGGCCCCCCCCTGCGGACGCCCATGGTGGTACTCCAGATTAGTGTTGTAATGCATGTTACTTTTAGATGAGACTATTTCAACCTTTAATGTGCTTGAACTTCATAGTCTTCTCATAATCAACAAGGGCGTGCATCATTCCGATTACAAAGGCCAGATAGGAGCAAAAAACACTAGATGTATGAATGGAAGGTAATGTGAAAAAAAAATATTAAAAAAACAATGGAAGGACTGGTTCAAGGCTCGATGTTCAGAAAGATGAATTGATTGATGGAATTAAGGGTGAAAATATGTGTTGGTGAAAGAATAGAAGAAAGGCTGAACGAATGAATGAATGGGGATGGATGGATGGATAGATCGATGGATGAATGATTCTTGGGATTGTTTTTCTGCAGGAAGATATCCCGTCCTGCACAAAAAAATCCTGCCTGTAACACAGGCACCTGTGCATCATGGAGCAAGGAGCGTTAGGAGGGCAGAAGTGTATATGGCAAACTTCTACCCTCTCCTTTTCATGCAACAGTCGCTGCAGGGAGACCCAACATGGTGAACTCTTTACAGGATCAAAAACAGGTTTGTATCTGTGGTGCTACAGATCATGACAGCATTGCCAGTGTTGACACAAAATGCAGAGAGATGTCATGGGTCGCTCAAAGAGAGCAATTTAGGAGCCTTAGAGGAACAATTCCAGAGGCTTAAGGGTACAAGCCAAGCAAACGTAGACCGTGGAAGTGACATTAGATTGCACTGAGTGGGAGAAGTTTCCACGGGCCATGCAGGGAGTCATCTCTCTGCCCATGAACAGTCCTGGGAGAGCACATCACTAGAGTACTTGGCCTGAAGCTGGTGTGTGAAATTGAGCTCACAACTCTTTCCAGGCCAGCACCCCAGCTCCCTTCCACTTCTGATCACTTCCACAGGTTCGATGTGGGAGAGAAAAAACAGCATTAAAGTTGAGCAAACTAGGGGTGAGTACGTTGAATATAGGGTCTTCCAAGGGTGGTTAAAGGTGTCATGATGAAGGGTTAAGGCAATAATTTGGAAAGCACAATGATCAATAAGTTTGCAGGTAATCAGAAAAACTAACATTTATGGGAGACAGGGAGAGCGAAGTAGTGTCTATTTGCAGGTACCACTCACTGATCATACATCTTGCGATGTATCTGTGGAGGGGCAATCTTTAATAGTTCCAGATCAGAGAAGGAGCCTACTGATGTTACAAATTCTGTAACGTTAATAGACATCTCAACCAGGATGTGATTATGAAACTAGAGGGTGGGAGAAACCTATCCTCACCACCATTTGCAGTATTTGGCACATACATTATGTTCCTGATTACATAGTTAGTCTGAGTTTTCCTACACATTCCTACCCTGTTTGCATAGGGGTCCTTAGTTCTGAGTTGGGTGGTATTTACCACACTCCATAATTATTGGGATTGTTAAATACCTCACCCTTCATTAAATTACTGGTTGTCGAACCAGCCAACATTTAACAGGGGAAAACGTTGATGTTCACCTTAACATGCAGATGTTGCTGTGTTAAGAACCAAAATCCATATGGTAATTCCCAAAAACTGGCAATAAGTGCCATTTATCGCACCCAATAAATTAAGAACCGAATGGGTAGAATGTTTTCGGATGTGATAAATAGAACCTACTTTACCTACACACTCAGACCCAGGTATACTAAATTTCATTCAGAGCAGCACAGCTGCCCAAAATGCAGAGCTGCATTTCAGGACAAAGAGAGAGCAGGTAAGCACCATATTTATAGAAATACTAGCAGCCCGCCCCAGCGTTGCCCGGGGAAGAAGGGGGCTGGGGGCAGCATTTCAGGCTTGCGTGCACTCCCACACCGGCCCCGCCCGCCACGACAATGTTTGTGTCCCGGACAATGGTGTTCAAAGACTTCTGAGAGCATCCAAGTACATAGCATCAAAAGAGCAGTCCCCTGAGGTCACCGGTCAATAGGCTGTTGGAAAGATTTATGGGCAAGGTAAAGAAAGCTGTGCATTGCACTCCCCTTGAGAAGCTCAATTTACAAACTGAGTTAAACTCTACATTGAGATCTTACTATTCAACACCTCATTCGACCACCTGTCAAAGTCCAGCGACATTGATGTTCGGGAGAGAAATGACAACTAAGATGCCTCACCGGACCAATAAGTGAGAAAGAAATGCAATTCATACTAGGGACTTGGTTCAGAAACAAAAGATGAAGACATATGCTGCCTGAAGATGACATGTGATAGACATTGTCTTCCAGAGAGGAGACAGAGTGCTTGCTTTTCTTATGCAAAAAGAATATCCAATGCCCCCTTTGACGCAGAACCTTTCCAAGTGGTATTGACTGAAGGACACATGGTGACTGTCCAGCGCTCTGGGAAGTCTATCACCAGAGACTCTTCTCACTTCCTGCATTTGGTTCATTGTTCATCAGATCTCCATATTGAAGGAGGGACTGATTCTGACTCGCCAGAGGCTGCTGCAACCTTTCATCATCACAGCAGATCTGGGAAAATGATGGTGGCAGTTCTCTACTTCACATAACACATTCAGGTCAAACAATGACAGCGTCAAAGAGACTAATTGAGGAGATTTAAATGTATATATGGGTATACGTTTTGTGAAATTGAGAAGTTTTTCTTTAACAGAGAGAGAGATGTACTGTCTTGACTGAACCCTTTTGGCTCCTGAAGCACTCTGTAGAGCTATGAGATAAAGGATATGGTGTATTGCAGTTAACCTTGCTTTACAATGTTGAGTTCGCAGTTACATGCAGAGGAATAAAGACGTGTAATACCAAGCTCCGTGTGTGGCATGGTCATTTAGGGGTACCCTGGCTAGAAAATGGCTACAGGTGGAACTGTGGGGAATGGCATAAAGCATTGTACCAGTACCTAAGGATGAGCTTCTAAATGGGAACTGTTGGTTAGAAAAGAGCAAAAACAACTCATGCGCTGTCCAGGGATGAACTGGGATCAGATCTTTTAAAAGCCACCATGACACTCCTTACGAAAAGGAAAAGAGAGCCCAATCCAAAATGTTATGCGCGTCATCTAAGATTCTAAGAGCGTTGGTTTCATCTTCACAATCCGACTTGAAACACAATTTATGAACTGAAAGAAACTGCTCTTTGTTTTTTACAATTTTATTATTTCATGATCAAAATAACAGTATATTGTAATTTTCAATATGTCAGAAAAGGAGCAATATAGCGTGGATATATGGAGGAGTACAGGGGAAAGGTTAGAGCTGTTCATTTTAATGAGGGGCTAATGGATAAGCATTTATCAGGCCTCTTATCCATCCTTTTATGTGGGTAGAAAGGGACACTTGTTGATGGTGGTTGTGCAAGAGTGTCATGAGCAATTTGAAGTCTTACATTTTGCATTCTCTCGCTCAATATTAAAATCTCTAAGAAATAGCTTTGAATTTTGAAGGGTAAAAAATGATATGCAGGCACCTGGAGTTAGAGCTGTGGATTTCACATTTTGGGCACCTCCCCCTGGGTGGATGTGATTGGATGCCATTGGTTTACCCGGCTCTGGCAAAGAGTAGCACTTAGTCTATGCATAAAAATATAGACACACATCACACTGAAAAATAATTCTGCAATGTAGTGAAATAAAAACAAGAGGGGCAGTGATAAACTCTGTAATGGGCAATCTGTAACGTCCTGTCAACGGTGGCACCGAATGGATACTGACAAAGGCTCACACCATGGACATTTTTAATGTGACATGTCTGTTAATAGTGTAGTTTATTGTGAACTTTTCCAATAGGTAACCGAACAACAACACAAAGTCCAAATTGTTAAATGTGTTCATAGTTTCCATGTGGCCCCGGGTCTTGCAAAACACTGTCACAAAGCCTTGGAGCTTTAGCGAACAGAGCATTGCATTTTGGGAGTTGCAGTTTTGTATTTAACTTAGATTGCTTGCTAATTGGGCGATAATATTATCGCCGCTTAGCGGCCAAAAACGGCCGCTAAAGCGGCGAAAATAGCATATCGCCAGCATTGATAATATGTCCCTTAATCTCCCCGTGCCTAAAAAATTGAATGTGTATCCTCATGTAACGTAACTGGTGCTATGTAAAGCGCTCTGATACCCGATTCGGTTCGGGTTCGTGCTATATAAAACTCTGCAAAAAAAAAAAGAAATCTCTGCTCAACTGCAGGTTAAGAGTGCAAATTGACATAGAAGCCAAACTATTCACTTCTTGCATTCTTCAAGCTCTACAAGTCTGGGTTAGCAAAAATAGTCTAATACCAAAAACACAAACAGGTTTTGGGTCAGGCATGGGGACAATTACATATCTGTCAGTCTTCACCATCATGGCAGAAAAGGAATACGGTACAAATATTGCTTATTTACATGCTTCATTTACCTTAAATCTGCTTTTGAAAGAGTCCCCCATTGCTGTCTCTGGGCAAAACTGACAAAATGGGGCCTCACAGGACAACTGCTAAATGCAACCATAGCATTGTACAGCTACCTGGGCTCAGGTCTAAGTTTGAAATAGCAGCCGAGTAACATCTTCAATCTACACAAAGAATGGCTTGAAACAGGGGCGTGGCCTAGCCCCAAACCTGTTCAACTTATACCTTGACAATTTAGATAGCTACTTGACACAAGTGGAAATTTACCCTCCAAAGTTTGCAGCAGACAGAATAGTGTGCTTGCAATACGCCGATGACATTGTTATCTTGAGCCAAACTCCTACCGAGCTTCAAAGGTCAATCAACACACTAGTAGGATACCTAGAGAGCAAGGCTTCGAGTTGAACCTCAGTAAAACAAAAGTGGTCCGCCTAGTGGACTAAAGGTTCAAATCCTTGACCTGGTCCATAAAGGGACTGTATCCACATTTCAGTATCTAGGTATCAACATGGAGTGCCAGTCGACCTTTAAACAACACCTGCGCTCATTACGGGTGAAAGGACAGTCACTAACCTTTGCATGTTAGCTGTTGGAAAAGAAACTCAGCTGGCCCTCGCACGAACACCTCAAAACAATAATGGCAGCCCAATCCATCCAGGCTGTAGCATATGGCTTGTAAGCCATGCACAGAAACGAAATGGCTACGCTGAATTTGCTACAAACGAATGCCTACAAAGCGGTCTTTTGCTTCCCAAAATCAACTTCTCTTGCCCAGGTCCGCCTCGAGTTCACCTCAAAAAATCAAAAGCTGCAGAGAATGCTTGTTCCAAACTATGCTGGACACCACGTGCCTCAGGGAGCGGATCTTTGAACAATCTATGCTGGCTAAAAATCGAGGGACAAATGGGGAAAAAACTAAACAAGTCTTGGGAAGGCCATTAAGGATCAGCAATAGATGAATTAGGCATTAAAGAAGCATGTGCGTGTGACATGGAAAGAGCATCTTTCTTTCAAATAACCAATTTATCCACAACGTTTCTGTCTCAAGCGCAGGACAAGAAGACTTTTGCAGGGACAACGGGCTTGAACAGTAGCTAACACATAATGCCATATGAAAACTAACTTTGCTTTGGCTTTAAAACCACATATTCATGCTATACCATTTCGACACGAAAGATCTTACACCAGCATGGAAGGGTAGCCTGACACAACCAAGCTGTCGTCTATGTGGATACAAATCAGAGACACCCACATATTTTGCACCTGCCCGTCAGTTGTTGGACAAAAAAGGATACTGCTCAAACCCCTTGCAATTGCATAATCGTGCAGGCAAGCTGTCACTGCCTGGCTGAGTGGAAACTCAATACCCCTAGTCTGGATAGAATTGCTGAGTCTGATGAAGTATCATCTTCGTGGTACACCCGATTAGGGTTGTACTGCATATTACTTTTAGATGAGACTATTTCAACCTTTAATGTGTTTGAACTTCATAGTCTTCTCATAATCAACAAGGGCGTGCACCATTCCCATTACAAAGGCCAGATATGAGCAAAAAACACTAGATGTATGAAAGGAAGGTAATGTGAAAGGATGAATGAATGGGGATGGATGGATGGATAGATGGATGGATGAATGACTCTTAGGATTGTTTTTGTGCAGGAAGATATCCCTTACTGCACAAAAACAATCCTGCCTGTAACACAGGCACCTGTGCATCACGGAGCAAGGAGCGTTAGGAAGGCAGAAGTGTATATGGCGAACTTCTACCCTCTCCTTTTCATGCAACAGTCGCTGCAGGGAGACCCAACATGGTGAACTCCGTACAGGATCAAAAACAGGTTTGTATCTGTGGTGCTACAGATCATGACAGCGTTGCCAGTGTTGACACAAAATGCAGAGAGATGTCATGGGTCGCTCAAGGAGGGCAATTTAGGAGCCTTAGAGGAACAATTCCAGAGACTTAAGGGCCCAAGCCAAGCAAACGTAGACCGTGGAAGTGACATTAGATTGCACTGAGTGGGAGAAGTTTCCACGGGCCATGCAGGGAGTCATCTCTCTGCCCATGAACAGTCCTGGGAGAGCACATCACTAGAGTACTTGGCCTGAAGCTGGTGTGTGAAATTGAGCTCACAACTCTTCCCAGGCCAGCACCCCAGCTCCCTTCCACTGCTGATCCCTTCCACTGGTTCGATGTGGGAGAGAAAAAACAGCATTACAGTTGAGTAAACTAGGGGTGAGTAAGTTGAATATAGGGCCTTCCAAGAGTGGTTAAAGGTGTCATGATGAAGGGTTAAGGCAACAATTTGGAAAGCACTGTGATCAACAAGTTTGCAGGTAATCAGAAAAAAACAACATTTATGGGATACAGGGAGAGCGAGGTAGTGTCTATTTGCAGGTACCACTCACTGATCATACATCTTTCGATGTATCTGTGGAGTGGCAATCTTTAATAGTTCCAGATGAGAGAAGGAGCATACTGATATTACAAATTCTGTAACGTTAATAGACATCTCAACCATGATATGATTACGAAACAAGAGGGCGGGAGAACCTATCCTCACCACCATTTGCAGTATTTGGTACATACATTATGTTCCTGGTTACATAGTTAGTCTGAGTTTTCCTACACATTCCTACCCTGTTTGCATAGGGGTCCTTAGTTCTGAGTTGGGTGGTATTTACCACACTCCATAATTATTGGGATTGTTAAATACCTCACCCTTCATTAAATTACTGGTTGTCGAACCAGCCAACATTTAACAGGGGAAAACTATGATGTTCACCTTAACATGCGGATGTTGCTGTGTTAAGAACCAAAATCCACATGGTAATTCCCATAAACTGGCAATAGGTGCCATTTATCGCACCCAATAAATTAAGAACCAAATGCGTAGAATGTTTTCGGATATGATAAATAGAACCTACTTTACCTACACATTCAGACCCAGGTATACTAAAATTTCATGCAGAGCAGCACAGCTGCCCAAAATGCAGCGCTCCATTGCAGGACAAAGAGAGAGCAGGAAAGCACAGAGGGCCTCATTTATGAGGCCGTGCGTCACTTTTACGCCGCCGGTGCGTCACATGTGAAAGGACGCATTGCTGGAGTTGCGTCACTTTTGTGGCACACTCCAGCAATGCGTCACTTTTGCGCCATACAGATACGTCAGAAATAATGACGTATCTGTAACTCCTTGCAACATGATGCGTCATACATTAAATATGGCGCATCAGGAATGTCGCAAGGAGTGCGCACTCAGAAGTGACGCATCGCTGCTTTCACGCAGCGTTGCGTCATTTCTCATAAATGAGGCCCAATATTTATAGAAATATGGCGCTCGTCTGCCTCTCCCTAGTGCTGGTGCTGAAAGTTGCTGCGTGCGGTGCACACACCTTTGCACCATGGTGCAAGGGTGTCTACAGGAGTCTAGCATAGGTTTGGCACTGGATACCTTCCAGTACAAAATACTATGCTTAGACTGACTATAAAACTTTTCCCACTTTGTGCATGTGCTGTATGTGTGTGTGTGTATTTGAGCTTATATAGCGCACAGCTACCCGCAGTGGGTTTCCCGGCGCTTGCTTAGGGAACCCGTCCTGGTATTCCCCTGTGAGATAACCCCAGCAGGGTATCCACAAGGTGAAAGCCAGGCATCCCACCGCGTTGTGGAGATTTAGCAAGCTATTGCCCAGAGTCACAGAGTGTGAACCCGTGAGTCGAGAAGGCACCAGAGCGAGAATTATCGAGTCCGTGGAATTTTTAGCCCAAGACCCGCCGAGGCAGGGAATTGAACCCTGGTCCAGGGCTGATCTCAGCTTCCGGGTCTGCCACCTCTAACCCCTGAGCCACACTTCTCTACAGTGCAGTATAAATGCAAAGTCAAAAAAGAAAGGAGAAATAAAAGCATTTCTCTATGATAACGCCTATTTGAATTGGGTGCTGCTTCTTGCTGCAAAACCCTGTCTACCTATTTTAGTAAATAGGGTCTTGTGTCAAAAACTTATCTGGTTGCATGGGAATGCCCATCCACCACCCATGAAATGCCCCCTTGGAGCTTAGTAATGAAAAGCAGCCTATGCACTGCTTGCTTTTCGTTACTTTCAAGTGATTTTATGCACTGGAAAGTAAATTGGGAAAAAAAGATTTTGAGTTGATTTGCATCACTTTTGATCAGCAGCGGCCAGTGCAGGTAAGCATAGTGGAAGAGATGTCGACAGATGAGGGCCCCAATGCGCTTATCTGCACCGGCCTCTGCTGCTTTTGTGACACAAACACGGTACAAAATCTTACTAAGGATCTTTGTGCATACATCAAAGTCAGAATGTAACACATTTCTGTACGAAACATTATGCATGTGTATTATTGTGCTTGCAAACTTTTCTTTGTTAATCGGTCCCATAACGCATATAACATTAATGATAGAACAAATAGGCAGGATTAAATTATTATTTAAAAAATAAATAATTTATTCTCGGGGAATTGAGTGAAGCTACTGAACAACCGAAAAGCAAGATTTTTTTTTATTTCTGCTTTGTCATTTAGGGATCAAAGAAGAAAAGAGATTTTGAAAAACAAATTCTGTGCACGTTTGCATACAGTAGGTCTGACGTTGCTATGCATTGGCTTGTCTCATTCAAGTGTCAAGTCCCTGAAGTTATTTTTTATAGTGGAATTTTGCTTGACTGACAGAATAGCACTTGATCAAACAAAAGCATGAACGAATAATCTACTTTAGATTCCCCCCTGTAGTATCTGCAGATTGATGGATATGGGTAGAGACCGTTTTGTGGCGGTAATTTGCTATCATATTTCGTTTAATAGGTCATCTTTGAGCTCTCTTTAATAATACTGAAAATCCATAGAAGTCTGAATGATTGATAAACTGACACATTCTTTTCATTCTAAAGATACAATTCATGACAGGGGACAATTACATCTTTAAGGTTTTACTGTGTTCACTTGGCTACTAATTTGAAAGATACAATATGTTTTTTTACCACAACTACAATCCACTTTATTGTGGGAAACATTTTGAAGGTTTCATCAAGCAGCACAATTACTAATACGATGGTTTAAAATGTTCAAATACTGTTTGAGGGAGAATTATGTTTTAACAATGAGGTGCAGAACATTTTGTCAGTGATTGAAAGCCTTTGAAAATATGGTTGAAGGCAGAGTGCCAACTATTTTAAACACGGCTATATCATGCCGTGTAAGGGTTTTGTTTGTTAGATTATTGTCCATGAATTTTCAAGGACGTTTAAAAAGCATTTCATCAACTCGTATAATACAGTCATGTAGGAAATGCAATTTTCTATAACAAATTCTTACAACCAAGGCTTTTATTCACCAAGTCAATGTAATGAAATGTATTATTAATGTATAAGAATCAGCTGTGTAAGTATAGTTTGAAAGGGCATACGTATAAGTGCAATTTAGATTCAGACTTACCTGAGCTATTTAATCAAAGGTATAAATTAGTGCTGTGACGAATATAGCTGACTCACAAGTTTGCATAATTGTTAAACTTTGTAAGCTGTGCACAGCGGCCAGTGAAAGAGGTTAGTTGAATTTTGCAGTAAAAGGATACTGTTACAGCTGCTGCTTACTAAGCATGGGGGGAATTTGCGAATTCGCGATACGCGAATTCATGCAAATTTGTAATCGCGATTCACAAAAATCCGCCACATTCCGCGAGCTTGCAAATTTTTTTTTTGCAGGTTTGCGAGATTTTTTTACCAGGAAGCGAGAACATTGCGCATGCGGTCACAACGGTGGCGAACATGTTGTTTCCACTTAACCAGCCTGCTCGCGATGCCTTTTTCCTGTTTTGGGTCACAATAACATGTTCGCAATTTCCTGTTTCGGGTCGCAATGACGTGTTTGCGTTTGCAATTTCCTTTTTCGGGTTGCAATAACGTGTTCGCGATCGCGGGGCCGCTCAGCCAGCTATCAAAATCTCACAGCGCACGCGAACAGGGAGGAAAACTCATCAGCGAACGCAGAATCATGGTAGGTCAATGCCGCGCGCGCGAGATTGTATTTTTGAAGCGCAAACAAGAAAAAAAATCCGCCAACTCACGAATTGCAGATTTTTTGGCAATTTTGCACGATTCGCGGATCGCAAAATTGCCAAAAATGTGCAAATTCCTCCGAGCAGAAAGAATTTTCCGGCCATACTTACTGCTTACCCTGGATGAGTGCAACATCTTGCGGCAGAAAACTGACAACTCCAAGCCGGCTAAATTGAATCGAGGTAAAAGACGTGATACTTCACCTGCTTTCTATAAGGGTGAAGTTTCCTGAATGTGTGTATGCTCCCTTGCATACATAGAATCCCTGTGCTGTGCTTAAATGGCTTGATTTATAACTTCCTCATATTAACACTTTGTTGTGCATGAACAGGCAAAATATGTTGCTATTCAGATGTGACATCATCTCTAGGAAATACGAATTGTCTCCAATGGAAGTTATATTCTCAGCCTGGTGTTATATTATATCTGGGGAATACAAATTTACACCAACAGTAGTCCTGGTCTCAGAGAGAAGCCCCCAAGCACATTCAGTGGGTAAAAATCATCATGGCAAATGATCTAAAAAGTAATTTTAGGGAGACAAAGAGTAGCCTATAGGCATACATAGGTAGAATGCAGCTATAGTCAAAGCCCTCTGGAGTCTTTCCGTTTATGGAGGGGCAATTCAAAGGTATCTACTGATTAGAGGTAGCTAGGGCCCAAGGTTATGTTCAGGCATGAAGATCCACAAAAAAGAGAGGCTAGACAGGAAGAGATGAACATACTTTGCAGGTCATAGTTCAGGATCTATACCCAGCCTGAACAAATATTATTCACCCATTGTCATTGAAAAATTAGTAGTGTTAGACAGCTCTTTAGGCTTACTTTGATAGGGTCCAGCCAGTAGCTACAGAGAGGCAGCCAAAATTCATTCATTGACTGGACAGAGATTGTATGGGTCCCTAAACTAGAGCTCACGCGGGTGATCCCCCATTTTAGCCCATCCTGACTACTCCTGGGGAGCACGATTGCCTAACTGTCCACCCTCTGACCCCCACAGGGCAAGAGATCAGGTGGAGACGGAGGGTGGGGAAGATCAGGCCCATCCGCGCCAATTGATCGCCCCGGACGGGAGGGCTGCGTGGCTCAACAAGATGGTGCCTGCAGCCTGAGTCGACCCTCTGGGGTTTGCTTGGAAGCCTACGAATTTGAGCAGCGGAGCCCGACGAGGGCCCGGGATGCTGGAGTACAGGGCTAGGAAGGATTCTTCTGTCCCAGAGCTGCAGCACAGGCGTGGCTGGTGAGATAGACGGGGCAAAGGGAGAGCAACAGCAGGACAAGATGGCGCCCGCAGCTCGGGACCACAGCATTAGCGGAGGCTTGGAGTGAGCACGAGAGGATGGGGGGCTGGTTCATCGCCTGAACGGAGCATCGAGCGGAGCTGCCGGAATTGCGGGGTGGGGCATTGTTATGTTTATACTTGGCACGTCGGTTTGTGACTCGTGTTGAGCTCGTGCCGGCATGTTTTCGTGCCTGTAAGCTCGACGTTCGGTCACGGAGCCGTTAGATGGAATCGAGAGCCGGGCACTGCTAGTCGGGGTTTTTATACCTTATATCGTGAATAAATAATACATATATTCACCACCTACGAAGACTCTTGCTTCTTGTGTACAACATTTTATGGCGACTTGGTCCACGCTGTGCCGCAATGAAGATATGAACAGGAATCAGATTGTAATGAAGCTTCTGTCGATCACAGTTGGGAAGCGGTCAGAGTGGTAGCAAGAAGGTTAAATAAAACCCGACAGCGTGTAACTCAAAAGGTATCGAATTGGCAGTCTACCTTTGTGAGGCCAAGGTACGTGTCTAAATATTTAAAGTTTAAAAGACAATGCTTTACCTCGGCGCAGGCACTCGAATTGAAGTGTAGGTGCAGCTAATTGTGGCACAGTCTCTGCGCATCGTGGAGATAGCAGTAATACTACGCCCCCACCATTTTGTTTCAGGCCCAAGCAGGCCATATTTATTTATTTTCAGGAACACAGCGTTAAGCCTACAACCTCTCAGTGAGGCCGGCCGCGTTTATAATGAGTCCTGTGTTTGCGTATCAACTGGAGCCGGCTCGGAGCCTTAACACAGCGCCATGCCTACAACTCTCTTGATAGAGCCGGCCGCGTGGCTTATGGGGAAGCAATCCAGAAGCGCCTCGCACGCAAGCACGCGCCCGCTATGCATGGGAAGTAGGTAGCAGGCAACTAGCCCAACTGCAAGAAACAGCCCAACGGGGCACAACCGTCTCAGAACGAGACGAAGGTCAGAGCGGCAAGGAGGAAGAGAAGAAATAGTCGGAATAAGGAAATCTGAGGACAGGGAGGAGCGCCCCCACCATTTTGAAGGGAATTAAAACGGAAATCCAAGTTAAAGTGGCAATACTCAAGTTGTGGGTCCTGTTGTGTTCTTCTGTGTGGGAGTGATTGCCCTAGGGATAGCAGTCTGGGACCTACACTCCGGGGCATCTGAGTCTAACTAGGCCTGACACGTGGCCCTAGAAATAACTGAGACGGACTCTGGGAATAACTTGGTGGCTCTCTGTGCGCGCGTCTGAATGCGTATGTGCGTGCGAGGCCTCTCTTTATTATAGGGAGTCACATGACTCAACGCTGCACGCTCCTGGCGTCAGGGGCGTGCCACATCCAGGAACATAACATTCCTCCTAATACAAGGAAAGAACAACAACAACAACAATGTCATCAAACCGTCTATTCTAATGTCTTTTATGGACATCTTCAGCTTCCAAACATTATGGCGACCTCGTAACACCGGGTCATATGCACTGCAATTATATGAACATTACTTGGAACAGTCTTACGTGAAGTAGTCGCGTAGCCGACAGGAGGGTGTGGGGTTGTTTCTCAGCCGGTGTTGCGACCCTCTTTGACTCAGCATGTCTGTTCCGGTGCCTGGGGCCGTTCCTGGCGCCTCTCTGTCGGCCCCATCTGGATCTGGCATCTCCTCGAGGGCCTCAGCACCCCCTCCCGCCTCTTCACTCTCAGCTCTCAAATTGCTACTCTGTGTGACCTCGTGGCTGGGTGTTAGTTCTGAGTGTGGTGGATTAGTTGCAGTTTCAGTTCCATTAGCACTCAGTGGGGGACATGATTCTGTGGGCTCCGGATGGAAGTGTTTGAAATGTGATACGTTGCGGGTTACTGTCTCTCGTCCTCGAACCACTGTGAGGCGGGTGCCTTTTACACCAATCACTCGCCACGGTCCTTTTTCATAGTTCAGCCTGAACTTGCCACTCGTTACCCTGTTGCGAAGAAGCACCACGTCTCCTCTGTTGAACAATGTCACCACCGCCCTTCTTTTCCGGCTGATTTTAGCGAAAGTGGTCTTTCTTTTCTTTGCAATGATCTCTTCATTCGCCTCCTCGGGTGACCACTGTGGATGGTGGGGAATGGAGTCCGTCACTACCCGCCCCATGAGGAGATGGGCCGGGGCTATCCCCGTAGTTGAGTGTGGGGTTTGCCGGTAGCTTCTGATAAATGTGAAGATGGCCATCTCCACGGACTGACCTTTATCATGGGCGATGCAAATTACTTTATTCAGGGTTCTCATAAATCGCTCCGCCTCCCCGTTGGCTTGAGGCCAGCGGGGTGTTATGCGTCTGTGGCGGGTACCGAGAGATGATAGATAGGTGGCCAGGTCTTGCCCTTGAAACGGGGGTCCATTGTCTGTGCGGAGCTCACGCATAGCCCCGTGAGTGGCAATAATTTTCTCCATCTTCGGGATCACGCATTCAGCATTTGTGCTTGCTATTATCTCTACTTCCGGGTATTTGGAGTGGTCGTCGATCATTACCAACGTGTGTCTTCCATCTGGGAGGCTACCAAAGTCCATACTGACCCTCTCCCACGGTCGTTGGGGTCGGGGCTCCACTATGATTGGGGCTTCCTGAGGAGCATCCCCTGTGACTTGACAAGCAGCACATGACCTCACTACTTTCTCTACCATGTCGTCCATTTGGAGAAACCATACTTTTGTCCGTAACCGTGCTTTGGTTTTGACCATTCCCTGGTGGCCCACGTGTGCTAGTTGTATTACCTGGTCAGTCAGGGCTGTGGGTATTACCAGGCGATGCCCTCTCAACAGACACCCCGCGTCGTCCTCATTGAGTTCTTCCCGAACGTGGTGCAGACTCTCCATGATTTTTTGAGCCTCAGGGGTGAGTACCTTCTAACTCTCCTTGGCTTTGTGCCAGTTTGCCGTTCGGAGGATCTCCTTGGCCCTCTGTAGACAGGCGTCTTGGGCTGTGGCGTTCACAACGTCTTCTAGAGAGAGGGGACGCGGGCATGACCGCGCGACTACCCATTTCACATATGCCTCTGTCTCTTCGGCCTCATCCATTTCCTCTGGTGTGGCTGGCCTGGGATGGCGTGAGAGGTAGTCCGCCGGGTTCTTTGCTCCGGGCTGGTATTCGATGTTACAGTTATATTCCTGCAGTTGAAGCAGCCATTTTTCGCTGCGCGGGGGTGGCTTTGATGAGGTTCCTGAGAACAGGGCCACTAGCGGTTTGTGGTCAGTAACCACTGTGAACGGCTTGCCGTAGACATTTAGATGGAAGTGCCGGCACCCCCAGTGGATTGCAATAGCTTCCTTCTCGATTTGGGAGTACCTCTGCTCTGTGTCTGTGAGGGATCTACTTGCAAAGGCAACTGGAGTCCAATCCATTTCATCCCGCTGCCTTTGCATCAGGACGGCTCCCAGTCCTGCCGGCCCAGCATCCACTGCTATGAGGGTGATGTTTTGAGGGTCAAAGAATGCCAGCGTGGTGTTGCTGGAAAGGGAGGCCTTGATGTCTTGGAAGGCTTTCTCCTGCTCCGGTCCCCAGGTCCACGGGGTGGAGTCCTTGGTGAGGTCACGCAGAGGAAGGGTCAGGTTGGCCAGATCTTTGATGAATCGGCCACAATAGTTCACCATGCCAAGGAAGCTCCTGACCTCTGTGACTGTCGTGGGGGGTGGTGCATCTTTGATGTCCTTTACTTTATCGGGGTCTGGGTGGACACCGTCTGCCGAGAAGACATATCCAAAGAACCCTATTTTGGTTCGTAAGAATTCACATTTCTCCTGATGAAGTGTGAGCTCTGCATTTCGGAGCCTGCGAAACACTTGAGACAATCGGTGGTTATGTTCTGTGATGGTACGGGCGTGTATCATTATGTCGTCACTGACATTTATCACCCCAGGTATGTCAGCAATCAGTTCCTGGATGACGTTTTGGAACACCTCCGCCGCACTGGAGACCCCGAAGCTGAGCCGGGTGTACCTCCGAAGACCAATGTGGGTGGAAAAAGTGGTAATGTTTCGCGACTCCTTGTCTAGCACCAGCTGGTGATATCCCGATCGTAGGTCTAGCTTTGAGAACCAGCAGGCCCCAGCCATTTCTCCGATGAGGTCATCAATTGTGGGGGTGATGTGACGCTCCCGCTTTATGGCCGCATTGGGGAGGCGCATATCCACGCAGATCCTGACCGCCCCTGGCTGTTTCGGTTTCCGGGTGACTACGATGGGCGACACCCAAGGGGTGGGGCCGGAGACCTTCTCGATGATGCCAGCCGCTTCCAGTTTATGAAGTTCCTCTTCCACCAACGGCCGAAGGTGGAATGCAATGCGACGGTGTCGCAGAGCTACTGGCTGTACAGTGGGGTATGCGTGTAGGTGTATCTCACGGCCCTTGAAGCGTCCAATGCCCTCGAAAAGGTCCGGGAAGTCCATGAGGAGTTGTTGTACTGATTCTTCGTGGACACCAAAGGCGAACGTTACCACGCCTAGTTCTTCGGCCGTTCTGCAGCTTAGTAGCATGCCTTGTCCTTCTTCCGATACAAAGATGTTTGCTCTGATGGTTTTGTCCCCATGGCGGACTGCCGCTCGGAACTTCCCCCGGATCCTGAGGGGGATGTCTTGTCCATATGCAAAGACAGTGATGGGAGTGGTGCTCAGGGCTGGAGGCGTGGCCATGTTTCTGTATAGTGATGCACTCATGAGATTTATGGACGCTCCCGTGTCCACTACCGCCATTATGTCCTGGTCCGCCACCTGGATTGAACATTGAGGCAGTGTTCTGGTGCGACGAGTGGCGGTGCTGATCATGTGTACTTTGTGCACTGACCGCTCCTCCTCCTCGTCATCATCCATGTCACTATGGCTCGGATCCCCTTCCGTACGGTCTGTATGGCCTGGCGGGGTTTACAGAACCTCTTCGATCAGTATACTTTCTCGAAATGGTTCATCTTGCCACATCCGGAACAGCGTTTTCCCCGTGCTGGACATACCGGCGCCGGGTGGCGCGGGCCTCCGCAGTATCCGCATGAGTGTCCGGATGCCCCACCCTGGGCGGGTGTTGTCTTTTTGTGCCACTTGGATGGTGTTTTGACTTGCAGCTTATTAACAAGTTCCACCTTAACCGTGGCTTGTAGTGCGGCCTCCATATGCGCTGCCCTGGCTTTGGAAAGTTCCTTTGTGCGGCCGAGAGTAAGGATATCGGCCAGCGGCTTGCCCGATTCTTCCAGTATTCTTTCTCTCAGTTTGGCAGAGGCGCAGCCCTGTATAATTTGTCCTCGGATTTCTTCTGTTATGTCTTGGAACCCACATGTTAGTGCCAGCTTTTTGAGTCTGGTGTGGTATGCGTCCAGCGACTCTTCCGGCAGTTGCCGTGCTTGTCGGAATACAAAACGTTCATAATCCTGATTCGCCATGGGTTCGAAATGAGCATTTAGGGCATTAATCAAGGTGTGATGAGTTTTGGGGGTCGCCTCTGTGAGTGTCCGAGCAATGGAGTGAATGTCTTTGCCACCTAGGTGAAGCACCATGGCTCGCTTCTGTTCCTTGTGGACTTTCGTGGCCTCGAAGAAGACTAGGAGCCTGTCCACCCATTCCTTCCATTTCGGGGCAAGAGTCGAGGGTGCACCCTCCACCACAAACGGTTCAATGGGCGGAATGGTAGCCATCGCCCGGGACGCGCTTGATCAGGCCTTCGACGGGCCGGGGTAGCACCAGAGCCGGTGCGTGAGGGGGCCGGCTGTGGACCTTTTCCATGTGCAGGGATATTGGCACCCGCGAGTAGGATGGTCCGTGGCTGCGGAGGACACCTCAGTGAGTCCGGGAAGGCGCGTGCGACTGGCTTGCTTACCACGGGCGAGTTAGGCCAGCAGCGGGACCGGCCGGCACCGCGTCCAACCGAAGTGCGAGACGACGCCGGGTGCCTCCCCAATCGTCGGGCCAGGCGGACTGAAGCGCGCTTCACGCACGTGCCAAGGGGCCCTGTGCGGCGCTGGGTGGAAATCTCCTGCCGGAGTAGTCCGGCACTTGGCCACTCGTTCCACTGTGCGCTGCAGGCTGACGCTGGGCTGCACGGCTCACCTGCGATCCCCCAGGGATGGAAGTCTTCCCTCCAGGCGCACTATGCGGGGGCATGTGGCACCGCAAGGCACGAGCACCACGAGCCAGAGGACAGGCTCGCAGCCGCCTCACGAGATGGTGGGCACACACACACCCGAGCGAGGATCCGGCAACCACCCTCGTCGCCAATTGTTGTGTTCTTCTGTGAGGGAGTGATTGCCCTAGGGATAGCAGTCTGGGACCTACACTCCGGGGCATCTGAGTCTAACTAGGCCTGACACGTGGCCCTAGAAATAACTGAGACGGACTCTGGGAATAACTTGGTGGCTCTCTGTGCGCGCGTCTAAATGCGTACGTGCGTGCGAGGCCTCTCTTTATTATAGGGAGTCACATGACTCAACGCTGCACGCTCCTGGCGTCAGGGGCGTGCCACATCCAGGAACATAACAGGTCCCACTGATTAAAAAAAACTGCAAATATTCCTCGTACTGCGCATTTTAACAAAGCTTTTATCTTTTTATGAAATTTTGGCATATTTAATATCCATTTGCACAAGGAATATGACTGTGATTGAACATTATTATAAGGGAATTGAGTACTTTGGGGCAAATTGAACTTCTCATTCTTTATTCAAGGACACCAGTAGGCCCATTGCTATTCAACTGTGATACACACACAGTGTAACGTGTATCAACTTTATTGGAGTTTATTGGTCTACTGTGATGCACACACATTCCTTGCAGCAGTGATATACCACTGTACAAAGTGTATCATTTCACTTACCTTACTCAAAATGAACGTTAATAACACCATTCAAGCACCTATTCCATTTTTAGTTGTTCCTGGGGAACCAGCCATGGATTGGGATGATTGGTGCGAGGCATTTGAGAATTACATTATAACTTTGGATGGCAAAAAATTCTCAGCTGTTAGAAAAAAGGCATTGTTATTAGGAGCATTAGGCAAAGAGGGTCAAAGGATTTTTAAGTATTTACCAACTCCACCAGTTGAAATTGATGACGTTTATAAAGATGCATTGTTCAGACTATACACTAGATTTGCTAACAAGAGTATATTGTAATGAGAAGGCATAAGTTTTATGACCAGCCACAAAAACAAAATGAATCTATTGATGATTTTGTTTCCAGGTTAAGGGAGTTGTCTGTAAAGTGTCAATTTGGTGGCATGCAGGATGAAATGATCAGGGATCATTTGATCGTCCAATGTCACAGTAAGAAGATGCAGGAACAGTTATGGGCTGCTAGGAATCCCAAAGGAAATGATGGACGGAGCGTTGACAATACAAGCACTCACCCCTGAAAACAAGCTACCGAGGTCCAGGGAAGGCATGGCTTGGCAGTTCGGGCTGGACTGTTCCCATGAGGCACAGGGTCAGACTGATTTGCATATGCCCATGTCTGAACTGGGGTGGCAGAGTGGGCTAAAGAACGGTGCTGGATTAAACCCAGACCAGTTAACTAGGGGTGAGTGCTTGTATTGTCAACGCTCCGTCCATCATTTCCTTTGGTTTTTCTTTGTTCTCTATAAGTTGGCAGGGTACAGGGGCGGCTCTAGGCTCACGGCGGCCCTGGGCAGGGAGCGTAGGTAGGGGGCCCCAGAAGAGGGGGTCCGGGTGGGGCGGAGCCCCCCGGAGCTCAGGAAAGGGGTCAGGGTGTTTGGAAGTGGAACAGAGCCGGAGGCCGCCAAATCCCTGCCACTGGGACCGCCACACAAATATGTATCCATCCTCAGAGGATTATTATATTAAGGATATATATTGGCGTGGCAGCCCCTGGGGTTTGGTGGCCCTGTGCAGGTGCACAGCTTGCACATGCCTAATGCCGTCCCTGAAGGGTATGCTCAGACGTGAGTCCCTTTCTCACTTTGTCACTGGATTCAAGCAAGCCGGGCTGAAGAAGGCTGGAATGCCAGAAACCGGTCCTCTGTAGCTTGTTCCCGGTCCAGGGAAGGCATGGCTTGGCAGTTAGGGCTGGGCTGTTCCCATGAGGCACAGAGTCAGACTGATTTGCATATGGCCATGTCTGAACTGGGGTGGCAGAGTGGGATAAAGAACGGTGATGGATTAAACCCAGATCAGTTGACTGTGGGTAAGTGCTTGTATTGTCAACGTTCCGTCCATTATTTCCTTTGGTTTTTCTTTGTTCGCCATAAGTTGGCAGGGTATGGTCAGACGTGAGTCCCTTGCTCACTTTGCCGCTGGATTCAAGAATGCCGGGCTGAAGAAGGCTGGAATGCCAGAAACCGGTCCTCGGCAGCTTGTTTCCGGTCTAGGGAAGGCATGGCTTGGCACTTCGGGCTGGACTGTTCACAT
Organism: Lissotriton vulgaris; assembly: GCF_964263255.1. Taxonomy (NCBI): domain Eukaryota; kingdom Metazoa; phylum Chordata; class Amphibia; order Caudata; family Salamandridae; genus Lissotriton; species Lissotriton vulgaris. The sequence goes on from NC_141696.1 coordinate 522,529,013, forward strand.
GAGGCACAGGGTCAGACTGATGTGCATATGGCCATGTCTGAACTAGGGTGGCAGAGTGGGCTAAAGAACGGTGATGGATTAAACCCAGATCAGTTGACTGGGGGTGAGTCCTTGTATTGTCAACGCTCCGTCCATCATTTCCTTTGGTTTTTCTTTGTTCGCCATAAGTTAGCAGGGTATGCTCAGACGTGAGTCCCTTGCTCACTTTGCCACTGGATTCAAGCAAGCCGGGCTGAAGAAGGCTGGAATGCCAGAAACCGGTCCTCGGTAGCTTGTTTCCGGTCCAGGGAAGGCATGGCTTGGCAGTTCGGGCTGGACTGTTCCCATGAGGCACAGGGTCAGACTGATTTGCATATGGCCATGTCTGAACTGGGGTGGCAGAGTGGGCTAAAGAACGGTGATGGATTAAACCCAGATCAGTTGACTGGGGGTGAGTGCTTGTATTGTCAACGCTCCGTACATCATTTCCTTAGATTTTTCTTTGTTCGCCATAAGTTGGCAGGGTATGCTCAGACGTGAGTCCCTTGCTCACTTTGCCACTGGATTCAAGCAAGCCGGGCGGAAGAAGGCTGGAATGCCAGAAACCGGTCCTCGGTAGCTTGTTTCTGGTCCAAGGAAGGCATGGCTTGGCAGCTCGGGCTGGACTGTTCCCATGAGGCACAGGGTCAGACGGATTTGCATATAGCCATGTCTGATTTGGTTTGGCAGACTGGGATAAAGAACGGTGATGGATTAAACCCAGATCAGTTGACTGGGGGTGAGTGCTTGTATTGTCAACGCTCCGTCCATCATTTCCTTTGGTTTTTCTTTGTTCTCCATAAGTTGGAAGGGTATGCTCAGACGTGAGTCCCTTGCTCACTTTGCCACTGGATTCAAGAAGGCCGGGCTAAAGAAGGCTGGAATGCCAGAAACCGGTCCTCGGTAGCTTGTTTCCGGTCCAGGGAAGGCATGGCTTGGCAGTTCAGGCTGGACTGTTCCCATGAGGCACAGGGTCAGACTGATTCGCATATGGCCATGTCTGAACTGGGGTGGCAGAGTGGGCTACAGAACGATGATGGATTAAACCCAGATCAGTTGACTGGGGGTGAGTGCTTGTATTGTCAATGTTCCGTCCATCATTTCCTTTGGTTTTTCTCTGCTAGGAATCCTACACTCACAGAGGCTATCACCATAGCGAAAGTAGCAGAAGAAATTGATAGGTGTATGAGAGAATTAAAAACTATTCAACAAGACAACACCTCGGAGATTGCAGCAGTACAAGTTGAGAATAGTGAAACCATAAACCCTATCCGCACAAAAACTTACAAAATTTACAAACTAAGACAAGCAATAAAGGTGCCACTTCATATCCTAAACCAATTCCACAGAGTAGATATAAACAGAATGTACGTTCTTGTACTAAATGTGGAAGTCCATTTCATTTAGTAGATTCAAGAAATTGTAGTGCTTTAACGAGAGACTGCTTGAAATGCGGAAGGAAAGGTCATTTTGCACGTATGTGCAAGTCAGGCAACACTAAAAAAATAGCAATGGTTGAATGTGACACAACGGATGACGAGGCAGAAGTTATGATGATTGTATCTAGCGATGATCCAGGGGAAGCTGATCACATTCTCTTATCTCGTCCCAAAGCAAATTTTGATGTAAATGAAAAAACTTTGAGTCTTATAGTAGATACTGGTTCATTCTATACAATCATCCCCAAGAAATTGTTTGACACTTCTTGTACTGCAGAAAAGTTAATCACTTCAGATGTTAAAAGGTTATCAAGGGGTGAGCAATGGAGTGTTAGGGTACTTCGAAACATGCATCACTTTCAGAGGAAGACTCACTCATGGTAAGATATATGTTTCACCTCATGGTCCCGCCATTTTAGGCTGGTTACATCAATATGCTTTAAATATAAGTGTAGACCCTAGGGCTGATTCACCAGTCATGTGTGCTGATGATGATAACAATGATGTAGATGCCATTTTGAGTAAATATCAGAAAGTGTTCGACACACTGTTGGGAGAGGGACTAGGATATCAACATGTTATTAAAATTTTTAAAAATGCTGTGCCAGTCAAACATGTTTCGCGTAAAATACCCTTGTCTGCCAGAGATGAGGTGAGGAAGATTATCAATCAAATATTGGAAGAGGACATTATTGAACCAGTGGAAGCAACAAAATGGTTCAGTCCAGTCGTCATCACACAAAAACAGGACAGCTCATTGCGCTTCTGTGTTGATATGAGAAGCCTGAACAAAGCAGTAGTGATGGATAATTTTCCTTTTCCCAACATCAATGAAATTGTATTAAGCTTGGGTGGTGGTTAGGTGTTCTCCAAGCTTGATCTACGAAACGTATACCACCAAATTGAACTTCATCAAGATTCAAAAGAGTATACTTCGTTCATCACCCCAGAGGGCACATATCAGTTCAAGAGGCTACCTTTTGGACTATGTTCAGCCGCGAGTGCATTGCAAAGGAGTATTACTGACATCCTCAAGAACATTGAACGAGTAGTCTTTTTCCAAGACAATATATTAATATATGGCTTGGTCTCGAATAACCACAATTGTATTTTGGATAAAGTATTGTCGTGTTTAACAAAAGCTGGAATGACATTGCGCAAAGACAAATGTGTCTTTGCAGCTAGAGAAGTTGATTATCTAGGATATCATGTTACTGGAAATGGTATTCAACCAAAAAATGATCTTGTAAGTGCAATATGTAATGTAGCACAACCTGATGATAAAGATAAACTTTGTTCATTCATGGGCATGGTGGAGTACTATGCAAAATTTGTGCACAATTTTGCAGAGAAGATTGAACCTCTCAGAGACATCTTGAGGAAAGGGAAAGTATTTACGTGGGGGGCAGCACAAAGGGCTGCTTTTGAATTAATTAAGAACAATATTGTAAATGCCAATATCTTGTCAAGTTTCGTACATTCTTTGCCTACATTTCTCACGGTGGATGCAAGCTCTGTGGGCATTGGGGCAGTTTTAACACAGAAACGTGGTGGTCAGATAAACACGGTTGCTTTTGCGTCTCATTCGCCGACTAGGATCGAGAGAAACTACTCGGTCATCGAGCGAGAGGCGTTGGCAGCTGCATGGGCAACAAGATATTTTAGAGTCTACCTGTGGGTTGTTCAGTTCAACATCCGGGCGGTGGACGTGAACCTTGTAGGTCACAACGCGGGGAGCCATCGGAGTTGAAATTTCTCCGGTGTGAAGTAACCCCCGCCACTTTGCCCATGAAGTGAGACAGATACTGGTTTCACATTGTAAAACCTGGAAACACCAGGGTGAACCAGTATTAAGAACCGTGAGTTTTGTATAGTTTAAAGGAACACTGAGGTTAGGGTACGCCTTAGAGTGCGCACACCGCCCAGTGTTTGTATTGTTTTTGGTCCTGGAGAAAGCTCGGTCAAATTGGCCTTAATGAGCAGAAACATGTCGACCATCTGGCCTAATGAATAGGACAATTTGACTCAAACTCAAAGTCAAGACTGTCCTTTCAAAAACTTTTAACCTGGCGCTCATATTGATCTTTATGAAAGTCTTGTTTTGATCAATGTCCGCACCTTTTATTTTTATCACGATCACATTCTTGCACTGTTTTTATCTTCACCCAGCTCCACTGCAATTGCAGGTGTCGCAGCACACCAGGTAGGTCTTTTACCCGCCTGGTGGAAAAATACCCAATGATGAAGCATGTCACCCAAAAGACGGGTGAGTGAGGATAATACAAAAAATCTTTGTTTATTTTTCCACGTATCACTCCACTCTAGTCACTTGTTTAAATTTTGAGCCACTCCTATGTTGTTGGTTATATTGTTCAGTTCACACTCAGCACTGACCACAAACCTCTCTTGAAGGTGTTGGCTCCTGGGGTCATCAAAAATTGTTCAGATAGACTGGCTAGATTAGCAGTTAGTGTTCAAGATTTTACATGCAGTGTAGAATATGTACATGGGTGGTGCAACAGTGTGGCTGATTGTTTATCTAGATTGCCAGACACTAAGGCTAGGCCGGAGGAGTTAGTTACTGAAAATGTTGTTGCTTATTTGGAAGACCTTGTAGAAGATCTTTCTAAGTCTATTTCCAAAGAAGAATGGATACAGGCCATGAAGGAAGACCAACTTATGGGATGTTTGGTTAGAATGTGCAAGGAAGAGGTTTCCAGGCAGAGCACATTACCACTGAATCTTAGACCTTATGTACAATTGCAAGATGAAATATCAATGCATGGTGACTCCATTGCAGTAAGAGGGGAAAAGTACATTCCACCAACTACATTAAGTCCAACTACGTTAAGACCTCGCATCATTGCCATAGCACATGAGGGTTATTTGGGCCAGACTCTCATGGCAAGGCGTCTTAAACAAAACTTCTGGTGGCAGGGATAGACTCCCAAGTTAAGGTTTGAGTGGAACGCTGCGAGCTATGTAGAGAGTCAGAAAAAAGACTTCAAGTAGGAGCGAGTTAAAAATTAGGTGGACAGGTAGTATCTGAGGATGGAGTTTGGAAAAAAGTTTGCATTGACTTTATAGGCCCTTTTCATGAACTTCAGGAGAGTGAGAAATTTGCGATGGTACTGGTTGACTCAACATCAAGATGGTTTGAGGTTGCGTTCATGAAGAATATTAACACACAATCCACCATAAAGGTACTTAATGATATTTTCAGGAGGGAAGGTATCTCAGGCATGGTTTTGTCAGATAATGGGACACAATTCACATCCAGAGAAATGGAAGAATATTTTGCTCATATAGGTTTGAAGCATTTACGCACATCACTTTATAATCCCCAGAGTAGTGGCTTGTGCGAGAGAGTGAATAGGTTGGTCAAGGGCACAATGCAGCTTGCTTTGGCTTCAAATAAGGCTATCCAAGGAGAAATTAAGGAGATGCTTTGGGCATATTTCACGACTGTACACCAAAACATGAACCAAACACCCTTTGAACTCATGAGAGGGAGACAACCTGGTACGAAATTACTTCCCAAATGGTTGCATTAGAATGTTATAGTTTTCAAGGTATTAGGTAACAAACTTTTGTTTATTCTATTTTCATTATTTTATGTTAAAGGAAAGGAGATGTGTTATGTTTATACTTGGCGCTTAGGTTTGTGACTCGCGCTGAGCTCGTGCCGGCATGTTCTCGTGCCTGTAAGCTCGACGTTCGTTCACGGAGCCGTTAGATGGAATCGAGAGCCTGGCACTGCTAGTCGGGTTTTTTTTATACCTTATATCGTGAATAAATAATACATATATTCACCGCCTACGAAGACTCTTGCTTCTTGTGTACAACATCCAACAGTAAATAGGGCAACCCACTATTCCCCAAGGAAATGGGTATAATCAATTAAATAAACAGTAATCTTTGAGGAATCCTTTATCCAAAAGTCATTTCTTATTTATATATTGCCATAGTCATGAACGGATAATTAGGTATGACACAGGACAAGGTTGTATCACAAATATTTCTTTGTTCAGAAGTCTTGTTTTATTAGTTTCAAAACATAAATATATATACATAATTCAAACAAGGCAACCAAAAAGCTACTGTTATAAGTTTTTTTGCATCTACAGTAGTATCATACACCCTCGGTACATTCGTATGGACTGAATAACATGTATTGCTATACAATGTCATCATTTCAAGATATTTTCAAATTTCTTCAATTTTCATCAATGTGTTCTTGAAAAACAAAAGGTGTAGTGACGCCAAGGATGTCCAATCTCCCCACTGCTGTTCGCCCTGGCTGTGGAGCCATTAGTCTGCTTAGCGAGAGCTGGAGGGGTGTACCGGGGGATCCAGGTGGGTGAGCTGCAGCACCAAATAGCGTTAAATCTTTAAAACCCTGTTGATCAGTCACTGCATTATGCAGGGGATAGGGTCTGCATATCTTCTTGACCTGCTGACCCCTTATACTCCTGCGCGTAAATTGAGATCTACTGGGACAGGGCTGGTTAAGATCCCTAAGATCAGATGAGCCCGGATGGGTGGACGATCTTTTCGGGTCAAGGCAGCTCAACACTGGAACAGACTCCCACCAAGAATGCGACTGGAGACCTCTGAACATATGTTTCGGAAACAATTGAAAACCCATCTCTTCCCCTCAGGTTAGAGGGGGAGGAGGACCGTTTCTGAGGATGTGGAGAGAGGGACTTGTCCGCCTAACTGTTGCTAGCCGCATCACAGCGCGGGGACACACTGGCTCAAGTGTAACCAGGCGCTCTACAAGTGTTATTATTATTATTATTATCATTTATTATTATTATTATTATTATTATTATTATTATTATTATTATTATTATTATTATTATTATTATAAATGTTATTATTATTATTATGTGGATGACCTCCTTCTATTCTTAAATGAGAAAGTAGGCGGGGCTCCGGAGCAGGTGTGGACTCCGGAGCTCTGTCCGCAGTAGCCTCTGTCTCTACTAAACAGGAGCCCTGGGCAGACTGCACATGTCGGAGCTTCGTGGCGAAATTCACTCCGGCTCTGAGACTCATAGGAAGAGCCGAGATGGCCAACTCCAACTGCTTCGCCGAAGGCAAGATCGCAGCTGGATGCCTCTAAATTACTGTGAGAGGCGGTGAGGATCAGCTGTCCTGCTGGGGAGTTGGTGTGATCGGCCAGTGACTGGCTTAACCAGTGAGTGCTTGAGCTTGAGAGTGCAAGGGCGAGAGAAGGGGACCATTGAAGAGTGACCACCTTCCTACCGCTTCCTCCTCCCAGCCCGCCCTCCCTTCCCCATGAAAAAGCTGACTGTGGGGCCTCCTGGGCCATCGTAGGTTCTCCAATTTGGCCCATCAGGACTTTTTAACGTCAAGGCTGCAAGCGTACTAAGGGCACCAGATGTTGGCAGACTCCAGCAACAGAAATCCCGGAAAGCGTCCGAAGCTGCCTGACTTAAAGATGGCACCCGGGCATTTCTGACCAGGGCGACCCTGCACGAAGGATCCACGACTTGAGCATAGAGGCCCGGACTGTTTAAGGCCATCAGGGGAGCTCTGAAACAGGGAATATCTCCTTAACTGCAATTAGGCAATGAGAGCGACAGCATTTGGAATAATGATTAAATGTGCACCGCGGTTTCCCCTCCATTTTACCCTTCCGGAGGCCAATTTGTGGCTATCGGGCCGAGGGCAGGGTAACAGGGCTGATTGAACAGAGGCCCTTGCGCTGATGCTCACAACCACCTAATTTAAAACATCCCTTAAAATTGACTGAAATACCATCCACAAGAGCGAGGGCGCCTTGTTAGCCCCCTCTGTAATGCCTTCTCCCCACCAGACACGAAGGGCCACTAAGGAGGTTCCCTTATTTTACCCCCCGAGATAACCTATGCGATTATGTAATCTGCTCTAGATTTAGTGACTCTGTGACCCCTACCTGAGTGATGGTCCCGCTTAACCTAACTTTTGGGCCCTCATGAGACATTTTTTTCCCACTGCCGGTCTGCCAGAACTGATCTGCTGCCCAGCCCACTATTTCTTCTCCTCCTCCCCATTCCTTCTATCCTCTTTTGGGGACTTGCTCTTCTATATTTGACTATGCAACTGTAACTAATGTAACTATGCAAAACTGCTATTCTTATGTTTCCTGGCCACGGAGTCCTGAGCAAGTGGCTGATGCCCGGTGGTGCTGCTAGACAGCTGTAGAGAAGATCAGCCCTGGTTCATCCCCTTGGCTGTCACCTACCCAGCCAGACATTGGGCACAGTTCTCCCTGTGTTATACTCCGACTCACTTGAGTATCCTGACAGTTCTGTTGGATTCTGAAGACTGTCTGTACCCACCCTGAAACCTCTTGTTCCAGCACACTAGTGGTATACAATGTGCAAGGATAAGAAGCTCAAGGGAAGGGGGGAAGTGGATAAAAAACCAAAAGAGAGATAACACTGCTCCTGTGTACAATCACGTCTGCTGATTAGATGTAAACTGGAGCTCAGTCAGGCTGGTTATGAGAACTTGTATCTATTAAAACATAAACAAAGAACAGGTCAGTTCAACCTACCTCTAACCTAGTACCTGACTCCTTCAACAAACTATCAGATTTCTTGACTCTACTAAGTACCTCTCTGTTCCTGGTCTTTTGCTTCCAGGTGGGACTTTCTATAATGACGCGATTCTCTACAAGGCGTGATGCTATACTAAGGTGACAAAAATAAACCACTGTCAAGTTTACAAATGTTCATGCACAAACAGTTAAATAAGTTGTGTAATAGGCGTTTTCTTTTACAACTCACTTTCACTTAAGCCAGAAGTCTTTATAAATCTCGTGTTGTATTCTTACATCAAAACACAGCATGTAGTCTGTATGAGTCTCTGTTTAATTACAAGCCTTGCAGATTTCGAGTTTCAATTCGAATTACAATGTTCCAACAATGAAATAACTTCAAACAATGTTCGGTTTCTGTTTCACGAATGTCTGTGACAAAATCCTTGGACCGTATGTCAAAAATGCCTTGGAGAGGAAAAGATGTAGATGCACTTACTTGCCAATCGGGGGTGAATGCTTATTCTAACCTTGTCCTTTTTCTCTTTGTTGAAGGCCTTTTCCACTTTGCAGAGGAACCCGAACCAAATTGCGCCGGAAGCAGGAAGAAGGGAATCAGAGCTGGCACTGTTCCCAAGAAGATGCAGGTTCGGAGAAGAACGAGAACCGCAGAGGAGAGCCAGTCCCGGAAGTCAAAGGGGAAGTGGAGACGAGGATCAGGATCTCGGGTAAGCGGGAGGGAAGAACGAGCACAAGCACCGGGTAGCGCTCGGGGCTGCCATTTATAGACAGCAATGGGTGTGGTTCATATGCGCTGCACGTTGCCCATGAAAGACGTGCAGAGCTTCCGTTTTTATGTAAAGTATGAACACGCGGCATAACGATATGGAAAAACACATGGCAAAAAGGAAGAAAAGAAAATAAGAAGACTTGGAAAAAGCAAACTCTAATATTCCTGGCAACATTTAAAGTAACATTTATGGAGATGGATACAGTGTGCATATATTGATGTTATGGTACAAATCTAAGCACATAATGCGTAATTAAGTAGAGCATTACTTCAGTGAGAGGGGACAAGCCCTTTGCTGTGCACAGACCCTAACACCCTGTTCTCCCCGTCTTCCGGCTGTATCTCCTTCCTCCCCCTCCCTCCGACGAAATACTGTAACATTGTTTTTCTTTTTCCTCTGTTTTACTATGTTCTTGTACCGGATGTAATGTGTAACTTGTAACTCAATGATCCTCATGTAAAGTGCTCTGATACCTCCGGGTCTAGCCAGCACTATATAAAACTCTTCAAATAAAATTAAAATAAAATAAAAAATGATGTAGAGGACAATTTGCTGGGAGCAAAGGCTATGATGGAGCGCTTTGGCTTCTTGTCGGGCTGCGATTGAACTGGGTGAAGTCCAGGTTATTCCCTTTGATGAGGGATGCGAGGCCCCCCTGAACTTGGGGGATCTGCGGTGGGAGCCCCGCTGCTTCTGCTATTTGGGAGTACACATCTTCCACTCTATGGAGGATATGAAAGAAGGCAACGTAGGGAGGGCGCTATGCTTTCTGTGGGGGCTTTCCCTCTCTGCGATGGGCCGCATCTCACTACTTAAAATGGTGGCTCTTCCTCGACTTATTTACTCATTTGTAACACTCCTGATCTGGATGTCAGTGGCTGGTTTCGAGAGTTGGACTCCTGCTTGTCAGCCTTCATATGGGGGACAAGACGCAGACGGGTAGTCCTTAATACTTTAAAGCAGCCCAGGTTGGGGGGAGGCCTGGCGGTGTCTGACATGGAGGCCTACTACTTAGCAGGACAACTGCTGAGGCTCAATCAGTGGGTGGCAGGCATCAGAGAGACGGACAGGAGGGTGCAACCCTTCACCCAGGATGGGGACGCTGTGTTACGAACTCTACTCTGGACAGCCAGGCCTCAACAGATCCACAGCAATGAGCATAGAGTGATACATCGCTGCTGGGGCAGATGCATGCAGAAAACCAGAGCAAAGTGCCCATATTCACCGGAGATGGCGCTGTTGCTGTTGGAAGCCCTTCCCCATGGAGGGCAGTGGCTCGGTTTGTGCGATTGCACACAAGCAGGAGAGACAAAGGTGGGGGATCTCTTATGGGGCAGGGAGCTTCTCTCCTTTGCTGACTTCAGCTCTGACTTTGGCATACCACAGGGACATTTACTACTATATGGTGCAGTCAAGGGAGCCGTGAGACGACATTGGGGAACAGGGACAACGGAACCGCCACGACACGCCACCTGCCAACACATAAGCTTGGCGGGGCACTATCAAGGCCATAGCGTGCCTCTACAGTGCCATAGGGTGAGACTCAATACAACCCCTGGACAGACTAAGACACAAATGGGGTGACAATATGTAAATAACAGGGACCCCCTGAAATGGATCAAATTCTTGGGTCAGGGTAAAGCAATTTGTGACAAATAAACACACCCAGGCAACATACAAAATCTGGCAATGTCAGAATAGAAAAAGTAGCAAGGCACTGAGGTAGCACAAAGGATTTGGTTTAATTAATTTGATAAAATTATCATGAAAGCATTCATTGACATATTGTTCTAATTTAATTTAAAAAAACAATTAAAACGTTTTTTAGACAAATGTGCAAGATACACAAAATATTGATACACTTGATGTCTCAATGATACAGAGAAGAGATGGTTTTCATCTCCCAGTGGTACAAAGAAGAGATGGTTTTCATCTACGCGTTTCAACACGTTATGTGTGTCTTCATCAGCACAATACCATCTTGTTTCTACAAATAGATAAATAATATTTTAAAATCCTTTGTATATGCTAGACAGTGTACAATGATAAATACATTTCGTCTTCATATTCAAAGCCAGATGTCTACTTGCAAAACAATGATATACCGCTATATGATGAGTTGTTGTCTCTTCATAGACAACATACAACTAGACAAACATTACAAAAAAGACGTACATTGTATGGTTCATCAATAATAAAGTATGCCAAACAAAGTAAAATATCAGAGAATAAATAAAAGGGAAGAAACAACTTAGTTAGTAAGTACTGGTATTATTTCCTAAAGGTTCTCTAGATATACGTTATAAATAATCCTTCACTTTTAACCTATTTAGATACTAAGTAGCGCAGCTCAGAGAGTATTAGAGAATCAAAAGGGGGGGATTTTATTGTTTATTATGGGGATGGGCAGTAAACTAGCAAAAATTAGCTAGTGTTAAGGGTATAGATCTTGACTGACAATTTAAAAGTCAATATGTATCTGCTAGATAGTACTATGGCTTACCTTCAAATCAAGGAGACAGAATGATGGAGGTGGGTCCAATCAGGATATATCAGTCGGACCTCTATAACTGTATGGGGTCAGGAAAGAAAGGGGGTCAGTAAGGGATTTGTATTACATGGCATGGTATGATGGACATCCATGAGGGTATACAATAGGTAGCATGAATATAGCGTCCTAATATTTAAATATGTTGTATTCTCCATTTGAATACTCCTCGAAGCAAGTCAGGGGATGAGTGTCAGGGGGACACATGTACATGCACCAAATTTCTAGGGTGGTATATAATGATTACTGAATAAATATCTATCCTTGCATAGAAATGAGCTAATTAACATGCTTATACTGACACAGAAAATATAGGCCGATATTTACAATTTTATACCTGAAGTATAGCTTTGAGGTAGATATCCTTGGTTCATAAGAGAAAATACAGCAAAGTGTTCAAGGTGGTTGATCGTTTATAATGATAAAAACTTCACCGGTATCTATAGAAATGGCATAATGATAAATATAATGACTAGTTATCTAGTGATCCATCAAGCCCCCGGTCACAGATAGGTGTTTGTACTAAGTTGCCGCAATGAATACCTTAATCCAGGTGGGTCTCGTGATACTTGAATTCCAATCTTATCGCATATATGTGGTTGTCGGTCGTGTCTGTTTAAACCGATTGAGGCTATGGACCCAGGAACGAGTCCTGCGAATGAACAAAATGGTAACTAAACATCTGGCAATTACACTTTCCGTCTAAATACATCTAATTAATGTTAATACCACGATTACCTAGATATGGTTTTAACCAGGGTCTGTGCACTACCTGGTATGTAGAAGCCGGAAAGTTCCCGCAGTTTATATTAATGTAGAGGAGCGAGGTTTGTATACATAAAACGTGCTTCCAAATCTCTGAAAATAGAAATAAAGAATATATAAAGGAGTGGATGGGGTATCGGCTTACGGTTCTATGAGCTAAGGGTGCGATAGGTGCTATAGTGTACTGAAACGGGAGTTACCTGTGTCACAGTCCGCGCTATTCGTAATGACGGCATCTCGTCAATGATCCAGTAATAAAGATGGCGGGGAGCGAGGCTTGTCTACGGATTGAATTAAAAAAAATATTTTAAAGGGGTTAAATGGGGTGACAACATTGACAGGCCACTAGACGACAAGGACTGGGCCAACATTTTAGAATGGACCACCAGAGTATCTCGAAAGGCCAGGTTTAGCCTGATAAGATTCTATATACTCCACCAAGCTTATCTAACCCAAGAACGTATCAACTGCTACTTTTACGGTGCAAACGGCCGCTGCCCGAGGTGTAATGCGCAGGGGGCAAATTTTTCTCATATGGTGTGAAGCTGCACCTACTTAACGCAGTACTTGCAGGAAGTTACACAGGAGACAGTGAGGGTAATGATGAGGGTTGTCCCCTGCACGCCTACCCATGTATTGCTCAATCTGTTCCCACACACTGCCAAAACCAAGACCCCAGATAGGTTTCAGGACCTGGCATTTATCCTCGCGAAAGGAGAAATAACTAGCAGAGGGCCCCAACGTGCACAGATGGAAATAAGAGGTGGTGAAATGGGCTGGATGTGAGGGCAAGGTCCTGCTTAGCAATGCACAGCAAGGAGTGAATACGCCAGAACGAGCTCATGCATGGGAGGGGCTGATGGCGGACTTGACAAGAGATGACGTGGCATCAGAGGCTTCCACCCCAGAGAGACCCCCACACATAGAGATCCCCCAGGGACCAGATTAGGACGAAATAACACAGTAGAGTCAGAGGGATGGGAACATTACCTGGCATCGGCACACATAGGAGGGGATGGAGGTGCGACAGAGGGCCCCGGCGCAGCACGATTACACACACCTCAAGGGCAAGAGAGTTTACTAACTGAGCCCAACAACAGTAGTGGGGAGACAGCGGTGCAGGGTGAGAGGGGTAAGGCCTAGTTACTTGTTGGGGAGGGGAAAGGGGGGAATTTACTCTTATGTATGCCAACCTGATATCAGTTCGCAGGTGTGAATGTTACAGCCAAACGAATGAGGATGGGACTCAGCAGGGGTACCAACTGATGCATTTACCTAGACGTGTCCTTTCTTTTTTTTCTGTACGCTGACACCCTGAACGTGGGTACGATATATGACATGTAAAAGGCAATACATTTAAAAAAAAAAAAAGCTAGGATAGATGCACCATAAGGTCCATCAAGACATGACAGTTCTTCCAGCTAAATCATGAACTGCCTTACAGGCTGCCTAGCTATCTGCCTTATGTGATCCATTCAGAGACGATTGAGGAACCACCTTCTGCGTGCCCTGGTTGCAGTCATGTAAAATGAATGTGCTAAGGTGTCTATCCAATGGACTAGAGGAGAAGCCAATTGCATGCACTGGTTACAGGGAGCTGTGATACCTTTCCTTTAGGATTCATTTAGAGCAATAGGGTTCTAGCTCAGACAAAGCACTCATTCTAAGGATCATTGACAATGCCCTTTAGAATCAGTCCAAAATTGGTACAGGCTGCCAAGAGTCGTGCACTTTAGTGTCCATCCAGGATGGAAGAGGAGGTAGGTTCCCAGGTGTCTCTCTTCTGCTTCAGTGTGATCTTAGCCTTGCCTTGCCCTTCTGATTCATGTTGGTGTCTGTCTCCTGTCGTTTTTAGCTCTCTCGCTGACAGTGCATGTTGTTTACATACAGTGTGCTTACAGCCCACCCACAGCTTTTCATTGGTTTGCTCTAGCTTTCCTCTCATTTCCTTCATTCTAGTTTGTGTAGGCATGCCTATCTCATGCCCTCTTCTTGTGTTTGCCCCTCTCCTGGAGCATGGACAAAGTGTTTGTGTCCTTCCACTGCTCCCGTTTTGGTGCCACTTATTTCTTTGTGATCAAGCACTCCATATGAGGGCTTGTGCTTTCAATCCATCTGCTATATCCCCCACCATGTTGATGTTTTTCCCTCCCAGCACTGCTGCATGCTTCTGTGAAACACTCACCTGCACCAATATTGCTCTCTCTCGCCTCTTGTAGTCCTTCTGTCCTTCTGTCTCCCTCTTGTTAGTTTCCCCCTCTGCCGTACTTGCACTCTGTGTTCTTCTGCCTCTTCCCCTAGGTGTTTAACCCTTTCTTTTTTTGCCTTGGTTCCCCCGCCAAAGTTGTGCACTCTCATGTTTGTTTCATTGTGCCTTCATAATCTATTTCCCCAGCAGGTCACTGGTTGAACCCCAGGAGTGCTGCCGAGGCCATGATGCTTTTGGTGCCGGAAAATATGTATGCGTGAGTAGAGAGTAACAGTAACACTTTTTTAATGTTTGCTGTATCATTAACAGTCCATTTACAAATGTGCTGTAGGAAAAGATAATTTTTTGGTTAAACCACATCAATGAATATGGTTGGTTTACTCTGATGTGGATGTATGAGGCCTTGAGGTTCACATATTATATATTCAGGATTCTTACCATAATTCTTTAAAAAACAATTTCAGAAAAATGCGCTACAAGTGACATTTTACTAAATGCTGTACTACAGCTGTTAAACATAATATTTTCAATACCTTTGTCACAGTTAAACCCCTTCTCGTTAATCGACTAATAATGTGTGCAAAAGGGGCGGAGCTATGTCTGGGTTCTGCCTTAATGTTAGTTGCATACTTCACAGGTGTGCAGTCTTGATTTTTGACTTGGTCTGTAAATGATTGTGTTAAATTAAAATCAAGTCCGAGGTAGAAGATTTAGGATTACCTGCCATATTTAGCATTGGGCATACTGGGCATTCATGCCAAGTTAGTAAACTATTGTGGTGCACTCTTTAGAAACTTTCACAACTAACCGTCGGCTCCTGAGCATCACGTTCTGCACCAACATACCGTCTAGCACTTCTTTTCCAATAAAAGTACTTTGTGTTTACCCCTTGTTTCTTCACCCAATCACTCTTGTTGTCCCTTCACCTTCAATGTTGCCCCCTTTGCTTCCCCCTGCCCCATACTGTGTCCCCTGACCCAAGCAACTTTTCTTTCTGTTTGCCCATTCAATGTGGATTGACAAACTGAAAAAACACTATTATTATTTTCTAGGGGTGCTTATGCCTGGTGTATGTGCCTACAAAACAACACTGCAAGCAAATTATGTTTGTTTTCTCTTTTTTAGAGCCATTTGCAAATCCAATGGGTCCCAAAGGCAAGACCTGTTGGTTTTGTCAATGCTTGTTTTTGTTAGCTGCTCGGTCTGCCTCTGACTTGGTAACTGCTTTTTCTTGTTTGTGCAGTCCGTTCTAGCTGTCCCATCTCTATTAAGCTTCTCTTTTTTTGCATCCTTTGTTCCTCTTACCTGCTCCTTTTGCATTTTGGTCTCTTTGTTCTTTTTTCCCCCTCCACTTGCTCCATCCATTGTTTTTTCCTGTGTTGCCACTCACACCAAACTTTCCCACTTTCCCAGCTGGGCCTTTTCACTCTTGCTGAGAAGCACTCCTCCCACTCTCCATGGCCCCCTTAATGGAGGTTGTATCACAAGCATGTTGCAGGTGCTTGCACTGGGTGTGCCACCGGTTTACAAAAGGCAAGCCTGTTTGTACCTGTCCGTGCCTGGACCAGCCCGTTGGCAGGAACCCTGGTCCAAATGCCTCCTGCAGCTACACTGGCAACAAACTCCACTGTAGTGTTCTGAGTATTGGATTGCTAGGTTGTCGACAAAGTTACCTCAGTATAATTTTGACATTGTCTATTTACCTGGAATGAAGAATGTCAGGGCAGATTACTTCTCACGCTTTCCTATTACTGGCAATTGTTCTGATTTTGAAAAGGAAGATGATCAGGAGGATTGTTTTGTTGCTGCCTTGGATGTTGAGGGAATGTGTGCAGTTAATGAAGATGAGTGGAAAAGGGAGTTGATGAAAGATGAAGTACTTGTTCAAGTCATCAAATATCTGAAATCTGGTTGGCCCAAGGAAAAGTATGTATCTGGACAGTTTCAGACTTTTGTTAAAATTGCTGATGAGCTCACTGTTGAGGATGGTATTCTTCTGCGGTGTGGAAGGCTTATACCTCCAGAGAGTTTGAGGAAACGTCTCATTGATGGTGCACATAAAGGACATTTAGGGAAAACTTTCACGAAACGTAGGTTGAGGGATGTGTTTTGGTGGCCGCAAATGGATGTTTGTGTTGACGCACTGGTTGATAATTGTGTTATTTGCAAGTCCTCTGATAAAGGTCACAAGGTAAGGACACCCCCTTTGGAACCTATTCAATTTCCGGAGAGAGCGTGGGAGAGGATTGGCATTGATTTGGTTGGCCCATTCAACCTTTTACCTTCTTCTTCACGTTTTGCTATTGTTGCCATTGATTATTACTCCAAATGGCCAGAGATTCGTTTTATCAGTGAGCCTTCCTCGGCTAGTGTGATTCTCTTTTTAAAAGATATTTTCCTGAGGGAAGGATTTCCTTCTGTTGTTATGACGGACAATGGTGTAGAGTTCGTTAGTTCAGAATTTGAAGTTTTTTAAAAACAAGGTGGTGTTACTCACAAGAAGAGTTCTTTCTATGATCCCCAGGCTAATGGCCTTGTTAAAAGGATGAATCGGGTGCTCAATAATTGTGTGCAGTGGGCTATTGCTAGCAAGTGTGTGGTTGAGAATGCGGTGCATTCCATGTTATGGTTTTACCGCACTACTGCGCATTCGTCGACTGGAGTGTCTCCTTTTGAACTTCTAAGAGGGAGGAAACCTTCTACGAAAATTTGTCCTGGTTGGATGTCGAAATGGGTGAAAATGGATGTTATGGATGGCATTGATGGTTTTTTGAGGGACAAAGTTACTGGAGCACAAGCAAGACAGAAGGTTTATTTTGATGAAAGAAAAAGGGCTGTTCCTCAGAACTTTTGTGCGGGTGATGTTGTTCGTATCAAAAGTCCTGTACATGTCACCATGGGAAGAAGTAAGTTCTCTGAACCTTTAGTTGTTGATAAAGTTTTCGGTAATGCTGTGCGGGTAAACAACAAGAATTGGTGGAACATTTGTAAAATTGTTAAAGTTAGAAATGAGGACGTTGACTCTAATAACAATTTGACTAGTTCTTGTTCTGATGTCAAGAATGAGAATGGTAAATGTAACGATGTAAGCTTTGTGCCAGAACCTCGCAGGAGTTTGAGGGTTTGTAAAATTCCTGCCAGGTTCAGGTAATCTCTTTGTACCTTGTTCTTCTGCAGATTTTCCTTGAAGTGTTTCTTGTTCTTTTATTTACTACTCTTCCTTTTAATATTTTTCCTTTGTTCTTTTCTTTCGTTATTCCTTTCCTTTTCCTTAATTTCCTCTTTGGGTTTTCCTTCTTTTTGTTTTGGAAGAAATGGGGATAATGTAGTGTTCTGAGTATTGTGCCTCTCAGGCACTTGTAGAAAGAACCCTGTTGTGTGGGCATTCTATGTTCTGGTTTGGAATGTGGGGTTTCTGGCAGTTGATCGCTGCTTCTGCCTGACGTCGCTGTTATTCTCTTGAGCAGAATAAAACCTATTTGAAGCATCAAGTCTGCGTACTTCTATGAGCACATACTACATCCACTGGCTCAACCCTGGATACCAGCACAAATGTTGCTGCTGACCCGCACCTCAGTCCATAGCAGGCCCCTTTAACTGCTCATATTGCCACATCACCTGCCTCCACACACCCAATCCCACTACCCACACACCCTATATCCCTATCCATTCAGCAACAATACTCAATCACATGCATGCTCCTCAACACACTCTTACTTGGCAACCACCGAGATTTGGGACCTCATCAACTCCAATTCACCTGACCTCATCATCCTTCCTCACTGAAACTTGCCTCCACGTCAGCACAGCCATTCATACTGGATACAAAATCCTGCACCAGGACTTACCCCACAAACCAAGAGGAGGACTCGCCATCATCCACAGAGACACCATCAAGTGTACCTCTTACAATAACTCAGATGCCACTTTTATGTGCAAACATGCAGTACATGCTTGGTTGAATTGTGTGCTTCCATGATACTTCTGGTGCACTTCTCCTGCTGAAACACAAAATGAAACTCTCTTTTGTGTTTTTAAATGCAATGTCATTGAACTGAATTATGTAAAATGCTTTTATGCAGTGAAAATCTGTTCTGATGCTGAAATTTCATGTCAATCCTATGGACGTCCAGTCACCAAAATGCCTGGGGTAGCGGAAGTGACATCACACACATTTTGACTCTAATAACAGGATGCAACATTATACTTGTTTTACTCCCAGTATTCCCAGGAAGTGAGGTCACATGACATTAAACATAGTGACATGACAGTAATTGAGCAAGACGTTCATAACAAATATATGATTAATAAAAACAACACAAAACAGAAAATGTCTGTTTTACATACCAACAATAATAGGGTGCTGACATGATCTTTAAATGTGGTAGGGTGTAATACTTGCGGTGAACTGTAGCAAGTGCGCCAGACCTCTTCTAAGAGGATAAGAGGGTGGTTCTCCCCCTGAGATAATTTTGAAAAAAGTTGGGCTGAATAGTGCACTTTGGAGCACAATTTTCACATACAATTGTTAAAAAGCCAAACGTTCAGAAGAGGCGCTATTTGACTATCTAAGTTCTTTATGGGCTGCCAAGCCAATGAAATCTGATGCTCCTCAGGAGTTCACCCCTTTTGGTTTCAAAATGTTCTATGGGTCCCCCCAAATGTCACAAAATTACCCTCATGGTGCTAGGCCCAGTGTTTGTCATGGGACCCCTGTACCAAACATTACATAGAATGTGCCCGTGCTAGAATGCTGCTATTAAAGCCATCAGCATATCACGGAACACCCATATGCCAAACAAATGTCTTGAGTATGTCAGGACTAGCATTTTGTCATGGTTGTTCCCTCCCATATAACACAATTGTTTTCTTTTATGACATAAATTACCACCAATGTGCTAGCACCAGCATTTTTCCAACGGTGCACCATATGCAAAGAATTAAATCTAGCATGTCAGCACCAGTATTTTGTTACAGGTGCCTGTAACACTAAGATATGCCAACAGTTGACCAGTGCCAGTATTTTGCCATAGGTACCCCTATAAGACAATAATTACCTTCAAAATGCCAGGGTCTATGGCACACTCGGCAGCATAGCACCACATTTTCATTCAGGCTCAATTACATTCATTCACTCACACTCACTCATTCAACTCCACTCACTTGCAGTCAATCAGCCATTCTCACTCACTCTTACTCACTAATTTTCACTCATGTGCACTCATTTTAGTTCATTCATAATCTGACTCACTGATTCATTCTCACTGATTCACAATTATTTGCCCTCTTTTCTGTCCCTTGTTTTTACTCGCCATGAGTCACTAATTCTCAATTTCCCTTTTACACTGACTCAATCTCACCCACATTCACTCTTACTCACTTTCACCACAACTTTTTCACTTGTGCTCTGATTCTTGCTCACTCTCATTTATTCTCACTCACTACAACTCACTCATTCACAGATACATTCATTGTCCCTCAGTCATTCTCACTTGTGTTTATTCTTGCTCACACTCTCTAAGCCTGCTAACATTAATTTCTACTACTTCTCAGAGACCTATTCTTTTACTTGCAGTCATTCTTACTCTCACTCATTCATTCTCACAAAATCTGATTCAGTTAGGTTCACTGCCAATCTATCTCACTCATTGTCACTCACTATTTGTCACTGACTCTCTCTCCTACATTTTCTCATACACCCATGCTCACACACTCCCACATGCACATGCTCTCTCATACATAAAACATACTCTCACCTTCCAGCATGCACACAACATACATTAAAACACATTTTGTTTTACTTACCTCAGCTGGCAACTCCTTGTCTTGTTCCAGTTTCTGATGCTCCATTTTCTATCACACTTAAGGCCCGATTCCAATGTCGGACAGACCGGAGTTCATCCAACATCAGTTTGGAACTTGAATCAAGCAAACTCCTGTTGTTGGCTCCAGCCCAGGAAGTTGGATGCGACCGAACCCTGTACGGTCGCAATCCTAAACTTTACAATGGGACCATGTATTCTGAATGGAATGGATGCTCTTATAGGAAAGAGCAGAGCTGCTGTTAATCCCTGCACCCAGTGACATTCACCTCAAGGTGCCTGCCACTGGGTGCAGGAATCAACATGGTGTCCCCTAGGCTGCCATTTGGTGGCCGTGCACCCATGGGAGCCCTGCTGGGAGCCACCAAAGACAGATTGTCAATGCCTTTATTGCCAGAAAGGCCAGCACAGAAAGGCAGTGGGACTCTGCCATCATAATCCCTCGGCTGGAGAGATCCAGCCAAAGTATTACTGCAGGTTTCTGAATGGTGGGCGAGCCCGTCGGAGGCCATTCGGAAAACCAATTCA
Source organism: Lissotriton vulgaris (assembly GCF_964263255.1). NCBI lineage: Eukaryota > Metazoa > Chordata > Amphibia > Caudata > Salamandridae > Lissotriton > Lissotriton vulgaris. The sequence continues at coordinate 522,549,683 of NC_141696.1, forward strand.
GATTCCCTTCCGACTGACCCCATCGAAATGGGTCAGTCATAAAGGATTCCGACCAGCCGACTACAATGCGGTCTGGAGGGCTCCGACAGACAGCGGAGCTGTTGCAGCCTGCATCGTAATCGGGCCCTAACAGTTGCTAATACAATCAATATATATATATATATTTAATGGACAAACAGCAATTAGGTCCGAACATGTAGCCCCTGTGTTCTTGCACTGTTATTGCCACCTCTGAGGCCAGGGGTCATAAAGCCAGTACCAGTGGTCAGAAGGGTAAGCAAGGGGTTGCAGTTCCAGCCACAAAATGGCTACCATCCTTAATCTGTTTTATGTAAATTGCCATATAGCAGTAAAAACTTATGTAAAGTGCTTTGATGCCCAATGTGTCTTTTTCATGGTATATAAAACTCCAAAATAATGGCATAATTAAATGTGAAGCACTGATTACTGGTATGCACAGCAATTGATCTCTGCCCCCTATCCCAAGAAGTAGAGAGAAGCAGCCAATGGTGTGCACTTGTTAAAAACATCTGTGGTAAATGCCTGGTTTGGATTGCTCTTCTAACCTTCTTCTCTATGTTGGTACACAGCCTTTTAATATTGTTTTTGAGCAAAGCATTTGGCATGGATCTTCATCTTTATCAGGAAAAAGCTAGGTCTTTACTTCTTACCCAGAATGCAGGGATTTCAAGTGTTGCAGGGATTCTGCTCTAGAACAGAACTATGCTTGGAACCATCAAACATCAGTATGTAGGGGCTGAGTCAACATACCACCACAGTCTCTATGAGTCTGGGTAAGACTAGCTATGGTGCATCACTTAACCTCCTACCCTTACCAGACAAACAAGCGAATTGGCACCTACCAAAACACAACACTGTTGACCCTTTCAGGGACTGCGGTAGCAGGACACACCCTTTAGCTCTCTCACTCACACTTGTTCACCAGGAGATACAAAGAAATGATTATATGATGGATCTCTGGGATTACCTGCAGACCCCATACCTTAGCATACATAGATGGACACTTTACACCTAAGCGGACGTAGTGCTTTTGTCTCAAAAACTCTTGTTCCATTGGTCTATTTGTGGCTCTTGCACTCACCTATATGATGGAACATGGGTGTGCATGAACAACAGTTGCATTCTTGTGTTATGTTTAGGCGCTAGACCTAAACATTCAAATGAAAAATTATTATTAACACCTGTAGGCAATATTTGTCATTACTTACCCTCCCCCACAATTATGGGCTGTAGCAACACATAAGGAGAGAAGGGGACCCTAGTATATCTTATGTCCCTGTTTAGGAGAGAATAAGGCTACTACCACATCTCCCTTCCTAATCGAGTTGTGAATTCAACTCACAGTGAAGCAAATTACTCTGTTGATGGCTGAATCAGCCCTTTCATCAGAAGCCACTCTTGATTTCATTCTATGCCACCACCGTTCTCCTCAAAGTGAAAATGTATGACCACATGTCACAAAGTGATGTTTGGACAAAATATTGGGAGGCAGAAATATCAGAATTTAAATGTCTTCGCACACAAAGATCGTGATGCACAAAACATTTTGAGGTAAGTAATATTGTAAATAATATCAACATTTTCAATATCAGTTTCACTAATATAGTGGTTAAAATATTGTTTTGTAATTATTTTAATGCATTTTAGGTAATGTATTTGTTTATGTGTTAATATTATTTATATAAATGTTATTGGTATTAAAACATAGCATTCAGTTTTAAGTGAGCTATAAGTATTATTTTTTAATAGTAATTTACAGCGTTGTAGTGAATTATTGGGTTTGTAGTGGGATATGGTGGGAAGTTAATTAGGTAACAATTAAGAATGATTTAATAAATCTGATTTATTTATCTAATTGATTTTTTTCTGAAATGTATATAACGGTGAGTTATTTGTTATTTGCGGGCTCTTAGGTTTGTATCGTATAGGGTGGGGTGTTAATTAAGTAATAATTAAATAACAAATCATTATTCATTATTTCATTGACTTATTTTATTTGCTTGTTGCTAGGGCTTTAGGTGTGTATGTGGGAAGTTAATTAAGTAACAATTAATTAACGATTCATAATTAAGTGTTAATTAATTATTTAAGCAATTTTTATTTATGTAAAATATGGAATACCGATTTATGGTACTCATATTTGAGTTTCGGAATACTAGGTGTGTATGGGTAGGGTACAAAATTGATTAAGGAGCACAACCTCAAATCTGTCAAATGAACTTACTGTCAGTTCATTTTAATGAACATCGCACCATGCAATGGTATAAAGTATGCAACTATATGAATACAACAAAATCAAAACACAACTGATCTTGATTGTGTTGACATGAAGTCTGAAGTGTTGTTGAAGACAGAAAACACGTGTTTCGTCTTGTAGATGACTTTTTCAAGGCTGTTTAGAAACATTGCAACCAACACTTTGAATGACATTGTAGTTTACGAATAAAAGAGGTTACATATTCTCTTAATTACCACCAAACAGAGAGATGATTAAATAGTGTAGCTACACAGGGCCAACTCCAAGAAATTATAGGGTGAGATTTGTTTTTCCTCTATATATTTGTTAACACTGGGTAATGGCACATTGAGCATGCTTGTACATAGCAATTGCAATACTGATTGAAACACAAAACAGAGGTGCTCGCCTGTGCTATGTTGCCACTGTCATTTGTTCTGTAAATTGCGTGTATGGGTATGGGGCGGGAAGTTAAATACGCGAATTTTTATTAATTATGTTATGTTATGTTATTATGAGTTTTATATAGCGCTCAGCTACTCCGAGGAGTGTTCCGGCGCTAGAAACCCAAGGCGGTACAGAGCGGGAGAGAGCAGACAGAACTTACTGAACAAAAAGCCACGACTTAAGGTCCTTCCTAAAAGCTAAAAGATTGACACTCATCCTCAGAGACAAAGGCAAGGCATTCCACAACTGTGGCGCCAAACGTTTGAAAGAGCGGCCGCCGCAGCGGGCACGCCTGATAGCTGGTAAAGAGGCCAGGGCCAGAGAAGATGACCTGAGTGACCTAGATGGCTGATAAAATTCCATCCGTTTTCTGATGTATTTAGCGCCAATACCATGAAGTGCCTTAAAGGCCAGAGTGAGTGCTTTAAAGACAATGCGCTTCCGAATTGGAAGCCAATGAAGGGTCTTTAAAAGGTCTCTTGTACTGGATCTCCGATAAAGACCGAAAATGGCGCGCGCGGCAGAGTTTTGAACAATTTGCAGACGCGTTAGGAGGAATTCCAGAAGGCCAAGATACAACAGGTTGGCGTAGTCCAGGCGAGAACCTATCAACGCCTGCACAGTGATTCTTCGGTGGGCCAAGTATAGTAATGGCAAGAATTTCCTAAGCATTTTTAGGAGACCAAACATTTGCCCACTAGGCCCAGTATCTGAGGTTTCAGGGTGAGACCGCTGTCAACCTGTACTCGAAGATTCTTGGGCACCGGAGAGGCGGCTGAGGGAGGAAACATAGCCGCAGGCCACCAAGATTTCCACCTCGGGTCAAAAGAGCACCCGAAGAAAATCACCTCGGATTTATCGGAATTGCACTTGAGGCTGTTCTGCTGAAACCAGTCAAATACAGCCCCAAGACAACTTCTGATACTCTCTCCATTAAAGTCAGAGTTCTTGTCACAGGAGAAGAAGAGCTGGGTATCATCTGCGTACGACACGATCTGGGCACCACGGGACTCTGCCAGTGCCGCCAGAGGGGTCATGTAGATGTTAAAAAGAGTAGGGCTCAAGATTGAGCCCTGAGGAACTCCTACCTCCAATGACGGCACTGCAGCAGAGAATGGGGGGCCCACTCCGTTTGTTGGCGGTCGGCTAGAAAAGACTCAAACCAACTGTACACCGTCCCCCTCAGACCAATCTCCCAGAGTCTTAAAAGGAGACGGCTGTGGGGGACGGTGTCAAAGGCCACCGAGAGATCTAGCATCACCAGCATCACCTTGCCCCCAGAGTCCAAGATTTCTTTGATGGCCTCCGTGACTTCCAGCAGTGCTGTTTCCGTGCTCATATTAGCCGAGAAACCCGATTGGGTGTGGTGTAAGATGTTATTGGTCTCCAGGAAGTTGGCAAGAGACAGATGGGCGTGTTTCTCCACAACCTTCGCGAATGCTGGCCAAAGAGAAATGGGCCTATAGTTAGCGTGGGCTGTGGGATCCAGATTAGGTTTTTTCAGGAGTGGCAGTATGAGGGCCTGCTTCCAGGTCTGTGGGACCACGCCTGTGCTAAGGGATAGATTGAGCACCGGGTTGACTAAAGGGTTGATCACTTGTGCAGTTTTTGCAAAATATTTGGCAGGGCAAGGGTCAAGCGGGGAGCCTGACTTTAGTTTAGTGAGAAGGTCCAAGGAGGCCCAAAAGGAAAGGGAGGGAAGTTCGAGAGAGTTGGACCCTCAGCATCTGTGGTCAGTGGGGGTAGAGACACACCCGGAGCTGCGGCCACACCTGAGGGTGGGAAGGAGGCCTGGATGTTTTTAATTTTGCTGGCGAAGAAGTCAGCCAACTGAATAACCCAAAGCTCAGAATGCAAGCTTTTGGGAGTGCTCCACGAAGGAGCAAATTATCATTTGCTAATTCATTATTTAATTGAAGTTTAAATATGTAAATTGTGAAGTATTTATTTTAATTTTATTTTAGTTGCAGGATGCATGGTTCTCAAGAGTCTAGGGTGGGAAGTTAATTAAGTAAGAAATAATTATTAATTGTTAAATAATGATTTCATTTATTTTAAATATTTTAGTTATGGAATAGTTATTTTTTGGTTATATTTTAGGTGTGGCTGCTAGGTTTGTAGGGGTACAGGGTGAGAAGTTAGCTAATTAAAAATTGGATAACAATTATTTATTAATTGATAAATACTTCTTATTGAATAGTAATGATGTAAATTGATTACTTGTTTTTAGTTTTTTTAATACATACATATACATATTATGTTAATTATTTTTTACGGGGTTTCATATATTATTAATCCAATTACATGACAATTGGGATGTAAGTATTAATTTAATCAAAGCTTCCATTTTGTAATTTGGTGCAAATCAGTTCTGTAGTTTTTGAAAAATGCAATATAAATATATTTTACATATGCTTTCCAACGTTAATCTTTTAAATACTTTAACAGCACTGGCCTTGGCCTTCATACATGATCTACAGCCACCTTCAATATCCCAAACATTAGCTTCATAGAGCCTCTTCCAAAATTGTGTGCCACACCTTCTTGGAGTATGGGGGGTAGGTGTAGGTCCATTTATATGCAGACAACAAATAGAGAAAAGAGAAGAAATGGAATATGTTCCATTTTTAAACCTCTGGTGAACGCTTTCAGAAGCACTTTTTGTGGGAAAAATCCATTACAAAGGATGCATTACAACACATGCTATTACAACGCATGCCATTACAACGAAATTACCATTACAACACATGCTCTTACTACGCATGCCATTACAACGTAACAGCCATTACAACGCATGCTAATACATTGTGTTTTAAGGTAGGTGTTTATGTAGGTACTTAGAGGTTTATTATGATGGTGGAAGAACCGCCGCCACCGGGCCGGTGGTGGCGGTCCTTCCGCCAGCACCAAGCGTATTGCCCACCGCCAAATTAGGAAGGCGGTGGGTATGGCGGTGGACGCAAAGTCTGTCCGCTGCTTCACCGTCAAAGGCAATCACATCGATTGCCTGGCAGACTGTACAGGGCCCCTAAAATGGTGGATGGGTCTAGCAGGCACGTCCACCAAATTAGGATGTGGGTATAGGAAAGACCTTTCCATGGCGGCATTGGCTTGCGGGGATTGGGTTTGTGGGCCTGTTGTGGGCTCCCATTGTTTGGGGGTGTTGCTGCACTGGTGGGTACCCATGGTAACCCCCTGCATTTCCATGCGCTAAGTGGCAGGCACTGTATGGTGCCTGCCAAGTAGTGCAGGGAAATGCAGTGCAAGCACTTTTAACATTGCGTATGGTGCTGCAGTCAGCAGCACCTCCCACAATGTTAAAAGCCCTGGATGCGCCCGCCAGTATGGTAGGTGTATTTTAAATGAATTGGCGGGGCTACCTCATGTCTGGTGGGCGGTCCGAAACAGCGGTACGATGGCGGGCGGTCCTAGTCCGCCCACCATCGTATTTAGCCCCTTACTTTGTAATGTTTACTTTTTTTTCAATTAACATTTGCTACTAAGTTTAAAGTTATTTTAAAATATTAGTATAAAGATTTAAAGATGATTTGGTCCCCTTTTGTTTGGTACGGGATGCAAGGTAAATTGTGGTTTTGGGTGGAGAAGTGTATTAATACTAGGGTATTCATTTTTTTAAATTATGTATTACTAATTTTAACCTGATTAAAAAAAAATCAATTAATTAAATTACATTTGAAAAATAATAATTTTGTTAAAAAGTTTATTAACATTTATTATTGCAATTGTAGTGTTTAAACATATAAAAACATATTTGAAAAGAAGGAGGTCAATTGTTTTAAATGTTAATATAATATAAATTATTTGATAAGTCATAAATTAAAAAAAGTAATTAGCTAAAATGGGCTGCATGTACACAGCAAAAAGTAGTATAACATATAAAAATTAACATTCAATAAAAGAAATTATGTTAGAAAAAAATTAGGACACAGAATAATTTCTAATTAGTAATGTTTTATTAAAAAAAAATAAAGAAATTAGTTAGAATTGTTTTAATTAATTCATACCCACATATATTTATTTATACATTTTCACAATTATAAAGTACAAGTAAGACAAGGATGTACATTTACATTTAAAAAAATGTTTTTAACATTTTTACCATGGTTTACAATTGTATTCAATGGGTGAAAATGCCCTATTTTCCTTTTTCCTTTTACAGATGACCTAAGCGGTTGGGCATTTCTTTCTGCAGTCTGTGGAGCATTGCAGTCAAGATAGGAAGCAGAACAGAGCTGCGCTCAGGTAAGACAAACTTTGTTGTTTTGTTTTAACACTGTTGGCTTAAAAAAGGGGAACCCTGCAGGGATGGGGAATTCCTATAGCCCGATGCCCGGGACATATTGTTTGGGGTCAAGGGCAACAAGTTTTAATGTGCATTTTGTCCTTGGGACAAGTAGGCCCAACCCCCTGCAGCACAAACCCTTTGGCTGCCAATTTACAGTACCAAATTGTGGCTCAGGGAAGGACATTCACTACAATTAAGGTAAAGTGTGTGTTTATATGGAATATGTGTGCTAATGCTCTTCAAACTTGTATATATGGTTCATTAACGCAAAGCCTTTATTATTAGGGTGAGCGCTAAAAGTAAATGTTTTAAGCTCAGCCTCAGGGGTGGCTCTAGGCTCATGGCGGCCCTGGGCAGGGAGCGTATGTAGGGGGCCCTGGAAGAGGGGGTCCGGTTGGGGCAGAACCCCCCAGAGCTCAGGATGGGGGGGTCAGGGTGTTAGGAAGTGGAACAGAGCCGGAGGCCGCCAAATCCCTGCCAGGGGCCGCCACGCAAATATGTATCCATCCTCAGAGGATTATTATATTAAGGATATATATTGGCATGGAGGCCCCTGGGGTTTGGTGGCCCTGTGCAGGTGCACAGCTTGCACATGCCTAAGGCCGCCCCTGTCAGCCTGCACTACTGACGGTGGTTCCAGAATAAAAGTGTACACACATTTTCAAAGTTTAATAATATGAGGCTCTGTATAATGTACCCAGAATGCTCTCTTATTATATGCAAATATTTGCAGAAGCTTGAAAGCAAGAGTGATGATTATTTGCTTTCAAAATAAAACGTTCACAAAAAAATGCATGTAAGAAAAGGAAACATTTAGCTAAGCTACTATAAGATTTTAGGTACCGTATCTTTGCAGCATCATTCAGTAACATGTTGATGTATGTTAGTATTTCCCAAAAATATTCAGAATGGAATATCAGTGTAACCAGTTTAAATAGGAATATGGAAAACAAGAACAAACAAGCATTGGCAAAGCTAGTGGGTCTGAAATTGGTGGTCAGCCTTTTGGTTTTGTCAAGGCGTGACTTGTTTAGGCATGGTTTTTGTAAAACTGTAACAGTTTGGGAGCTGCTGGATCCTCACCATTCTAACATGCATTGGCAAAAGCAAAACAAAAATGTTGGTCTCAGCACACATTGCCACAGTGGTTCTGGGCACTGAACAAACTACTTTGTGTTCCAATATGCTTCTTCTAAAAGAGCGAAATACAGTCACTTACAGGGACGCCAGTTGATAGACAGAGGGAGAGAGACAGAATAAAAAACAAAACAAAAGGTCATGGTTAAAGCCAGGCCTAATTAGAGGCCCAATTATTAAAGAAAGTCTTAAAAGTACATTCATGGTATATATCCTTGGATTAAGTGCATATGTAAAGTTTCCATGAATTCTCAAGAATTTAAAGAAGTAGGCCACGAAATAGTACTCTCAGAAAATATTTGTGAACTGCATTTTAGCATGAACAAATAAGCAGGTGTAGATTTGCTTATGTGAAAATCTGAATGTTTTCAAGTTCTTTTTTCCTCCAACCACTTTTTCCCAACCCTGGAAGAAGTTTTAAGTCTGCCACTGTCAGTAGTAAAATGCCAACGCTTCCCAGATTGGGAAATGATTAGAGAAGAATTGGTGAAAACCCTTAAAACATGCACGTTAGTAGGTTTGCACAGAATAAAAAGTGCATTTCAACCCTGGAACTATTGCTTACCACTACCTTCAGCCACAGTATGTAGACCTGCAGAAACATAGCAGCATAAGGGAATTGCTAGTATTCAAACACTACTATGGTATGAACCCTGGCATAATCAGAGAGGCTATATCAGAACTCTTATTTAATGAGATTGCTGCGTAATTTATTGCCGCATTACATGGCACAAAGGGGACAAGTGGATTTTGTTAAAGGACAAGTAGATTTATTAAGCAGTCTGCCCCATGGACAAGTAGATATTTTGTTAAATTCCACACCCCTGCCCTGTAAACATAACTATTAATGTTTCTTTTAAACCAAAGTGTAAAAGAAACAATATTTTTTTAAACACATTTTTGGGTTGTGTCGCAAACTTTTTTCGAAGGTAAGCCTTTTCAAGGAACTTTGACCACATGCAATTTGGGAGTACACGCATTGCATGGATTGCTAGAATGAAATCCTTAGACAATTTGTAGTACTTTTGTAATTTGTTTTATTGATATCTAGTTGTTTTTGAAGCATTTTGGGTTTTGTTTTTTCACACCCCATGGAAAGAAAATCGATGGAAAAAGAATTACAACAATGGACTTGTTGTTGAATTTTTGGCCAATCTTTTTTACTTTTTTGAGATTTTTTTTGGGATGTATTTTTTTAGCTAACAGATTTATTTGCATTGCAGATAAAAGTGGCTATGCAAATCTGTGACTTTTTTGTTAGTTATGTACATGCTTTGGATTGGATTGTGGATTATGGTTACACAGTTTGGATAGTTGGGAAACTGCAGATTCTCGCTGGACTTTGGATATTTACAGAAGCACAACTGATGGTAGGTTCCTGTTTTTTGTAATGTTTGTAAAAATTGTTTTTGAAAAACGTACAATTTTATTTTAATTTGAAAAACCCGAAACAGACAAGTAAAATAGAATAGGTGTTAGTATTAGTTAGAAGTGTAGTATGTGTGCAATATTGTCTAGGTAGTCTGAAGCCACCATCAACGATAACTGCTGAATTTGTCCCAAGAGTCCAATTGGACATTTCTTTTGTTCTTTTGGAAATTTGTGGGTCCAGACTACCATTCAATGATTGCACTATTCTCATTTCTTGGAAACTTTGCTCCTTCTTCAAAACCTCCAAAAAATGATGAAAGTTTGGGTGTGGTTTTCCAATTGATATATTGAAGGAATTGTGTCATCCCTCTGTGGCATTATTCGTCTAACAGTCCCACCACTTGACAGGAAACCTCAGATTCCTCCTGCAACCCGACCTGCTTAGATGGCCAATCCAAGTATCTTCAAAGTAATTTAGTAGGGTGCCCAATTTGCCTTCATTTGTAGTAAAATAGTTGATTCTGTAATTGTTAGATTTTTCAAAATTTAGATATCAGTTTAATGTCTTATATGTAGTCCTCAACTAAGGATTTTTTTTAACTTTTCGCCAATAGGCCTGTAAAAGGTGAAAAAAAATCCTTGAATTTGAGTTTCAAGATACATTTCACATATTGAATAATCGCTAATAATTCAAAATCAATTATCACTTTTCTAGGACTTTTGTTTTGTGTTTTGGATTTTAGAACTGCTAATAATTCAGTGTATGTTGAGGATTGCTTATCAGGGAGTAAACTGTACACTAAGGATTTACAGTGTGAGTAATGCAGGCATGAATAGTGTATATTTGTTAAAATGGAAGGGGTGTGGATTGAAACGACCCATTCATCATCCAAATATCACTAGTCTCCAATTTTACAAGGCTACATCGTGTGCTAAAGATTAGTCTTCTTTTTTTAGGGTTTTTGTTGCTGTGCAATAGAAAGGTTTCATTAGTAACAGTGACAGTAAGTTCAGGAGGAATTTTAATATCAGAGTAGGTTTGTGGTGTTACACGTTGAGGGTTACTTGTCTGTTTTTTTTTATTTGTATAATTCATTGCACATTTGGGATTTTAGGCATAGAACTTGCTACATGCTTAGGAATGTGTTGTGATACCTTCCTCAAAACTGCACCACAGGGTTCATTGGAGGTGGATGCCAGGTCTTTAATTTGATTTATGGTTTCTCTAACCGCAATTTCCATTGCAGAGGCAGAGTTGTTATGCTCTGTGGTCCTTTCAACAGTGTCCCCTAGAGTACCCGCTCTGCCTGTAAAATGGGATGAGTAATATTGCACACACCTCCAATGACTCCTGGGCTCAGTTAGTCTCTCCTTACAATAAAGGTAACCAGCTTGTTTCAGGAGTCTGGTTCTTCTTGGGATTTGATATAAGGGGCTTATCTTCCGGATGCCACTTTAGAAATGTCTGTAAAAGAAGGGGAAAAAAAGATTTTTTTAGTTATATGATTGTAAACAAACGTTTAATCTGCAAATAAAAAATTGGTAGTTATACATGTTTGATGAGTGAGATTTCAGGAAAGAATTTTTTACAATGTATTGCTGTTAATATTTTCATTTTCGAATTTGATATTGATTATTTTTTTGAACCTGTAAAACAAATGGTTAATTGATGTTATGGTCTCATTATGTTATTTGTTACTTTTTTGATTTGGATTTGGTGAACTCTGATTTTCAAATATGGTTTGCAGTAGATTCCTGTTATAAGAAAAAGAGGCATTTTATATAGTTACAGTTGTTTGACTCACCTTTGGTTGTTTGTTTGTCTTTTGCCTGTTAGAAAATGTATCTGTTCAGATGTTTCTATGGATGTTTTTCTTTTTTTCACTTTTCTCCCTTCTGGGTGATGTTGTGAAGGTCTAAAAGGAATAGTGGATTTTAAATGATTGATGTTTGCTTAGCTTTTGGCTTTGTAAAAAGAAAACTTTTTGTTAGTGTTGGTTGCAACATTAGGTTTTCCAACTAGTTTACCAGTTAAAAACATTTTGGTTGAGGAAGTACTACTAGAGATGATGTTTTGAAGTCCAGATAATGGTTTTTAGTTTATTAAATCTGTTGATATATAGATATATATAGCCTGTATGCTGTGTTAAGTTAGCATGAGCTTTTTAGCAGTTTAAACGCCATTTTACCTTTCTGATGCTTTTGCACACGACACATAGGCGTTGATTCCGATCCGGTAAAATGCGCTCCGAATCGTCGTACGGAGCAATTTTCCCGGTACGAATCGTACCCGTAAACGTCCCCGTACGTACGACGAAGTACGATCCGTACCAGGAGCCAAAGACCGTACGAGTCGTACAGGACTCCGTACGACTAAAATATCCGTACGAGTCTCACTCGGAACCCGCTGTACGTGACATCGCTACGGTTCGCGGCTGGTTTTCACGACCCAGCAAGTACGATTCGTGTCGGGTACGCACCGTACGACCCTTTTTTTTACGGGAGCTGGAAACAGCCGTAAAAGCATAGTTAGCGCCGAAACAAGTACAGAACACCCCCTCCGGGGACGCCGCGCACCCCCCATGATCGCCGGGGTACGCGCCGTACCCCGGCGATCATGTGGGGTACGCGCCGTACACCCAGCGTACATGGGGTACGCACCGTACCCCATGTACGGTGGGTGTACGGTGCGCACCCCATGTACGCTGGGTGTACGGCGCGTACCCCACATGATCGCAGGGGTACGGCGCGTACCCCGGCGATCATGGGGGGTACGCTGCGTACAGTGTGTATGTGATGGAGCGCTTTTCCGTACGAATCGCCCTTAGCTGACGCGGACCGTACGAATAGCGTCCTGATCACCCGGTCCGGATCGTACTCGCCGGGTCGTACGGTGTGTTTACGAGTCGTACGGATTCGGCTACGAATACGAATCGTACGGGGGATTTATTTTACCGGATTGGAATCGAGCCCATAGTTGTTGCTTTAGCTTTGAGCCTAGTAGAATTTTTTTGATTCATACGAGAATAATATGTTGTTACACTGATATCAGCCTTGCTTGGTGAGCTGTGTCTGTACAGTGAGTGCGGAAACCTTCAAGGATATCTCAACACAGGGGTTGTTGTGAGCACTGATCTTCGCACGTTCCTAGACATAACTTACATGCAGCTGCAGCCAAGTTCTGGCTTTAGGCACGTTTTATATTGCTTTGCACAGTAGCATACAAACACATTTGATGGTGCTTCGCATGCAGAAGAGCTGGTTGCTGATGATGTGATCCCTTACCACTAGGATCTTGAGGTATGGGGCCGCTCTGCTACAATCCCAAAGAGACCTTCTTAGATATAATATAATATACTAGCTAGGGAGGGTGAGAATTAGGTTTTGTTAAACCCTATTCATTTTAGCATAATACCATGCTGTCACCGTTTGTGTTCTATGGACTAGAGACTATGCTGATTACTTTGTTTCTTATAATATGTTTGCTTGTATTAGCTAAGTTACTGCGTTTGAGAGCACTGCATTAGTGAATAAACATTTCAAATATGCACGTGTCCTAGTAGTAAACACTTTATTTAGATATATAAAACATATCTTTAAAAGATTCTTCCAGCACATTAATACAATCTTACAACTTAAAAGAGATTAAGAAAATGAAAAAAAAAAAAAAATTGGCCTGCTTAACAGTGCTTACAGCAACGTGTCAATTTAGAAATTAGCACTCCCGACAATGCAGATGGAGTTAAATACATGTTATTCTGCACAGTGGTCCAATTTTTCTAGAAGACTATAAGCATGCTGAACAAATTTGGCCAATTTTATGTTTAAAACAGTGTTCTCTGAGGACAGAGCAGCAATAATGGCGTGTCTGCAAGTCCAAACTCCCAGCCTGTTCCATTCTGGCCTAAGTAGGCGTCTGCGTTGGAGAATAAAGCAAGGGCATATACAAAGCACGTGCAAAAAAGTTTTGTTTGTGACCCACACCCTCTGCACGTTTGATCAACCCTTTTTTGACGCCATACACGGAGATTTTGAAGGAAGCGCCAGTCTCCCAGTCTTAGAGCGAGTGCCCTCTTTTACTCCTTGTTCTGGATTGCAATGATTGTATAACGAAAGAGTGTTCATGTGTTCCACATTACCTGAGGTGTACTAAGTCCATGTTCTGTTTTGTCTAAGCATTGGGAGTTTATGATGACCAATTAGACACTGATTGCTAATCTGGTAGGGGATTTTTGGGTACTAAGGTGAGTTTTGGGACATCCTTATTCACTGAGGTTCCAAGCCTCTATGCACAGTTCTGTCTGAGCACGGAATCCCTGCGACATGGCGCCCAATCGTTGGTGGTCTTAATTCATGATACTTGAGTAGTACATCATTCAGTCCTTAACACCTTCACTATTGTTTCCGGTTAACAGTGGTGTCGGACAAACCTACCTGTATGCGTATAGGTCCTTTCAAGCTTGAATCTTTCTAAAACCGTTTCATTGAGTTTCTACCCAGTTGTGCTACAAAGTTTCCTTTATACCTTTTTTCTTTCTGTGTCACTATGGCTGCGATGGACATTGCGCAACATAGCTGCATAGCGGTGCGCAATCATTTGCAGATTTATAATGTCCTCGAAGATGGTATGGCTGTGATCATGGTAGTGAGTGCAGAGGTGGCTTACCCATATGAGATTTTCTACTCATGGGTGACCTTCCCAGCTATGAATGCAAATACTCATGTGTTAGACACATACACTCCCACGGCTGTGCCAGCAGAATATGCACCATATAGGGCACAGGAGATTCCTATTGATACTTGGCAGCATTGAGTTTGGTTTAATGGCGCCCTAACCCATACTTTAGCAGCTCCGGGGTTAGGTCCTTTGTCCATTCCAGGCGCAACTTGGCATGTTTTGGCTGGATTTAGGCCTCATCCTCTGAACGGAGCATGTAATGTAGCTGAGTTAAGACGACTACATGTAGTCGCAATTAGCGTGATTAGGTCGTTAGTGTAATACATTACCCGCAATCTCCTGGGCGGGGCCCCGGGTGGTGCGGTGCTTCCTGCCGGACAGGGCGGAATGAAGCTCAGTCCCGTTATGGTCAACGCTGTGATGGGCAAGCGTCCCCAAGAACAGGATGAATTTCCTTTCTGGCTTGCCAAAAAGTTTGACCAATTGGAAACGGTATTTCCTAACATGTCTCCTGGTGAAAAACACAGGATTCTGACAATTAGCTTACCGAAGGACTTGACCCCTGAAATCGGTAACTGTGAGACCTGGGGAAAAACGTTTGCGGCGGTCTACGCAAGGTGTTACGGCACTCCGTCTATGACTGTCCTGCCGACGGTCTTTAAACGTGTTCAGGATGAACACGGACCGGAGGCTGCGGTTGAATTGGGTATGCGTCTCTGTGGCACCTTTGATGTGGTTTCCGATCTCATACTTGCTAATGTCAAGGGGGATGAAGTGAACTTTCAGGTTGCCAATGCTTTGCAGGCGATTCCCGAAGCCGGAAAACAACGACAGTTGGCAAGGATTATTGTGGCGGCTTATAAAACCGTGGGCCGTAATAGTAGGGGTCTCAAGCCTTTTTCTACTAAAGAGAAAAAACAACCCCAAGGGCAGAAGTTGGAAGCCGACGACCAGCCCAAGTCCAAAAAACAAAATTGGCCTAAGAAACAGAAACAGGGAAAACAACAACAACAACAACAACAGAAACAGGGAAAACAACAACAACAACAGAAACGGGAGTCTCGCCCTGCGTCTCCATTGCCTGCGCCCACAGAACGTGTTTATGACTTGCGCGATCGCGCAATGATAAAATCACCTGATCGTTTTCAGGTTTCTGATCAACGCTCTCCTCGTTCTTTTCAGGAGTCATCGGCCTTTTCTTCCGGTGGTGGAGGAGGCGGCAGGGGTCGGGCGGCCAGCAAGGACGCGACCAGCCCCACCTGAAAGACGGTAAAGGCAAGCAGGACGATTCTACACCGAAGAGACCCCAGTTTCAGAAAAAGAAAGTCGCTGCTTTAACAGCACACAGATATGCAACAGATAGTGAGAACCCAGCTTCGGAATCAGACATGGGCTCTGACCTTGCTGGACAGCACGGCGGAGATTACCATAGTGCGAGAGGCCCTGCGTCCACTACTGAAGGTGACAGTGACTCACCATTATGTTGTTGTGGAGACAGCTGACACTAGAGTAGCTCCCCCTGACAGACTCTATGAAATAGTCTTATTCATGGAGGGTGACATTCAACGTACCTTAGAGGGGGTATTTTGGGAGAATCTTATGACTACCTATGATATTTTGTTAGCGGAGGCTGACTGGCCCCCACCTTTTGTGCTAGCAGCTCCGAGAGGGGAGGAGGTAATTCTCCCTAGTTTCGCACATACAGTCTCGAAGGAGTATGCGCTGAATTTTGCAGAAGAGTGGGCTAAGGCCCTTGCGCTGGCTCTGTACCGTACTCACTGTGGATGGGATACATTTTCACCTCACCATGAGATTCCTTTGCTGTCTATGCCTCAGCCTCAATCTCAATATCTCTTGAAGAGCGAAGCAAAGGCTTCAGTTGCGGAAATCCTTGAACAATTAGAATACCAGGGTGTTATTGAAACTTGTGTGTCACCAATGAATAGCCCTCTTTTTACTGTGACCAAGCCTGACAGTTCATATCGTTTGGTATTGATTACCAGCATTTAAACTCGCATTGCCGTACCGGTGCAGTACAGAATACTCACGGCTCTGCTTTAGTGGATAGTCTCGTGCGTAAGCGGTTTAAAACCACGCTTGACATTTCCAACGGTTTTTATGCCCACCATTTGGATGGTCTTAGTTCCCAATGGACCTCCTTTACTTGCGGTGGTGTCCAAAAACATTTCAAACGTTTACTGATGGGCTACAAGAATAGTCCTGGAGTGTTTGCTGCCCGCATAGTCTCTCTCTTAGCGAGGGTTGACCCAGATGCTTGTTCAAATGTAGATGACATTTATCTCACGGATGACGAACTGTGGGAGCATCTGTGTCGAGTTGACTGCCTAATTTGTAGCTTTGCGGACTTCGGTTACAAATTCAACTTTGCAAAATGGCACATTGCAGAGTACACAGTGTTGTTCCTGGGCTATGAGCTCAACAATGAAGGTCGAGGATTGGCTCCTCACTTCTTGGAGAAATGCGCACAATTGTGCGCTCCGACAACTCTGAAAAAATTACAGTCTTTGCTGGGATTTTTAAATTTCGGGAGGACATACATTTCAGAATATGCCCAGCGTATCAAGCCCTTATATGCTTTGATACAACGAAATTTTACAAAATCGAACTGGCTGCCTGAGCCCTCGGCTATACTGCAATCGTTGCAGGCTGATCTGCTCGCTTCTAAATACTTATTGACTCGTGATAATCACACCAACCTGGTGATAAGAATCATCTCAGGGACGGTGGGTTTCACATACCTTACTTTTAACGAAGGAGATACAGTACCTATTGCTTATAAGTCACACTTGTACACTTCGGCTGAAATGCGATTTTCCACTGTGGAGAAAGTTTTGACGGCTGTGCAGATGGCGATTCTAAAGGAATGCGCTCTGTCACAGGGAAAACGCATGTTGGTTGTTCACCCGTGTCCTGCTTTGGAAGCAGTTACGAAAGCCAGTGTATCGAATTCTAAAGCTTTGCACCCTCGGTGGATACAATGGGCTGCATCATTGACGTCTCCGGATGTCACGTTCATTTTTGATGCCTCCTTACGGTCGCAGTTTTTGCAATATGAGTTTGTTCATCCTGCACCCTTGGCTATGCGGCCTTTGGATGATTTCCATTGCATCATATACACTGATGGTTCGGCGCAGGTTGCAAATGGTTCTAAACACGCTTACGTTTCCGCATGCGCCATTGTGATATGTGCCATGGTGAATGATGAGTTCAAGTCCAGGGTCGTGCACACGCAGACTCTAGGGGACTGCACCGCACAATTGGCAGAGCTTCGTGCTCTGATGCTTGCATTGGAGTACGCTGATCCTGTTGTGACAACACTTATCGTAGGTGATTCTTACTACTGTGTCCAGTCTTACAATGAGAACTTGTTCTTTTGGATTCAGAATGATTTTCGTGATTCCAAGGGTAGCACAATAAAACATAAAAGGAGCTGGGTCCGAGTGGCTGAGCTTAAAGAGCAGTTGCCACTCATGTTTGTAATTCATACTCTTGTTCACCAGCGCGTTGGAGTCCACGCTGTCGGCAACTCGCTTGCAGATGAAGCAGCGAAATCAGCAGTATCGACATATTTAGTTGCAGCAGTCACACGGTCCAAAAGTAAGGTTGATGATGATATCTTGGCGGCTGTTGCTGCCACTGAGAAGGGAGATACATATCCTACAGGGTTCCCTTCGAAGTACAAATACCACTTAAGTCCCGATAAGGTTCCTTATGTGAAAATACCTGAAGTTGGGGAGAGGTTGATTCACAACTCAGATCGCAGACATTCACTGATCACAGCGGCCCATGAAGGGGTTGGGGTTGCGTCTGCGCATGCGGGCGTTTCAGCTACTGTGTCTCAGTTGCAACAACGTTTTTGGTGGCGGGGACTGTACAAACAGACGCGTGACTATGTCACTCAATGTGACATTTGCCAGCAGATTAAGCCTTCAACTGCTACGCGTCCGCCCCAAACACAGTTGTTCACTTCTAATAAACCGTTTGGTTGTGTTTATTTAGATCACTGCGGTCCTTTTTCTTCTGATACTGCGTATAAGTACATCTTAGTAGCAGTTGATTCATGGACACGCTTTGTATGGGTGTGGCCTCATCGCAGCGCTGATTCACGGACTGTCATCAGGGATTTGCGTGTCTTTGTAGGGATTTTTGCCTGTGGTACCTTCCATTCAGATCAGGGTCCTGCTTTCGCATCTAAGGCGTATAGAGATGCCATGACTTCGATGGGGGTCCAAGTCAAGTTTTCGTCTCCATACCGACCTGAGGGTAATAGTGTTGTGGAACGAATGAGCCGTGACTTAAAGCAATCACTGACAGCTCGAGTTATAGACACTGGCAGAAACTGGCTGGCCCATCTTAATGGCGTGCAGCATGCTCTTAATAATCTCCCTAGAAGGTCTCTGGGTGGGCGGACCCCATACGAAATGATCTTTGGTATCAAGATGTATGTCCCGGACCTTGACAGTCTAGACACGGTCGGTTCGGCTATCCTTTGACGTAGATGAACATTGCAATGTTTTACAGACTCAACAAGAGACAAGAGACAGTCTTGCAAAGGAACATTGGCCCTCTACCTCGGATGATGCGTTGCAGATCCCAGTAGTTGGCTGGCTACTCCAAGTTGGAGAACTGGTTCGGGAGAAGATCGATAACAAAAAGGAATTTGGTCCTTCATACCGTGCTCCGGTTCCCGTGCTTGGAGTGAAGGGCACAAGAACAGTCATTTTACCACCACTTCCAGGTCAAAAAGAGAACAGGTATATCTCCATTGACAATGTCAAAATACAAAGAGTGGCCGATTCTTCTTAGCATGACACCGGCAGTCTCATGTCCTTTGATAGTGAGAAATTCTGTTTTGGCCACTGCTTTGGATCGTGCACCGGAGGTGGTCCTTGAGATGCCTGCAGTTTCAAGTCCTTTATTGAGTGCTTTGCCTGGTACTCGCCTTGATGATACAGACTACACCTACCCAGCTGACTTATCGATGCCTGATTTGCAAACTCTTTTAGCCACAGAATCCAGATTTTCATTTGACACTATTTCACATACTTCAGGGAAGCCCACAAGGCTGAGAGCCTACGCGACTTTGTTTAAAAAACATTTTTTAATTACCCCTTGGACTTACATTTGGCTGGGGCTTTTTGCTCTCTATCTTTTTATGTCAATTGGTTTTGTGTTTTATTTTTTTCAATTTATCAATGGACATTATGTTGAGGAGAGAACATGCAATAGACATCTGAATGGAACATTGGCTCCCCACTTCTCATCACATTCAGCCCACAGATTGAAAAGAGACTTGGCCTTTGTTAACATCACCGCGTGGCTTGTCCTGGATGGAATAGTCTGGGATGCAGTTAAATTTCAAATCCATGGCCCGACTGAAGTTATTAATGTTCCTAATGTGCTTAGAGTTAACATGGGGGATGTGGTTCAACAAAACATACGTTCTGATGATTGGGATGTTCAGGCCGTAGAGGCTTTGTTTGCTGATTTGAAATATTATGCTGCCTTTGATGCTGAGAATTTATATTTAGAATCTGCTAATTATGGTGATTTGTTTTGCTTCCAACATTTTGGCAATCACTACTTACATAAAACTAATTCTAGGAGAGGTACTGTGAATTACACCCATTGGGAACATTGCCCAGCTCCTTTAAGAGGCAGCTCAAACACATTTTTGAAAAAGTACACATATTTTACTGACTTTAATCAGTCCAATCCCGCTTCATTTTATTTTAAAATGACAGACAAATCCATGTCCAAGGTTAGACTTACCAATACTAAGTTATTGTATTCAAAGTCCTTTCTAGACCAGCTAGCTGTTGGTGGCTACGAGTTGTGGAAGGAAACCATAGACCTTTAATCAGTTTGGGGTTTTAAGAATTGGCAGGTACAAGGCACTGAGACTTTGCACCGTGCATGTCTCATCCCAAATCATATGTTGTTTTTGAATTCTAGCATCTCACATACAACATGCTTTGGATTGGCTACTTCTAAAAAATGTATTTACTCCTTTCTTCCCTGATTTGGAAGAATATTAGGGTTGGAAAAATTCAACTAAATTTTCAATTAGAGAGTTGCAGACCCTTTTGCTAAATTCATCCTTTAACATATCCAGTTTGGATCCCAAGGGTTGGTTGATGTGGCACAGAAGTACAGATTCGTGGCAAAATCATTTTTTGGGCCTGGCTGAGGGTTTTACACAGGTCAGAGTAGATCCCCGTTTTGAGAGTGACCATTCTGTAACCACTTATTCAGTAGGCAAATTGTGTCAGAATTGGCTCAAACACTCTACATAGGCGTCAGTAAAATTGCATTTGTCTAAACTGACTGACAAGGTTGACCTGAATGACTTCATAAAGGGCCCGGCTAAAGGTAGATCTAAAAGATGGATCTATGCCGTTTATAAGGAACTTTGGAAAAAAACACAGATTAAAGCGGCTACCCGCCTTAGGGCTATCGATCAAGCTAATTTGGAAAAAGTGCTTGCAGTAGTGGATAACAGCATTAACACCCTTTCCTCCCGCATTTACACATTAGATAATATTGTGTCATCTGTTGTTGAAATTGTACAGGATGAAGTGTCTGTTTTGTACCATAGTCAGAATCAATTGCGTTCCATTATGCAATTTGCATGGACCCTGCAGACACTGAAAAACGGAAAAGTGCCTTGGAATTACATTAATGTTACATCTCTGTTTGCTCCTTTTAATTTAACTGAAAAACAACGTTTGCTTTCAATGAGAGATTCTTCTTTTTCCATGTTACACATTGAACGCTTGGAGTCTTTACCTTTTTCAGTGGCAGATGCCACAGCTGCAACGTGGCTTATCCATGGGTTAATAACTTTACCTTTTGTGCTTTTCCAGTTTACAAATTGCATGAAATATTTTGCCATTGGCAGGTACGAGCCGCTTGGTAGCTCCTATTCACATGAAGCCTGGTCTCTCCCTTTCACTTACAGATGCCTTAGGGACGGAAAAGAGGTTTATCTGAAAGGAGAAGAGTGTATAGAAACACCAGATCACTCATTGATGTGTAGACACATCCAATTGCATGGCTCTTGTAACCAAGAACGCCCTAATTTAGTATGTGTTTTGAAAGGTACACCTGGGCCCGCTATTATCCCGACTTTTACTTTATTAGCAAACAGGAGTTATTTACTTTTAAATAATGAAGATTGTAGTGGGTTATTAAAAGGCATAGCTTATGTTGTAACAGTCAGTGAGCGTGTAGTGTGCTGTAAGAATGTGTTGTATCCACCCACGCATGGGAACCTGGATCTTTCCATCTGGCCGAGAATTCCGACCTTGAAGTCAGAGTTCAATAAGATGAGCAGAATAAGAGCATTATTGTCACAAAAAGAAGTTGCCCTGACATCTGCTCGCGAAACATTTGTCCTTCACGTAGCTAACACCCGCACAGAAGTGCATGCTTTGTTAAATACTGACCTTCCTTTACATTTCTGTGAGCTGATTCATACAATCTTTAACGCGTCCTCCACTTCGGGGCTGGCTCATTTTTTTAAGGTAGTGAGCAGTGGTCTAGTGACTTCTTTCCAAAAGATATTTGGAGTCATTCCTGCTTTCTTCCATTCGATCTTCTCCAACCTATTTGGTGGATTACCCGTTTTATTGGCGCTGGCTGCTGGCTTTTTGTTGCTATTTTGTTTAATTCAAAATGGATGCTCGTCCTGTGTTTGCAGACGACCAGGAGCAGTTAGCACTGTTTCACAACAGGATGCTTGAGTGCATCGTATGGATTATCGTTTCGATTCTCCTATTTCACCTGTGTCCAGCCTGTGTTTCATTGCCTGAGCTGTGATTTCGAATGGGCCCTGGATTTGTGTCTCTGCAATTCGGTGTCTCCTGAAGTGGATTATAATCATCTCATGAGTCCCTTAGTTGCTCATGAATTGCTTTGTTCAGACAGAGGGATTATGGCCTTTGCAGCGATGCATGGAGTACTGGGTAGTTGGAATATATTTGCAGCGGTGCAAGATTTCTTGGCACACAGCTTCATTGAGAACCCACCGAGTTGTCCTCTGATGGTACTAGAGGCTGCGGTAATTGAAGAGCATGTATGTTCTTTCTCACTATTAAATTGGAAGGCTGAGTTATTTTTGGATGATAACAGTGACTTCCCTTTGGAAGCAGTTGCTGCTTATTTCGTATACTCAGTTTTAGGACGGCTCACATTGAGGCCTATGATGGACAATTTTTTAATCAAACCTATTAGCTTTACTAACAGTGGACATTACAATGTCATGCTAGTGAGATATTGGATTTTTGGGCGGACTAAATTATTTTTCCTCAACTAGTCGATTTCGAACTGACCGTTTTATTGAACTCTGCCTTCAACAATTGAGTCCCTTTTCTTATCTTATCTTATCTTATCTTATACGTGCTCGGATCAAGGGAGGGTGATATATAGATATGTATAGCCTGTATGCTGTGTTAAGTTAGCATGAGCTTTTTAGGAGTTTAAACGCCATTTTACCTTTCTGCTGCTTTTGCACATGAGACATAGTTGTTGCTTTAGCTTTGAGCCTAGTAGAATGTTTTTGATTCATACGAGAATAATATGTTGTTACACTGATATCAGCTTTGCTTGGCGAGCTGTATCTGTACAGTGAGTGCTGAAACCTTCAAGGATATCTCAACACAGTGGTTGTTGTGAGCACTGATCTTCGCACGTTCCTAGACATAACTAGGAACATACATGCAGCTGCAGTCACGTTCTGGCTTTGGGCACGTTTTATATTGCTTTGCACGATAGCATACAAACACACTTGATGATGCTTCACATGCAGAAGAGCTGGTTGCTGATGATGTGATCGCTTATCACTATGATCTTGAGGTATGGGCCCGCTCTGCTAAAATCCCAAAGAGACCTTCTTAGATATAATATAATATACTAGCTAGGGATGGTGAGAATTAGGTTTTGTTAAACCCTATTCATTTTAGCATAATACCATGCTGTCACCGTTTGTGTTCTATGAACTAGTGACTATGCTGATTACTTTGTTTCTTATAATATGTTTGCTTGTATTAGCTAAGATACTGCATTTGAGAACACTGCATTAGTGAATAAACATTTCAAATATGGACGTGTCCTCTTTTACTCCTTGTTCTGGATTGCAATGATTGAATAACGAAAGAGTGTTCTTGTTTTCCACGTTACCTGAGGTGTACTAAGTCCATGTTCTGGTTTGTCTAAGCATTGGGAGTTTATGATGACCAATGAGACACTGATTGCTAGTCTGGTAGGGGATATTTGGGTACTAAGGTGAGTTTTGGGACATCCTAATTCACTGAGGTTCCAAGCCTCTATGCACAGTTCTGTCTGAGCACGGAATCCCTGCGACACTGTTAAAAAAAACAACATGACTTTATGTTTTTATTTCTTTGCATTTAATACATCAAGAACTAATCAACTCCCCCTACCACTGATCAGTATCTTGAGGTTAGCACCCATAGGAAATAGATTGTTAATTTTGCACCTCAGAACTGACCAGCTGTCAGAGTCCTACTTACGTTTCTGCAGTAACGCCATGCAAGGTTGTGAGGTCTCAACTTCCTCCAACCGCTAATATACCCAACAGAGTCGGAGCAGTAACAGTAAACCAGGGGAAGAAGGGAAAACAAGGAGGGAAGAATAATATGTCCCACAATGTCCCCCACACATGGATTGGGCTAGGAAACCAGGAACAATCCCTACAAAAAAAGAGAAGGAAGGTGTGAGTGTAAACAGGGATCTTGAAAGAAAAACTTCAAAGAAAACATAAGTTGAGTATTTAACCAATACTAAAAACCTCTCTTTGGCGTCAGGAGAAAAATAAAGGAATTCCCTCTTTCTTTTAGGTTTTCCCAAGTGTAAGGAAAGGAACAAAACGAGTTAAAAAAAGAAAAAAATGAATATCCAGGGCCAAGGTTCCCAAAATCGGATAAGCATACAATGTCAGAACAAATAACATACTGATGAGCAGTGCTAAATAACAGGTACCCTATTTACAGAAGGTACTGGTTGTTTCATTTTCTTTTATTGTTGCATGGGAGAAAGCTGCAAAAAAGCGGAAACCGACGAACCAGAACGCCGAAAACCGCTGAAGGTTCTGGGAGAGTAGCCAGGAGTCATGAGAACAAGATGCAACAATGACTGCGACACCCAGCAGCAAACCGAAGAACTCCAACAGGTAAGTGACTCATAAGGAGAGGTCAGATCTCAAACACTAGAATGCGAAGCGTTCCAGTGTGAGATTGTAAGAGCTTTATACTCCCCTGCCAGTCCCCGCATGTACGAAGCATCTGGTAGATAACTGTACCTCATCTCCTATTGCATAAGTAGGTTCCATACGTCCAAGGAGATACTCTTTTGCCTTATATACAGCCTAAGCTCTATCTAAGTTCTTTGTGACTCCTTTCTGTATGTCATGTAGTTCTTTTACGAAGTCAAGAGCAGCAGGAGTACAATGAGAGAAAGAAACAGGTGATAATGTGGACCGAGGGTGAAAACCATAATTGCAATAAAAAGGAGAGAGTAGCTAGTAGATGAGCGACAGCTGTTGTAAGAGAAAAATTCAGCTATCCATATGAATGTGTCCCAATCTGATGTGGAATGCAGAAGTTGGCACCTCAAATACTGTTCAAAGCACTGGTTTACTCTTTCAGACTGACAGTCAGATTGAGGATGATGGCTAGAGAAAACCCTTACCTCAATCTTTAGTAGGGCACCCATCCCTTTCCAAAACCTAGAGATGAACTGAGAACCCCTGTTGGACACCATAACAGAGGGAAGACCATGTAACCAAACTATGCTATGTTTAAACAAGGAAGCCAGATGATAGGACGGAGACATTGTTTTCAAAGGAATAAAATTAGCCATCTTGGTCAATGGATCCACAACAATAAGGAAAGTAGTGTTACCATGTGCGGTTCTTGGTAAGTCAACAATGAAATCCATGGAAAGAGTATGCCATGGACATGGAGTAGTTGGTAATGGATTTAATATACCAACTGGTGCTTGATGAGAGGCTTTTCCTTGAGAATATACTTTAGAGGTTTGAATGAAATGTTTGGCATCGTTGGCCATGTTAGGCCACCAGAAGTGTCGTCTGAGCAGTTCTAATGGCTTTTCATACCCTGGATGTCCAGAAAGAGGATGAGTATGACACCACTCTAAAGCTTGTTGCTGTAGCTGTTGTGTAGGTACCAACAGCCCCCTTGTATGCACAATAAGTTTTGAATCTTAGTGACATACTGAATTTGTACTAGTTCCTTTACTTATGCAGCTCTCTGTGCCCCCTTTACTGCCTTTAGATTATCCTCCTTTGAGCAAATTGTGCCTACAATACGTTCCCTATCTATTATAGGGAGGGATTAAAGAGAGGTTCCTCAAGTTCATAGCCTAAACGGGATAGAGCGCCTGCTTTCCCATTCTTCTTTCCTGTCTGGACTTGAATGGTAAAATCAAAGTCACTAAACAATTGCCTTGACAAGGCTCTAGCTGATTTGAGGAACTGTAGATTTTGATGGTCGGTGAGTACAGTTACCCTATGATTCGCTCCTAGTAAGTACTGAGCCATTCCTCAAAAACCTTCTTAATGGATAGGAGTTTGTTATCACCAACAGCATATTTCTGCTCAGCAGGAGTCTATTTATGTGATTAGGATGCGACTGGATGAAGACACCCTGTACCGGGGTCTGTTTGCGAAAGAATTCCACCTACTGCCATATGTGAAGCATCTGCCTCAACCCCAAAAGGACGAAAGGGATCAGGATGTTTCAGAATGGGTGCTTGTGTAAAGGCTTTCTTCAATTTGGAAAGGCCTCCTCAGCTGCTGGAGTCCCAAAAAAGTAACTCCTTTTTTTAATAGTTTGGTTATGGGGGAGTCTAAGTCAGAACAATTTTAAATAAAACATCTATATACATTTTCAAAGCCAAGGAAACACTGATTCTTTCCCATTTTGGGGGGATTGATAATGTGTTATGGCCTCTAGTTTCTGGGGATCCATACCAACCCCATGGGAAGTTACGATAAACAAAAGAAAACTCACTTGGGAGGTATGAAACTCACACTTGTCTAATTTGCAGTATGGATGGTTGTCCCTTAATCTCTCAAGGAGACTTTTAACATTCATATTATGCTCTTTCACGGAAGAGGAGTAAATCAAGATTTGGTCAATGTATGCAATAACATAAAGGTCTAACATGTCTTTGAGTACTTCATTTATAAAGAACTGAAAGGCAGATGGAGCATTGCACAAACCAAATGTTATTACCAAATATTCATAAAGACCAAACTTGGTACAGAAGGCCCTCGTCCACGCGTCACTCTCCTTCTTTCTCACCAAACGGTCGGCTCCATGTAAATCCAACTTCGTAAAGATGGTAGCATTCTTTATTTGATCAATGAAGGAAGATTTCAAAGGCAAGGGATACCTATTCTTAATAGCATTGTTAAGGGCCCCACAATCAATAAAATATCTAAGGCCTCCCTCCCTTTTTGGTATATAAAAAAAGTGATGAAGAAGTAGGTGATCTGGAGGGCTGGATAAATCAAATTCTAAGCATCTCATCCAGATACTCAAGTATAAGTTCTCCTTTTCAGTTAGAGCATAATACTGCTACAGGGAACACGGGCTCCGGCCACCAAATCAATTCCACAATCGTAGGGTCTATGGGGTGGAAGAGTAGTGGCATTTTCTTTATCAAAAACGACTTTCAGATCCTGATAACAAGAGGGTCATTTTGGAGTTTCTAGGTTTGTGATTACATCTACTTCTCTCAAAGAGTTATGTTCCTTTCTACAGTGTATTTCACAAGAAGTAGAACTAAAGATTATTGACAACTCTCTCCAATTAATAAGAGAGTTGTGTTAGCATAGCCAAGAAAGACCAAGTATGGCAAGAAACTGGGGAGACTAAATGAGATCAAAAGTGATAGTCTCTTGGTGTGATTCTTGTATCACCAACAAAAGTTCAGCAGTAGCGTATGTCACATGTTCTGACTGGATGTTACCGCCATCTATAGTTTTAACTTCCTTGAACGAGGTCTTGGTGAAAATTAGAGATGTCCTTGCTTTTTGCCCAACAATGATTCATAAAATTGCCTGTGTCACCTGAATGTACCATTATTTGTACTTCTAGAACCTTGTGTCCCCACTTCAATCGGGAGGGAAGGAAACAATGCTGTGAAAAAGAGGAAACAGCGTCTTTATGAACAGAGTGTTGTAAGACAATTAACACTGACCCACCCAAAATCTTTGTCTCTACAGACTTCGGGCTCATTAGATTTCTGGATTGCCTTTTTTCTTTGGCTTCAAATGGCATTCTGTAAGAAAATGCCTCTGTTTTCCACAATATAAACACAGTTTGTTATCACGCCTTCCCTGTTTTTCCTCTTCACTAAGGGGGCCCGAATGCTTCATATCTGCATAGGTTCTGGTTCTTCAACTGTCTTTTCAGGATCCTGCTTTCTTTCCATGTATATTATAGTACAGACTTCTGATCACCCCTTCTCACTTTTTCTTTTATTAACCCAGTGATCTAATTTCACTACCAAATCAATAAGGGCATTGCATGACTCGGGAGGATCTACCACTTGTGCTAATAGGTCATTCAGTCGTCTTTCAAACCCTGATAGAACAAAGCACTTGTTTCTTCTCAGGATGTCCAGCTTCAGCTACCAGTTGTTTAAAAGTGAAAACATAGGTCATTAAATCTCCTGTACCCTGCTTCAAGTTCAGTAATTCTGTATCTGCTGACTGCATAAAAGAATGCCTGTCAAATAGTTTTCTTAACTCTTCTCTAATGGCAGAGTAATTCTGCAGCAATTGATCATTCCTTTCTATAAGAGGGATGGAACAATTTGCTGCTGTCCCTTCTAAATAGGAAATAGAAAATGCCACTTTGGCTTGTTCTGTAGGAAAACAAGATGTCTTACAAGTGAAGTGGAGTTGGCATTGGCTGATAAAAGCAGCAGATTTGGTGGGATCATCCATAAACCTCTCCAAAGGGCCAAAGAGATGGACAGAGTTCTAGTCCCCTGTATTACTGGAACATTTGGGTTGGAGGACTGAGACTGAAGTGGAAATTGAGCACCTGCACTTCCTGCTGTTTTCCCTAAGCTTGATTCAGGCCTCATGCCTTGCTGGAGTGCGGCAGCTCGTATGGCTAAGGCTTAAGTTTCTTTTTGTAGATTACCCAACATATGGGCTAGGTCAGCAAGTGTAACCTGATTTACTTCAATGGCGTTCGGGTGGAATATAAAGTGTGGGCTTCATGTTCTGTCAGATTTCTACTTACGTTTCCTCAGGAACACCATGCAAGGTTGTAAGGTCCCAACTTCCCTCAATCACTGATATACCCAACAGAGTCAAAGCAATACCAGTAAACCAGGGGAAGAAGCAAAAACAAGGAGGGAAGAAAATAAGTCCCACAATGTCACCCACCCATGGATTGGGCCAGAAAAACAGGAAAAATCCCTACCAAAAAAGAGATAGAATGTGTGAGTATGTAGATATTTTTAATAAGGAAAATATGTAATGTTAAAATACTTAAATCATTGCCTTTCTCCACTAAATGGTAGCAGGGTAGTTCAACTGGTTTTGTAGGCTTGCCTGCAAAAAGTAAAAGGCATGAAGCATGAAGGAAAAATAATATCAGAAGGGAGCTTGTTAACACCTACCTGAGACTACTAGAAATGACTCTTTGAAACAGGAATCTTGAACAGGAGACTACTCTTAAGCAGCATATCATTCTAAGTAAACATAGGTTGAGTATTTAACCAATGCTAAAAACTTCTCCTTGGAGTCAGGAGAAAAATGTCAGGGACTTCCTTCTTTCTTTCAGGAATGACCAGGTATAAGGAACGGAACAAAGGGGTTAAAAAAGGAAAAAACAAATCTCCGGGGACAAAGTTCCCAAAATCAGATAAGTGTACAATGTCAGAACAAATAACATACTCATGAGCAGTGCTAAGGTGCTGGTACCGTATTCACGGAAGGTACTGGTTGTTTCTTTTTCTTTTATTGATGCAGGGAAGAAAGCTACAGGACCATGAAAACAGACAAACCAGAATGCCTAAGGGTCCGGGAGAGTAGCCAGGAGACGTATGGAGAAGACACAATGATGATCGCGAAACCCAGCAGCGAACCAGAAGTACTCATTTTTACAATTGTAGCAAGAAGCGAATGTTGGTTTTAAATATCTATAGACAAAATTTTCTTTCGGACAATAGCACCACATCATTTAGTTTTGTGTCAAGTTATTTGTTTCTTTTCTATAAAATCACAGATTTTGGTTGTAAATGTAATGTATTTTATTTTTAATACAGCTCAAATTTGTCCTAATTTATGAGATGTAAACTACCTTAATTTCAAGGTGGAAAGTCTGTTATTTGTGTCAGTTGTGATGTTATCTCACTCATCATGGGTTCAATGATAAGGAGTTGATTTTGGTTGAGAGTCGTTGGTTTGCATGGCATTGAATATCTAGGTATCAGCGGACTCCATGTGATTTTGATTCCCTTGACTTGGTTACCCTTAGTTGGTAAGGTCTGTGTGAACTTCTCTATGCATATGCCTCAAATGTACAAAAGACTTTGGGGCAGATTTATGAGGCCGTTGCGCCTCTTTGCGCCGCAATTGCGTCACTTTATTTGACGCAACTGCGGCGCAAACAATGCACCCTATTTACAACGTGACGCATCTAGGAGATGCGTCACGTTGTAAAGCACTGCGCCATAAGGAGGCGTTCCTGCGCAGGGGGGGCGTTCCTGCGCAGGAACGCCTCCTGAAAGTGGCTGAGTGAAATCTATGAGATTTCACTCAGTCACTTTCAGGGCAATGCTGCGTCAAAACCCTGCGCCTGCTTGAAGCAGGCGTAGGTCTTGACGCAGCATTGTGCACATGGTGTACCCCCAAGTCTTGCTGGAGCTGCGTCGCGCTTGCGACGCAACTCCAGCAATGCACCACATTTCCGGCACAGATGCGTCACGCATCTGTGCCGTTTTTGCACCATGGTGCGCCGCATTATAAATGCGGCGCACCATGGGTGGCGGAGCTGTGGCGCACTGTGGCGCATGTTAACTGGCGCATCCCTGGGGATGCGCCAGTTAACATAAATCTTCCCCTATGTCTCATCTGTCATACAACAGCGTTTCCACGTCTGAGGCTAGTAGCCTTCTCCCTATGGTTTTATACAAAAGCATAGCTGCACTATGAATTTGTGTAGGCAGGTTGGTATGGCTGAATCTCTCACCACTACACACTTCTGGCTTTCTTACCCTCCTCTAATTCCTAACAGTGTTATTGTGATAGTATTGTTATGGTTGCCTAACAGTGTATTACCTCAGTTAGTTTGGTGATCCTTGCATGCAAAGAAGTTCTGGATCATCTAAGAAGTACATTAGGTGGTCAATGGGAATATTTTGCCACACCACACACACATCACCCGCTTTACACGCTCAGAAGTGTATTCATATAGAAAGTGGATGCCATTACATATCTTCTAATCACAGTTAGTAGACTTCCTAGAAGTTCATTTCACCATTACCCCTAACCTCAGAGATAATCAGCTGTCCACTGCTGGAACCCACCGACGTGCTGTGTGGACCTTACCTTTTGTTCATAATACATTATTGAACTGGAAATGTTGTCTGTGACTGTGGCTGCAAATATGTCCTGACAGATGACTGGCATCAACAATGGGGACATCATATCAGAACCTGAACTGTTAATCAAGAAGTAGCATCACAGATTAGTTGCACAATTAAACTTTTTTACCTTTTGTGACAGTGGTATGCAAATGGATACAGCAATGGCTTCTTCATGGCTAAATATTTGCAGTCTGTGACAAAGAATGGTAGAATTTGATGATTTTACCCTTACTATATGACCCTACTTTTGTGGTGAGAATGTATGGAAACTTTTAAAATGATGGGACAAGAGGTTTGAGTTTGTCATTGGCGGAAAGCTTATACTGCAACTGGGTTGTTGTGAATTTTCATGATTATCTTCTGTAGCTCCAAAGCTCTCTCTGCAGGGCATAATATGTCAGCTTTGATTATGTGAAGAATGTCTCCCTGATTGCCCACATGAGGTGGTAATCACCTGAGCCACACACCTTTTGGGTTAATGATCATTATATAATAATGTCCCTAGTTGTCTTTTTGAAGTTGTTACTTCTTTGTTTCATTCTTTCAATTGGGGTTTATTGGAATAAAACTTAGCAAAAGACAAAAAGAAAAAAATTATATAGTCACAGGAGACAGTCACGCTTTTGGTTGAGACTTCCTTGTTTTGGTATTGTAAGGTTCTGCCAGCAAAGCACAAAGCCTAGAACTGTATTTTTTACATAATTGTACATCAAGAAATATAACATATAACTAATATTTTGCATTCCTGGGCAAAACCAGAATGCTTACACCATGCCTCCCATACTGTCTAAAACTTGGTGGCGTAGCCTCTGTTTTAATAGTTAATTCTTAAGTCGTCCAGACTCACAGGACCCGATTTGTTTGGACACTATTCCAGAACCGATTCATTCGGGACAGTTTCCAAACAACATCGCAATCGCCCCCTTATTCTGCAGTCTGATGGTGTCCTGATTGCGGGTGTACTGAGAACCCCACCAGAGATGAAAAGGTTTTATACAAGATAAGCAGGGCTGCTTCCTAAATGGCTTTTTAAATTATGCAGCTGGTTTTGAAGATGGTTCGGGCTGACAGGGGAGCCAATAAAGTGCCATCGGGATAGGTGTGATGTAAACATATTTTTTCAGACCCTGAATGAGACATGTATGATGCACCGAAGGGTGCCAGTGTGGAGTATTACCATAATAAATGATAAAAGATTCCTTTCTGTCAATAACTGGGAGGAAGTTAGAAATGTTAGAACACCCACATACTTGCTTTCTTGTGCTGTAGACCCTATCTAGTAAGTTAAAGTAAACAAATCTAATGCTCCTATATCCATCTCTCTTGGATATAAGAGGCTTTCATACCAGTGTCTTACTCCTACATAAGAGCTACCTTCCAAAGCCCCAACCCTGTATTGTGCTCTTCGAACTTTGGATAGGTTTGTGCTATACAAGTATACTATAAAAGCGTGCATATATATTTCAATTATCAGTGTTTCAAAAGTGTACATTGTGCTGTTGCACAGTGTTCTGTAAATTGCAGAGAATGCCATTTTAAAAATACATTACCAAAGTAATCTATATCCATGGATGTGTAGTTTAACAGAACACAACTCTGTGCTGTATATTTTCCCCAGTGCTTGAGGCAACTGGAGAAAACAATGATGATTTAACAAGTTGCATTACAGATGTAGTTGATTGAACGCCAGCATTTTATAGTCACTCAGTCTCAAGATGTAAATCAGAATTCATTTCTTGAAGCCCTTACATACACAAACCTCCAGCAGGGCTCAGCTCTCCCAGAATGGATTGTTCCAAGAGAGTTTCCCCCTCTCACTAATCACTGAATCCTATTATGAGGATAGTCAGTGGTCAAAAGACCTCATCTCTAGCCTGTATTTAACTAGAGGATGTCCTATTTTCCGGATTACTTTTCCATTCAGATTGTCAATATATTATGCCTTTAAATTTGCGGAACTAGAGAACGGGGGTATCATCTGATTTAAAGAAGTTTGTGGGTGCAACTATATTTTTGAATTGATGACCTAATTGGCAACCCAGCTTTAGAATCAATATGTAAGAAAATAGTTATCATGTATGATCATGAAGCACGTGCTTGCTGTAGACTCAACAAATGAATTTAGATCTGACTATTGTAATGATTGATTCTGAAGACTAAATTGATGAAAACTGCAACTAGTTATCAAACTTAAGAACTTCAGAAATAATAAAAAAGTTGTGTATTCAAGAACGGTAAAGACTTTGATCCTATGACTTTGTGATCACCTTTAATCAGAAGGAAGCAGTGGCTGCTACTGGACCGGGGTGGTGAGGGGGGACAGGATTGTAACAAAAGAAAAGGTCTTGCCTTTAACGGCCGTCCACTGCAGCCGCCTCCCTCCGTCCTCCAACCTCTTCATCTTCCTGTCCTGGGTGGCAGCAGGAAGCACCCAGGCTCCCCAGCTCCTCTTAGCTAATCACAATGCTGCAATGCAGCGTAATGATTGGTCTGAGTGCTATGGATCGGCGCTCAGACTGGCACAGGTAGTCTGTGCATGTTCCTCACCAGGCTGTGTAATGCAGCCTAGAGGGGAACATGCAAAGTGAGCATGAACTGTTTGGTTGACCCAAGAGGGCCAGCCAAACAGTTCATGTGCACTTAGGAAGTGCACACCACTCCTCCACTGCTCTGGCAAGCCCTGCTCTTCACTGAAAGGAGGAGTGATTCCACTCCCCGCCGGGTGCACAGCTATAATGTTCTCGGTATCACAAAATATGCCACAAATTGAGTCATTTAAGTTCGTCTTCTTTATTTTCATCACAATAATCAATGTTTTGTTTCATTCTTCTTACTTTTACATATTTTTGCTCTGTCACAAGAGGGAACGCTTACAATTTAGCTGTATTCTAAATGAGGCAGAAATGCTAATCCAAGCCTTCTTCTGCGCCACGATAGCACATGTAAGTTTTGTTCATGTCCTTTAAAATTCATATACCCAATGCATTTCGGGCCTTTTTGTTTGGCCCTTCGTCAGGGGTTTTCTACAAGGCAAAATACATAATTAAATATATGTATTACTCAGTGCCACTGCATCTTAACTATTAATAAGACAAATACCAAAACAAAGCTGTTCCATAAACTAACGTTTTCCCGCTAGAACGTAACATACTGCTACACATTAACCTGAATACCTATACTCCCTTCGATGCCTTTCCCTCTTTATCTTCTTCCCATGTGCCCTGCAACCTTCTACACCAACAATCAATCTCCCCTTGTCTACCCTCCAAATTACTCCTTCCCATATACGCCTCTTTTCACATATCGATGTTCTATACTGCATTTTCCCCACTCTTTTTCGCCGTCGTTACATATGCGTGTGCGTACCTGTTTGCAAATTGCCTGCGTTCTCATGCTTTCATCAACTTCCTCACCAGACTGGCGTTAAACTCTTAAACTCCATACTATGAACCCGCCTCCCTGAGCCTGAAGTTATTCCCGCCCTTCTGTTACACCTGTATGAGATTAGTCCGTTTTTTTCACCGCGCTGCAGTTTCACCCTCCCCTCTTGATCACCGCCTACAAGACCCATAGTACAGTTCGTGTGACAATCTAGATGTCCGGCATCCTTCATCCTAACTAAAACATTCCGATATTCACCAACACATACTGTATTCAACATTATTACCCCGCCCTCCCTTAGATGTCATCTTCACGTTAGTCATTGCTTTAATATGCAATATGTTTGTTTTGTGTCCCCTAGGCTTTACATTTTCTGATTACAATAACACTAATGAAACATATATCGTTCTCTGTGTACCATGCTTAGTTCATGAATCTAATAAAGGTTGTTATGAACAACTGGTGAAACCATAGTCCTTCTCGTGACATTTTCCATCCTTTATCAAGTTTTATCAAGTTTCTACGATGGGTGCTCCGAGGTCTTTGGGCTGAAAAATGTCGAACTGCACTGGATGAGTTTTACGGTGCACACCTTCTTTTCTTCCAATTTTATGGTTTTTAATCTTTTTTGTTGTCTTCTATCGCGTGCAACTCCCCGGAAAACGCGGACAGCCCTGCCGCGCTGTTTAAATGAAACACACTGAAAGGAGGAGTGATTCCACCGTGAATCACTCCTCCTTTCAGTGTGTTTCATTTAAACAGCGCGGCAGGGCTGTCCGCGTTTTCCGGGGAGTTGCACGCGATAGAAGACAACAAAAAAGATTAAAAACCATAAAATTGGAAGAAAAGAAGGTGTGCACCGTAAAACTCATCCAGTGCAGTTCGACATTTTTCAGCCCAAAGACCTCGGAGCACCCATCGTAGAAACTTGATAAAACTTGATAAAGGATGGAAAATGTCACGAGAAGGACTATGGTTTCACCAGTTGTTCATAACAACCTTTATTAGATTCATGAACTAAGCATGGTACACAGAGAACGATATATGTTTCATTAGTGTTATTGTAATCAGAAAATGTAAAGCCTAGGGGACACAAAACAAACATATTGCATATTAAAGCAATGACTAACGTGAAGATGACATCTAAGGGAGGGCGGGGTAATAATGTTGAATACAGTATGTGTTGGTGAATATCGGAATGTTTTAGTTAGGATGAAGGATGCCGGACATCTAGATTGTCACACGAACTGTACTATGGGTCTTGTAGGCGGTGATCAAGAGGGGAGGGTGAAACTGCAGCGCGGTGAAAAAAACGGACTAATCTCATACAGGTGTAACAGAAGGGCGGGAATAACTTCAGGCTCAGGGAGGCGGGTTCATAGTATGGAGTTTAAGAGTTTGACGCCAGTCTGGTGAGGAAGTTGATGAAAGCATGAGAACGCAGGCAATTTGCAAACAGGTACGCACACGCATATGTAACGACGGCGAAAAAGAGTGGGGAAAATGCAGTATAGAACATCGATATGTGAAAAGAGGCGTATATGGGAAGGAGTAATTTGGAGGGTAGACAAGGGGAGATTGATTGTTGGTGTAGAAGGTTGCAGGGCACATGGGAAGAAGATAAAGAGGGAAAGGCATCAAAGGGAGTATAGGTATTCAGGTTAATGTGTAGCAGTATGTTACGTTCTAGCGGGAAAACGTTAGTTTATGGAACAGCTTTGTTTTGGTATTTGTCTTATTAATAGTTAAGATGCAGTGGCACTGAGTAATACATATATTTAATTATGTATTTTGCATTGTAGAAAACCCCTGACGAAGGGCCAAACAAAAAGGCCCGAAATGCATTGGGTATATGAATTTTAAAGGACATGAACAAAACTTACATGTGCTATCGTGGCGCAGAAGAAGGCTTGGATTAGCATTTCTGCCTCATTTAGAATACAGCTAAATTGTAAGCGTTCCCTCTTGTGACAGAGCAAAAATATGTAAAAGTAAGAAGAATGAAACAAAACATTGATTATTGTGATGAAAATAAAGAAGACGAACTTAAATGACTCAATTTGTGGCATATTTTGTGATACCGAGAACATTATAGCTGTGCACCCGGCGGGGAGTGGAATCACTCCTCCTTTCAGTGTGTTTCATTTAAACAGCGCGGCAGGGCTGTCCGCGTTTTCCGGGGAGTTGCACGCGATAGAAGACAACAAAAAAGATTAAAAACCATAAAATTGGAAGAAAAGAAGGTGTGCACCGTAAAACTCATCCAGTGAAGCCCTGCTCTTCCCCACCACTGACTTCAATAGGGAAAATCAGGTAATGGCAGGAGCCGTCACAACAGGTTCAGTATTGGCAGAGCGGGTCTTGGTGCTTGTAGCAGAGCTGGGGACACTGGTGCAGCAGTGAATATAGACACTCGCTCCCAGCTGGGAGATCCCAAATCTGCGCTTGCTGCGGTCAGGTAGGGCCAGTGGGCTGCTCCGTTCCTATGGCTCTGAAACATATGTTCCTGGGCTTCTGATGGCTGATGCACTGATTAATGCAATATGCGAAGACTGGCGTCATAAGGGTGACTCTCCAGCCTCTCCTACTGCGAATACAAGACCCTGAGCAATTGTACAGCAGGGGAGTGGCCCCTCCTTGGTCGATTGCAGTAATATTGAAGCAGTGTTTTTGGATGCTGGGAGAGAGGGAGAAAGAGAAAGTCATGGAGTACAAATGCAGCCAGAACTAGGTGACTGCCACCCAATCCGTGTCAACTCAAGTATAGTCTCACCTATTGCTCTCTGTTAACAATCTAAACATTGTGACCTCCAGCGACGTGGACTCTCACTCTCAAAATAATACTACTTTGGGCCTTGAATGTCAAAGCAAACAAAACAAACTGTGTTGCCTAGCAGTAATCCTGGGTTAAAACTATCTGCTGGTTCTGCGCACAGTCATCCTGCCAATGCTCTTCTGGATACTCAAGGTGGTGCCCCGTTGGGGTCCGAAGCTATGTTAGTGAATGCAACTGGTGAGGTTTTTGAAACTGATGACGTCTTGGTATCAGACACATCTAAGGGGCGCTCCCAATGGCATTCGAGGGGGGTGACTTATTAACATCTTCTCGCCCCTATGCAAGCTCAATGGCCTTGCCAACAGTCCAGGCGGCAAGTCCCAAAGGGAATTTGGGCAGAAACTTTGAGATAAATGGGGCTGTACCTGCCTCGCAATACCAACAGCATCCAGTTACTCACATGAAAGGCCATCCTCTAGTCTCTCACACTATCTGGAGCATGAGGTGCATGCAGTGCACTCTCTATCCACAATTCTGTAGGTGCTATCCATTCAGAGAGCTGAGGCACAGGAATACTACCTCCAAGCCAAAGCTGATTATTCAGAGATCAAACAAGCACTTCTGGATGTCACCTCTAAGTTCGCCTCACTGTCCTCAGATGTCACGGACTTGCAGGAACGGGTTGCAGCAGCCGAAGTAGTCAACACCACTACTACAAAATTTGCGAAAACATTTGAGAATCGGATGGCATTTCTACATTCTAAAGTTAAGGACCTTGAAAACCACCAACAGTGGCATAACTTAGGCTTCTTTGGCATACCTGAAGGCAGAGACATAGTCAATCTATTTCAGCAGGCGTTTCCAGATCTGACTGACTGCGATATGGACTCACAAGTCCAGTGGGCACATCTAATACCTCTTGCTCTTACACAATGTAATCCAGCCAAGCCATCTTGTTCACACCCAATTCTGGTATTCTTGGGTAACTTCCTGCTGCATCAAGCAATACATGTTAAAACCCATCCTTCTACTCCAGTCAAATTATACTTGATTATCATGTTTGTGTGTTCAGATCTATGTAAGTCTACAATGGACAAGTGATGGAAGCTCAGCCAGTTAATTGATCCCTTCAAATCAGTCTGCTCACAAGTGTTTCTTCAGGAACCAGCACGTCTGAAGATCATCAGAAATGGACAATCGATTTTCTTTTACACTGAGCATGATGCTCGACAAGCACTTTTAACATGGCAGGCTGAATCCACTGGCTAAAATATATCAAGGGGCAGTTATGTAAAACGATATTTGACTATGAGCACAGTGTTGCTCATTTTTTGTTCTTTCTTTGTGCCCTATCTCTCATATTCTGGTGAATCTGCATTTTTTCCCTTTCCCTTTCCCTTTCTCTTTTCTTTTTTGTCTTCTCTTACATTCTAGTAGGGGTTGTGGAGGTGGGACAGTGGGCAGTGGGTTGTCGGGGGGGTTGTTCTCCAGTGGTTGACGTTCAACGACAGTGGGATAAGGGGATGATTCCTTTCTGTCGGCACTGAGAGGAGGGTGCAGACAGGGTTGGGGGTTGTTTTGTCTGATAGCGGCTTTGCATTATGCTTGAGGGTTGGGGTGGGACGGAGTCAGGGTGGGACGGGGTTTAAGAGCCAATCATTAGTTGGAAATGTAGGTTTAGAACATAAGGCGCTTGAAGAGGGAGTCAGGCTGGAGGCGACTGAATACAAACTATGTAATGTCTGACTTGAAATATATGTGGTAGAATGTCGCAGGATTGAATCAAGCTGGGAAACAGCGACTAAACGGAGAGGAACTCCGTGCATTTAAGCCACATTTACTTGACTTAACCGAGACTCACCTTGCATATAAGGACGGATCACTGGAAAGAGGAGTTGGCTTAACGGGTAGAGCGGTCAACCTCGGACCTGGGTTACCAGGTTCGAGTTTCGGCAATGACGCTGAACATCCTGTGATTGTGGGCAAATCACTTAACACCATCGGTGCGGTGCAGATTTACCCTGTGCGCTGACCATCATAGATTACCATTGTTCATGACGAGCTCAGCTGGTCACGAGTGTACGAGAGGTGTACCTCATGACGAGCTGAGCTCGTCATGAGCATCGAAGGGGTTAATCTCCCCGTGCCTAACATCAAAATGAATGTGTTCTCAGTGTCAGTTTCAAAGCTTTATTTGATTATTTAAAAAGAACAATCATAAAAGCGTACAAAATATATACATATACATTCATACTATTAAGCTCTGATACAATTGCCACTTAAGAATCGACAGGATAAATCGTTAACATGTTAAAAAGGTAACAAACATGATGCAGCTCGATAACTGAATATAACAGGATGATTAAAACACCATACTTTTCCTAGCAGCCATAGATTTCAGGATATACATAGCTGTAAAAAACAGATATCAGGATCATCTAAGGAGAACAGCAGCCTCATTGCAGATTTTACTGTTGTTATTGCCTTTTTCATAAATAAAGGTTTTAAATAGGCAATACGAAGGTGCTTATAGAGATCACACAGAAGTAAAAAGTGAACAGTACTCTGTTTAGTGACTCCATCACATGGACAAGATATAGAGGGATGCTTTTTCATGTGGCGAAACGCCACCAAATGGTGAACGATTCCAAGTCCTAATCTTATAAGAAAAAATTGATGGGATGGTCTGGTGACTACCTTTAAATATTTAGAAAAGCCAGAAGTGCCCCCGTTGAAGTAGTAGTACTGAGAGATAGATAACAGCATAGTAGCGTCTCTATGTGCTAGGGCTTTCTTATGCAAATAAAGACACTTAAGCTCTTTCTTTGGGATGTCGGAAAAACTCTCAGGATCATCAAGGAGGTTTAATTTAAATAAATCCCTGGCAGTTGTCACAACGTAATTAATCCATGGGATCAGTGAGCTTTTATCTAGGCGAAGACAATCATGAATGATACTCCTCGTGAAACTAGTTTCTTTCTTCTGCCAGATTGCTCTCCACACCATTAATGGTCTTAGACTGATTAAATCTGATAAAAACTCCAGGTCCAATTCCTGGTGTGTTATCACATTGGAAGTTGACATAGGCAAGCATAACAATTTTTTTATAAAGCAGTTTTCTTCCATTTGCAAATCTCCGTGGCGACAATACCCCCAAACACCAGATCTGTAGAGCGCAATTGCAACACATCTACAACGATATATGTGTAACATATCATAGATACGACGGTCCCCAAGCTTATTGGCAAATTTAAAAACTCAATAAGCACTTTTGGACATCTTAGCTTTTACATTGGATATCTCCTGAGACCACATACCATTATTACTAAGGGGCCGATTCCAAATCGGGAAAAAATGCTCCAAATAGCTGTTCGGAGAGTTTTTCCCATACGAATCGTACCCTGCAACGTCCCCCGTACGTACGGTGAAGTACGATTCGTACCAGGAGCCGTACTCCGTACGAGTTGTACAGAGACCGTACGACTCTAATCTCCGCACGATTCTCCATCGGAATCCGCTGTACGCGACATCTGTACGGTTCACGGCTGGTTTTTACGACCCAGCAAGTACGATACATGTCGGGTACGCATCGTACAACCCTTTTTCTACTGGAGCTGATAACAGCCGTAAAAGCAGAGTTTGTGCCGAAACAGGTATGGAACGGCCCCTCCTGGGTATGGTGTGTACCCCACATGATCGCAGGGGTACGCACTGTACCCCTGCGATCATGGGGGGTGCGAGCCGTACCCCATGTATGATCGGTTTACGAGCCGTACCCCATGTACGATCGGTGTACGAGCCGTACCCCATGTATGATCGGTGTACGAGCCGTACCCCATGTACGATCGGTGTACAAGCCTTACCCCATGGATGATCGTTGTACGAGCTGTACCCCATGTATGATCGATGTACGAGCCATTCGAATGGTGTACCCATCGTACATGGGGTACAGCTCGTACACCGATCGTACATGGGGTACGGCTTGTACACCCCATGATCGCAGGGGTATGCTGCGTACCCCTGCGATCATGGGGTGTATGGAGTGTATGGCGTGTATGTGTTTGTGTGCTTTTCCGTACGACTCGCCCTTACCTGACGTGGACCGTACGAATCACGTCCTTATACCCCGGTCCGTATCGTACTCGTCGGGTCGTACAGCATGTGTACGAGTCGTACAGCATGTGTACGAGTCGTACGGTTCACGGTTTCAGCCTTGCAATACGTACGGATCGCGACGATTCAGACAGATTCCCGGAATACGGATCGTACTACGCGACTCGGACGGACGGGTATGATTCGTACGGAGAGGGCTCCGGATACAAATCGTACAGACGATTTTTTACCCGAATCGGAATCGACCCCTAAATGTTACACCCAGATAACAAAATTTGTTTACGACTTCTATTTTTTGACCCTCTATATGAAAAGGTTTCAACTTCCTAATTTTCTTTTCACAAGACATGATGAATGTTTTAGTCTTATTAATTTTCAGTTTTCTTTCCTTGATGAAACCCACAAACTTATCCATTAATCTCTGCAAGCCACGAGGGGTTCTTGATAAAAGCACTGAGTCATCGGCATAGAGCAGAACGGGAACAGCCTGACCGTGTACTTGCGGGGCATCGGAATTAACCTGCTTAAGCTCGGTGTCTATTGCATTAATAAACAGGGAGAAAAGAAGGGGCGCAAGGACACAGACTTGTCTTATACCTAAGTTAACACTAATACAATCAGTGCATTCCTCGCCCTGGCCATATCTTATACGGGCGGATAGTTTAGAATATAATCTGGTCAGGAAATGAATGATCCCTGCAGGGGCACCTTGTTCTAATAGGGTTGACCATAGTAGCGCGTGATCGACAAGATCAAACGCGCTGCTTAGGTCTGCGAAGCAGAGAAAGAGCGAACCCTGCTTAGCACGAGTATACTTCCCTATTATAAGATCTAAATTTATACATTGTTCTACGGTTCCCAAACCCTTTCGGAATCCAAATTGGGACCGTGCAAGGATACCACTACCCTCGGCCTACTCTTCTAGCCTGGCCAACAGCACCCGACTCATTGTTTTGAGTGATGAATCTAAAAGGGAGATAGGGCGGTAATTTTTTGCATCCAACCTATCCCCCTTTTTATATATCGGAATAATTACAGATTCACCCCAAGTATGCGGGGTGCTTTCCATAACTGCCGCATTAAAAACCTTGGTCAGGACAGGGCCTCACAGTGTTGTATCTGCCTTGTACAAATCAATGGGCACCCCATCAGGGCCAGGAGCTTTCGCTCCCTTACTACACCTGATGGCAAGATCTACCTCCGGTACAGTAATGTTTAGGGGGACTATTGGCCATGGGTCAGCCTCTCCCATTGGTGGATCCACCACCCTCTCTGGGTTAAAAATGCTAGCAAAGTGTAAAAGCCCAAAATCCTTGCTAACTTGAGCAGTGAGGACTGGGGTGTTATCACTCTTAAGGAGAGGACAATTAACCGTATCCCAGAAAAGTTTACAATAATCGACCTGTCCCTGGGCCTACTAGATAGAGCCTTCTTGAACTTCTGCAGTGACTCTGTACACAGGGAGTCAAACCAACCTATCCTTGGTTTCCAGTTAGGATGCTTAGAAGTGGTCATAGAGTTTTCAATTATAGCAATAATCCTATTAAAACTAGTCAATATGCCCTGAGGATCTGCACTCCCATCCAGACAGAGATGCAGGTTGGGCAAGCAAGCCACCACAATTTTAGTCAGCAGCTTTTCCGAGTTATCTCCCTTCCACTTTATCCTATGGCCATTTGGTCTACATGGGACAATATCAGTAACCACAGTTTTAGCTGTTAATCCTTTATTACCCCAAATAAGTAATATTACTGTGACACAATTATGGACGCTGACCGCAAGATCCAATACGAGCGGAGTGTCGCAATACTTACAAATATCATCTGAGACCAACAAGTGGTCAATGATCGTGGCAGCATTACTCCCTGTAAAGGTAGGGACGGGGTTTCCTTCTCTATCCCTTGCAGTCTGTAACAGAACCAAGTCGTATTTTGCCAAGGCAGAGTTCAGTGACTCTCAATAGGTACTATGTATAAAATGGGTACAACCCTCTCCTCTATCATCATTTATCCCCCACAGCTTAGTTAGTGTAGGGGACACAGAGGGATATTAAAATCCCCACCCCAAATAAATACAAAATTAACACAGTTAGCCCGACAGATCCTATCCAGGGCCTTCTCTACTTCGGTAACTGCAGTCAATCGTAAAGAGTCAGGCATATTATTATAATAGTTAATCAGCAAAATATTACGGCCATTTTTATGCCTCAGCCATAACAATTGGGAATGACTTCCAACCATTACATATTTTATAACTTGCACTGGGAAGTTAACAGAAAGCAAAATGAGTAGACCACCTTTGGCTCTGCCCATATTCAAACCCTGTGCCGGTAGGTTAAAGGAGACATATCCTTCATAACTGATGTTGTCTACACTCCACGTCTCTTGAAGACATAAAATGTTATAATTTTCCACAAATTCTCTCCATCCCAGAGCGCCCAGTTTACTATTCCACCCTGCAATATTCCAGCTGGCTAAATTGTACCCTCGCATACCTTTTTCTGTCCCTAGCTCAGGGGTATCACCCCTATCCCTGGGTGTAACATCTACAACCCCTGCATATACCAAATTGGGGGCCAAACTACTACATCCCTGCTTATGGGAATGACAAGGGCTGTTTGTCTCTCCATGGTCCACGTTTTCGTGCAACCCTATGCCCTTATCACCGACAGGTCCGCAATCCTCAAAGGTATTAGGTTGCACACAATCTAACAACTCTAGAGGGTCCAGGGGTACTCCTTCTGCCCCCTCCTGGTCCTTGGGGTTTCCTATTTCATAAGTAGGATGATACAGTCAGTCTACTGCCTCTAGGCAGCTGAAACGGTTATAATTGAAAAAAGTATCCAGGATATACATGGGGCCGGTCTACCCCATGTCCCCCTATTCCCGCCCCTCCTTTCTACTCTTGTCAATTCATTAGGCCTCCCCATAACTTCCCCTGCATAATGTGGAGGATAGAAGTAAGTTAATGGTAATGTCTGTATAGTTGCATCCAACACTTGATTGGGCCATGCACATATATGGGAGACAGTTCTAGGGTCTCTAAAGGAGACCACTATACAATCCCCTTTTATGTTTTTAGTCGTTCTACCTATCTAGGGGACCCTCCTTACCATTACAATCTCACTCGAGCTTTGAGGGAGCAAAGGTCTGTTTAGGTTAAGCCAGCTAGTTACCTTATTTTAAGTGCAGCAAAAGGTTCCTTCGCATGCTCTCTAAAAGCTGGAACTCCCGCCAGAAGGACCACTAAGGGGTTAGCTTCTGGGGGCAGGTCCGGTGTTAATAATCTCCCCTTCATGTTGTTATCCGCTTGCACCTCTTCTTTATGTGGATCATCTGGCTTTGTAGATATAACCTGAGCTGCCGCTGGGGGCCCAGCAGCTGTATCGCTGCAAAGCTGGGACACAGCGGCAGCTGGGATTGTACTCACAGGTTTATCAACTGGGACAGGTAAAACTACTTGTGCATCATTGCCAGACCTCTGGGTCTTGGAGGGGGAGGTAAGGAGATACTATGTAAAGAAGGGGACCTAGAGAGTCCACTGATCGTGGTGGAATTAATGGTATCCTCTGCTATACTTACTATATCTGGCTCTACTAGTATAGAACCAGATCCGGTACATTGGGCAGCTGTTAAATCAGGTAAATCTGGGTCAGGAGAAGCAACA
The DNA here is from genome assembly GCF_964263255.1 of Lissotriton vulgaris. Lineage (NCBI taxonomy): Eukaryota > Metazoa > Chordata > Amphibia > Caudata > Salamandridae > Lissotriton > Lissotriton vulgaris. The sequence continues at coordinate 522,594,492 of NC_141696.1, forward strand.
GCCCCTATGACGCCTAAAGACGAACGCTTACCTGTCACTAAATCTAGGAAAAGTCTTTTTTCTGTCAGGGATATTTCTTTTTCTAGGATTGCCGTTGCACACGTTACAAATTGGTCCATCATGCCAGTGACTGCCCCGTCAGTGGTCATAAGTGTCACCTTTCTCCCCTTTCCTGAGCGGAGAACCATAATACCGGGGATAAACAATGACAGAATATACCTCTAACTATAAGATACAATGCCTACCCAAACTTTAAACAGACGGGGCCCGGCCCGGCCCGGCCTCTACCATCCTCGGATGGCCACAGACGGCCCGCCCTTTGCCCGGGTTCATCCCGGTCTTCATCCCACGCGCGTCCCGCGTACCACGGGAGTGTCCAATGTTATATAGGAGGCAAGGGGGCGGGAAGAGGACCCAACTGCACTGGATGATAATGCGCACAGACTGCTGGTCCTCGTAGTCCCACTCCTTTGGCAGATTGAATGTTGCTGCAGGTGTTATCCCCAAATCGGCAAAAGCAAGAGTCAAGACTCAGGAGACACCACGAACCAGAATGAAGTCCCGCTTTGCTCCTCGTTAGAAAGAATCCACACGGGGAAGTGACAGCAAGAGATCACGGCTGCGAGCGGCTCCCGCGAAGCGGGGGCGCGAGCTGTTAAGAGCCACAGGGCAAGGGGGCAGAAAGAGGACCCAGGTGCGCTGGATGATAATGCGCACAGACTGCTGGTCCTCGCAGTCCCACTCCTCTGGCAGATTAAATTTTGCTGCAGGTGTTGGCCCCAAATCAGCAAAAGCACGAGTCAAGAGTCAGGAGACACCACGAACCAGAATGAAGTCCCGCTTTGCTCTTCGTTAGAAAGAATCCACAGCAAGAGACCATGGCTACGAATGTGTTCTCATGTAATGCAACTGGCGCTATGTAAAGTGCTCTGATACCCGATTCAGGTCAAGTTTGCGCTATATAAAACTCTGAAAAAAAACAACAACAAAAAAACTGCTGAGACAACTTGGGTATGACACATTAATAGGCACTTTACAAGTTGTTTCTATCCATGGGGTTACTATATTGAAGGTTAGGAATTTTTCAGTTACTGTTTTATGAACATTAGTTGATACTAAGGGTAGGTGGGCAATAATTCAATTGTTGATAGCATGGCGTAAGTCTACGATCTGTGTAGTGTATGGTCCTAACTCAGAATGTCCTGATGTTTATGAATATTGAGTTCTGAATTACTGGGGGGAGGGGCGGGGACTTCAACTGCATCATGGATAGCAAAATAGATACAACCAGTAGTAAAATACGGGCCAGAGTGTTTAAGACTAGGGCAGCTTTGTTGGCATTATTACACATACATCAGCTTGATGATGCCTGGAGGACACTATTCCAAATGCTCCCAGGGTATATGTTCTACTCTCACATGCACAAACAGTATTCTCAAATCGGCATGAGTTTTATCAAGAGGTCACTGTTGGAACATGCCTGCATAGAAGTATGTACTAAAATTACATCGGACCATAACCCAGTAGTACTAACATTACAGAAACAACTTGGTGTCAGAAAGGAGCCTCAGGAATTTTCCTTTCCCAGACACTTACTTGTATATGGTTCACATAGGAGCTGCATTAAGAGAGTATTTAAACAATAATCTGTGTGTCGCTAGCATTTCAATACTTTGGCACTGCATGAACGCATTTGTTATGGGGGCGACTCTTTTGTTTGTTCTAGCACAAAATAGGAGGGTGCTTACATTGGCAGAACAGGATCGTCTTGACTAATAAGACCTGCTAGGGCGATTGGTGCAAGGGACCCAATGGAGCAGCTAATATACCTTTGGCTTTTGAAGGCTCTGTCTAAAATCAATAGAGGGCCAACAGATAAAATTGCTTTTAACTACCATAAGCACAAAACTTTAGAGTATGAGTAAGCGGGTATGCGGGGCGGGTGCCTGGTGGTTCAAATTGCCAATCAGAAGGATAGGTCTAATATCAAATTGATTTAAGGAGATGGTGGTTTGCCCTTCACCCAGCCACAGGATATAGCAGTACTACTATAAACAACAAGGGAACCCGCTAGGTAGGCAAGGACCTGAGGTATCAATTTTACAAAAACAATGGCCCTTGACACAAAGATAGAGGGGTGAAATAATTATAGGCCACAATGTGCACTATAATGACAAAAAAAGTCCAGCCGGACTTGCAAAATTTATTCAATAATTCAAATAACCAATTGGAGAGAAGCAATAAAACAGTGGGACACAGTCCTGTATCCTCAAAGCTTACACAAACTAAAGGACAATACAAACATATACAGATACATCAGGCATGTAAACAGAAAATGGAGCAAGAAGGGGACTCCGTAATACACTTGCTTCACATATGTGGGGAACAAAACATATTATGCACATAATAGTGAACTAGTGTTAAGCCCACATCTCATGTCGACGGCGTTTCGATCCTTTCATAGATAGTGGATCATCATCAGGACTACCATTGTTTGCCTGATAAAAGCCTGCAAGAACGTGAACAGGGGGAACATATAACACGGAATTAATTACTGTGTATCACTTAAAATACATCTAGAGTTCAAAACTCATACCATGCTCTTATGGTGTTGCTAGTTCATACTCATGTGAAAAGTGTCAAGCACTCTGTGCTGAGCATACACGGCGCAATGTGCTAAAAATTCATGCGAGAAGAACAGGGTGTACGTATTGATTGTGACTCACTGTGCAAGAGAGCATGCCAATGGTGTGAATTACTGAATTGGCGTGGGGGAAAAATAAGGGTCAAATGTAATTACATCAAGGCGGTGAATTGAATAATTCCACGGTACTTGGGCGGACTGGGTCACGGCTAATTAGTCGGGGTGCGCCAGGGCACTGGGACCTAGAAAGGATGGCAATGTCATGGGCACATTCACGAGCTGTACCATGTACTAGTGACCCTTAAAGAAATTCCATTTAGGTTATGGATACACAACCTGTGATTGAGGCAGCGCTTACCTGAGGCAAGAGATGGAGCAGCTGTGCATTTAACATAGAATTGCTGCAACTGGAGACGAAGTATTTCGAGGGTTGCTGCGTGTAACTTGAACTGAGATATCAGGGGGGCAGGCAGCTGTGTGCAGATCATAGATTGCTTGCGTAGGAACCGGGATGTCCTACGGTCTGCAGCATGGATATCATGGATACCTAGCGTAATAAGGGGTAGGGGTTAGAGGAGTCGGCGCCACGGGAGGGTACAGTATGTGCGCTTGGACCGTGCACACTTACCAAGGAGGTAGCGCTAGAAGGGTTAATGCCTGGTTACTTCAAGGTAGTTGAAGAGTAGCGCTGTTAGGAGTTAGGTGTAGGGTCGTGATTAGGTATCCAGAATAAAGGTGGACCTAAGGGTTGAAGGGAGTGACAAAATAAGGCTGCTGCCATGGAGATCACATGCGGCGCAAGGAAGAAGTAGTCTTACCTTTAACTACAGCATGGGATTGCGCTGAGTCGGTGCCTGGAGGGGAGAATTAATACAAAAACTTAACGGACCGTGGGCTACCTCTCGGTGGAATGAGAGGGAGCGGGCGGAAGAGCAAGGCTTACCTTCGTCCGTAATAGAACGCCGGGGAAACGTCCCGGTGCACAGTCGCGCCGTGGAACAAGGGGAAGTGGGCAGTTACACCGGATATAGTTGAGTCGGCCATATTGGCGTGGGAATAGGTCGAATCGATCCGCCATCTTAGAAGGGGTAAAATAACCGAGGTGTGCTCCAGGGTGAAGGGGCGCTCGCCATAAGCTTACCTCCAACCGGCAAGACGTGAGCTAAGGGAACCTAATGTGATTTAAGGTGATTAAGAGTGAATTAAATAAATACATCAGTGAGGTGCCAGAGCATGCAGGCGCATTACATTAAAAGGTCAAGTCCATATAAACATAATAACAGAGGGGTGAAGGACACAACCCTGTAATTATCAACGGCCCAGACAATAATTATCCCATTCTGGAGGCAGGGAACCAAAGCCTCTAGTGTTGTAGCAGTACACTTCTAAGAGTGATCATTTACAAGAGTGAAGTCCAATCCTCGGTGCGGTTCAGGCCACTGTGGATACTATCAAAAAGAAGAATCATTTTCAGTTCCTCTTTATTGAGCAAAAGTCCGATATCTCCTCCTCGTGGTGGCAGTTTCACACTCCTCAGGACAGTCCATTTTAGTTCATTGTCTGAGTGTCCTTTTGCACAAAAATGATCCACCAAGGGGGCGTTAGGAGTTTTACAGCGAATTCTGCTGCGGTGTTGGCCAATTCTTGTCTTGACTTTCTGCCTTGTTTGGCCAATATATACAAGCTTACAGGGACATTGGATTAGATAAATAACATCAGTACTGTTACAATTCGTGAAGTTTCTGCATTCAATAGTGACTGTATTAAACACAAAGGATTTCCCCTCAATAGTGAGTTCGCAAACATTGCATGAGCCACATTTTGCATGTCCTACCAGCGGAGTTTGAGTCCATAAGGCATCAATAGTACTCAGATTTGGGGGGCTAGGAAGGGCAGCACGGACCAAATGGTCTTTTAAGTTGGAGCTCTTTTTATATGCAAATAGTGGCCGATCAAATTGCAGGGTGCCTGCATTGAGAATGGGCCAGTGCTTCAGTATGCTTTTTTTGAGCTCGTTGGATGATGGAGAAAAGGTAGTGACACAGGCCAGTCTTGTAGTGGATTCCTTATTTTTAGGGGATAGAAGTGCTTCCCTGGGGCAGTACCAAGCACGTTTGACAGATGTTCTTACCAGTCTATTCGGGTACCCTCTTTGTTTGAGTTTGGTAGACAAAATAGCAGCTTCTCTAAAATAGTCCTCCTTAGCATAGCAATTCCTTCTAATACGGAGGAACTGGGAGTAAGGTAGAGAATCTCTCAAGGCTCTAGGGTGATTACTGTTGTAGGCTAGAAGTGTGTTCCTCTCTGTGGGTTTACGGTGTAACTTGGTATACAGATGGCCATCCAGGTGGTATATATTAAGGTCCAGAAAGGGGATGGATTCTGTTTCAATGGTACTGGTAAATGTGAGCCCACAGCAATTACTATTTAACCAATGGATAAACTGATTTAAGTTGGCCACATCACTGTTCCAAATTAAAAAGATGTCGTCAATATAACGCTTCCAAATAACAATGTCAGATGAAAAGGGGTTAGAGGTTGTTAAGATGGTATTGGACTCTATTTGGTCCATGAATAGTATAGCCAGGTTGGGGGCAAAAATAGCCCCCATAGACGTGCCCTTGACCTGTTGGAAGTATTGTTGATCAAAGGAAAAGAAATTCTTAGTTAAACAAATTTCCAATAGTTGGAGTATAAATACTGTGGGCATCCGATGTGGTCTTGGTCTGGTATCTAAGATGTCCCGGATGCCTCCAGAATGGGATAATTATTGTCTGGGCCGTTGATAATTACAGGGTTGTGTCCTTCACCCCTCTGTTATCATGTTTATATGGACTTGACCTTTTAATGTAATGCGCCTGCATGCTCTGGCACCTCACTGATGTATTTATTTAATTCACTCTTAATCACCTTAAATCACATTAGGTTCCCTTAGCTCACGTCTTGCCGGTTGGAGGTAAGCTTATGGCGAGCGCCCCTTCACCCTGGAGCACACCTCGGTTATTTTACCCCTTCTAAGATGGCGGATCGATTCGACCTATTCCCACGCCAATATGGCCGACTCAACTATATCCGGTGTAACTGCCCACTTCCCCTTGTTCCACGGCGCGACTGTGCACCGGGACGTTTCCCCGGCGTTCTATTACGGACAAAGGTAAGCCTTGCTCTTCCGCCCGCTCCCTCTCATTCCACCGAGAGGTAGCCCACGGTCCGTTAAGTTTTTGTATTAATTCTCCCCTCCAGGCACCGACTCAGCGCAATCCCATGCTGTAGTTAAAGGTAAGACTACTTCTTCCTTGCGCCGCATGTGATCTCCATGGCAGCAGCCTTATTTTGTCACTCCCTTCAACCCTTAGGTCCACCTTTATTCTGGATACCTAATCACGACCCTACACCTAACTCCTAACAGCGCTACTCTTCAACTACCTTGAAGTAACCAGGCATTAACCCTTCTAGCGCTACCTCCTTGGTAAGTGTGCACGGTCCAAGCGCACATACTGTACCCTCCCGTGGCGCCGACTCCTCTAACCCCTACCCCTTATTACGCTAGGTATCCATGATATCCATGCTGCAGACCGTAGGACATCCCGGTTCCTACGCAAGCAATCTATGATCTGCACACAGCTGCCTGCCCCCCTGATATCTCAGTTCAAGTTACACGCAGCAACCCTCGAAATACTTCGTCTCCAGTTGCAGCAATTCTATGTTAAATGCACAGCTGCTCCATCTCTTGCCTCAGGTAAGCGCTGCCTCAATCACAGGTTGTGTATCCATAACCTAAATGGAATTTCTTTAAGGGTCACTAGTACATGGTACAGCTCGTGAATGTGCCCATGACATTGCCATCCTTTCTAGGTCCCAGTGCCCTGGCGCACCCCGACTAATTAGCCGTGACCCAGTCCGCCCAAGTACCGTGGAATTATTCAATTCACCGCCTTGATGTAATTACATTTGACCCTTATTTTTCCCCCACGCCAATTCAGTAATTCACACCATTGGCATGCTCTCTTGCACAGTGAGTCACAATCAATACGTACACCCTGTTCTTCTCGCATGAATTTTTAGCACATTGCGCCGTGTATGCTCAGCACAGAGTGCTTGACACTTTTCACATGAGTATGAACTAGCAACACCATAAGAGCATGGTATGAGTTTTGAACTCTAGATGTATTTTAAGTGATACACAGTAATTAATTCCGTGTTATATGTTCCCCCTGTTCACGTTCTTGCAGGCTTTTATCAGGCAAACAATGGTAGTCCTGATGATGATCCACTATCTATGAAAGGATCGAAACGCCGTCGACATGAGATGTGGGCTTAACACTAGTTCACTATTATGTGCATAATATGTTTTGTTCCCCACATATGTGAAGCAAGTGTATTACGGAGTCCCCTTCTTGCTCCATTTTCTGTTTACATGCCTGATGTATCTGTATATGTTTGTATTGTCCTTTAGTTTGTGTAAGCTTTGAGGATACAGGACTGTGTCCCACTGTTTTATTGCTTCTCTCCAATTGGTTATTTGAATTATTGAATAAATTTTGCAAGTCCGGCTGGACTTTTTTTGTCATTATAGTGCACATTGTGGCCTATAATTATTTCACCCCTCTATCTTTGTGTCAAGGGCCATTGTTTTTGTAAAACAGGATATAGCAGAGCAGTTTGGATTGTTCTATGCTAACTTATATTCTGAGTCCATACCATTCAATACATACACTTTTCTTGCATATCTGCAGGAGAGTCACATGCCTCAACTCAACTACTTTGACCCTACAGAGTTAGAAAAAGATATAGAGCCAGTCGAGGTCAAGGATGCTATAAAATCTCTGCCCTGAGGCAAAGCAGCTGGAGAGAATACCATTCCGCTCAAATTTGATCAGACTTTCAGGGATATACTGTTACCTGTCTTCGAGCAGTTAAGTATGGACATAGTAAGTGGGGTTGATGCTCCTGCCTCATGGAGTACTACTAATATTGTGGTAGACCCTACGAAGGGGAAGCCAATTGATGCCCGAGGTTCTTATCATCTAATAACATCTAATATCTCTAATATTCAGATGCCAACATTTTTTTCTAAGATTCTGGCTTCACACATTGTTTTTGTTATTCACAAGTTAGTCTCAGAGCAGCAGCATAGCTTTGTCACCGGCAGAGACACAACAGTGCACATTAAAACTGCTGTAGCGCCCTTTGATGTCTCAGGCAAACTTAACCAATCAATAGGGATGGTCATGCTGGACACAGAAAAGGCGTTTGACAGAGTTGCGTGGGAAGCTCTCTGGCTGACCATGCTAACATTTGGTCTTGGATCTCGATTTATTTCTCCCATATAGAAGCTTCAGAAGAATCCAGTAGCAGCAATCAAACAGAATGACATGACATCCGCCCTCTTTACAGTCCAACGGGGACACAGCAGTTCCGCACACTGTTCCCCTTACTGTTCGCACTTTACATCAAGCCGTTTGTAAGGCATCTGCAACTTAATGGAGGGATACCCTCGGTGTGCCTCAACAGTGTGGAACTCAAGATTACTGCATACGCAGATGATATTGCAGTCTTCTCTGCTAACCATGGAGAAGCTATAGTTTTTTTTTTTTGGAAGACCTTTATTGCACTTAGTACAAAAACACAGCATTTGGCCTACAACCCAAAAGGAGGACCAGCGGCAAAAAAAAAAAAATTGCACGTACATTCCTCACCATCTAGAGAGTCTTAGTGGTTAAAACCAAAGGCATGTTGTATAGAATGCCACATGCAAGTGCGTGTATCTTGTATTATTGTTATTCATATGATAAGCAGTCTCATTTTGTATTTATACAATAACAACAACCTAATACATCAACATCCCCCCTCCCAAATATCCCAGGGATCAGATCTCGTCATCGTTGAGTTATACAGAAGAGCAGAAGGCAATCAAGGTATACAATATATGTGATTGGATAATGCGTCGGTCAGGTCCCGCATCCCGCAGAAGGCCACCCCAGTGAAGGAGATCGTGCCTCAGACATACGGTGGTGAAGTCGAGGGATCACCGCTAACTATCTTGTAAGAGTCAGTCATATGCGGATGAGAAGAACCACAGTACTAAAGTCACAACTTTATGGCAGGCATTGCGCAGCTAAATCCAACCAGGAACTCCCTTGCCCGTCAGTGAGTCCCCACTGACACTCTATGTATCAATCATCATCAAGTTTCGACAATATGTATACTGTGTATAGGCCCCAGATATCTCGTGGCCGTGAGGTGACAGGCAGTTCCTCGTAATAGCAGGTCAGTTGATCTCGGCAATATGCCGTGTCTTTCAACCATTCTTTTACATCTGGCGCTCGCCGCCCCCCCAAGCCATAGCCACTCTGCGCTTAGCAATCTGCAGCGCTAGCACTATCAATCGTCTCATACCGGCTGGCACTTCAGAGGCCAAACCCAGCAAGCACAAGCGTGGGTCCAGAGGAACTTCAACTGATGTCATCTCAGAGAGCGCCGCAGTCACAGCAACGCAGAACTCATACACACGTTTACATCCCCAGGCCAAGTGGACAAAATCGGCGCCTTCCATACCACAACGCAAACAATTAGACGTATCACGGAGACCATACTTAACCAACTGTTCAGGCGTGTAATAAGAATTTATAATGAATAAAACGAAAATTCCCATTAGTGACAAATCCACCAGTCATGGAGCAGCATTCAGACCGATCAGCATCGGTTAGTGGTTCCGGGAAACATGCATCCCATCTAGCTTTAGCCATCACCCCGCCCCCTCCCTCATCCTCCTGTGAGGCCCGATACAGTCTCGAGATCAATTTCACTCTATTTGCCGTGGTATACAGCAATTGTAAGGCACCCAACACCGGCGGTTCGTCCAGGAAGTTAGGGTATAAAGCATGTATGGCAGCCCGGAGTCTAACATATATAAACGTGGCCATAGTGGTGTTAGTGGTCTGTTCCAACAAGTTCTGTAATGGGAGGAATGTTGCACTTGGAAACACATCTCCGATAGTGTTAATCCCTGCACCCTGTAGCAACTGCAAAGCTCCAATTTCGCTCGATACTGAAATCTCTGCATGATATAGCAATCGCATACTCGGGGGAAAAAAATGGCAACCTGTTCGAACGTTTACCCAAATCCTGCCAAGCTTTGGAAGTAGATTGCACCGTGTCCACTTCCCCCTAGTCAAATACCGAGTGTGGATTTACTATCATTGCCTTTAGAGGAAGCGGTAGGACAGCGCTAGCCTCAAGTGCTACGTGTGGCGTATATGGTGGGGCTGATAGCCAGTAAGTGGCAAAGTGTGCCTGAGCACAGAGATAGTACAGTTTCATGTCCGGTATAGCAAAACCCCCCAACTCGTAAGGTTTTGTTAATACCTCCCACTTCACTCCTGGCTTCTTCCCGGCCCAGGTCAAAGTAATCAACAAGGATTGCAGTTGTGTAAAAAAATGGGACGTTAGGGCGAGTGGTACGCTAACAAAATAATACAAAAATTTAGGAAGAACCACCATTTTAATCAGGGATACCCGATCAGCAAATGTGAGTGGGAGTCGAATCCAACACGCATCCTGGTCTTCTAATTTCGAAATGGCCACTCCATAGTTAGCCCGGATTGTTTCTTGGCTATCCCTGTGCACCCAGATCCCCAGGTAACGCACCGGCTCCGCTGCCCATTCCAACGGAAATTCCAAGGGGAAAGGCAGTGTGATATCCGTGAGGGGTAACCAAATGGATTTATCCCAGTTGATGGACAGGCCCGAGAAGCGCCCAAATCGAATGAATTCCCGAAGTATTTTTTCCAAATTTTGAGCAGGTTCCCTTGCATACAGGACCATATCGTCGACATACATGGATACCGCCAGGGACCGGAGAGGGAATCGTAATGGCGTGTCTGCATACCTTTGCCGCAGAATACACGCTAGGGGTTTCAATACAATAGCGAATAGCAAAGGTGAAAGGGGACAGCCTTGCCTAGTCCCCCTCTGCACAGGGAATGGCGCCGATACATGACCGTTAACTTGTACACACGCAATCGGATTCGTGTAAAGCAAAGTGATTAAGGACGTAAAGAAAAATGGCACTCCCATGCGGTGCAGCACTGCTATCATATATCGCCAGGCAACGGAGTCGAATGCTTTCGCAGCGTCTAAAAGTACAGCCACCGCTGCCAGGTCTGGCTTGAGGAGGTGCAGTACTGCAAACAAAGCTCTCAAGTTGTGAGTCGTGGATCGGAGGGGAATAAAACCGGACTGATCCGGAAATACCATAACCAGTAGTAGCAGGCGCAACTGTGTCGTGAGCACTTTGGCAATGATCTTAACGTCGGTATTCATAAGGGACAAAGGACGATATGACTCGCACCTATTACGTGGTTTGCCCGGTTTTAGTAAAGCCACCAGTAGTGCTTCCCTCATCGTCGCCGGTAACTGACCCTGCTCCAACGCCTCTTCTAGAACCATCGCTAAATGTGGCAACAGTAGATTTACATACTCTTTATAAAATTTAGATGGTAAACCGTCAGTTCCGGCTGCCCTGCCATTTGGCAGAGCCGCAATCGCGTCTCGAAACTCCCCCTCCGTTATGTGATGCATTAGGAAATCCTGTTGACCCTTCAATAGCCAGACCAATGCTATATCTTCAAAATATTGCGCTAATTCTTCCTCCTCTGCCGTCTCCCTATGCTCATACATCTGCTCATAGTATTGTACAAAGCAATCCAGGACACCAGCCACACTAGTCACGGTGGTATCACCGTCCACAATCTCCTGCACTCCACAGTGCCTAGCCCATGGTTCTCTTATTCTATCTGCCAGTCCATGTCCCGGACACCCCCCTCGCCATAATACCACGCCCTAGTACGTTTGGACAAGAATTTGACCTCTTGATCTGCTAGATCGTTATATTCAGTAACTTTCGATCGTATTGTAGCTAATAAGGACTCCTCTGGTAGTACCTTATGTTGGCGCTCAAGAGATAACAATTCCCCCTCCAATTTATCCATAGAATCCCTCAGCAATTTGAGCACTCCCGATTGCAGCCCTATACATGCTCCCCTTATCGTCACCTTAAAGGCTTCCTTCCACAGAGCCAACGTTTTTATCAAAGAATTCTTCAATATTAGTCCTTAGTTTTTCGCGCAGTACTAGGTCTGTCAAGGTACCCAGTGGTAGTCGCCAGGAGAAAGGAGCCGGAGCATGGGACGGCAGCCATATCTCCATGAGCACAGGAGCATGATCAGAGAGCGTTCGGGGCAAGTGGCACACATTCATAACCCAGCCACTAACATCCCGTGTCACCAACCAGTAGTCCAGTCTCGACCATGTGTCATGCGCTGAAGTGTAACAACTACCCTCTCTCACTTCCGGATGTCCCAACCACCACACATCCACCAATCCAAGTCCACTCATTCCATCATGCACCGCATCAGCCGCCCTCCTGTGTACGTAGGGCCTATCATCCTTCCTGTCTAATGCACCTTCCAGAGTTACATTCAGATCCCCTCCACAGATAATGGCCGAGGGAGGCAGAGTATAGATCTTATTCCACAGAGCAAAATAAAATTCAGGATCATCAATATTTGGACCATATACATTGACCAGCGTTATCAGTGTACCGCACAGTTTCCCATGCAATATAATATATCTACCTTCTTTGTAAATTTCCTCATGCAGTGGGATAAATGATACGTTTTTCTTACTTAGGATCATAACTCCCTGTGCATATGAGGAGTAGTTCGATGCCAAACGGATGCCCGCCCATTGCTTACACACTGTCTCAGCCGCCCTCCCTTTAAGATGTGTCTCCTGAAGGAAAGCCACCTGTACTCCATGCCTATTAAAAAATGCCAACATCTGTCTCGTCTTTTGTGGTCGGTTCAGTCCCCTTACATTCCATGTGATACAGGTAATCTTGCCTCCCTTATCCATATGACCGGGCACTCAGTGTATCCTGAAGAATATATAGTGAGCTCATTGCCCAACACAAATTGCGGAATACAAGGCAATAGACCAAGCATTTATCTGCAGCAATCGTCTTAAAATAAAGGCAAAATGTCAACCAACAGAACCCCTTCCCATTTCTTGCCCCTCTCAACCTCCCACCGATGACAATGAAATAGACTACCCCAACCTGAAATCCCTGGCAACCCCAAACCCTCCCTCCACCCACTTCTGCACCCCCAACCTGCCAAAGCCTTCCCCAACCCCCCAAAAACCGAAATCCCAACACTGCTCCAAACATTTTGTGGGGAACTCCCGTATGTGGGGGCGTAGGGGCGCTCAACTCCCGCTAGAGAACCAAAACAGGAGAGGACCGAGCTGTCTATATGAACATCCTACTCCCTCCACCCCAGCTCCACAGCATATAACATAGTATTCACACATATCACATAGTAAAAGGCATCTTTCATAGTAATGGCCTTGTGGCGCCATCGTGTAACCATCAGCACATTGTAAACACTGTAGTAACTGCCATTCCCAACAGGTAGTCAACCACCAGTTCATATCTGCCGTCAATGCCATCCCTCAATCATAAAAGTAGTCTCATAAGGCCAGTTGTATGTTCTCTGCAATTGTCAATTCAACCAGTGCTTAAGCCGTGTAAGAATAGCAGGAGTGCATGCTGCATCGTCTATGTGAAAAGATGCATAGTTCCAACAGCCCTCGATTCAAATTATATAGTGCCAAAGCGTCAGGAATGTGAGTGGTGTGACACTGAGCAGCAGCACCCCCATCATGATGTACGAAAAAGTACTGAATTGTTGATTAAAGTTTGAAGGCTCATGCTTCCTCGTCCCGTAGTTCATCCTCCCCATCCTGCGCCACATTTGAGTCTCGTTTTCTCTTTTTTTGCTTTTTAGTATAGTCCATGGCCGCCTTAGGAGAGGTAAAGATTTTGTTATCCGATAGGGCTTCAATCCGAAGGCGAGCCGGATACAGCATGGCATACGGTATATTTTCCGCTCGAAGAAGTTGTTTCACCACATTGAATTCTTTTCTTGCTGTTTGCACTGCCATCGTGAAATCAGGGAAGAATTCAAGTTTATTGCCCTGATAGTCTATGGTGCCCTTCTCACGTGCCTGGCGCAAGATTACGTCTCTGTCTTTATAGTTAAGAAAGTGGGCAATGATGGGTCGGGGCTGCGCCCCAGGCACCGGCCTCTTCGCCAAAGATCGATGGGCTCGTTCCACTATAAATACTCGGAATAGTTGTTCAGAACCGAATATGTCTATCAACAATCGCTCCATGAATTCTTCCATTTTGCCAACATTTGTGGATTCCGGCAGCCCTGTAAAGCGGATGTTGTTGCGTCGGGATCACTCTTCCAACTCCTCATTTTTGGCCTGAATAACTGCCAAAACCCGCTCCATGTTGAAAACTTTATTAGACACTGTGGCGAGACCATCCTCCGTGGCAGATACTCTCTGCTCGACTTCACCCATCCGTTCATTCTGCCTGTCGAATTGTGTAGCCATGTGATCGAGTCTGTGATTAACTGCTTCCATTGTGCCTTCAATGGATTGCAGTGCTATTTGCATTGCTACGAGTGTGGCCTCTAAATTCGGAGTCCCTCCAGTAGCCCCAGTCGATTCATTGTCCTGGGGTGCCTGAGAGGAGGATATCGCAGTTTTTCTGGTTTCAAAGTTTATTTTGGGCTGATTCCTCTCAGGCCTACCCATGCTGCAACCAGGCCGCCACAACCAATATCACCTGTAGTAGTGTGCAATCTGATAGTAACTCGGCAATGCCCGCAGGCCCAACCAGTGTCCAAAGCCAAGGAGTGTAAGGAGAACCAGCACCCGAGGAGAGGAAGGTCCGGATGTCGCTCGGTCACTATCGCCGGCTAACTAGCAGCGCCGAAGTCAGGCCCAGGTCGCGCCACCTCAGGAGGCCGATCTCCCACTCTCAATCCGCCATGGAGCCCAGTAACGGCTTCCAAACACAGGTAGTGGCAATGCTCCAGGCACCATGTAGCCGTCACCGCACCGGTGTCACTCCTCAGCCGCCCGGGTCCACACCCCGCCCTCACCCCCACCGGCCGCAGCTCACGCGGAGCAGCTCAGTACGGCCCAGCGCCACCTCCGCAGCCCCGGACTTTCCTAGGCCACTACCCCACTCACCGCCACCAGCAGAGTTGGGCGCCAGCCCCGGGGACGGCCATTCGCCGCTGCTCCAGATCGGAACTTCCCCGCTTGCCTTGCCGATCGCTTCCGGCCGCTCTCACTCCACCCACTCTCGATGTCAGGTGCCGCAGGACCCCTCCACAGCAGCCAGGTCCCAGTCTCAGCGATCGGGTCCGCGCGCCACGATTCCAGGCTCCGGCGAGACGATCAACTGCCGGGATTCGGCTCAGGAGAAGAGTTCGATGGTCGGAAACAGCTCCAATCAGCGCCGTATCGCCTCAATTACAAGTAGCTATCATGCAGGTAGGTGGCAAGCGCAGGATGTGTAGGATATTGGAAGGATTTTATCTTGGTCTGGCGGAGCCTCACATAAGTGCGGCCATCTTGCCCGGCGCCCTCTAGCCCGAGAAGCTATAGTTAACATTACGAGAGAGGCAGAGCTATTTGGTTCCATTTTTTGGCTATAAGCTGAACTTAGCCAAGACTCAGACGATTGTAAATTTTCAGTCTGATAACCTGCCTCTCACACTATGGGTTACACAAACAGCTACCTACCTTGGTGTTTGTCTTAGCAGGCTGGTCAACGACATTGTGTCTTTAAACTATGAACCGTTACTCAAAACAGTCTTGGCTAAACTGCGCAGCTGGCACCGGCTCCCTCTCAGCATCTATGGGATGCACAACATATTTAGAATGAATGTTCTGCCTACATTTTTATATTCAAACCGTTCAATACCTCTGCAGGTCCCTCTGTCTTTTTTTAAGCAATTAGACAGTGCTATAGGTAGTTTTATTTGGGGTTCTAGATGCGCCTGTAGGGCTCTTCGGCTTGTGAAACTACCTTATACACAAGGGGGTTTTAGGCTCCCAGACTTCAAGCTTTACTACTGGGTTGCCTGTCTTGGCCAGATCCGTGGCTTGCTTTGTGGATCGGATGTTGGTCCGGCTTTGCTGTACTATCAGTTAGCTTGAGGTCAGTCGGCGGGGTTTATGCTATTCAAGACTTCCGATCCTAACTACTTCAAGTGAGTTAAGTTTAAGGTAGTTAGAGATATTACTATGGAGTGGTAGGACATCTGAAAGCAATACGCCTTACCCCGGCTTCATTATTACACACTGCTATGGAGCAACCCTGTGTTGCCCAATATATTTTAAGATACTATCGGAAAAAGCTGAAAATGTAACAGCATTAATCAGATCTGACTACAGTATGATGCATGTTTTAGCAAAAAGGGGTAACCCTGTGTCCCTCAGAACCTGGGTAAGAGTGGTTAACAACAAAAGTGGTTCTGTCGGGTAACCGGATAGATTGCTTTTAAGAAGAGGCTGTGTTAGCTCCAAGACACAATGTAAAAGTTCAAGTGCAATTAAATTGAATTGAACCTCTCTGAAATCAAATATAGTTCAAGGTATTTATATAGGGAACACAATCACATTTGTAGAACACAGGAATTACTTCATTCCATTTCAGTTTATACAAATTCTAAGAACATGTGAAAAAGTGACTGTAAGTGAACAAAGTGAATAGTGCAATATATTGAGTGACACTTATTTACAATTATATACAGTACTATACACGGGGAAAGGGGAGGATTTTTTTTTTTTTAATTGGCGGTCAGTGTTCTTAATTGAAACTCCAAGGAGACAGACCTATGATCTATGATCGTTCCTGGAGGTATCTTGACCAGTGTTATGCATCGACGTTTCGACCCTGTTGTGCCCCGATTGGTGGTCACAGCGGGTCTTTACTAAGACAAGGGGGGGTTTGGGGGGGACCTGGAAGTGAATAAAAGTGGGTTTCAGAGAGGTATGGGTAATGAACCATAAGTTTGTTGGTAAATACAGTTGAGTGCATTATACTCACAAGGGGGGGTTCAGGATTCACAGGAGGCAAATAAATCACACCCTGGTATGGAAAGCCGAAGGTCAATCTGGGAAGGAATACAATGAGTCCCTTAGTACAAGCCTGTTAAGATAGCCATGACTCAGAGGAATGGGTCATGCATTACCTACAAGTATCATGGACGTTATTCTCAAGTGGCTAAATGTGTGCCAGATACACCTGGGAACTCAAGTGATCAAGAAATGTTAAGAGGGATAGGTCATGAATTAATTACATAGAACATGGGAGTTAGTTAGGACAATGTTCTTAAGTGGCTAAAATGTGCCCCAAAGGTACCTGGGAACTCAAGTGAACAAAAATGAAAGGCGTGACTAGACAACTTTAAGGGAAAAAAGATCACCAACTCGGTAGCGCTCGTGGTTACGGCTGCACCCGGGGGCGGATTGCCCCAAGTGAAAACCAGGCGTGTTTGGCATTTAAAACTTGGTGCTCGTTCTAAAATGGGGGCTCGTAGTGCCGAAGTTGTGCAATTTAAAAAGTGAACTGGAGCGTAACTAAGGACCGGCACCGATCGAGTGAAGACCGCATGCCGAGGGGCTGTGTGCACTTAAATCGCTTACCCCAAATCGAATAAGCAAAAGAATCGCGCTGCTCACTCTTGGACATCAGAGTCCCGTCTGGCATGAATCACGGAGGCTCGATTACGGGAGGAGCGAGGCGCGAGGACGTTGTGCACGTCGGTCGCCTGGCAACGCGGTAGCTTTCTGCGCAGTGCCGCGTGTTAAACCCTCATTGGCTAGGGAAGGCGAGCCCTTGGGTCGCTAGGCAATGCGTGGAGTGTAAAAGACGGTTTATCCTATGTGAGAGATTCAATGCATATCATCCAATTACTTGAAAATCAACCCTACGATGAAGCCACCCAACTCATGGTAACACTTGATGTTGCTTCTTTATACACATCCATACCCCAAGACGAGGCAATTAACATCATACAGGGTGTACTGGAAAAACGACCATCACCTTATTGGATACCAACTGACTTCCTCACCAACCTCCTTGAGATTGCGATGAAATGAAACTACTTTGTCTTTCAACAACAATTCTATATTCAATGCAAGGGAGTGGCGATGGGGGCCACTTATGCCCATAGTCTGGCGAATCTATACATGGACCAATATGAGGAACAACATTTATACTCAGAAGGTAATCCATACATCAATTCAATATCAATATGGAAAAGATATATTGATGACGTGATGATGATATGGACAGGCACAGAAGCTGATCTAAAAGACTTCTTCCTCTGGCTGAATTCCAGATGCAATGACATCCAGTTCACAATGAGCTATGATAAAACCTTCGGTTCAAGGCTGAAGATGGCCTAATCATCTGTGATCTTTTCAGAAAACCCACGGAGAGAAACACCCTCTTAAAATATGACTCTCACCACCCACGTAATTTACGTGACAACTTGCCCTTCGGGCAATACTTACGGATGAGACGCAACTGCACCAAAAAAGCAGACTTCTTCAAGTAATGTGAGATACTTACCAACCGCTTACGGGAACGAGGCTACCCAATGGGCCTACTCAAACGTGCTAAAAAAAGAGCCTGGTACAGTCCGAGAGAGGAGCTACTTTCCCCAAAAGAGAAGAGAGACGCTAGCCCCAATCTGGTCTGCGTCACTACGTTCCATTCCAGGAGCAACATCATGAAGAAGACTATAAAGAAGTACTGGAACCTGGTTGCCTCAGAGCTCAACACCAATGAAAGTCCATTGTTTGCCTTCAAGAGAGGACGGAACATAAAAGATAGTGTGGTAAAGGCATTCCTAGAACCTCCAAAACCGGTCACCCTCCGAGACCACTTAGGCTTGCCCCCAGTGAAAGGACACTTCAAATGCAGCACATGCAACGCTTGCCCGTCATCCATTGATGGACCATCTTTCACACACAACAGTAAAACATATACTTTACCTTCCCTGACAAATTGTAACACCTCGAATGTCATATACATCATTCTGTGCCCATGCGACAAACCATATGTGGGCCAGACAACACAGAAAGTTAAGGCACGCATACTACAGCACATGAGCAGAATCCGCTGCAAGGTCCAGGGAGCCCCCATGGTGGATCATTTTGTTAGCCAGAATCATGACCCAAACAGTTTGCGCTGGCGCATACTGGAAAAAATCAACACCAACCCTCGTGGTGGCTCCATTACCTCTGGACTCAATAGAAAGGAGTGTAAATGGATCCACATTTTTAATTCTGTGAGCCAAGGTCTAAATGAACATGAGGAGATATCAAGGCAGATGGGTCTTTTATGAATATGATGCATTTCCCTAACCTTGACCCTCTGTCACTCTGTATTGACGCTTGTGAATTGCATGTTTAATCAGGCTCACTCATGAAATACTGTACTTGCCACCTCTGTCCCGCCTCATGATATGAAGCCTCACAATTACACACCGTAATTCACTTATCTGTGACATGTCTAATTAGGTTCTCTTTCCCACCTCATGATATGAAGCCTAACCATATATGTTTTAACTTACTTATCTGTGAAATGCTGAACTTGACTATTAATATGCTTTTTAACTCAACCACATGATTTTATTTTCATAATACCATGCTCTTGACTGTGTTTGATATGATGCATTTCCCTAACTATTACCCTCTGTCACTCTGTATTGATGCTTGTGAATTGCATGTTTAATTAGGCTCACCCATGAAATGCTGTACTTGCCATCTCTGTCCCGCCCCATGATATGAAGCCTCACAATTACATGCTGTAATTCACTTCTTTGTGACATGTCAAATTAGGTTCTCTTTCCCATCTCATGATATGAAGCCTAACAATACATGTTGTAATTTACTTATCTGTGACATGCTGAACTTGACTATTAATATGCTTTTTAATTCAACCACATGATTTTATTTTCATAATATCATGCTCTTGACTGTGATTGAATTCACATGCCAGAAGATTCTGAATTTGCCGCTTAATTATCGACCAAGCTTTAGGCTGCCACAAGGCGGATTGCGCCGCTTGTGTAAACCGTCTTTTACACTCCACGCATTGCCTGGCGACCCAAGGGCTCGCTTCACTGGCCAATGAGGGTTTAACACGCGGCACTACGCGGAAAGCTACAGCGTTGCCAGGCGACCGACGTGCACAACGTTGAGGTAATTGAAATTTTTATGGTCAAATGTGTCCCCTAACGTGTACCCCACCGGCTCCATGTACGAGTTTCAAGTACATGTAATTTCCCTCCACAACCGAATCTGAAGACGCAAATACATTTGCGTCCAACGTTAACATGTCCTCTATCAGATCCACCATGAATGGATCGGTAATTCAGTTCCTAAGTATGCTGTGCCACCGTCTTTATATGATGCACTTTCACGTTTTTCTGGCTCTGCCGAGCTAGGCCATGATTTCTGTCTTCGAGCCACTTCTGTCTCTGCCTCTGAAAACTGCAGCATGGAGATGCATCCCTGACCTCTGCCTTACTTCCTGCCAAGCGAGCGGTGCCCGGCTCGGCCTGGTCTGCCTGCCAAAAACAGTATTTTACCTTCAAGTTATCAGCGTAGCCAGCTCAGCTCCTCGAAAACACATTCCTGTCTAGTGATTTAGGTAAACATATCCCCGACTGCAGAGCAAGGGCCAAGTCTTCCTGTCTTTCTCATGAAATTCATTGCTCCCGTTACCATGGTAGGCTCTGGCTCCGCGCATTGCACCTAGACACGCATACATTCAGTATAGAATAGCCTCTGCCCAAGAGACCTTTTACTCTAGATTACACATCCTCCAAATACTAGATATCAGATATGTTATAGGGACAGGTCGATCTGACATGCCAGACTTCTGTCTCCTCTACTAGTGCTAAAAGTCAGACCCTTCGCTTCCTCCAGATGCACGTCAATCACACGTCATATTAGCTGCGCGCGCATTCAGGCCA
This sequence comes from Lissotriton vulgaris, assembly GCF_964263255.1. Classification (NCBI taxonomy): domain Eukaryota; kingdom Metazoa; phylum Chordata; class Amphibia; order Caudata; family Salamandridae; genus Lissotriton; species Lissotriton vulgaris. Next base: position 522,615,057 of record NC_141696.1, read on the forward strand.
CAGGTTTCAGCTGACTCTGCAAGATTTCTCTATGTATACACCCACTTGTGACACTTTTCTGTGACGTTTTTAGTACACGCCTCTGTGCACACCCTTGTTCACGCCTTTTTGCTACGCACATGTGTTCTTATCATATACATTTCACTTGTCACGCCTACTGTATTCACTGCCATTGTGTCATTTTACTATATATGTCATGTACTGTTAATAAATCGTTGACATCTTTCCTGCCATCATTGCATACCCGAACCCTTGTATTGATGGAATAGATTTCCATGGCTCGAGTCATCATTTATGATTAAAGCCCTTATGACTCAGACACCACGGACTCTGCCTCTCATTTGATTGAGCTATTTCTTTTTACCTGTCTGAAATTATCTGGCAAACTCGTATACGGTAAAATATTTACCACAACGTCCTCGCGCCTCACTCCTCCCGTAATCGAGCCTCCGTGATTCATGCCAGACGGGACTCTGATGTCCAAGAGTGAGCAGCGCGATTCTTTCGCTTATTCGATTTGGGGTAAGCGATTTAAGTGCACACAGCCCCTCGGCATGCGGTCTTCACTCGATCGGTGCCGGTCCTTAGTTAATACGGGTCACTTTAAATTACACAACTTCGGCACTACGAGCCCCCATTTTAGAACGAGCACCAAGTTTTAAATGCCAAACACGCCTGGTTTTCACTTGGGGCAATCCGCCCCCGGGTGCAGCCTTAACCACGAGCGCTACCCAGTTGGTGATCTTTTTGCCCTTAAAGTTGTCTAGTCACGCCTTTCATTTTTGTTCACTTGAGTTCCCAGGTACCTTTGGCGCACAATTTAGCCACTTAAGAACATTGTCCTAACTAACTCCCATGTTCTATGTAGTTAATTCATGACCTATCCCTCTTAACATTTCTTGATCACTTGAGTTCCCAGGTGTATCTGGCACACATTTAGCTACTTAAGAATAACGTCCATGATACTTGTAGGTAATGCATGACCCATCCCTCTGAGTCATGGCTATCTTAACAGGCTTGTACTAAGGGACTCATTGTATTTTTTCCCAGATTGTCCTCCGGGACTTCCATACCAGGTTGTGACTTATTTGCATCCTGTGAATCCTGAACCCCCCTTGTGAGTATAATGCACTCACCTGTATTTACCAATAAATTTATGGTTCATTGCCCATACCTCTCTGAAACCACTTTTATTCACCTCCATGTCCCCCCCAAGCACCCCCTTGTCTTGATAAAGACCCGCTGTGACCACCAATCGGGGCACAACATAGTCGAAACGTCGACGCATAACACTGGTCAAGATACCTCCAGGAACGATCATAGTAACCATCTGTCTTCTTGGAGTTTCAATTAAGAACACTGACCGCCAATTTAAAATTGTTTTTTTCCTCCCCTTTCCCCGTGTATAGTACTGTATATAATTGTAAATAAGTGTCACTCAATATATTGCACTATTCACTTTGTTCACTTACAGTCACTTTTTCACATGTTCTTAGAATTTGTATAAACTGAAATGGAATGAAGGTATTCCTGTGTTCTACACATGTGATTGTGTTCCCTATATAAATACCTTGAACTATATTTGTTTTCAGAGAGGTTCAATTCAATTTAATTGCACTTGAATTATTACATTGTGTCTTGGAGCTAACCCAGCCTCTTCTTAAAAGCAATCTATCCGGTTACCCGACAGAACCACTTTTGTTGTTAACTACAGTATGATGCAGGCGGGTTTCAATCTTTCATCTCATCAAAAACTGAATTTGGGTTATTACAGAATACTTTTTTTAAGTATTTACAAATCAGGGACTTTTTTGTAAGAGGCCAAAAGTTATTATTCATGCTAAATCAGTCGAAACTACATAAGGGAATATATACAAATTCCAGACGATGCGCCATTGGCGCTGCTTATCAGAACTTTCTCGCTGTAGCTAATGATGATAGCATACAAATAGCTACCAAACTAAGGGGTCCATTAGGATGTTGGGCGGTGGCACCACCGCGGTGCTGGCTGGGCGGAAAAACGCCTTTTTCCGCCCGCGAGCAGCGGTACTCACGTCTGCCATATTAGTATAGCAAGACATAGGTCCTTTCCCGACTGCCGCGGAGCGCCGCGCACCCCCATCAAAGTGCACTTGCCACCGCGGTGGTGGGATGCAATGGAGACTCACCGCTGTGCAGAATGACGTCCGCCCCGCTCCACAAATTAGGATGGCCCAAACAGGCAGACGCACTGCAGCAGAGACACCGCCCAACCAGAGACGGTGGAAACTTGACAGCGGAGCGCAATAGCAGAGACCCGGTCCTCTCCACCCGGTCATAAACACCATGGACCGAGCCCTTCATATGCATCCGGTGATGTACCTGCTACAGCACTACCATCAAATGGGCCGCAGCAGATGCGGCCGCAGGTACTCAAATACACAAATACAACACACAACACACGGGCTGACACAGGGTACAAAACCATAACAGACACCCTGCTGGGGGTTACAACACATCCACAAGGGCACCCACACATGACCCACGTGCCACCAAGTCACCTCTTTGCATCCGGGACACACATCGACCTAGCAGCAATGTCCCGTTCCCGGTCACGTCACCACCACGGTCAACACATGCGCATAATGCAGAAGGCAGGGCCACTGCAAGGCATGGGCAGGGCACAAAGACCACAGGGCACACCACCCCCAAAAACACATCCACACACCCCATCAAATCACAGGCCAGGTGCCCATCCAGTGCACCCCCATGCACAGCAACAAGCACAGCAACAAGCAAGCACAATACACACCCTGCACCGCACAACAAACAACCAGGGAGACAGCCACTGCTGGAGTGGCTGACAAGGAACACACAACACCAGTGCCTCACACACTGAAGGCTGCCAATACTTCCCAGCACATATACACACAAACAAACACACACCCTGGGTGTAGCCACAAACAGAACACACACACAGGTAAGCCTGAACAGATGCCTGCCCAAAACAACACCCAAACACCACAGGAACACACACAGAACCCAAACAGAAACAGACATACCCTGTCAGCCAAACTGTGGAAAGGCAATGGGAGAACAAACATAACATGAGTGCGCAACATCATCACTCAAGAACAAAACACACACAACATACCATAAAATCACACAAAAAGTGCACCTGCACAGAACTACACTGCCACATCAAACCAACCACACATGCGCATGAAAGCAAAAATCAACAAACACCACAGGACATCAGGGGATGCACATCAGGCAATGCCAAGCCCACATACACACAGCACTGTATTCCCAACAAGCAGTCTGTGAACACCAAGCACAAGAGCTACACACAGACATGACTGATACAACCTCAACACACACACCAGAACAGCACAACTACAACAGCACACACAGGAGGTGAAGCAATACCACAGCCAACACACATACATCCAACACAAGAACAACAGGATGCACAACTCTGGGATACAAGAGCAGAACCATCTTCACCAGAGCACTGGACAGCATACACAGCTGAAGTGCACATGAGCAATCCTCACTGATAAATAGCCCAAAAACATCACACATGAGGCATTGGGGCAATGTCCAGAGTGGAACATCACTCTTGGCCCAAGAACTGCACCACAAGGCACAGTGTCACAAATGAAGTTATGGGGAGGCACATACACATGTAAACCAAGGGGACAGCTGACATCCCAGTCATCTGACTAGCTTGTCAGTAGTAGACATGTAAGGGGTGTACCATACACTAAAAGAGGGAGTGCAGACCCACAAAGGCTAGGCACAAGTTTCACACGTAGGGGATGGCATTATACCACACACACCATGCCATACAGGAGGAGAAAAGGCACCATGTGCCTGCAATGCATGACAAACACAAACACAATGGCAGTGAGGAACAGCAGGGCCACACAGTCTACACACACACACTCAATACACATTGATGAGCAAACAAACACAAAACTGCTGTGCAAGTCACGCACATTGCAAACTCATAAGTGACCAAAACAACAAGGATGAGTCACACAGAACTGCATGGACACATCAACACACTGCACAGTGCACAACAGACAACTCACACAAGTGCATACACTCATTTACAGGGCAGGACAATCCAAACAACAGGCACACAAATCCTGGGTGACACATGTGTGTCTATCACAATCCAGGGGCACACACACATCCACAAACACTACATAGTCACACCCTTCACACTGCACACCTCTTCCCCACCCAAGAGCACATATCTCATGTAGGCAAGGGGACCAGGTCTAAGGGACAATACAAGATGACCATACACAGCTGGGCACATATACAAGTATAACACACATACATCATGACATTGCCCAGCCTGCATGCAAACCTGTGCACAGCATCACACCCTGTGCTGGCAGTGTACCCCAAGCTGACATGGCAACAAAGTAGACAACAATAGCAAACCACTAAAAAGAGAACTGCATGACAGGCAAAAGAGCCAACACAGATAACACAAGTATCAGTGTCTGAATGGACTGAAGACCCTGTCACCCCGGTTTAAAAATGTGATGTGGGCAAAGAGCTTGGCAATGTTGAAGTGTCACATAGAGCATGGGGCTAAGGCAACCAAATGCACACACCAAAATAACTTTAATCAGCAAGGACACTGACAAAACACACAACAAGAGTAACTGTATTTATTCACATATTGCACAGATGAGACAGTAGAACAACAGTAGACAAGAGCAAGGCACAAAGTGCTGATCATATGCAAGATAATCTGCACAGGCAAACTCCAAACAGGATGGCCAGTGTCCATGGCAGGTGGCACAGCAAGTACATGAGAGGCTGCACAGGGGAGAGTACAACACAGCAGAGCAACAGGGCCAGTGTCCATGGCACAGGTGAGAGTACAACACAGCAGAGCAGCAGGGCCAGTGTCCATGGCACAGGTGAGAGTACAACACATCAGAGCAACAGGGCCAGTGTCCATGGCAGGTGGCACAGCAAGTACATGAGAGGCTGCACAGGGGAGACTCCAATACAGCAGAGCAACAGGGCCAGTGTCCATGGCACAGGTGGCACAGCAAGTACATGAGAGGCTGCACAGGGAAGAGTACAACACAGCATATCAACAGGGCCAGTGTCCATTTCACAGGTGAGAGTACAACACCACAGAGTAACAAGGCCAGTGTCCATGGCAGGTGGCACAGCAAGTACATGAGAGGCTGCACAAGGGAGAGTACAACACAGCAGAGCAACAGGGTCAGTGTCCATGGCACAGGTGAGAGTACAACACAGCAGAGCAACAGGGACAGTGTTCATGGCACAGGTGAGAGTACAACACAGCAGAGCAACAGGGTCAGTGTCCATGGCACAGCTGAGAATACAACACAGCAGTGAATGACAATTTAGGTTGCCAGGGAGAAATGCGGAGTAAGGACATGAGAAGCTGCACAGTGAGTGTGTTTGACTGTATCCTTCCATGACCAGCAACACACCCAGGTGGCAAACAATGGGCAGGACTATCACACCTGTATGAGAGAGAGGGGTATGAGGGGGACTGCCACTGACTTTTGGCTGTCAGGCGGACTTGGATCTGACTGTGTGTTGGGGACAGCAGGAACACTTGACTGGGGAGACGGAGACCCAGGTGATGTAGGGCTATCAGTGGTTTGGCAAGCTGGAGGGCTGTTTGGACCAGGTGGTATAGTGGCGGGTGGAGGTGGAGTTATGCAGACCTGTGACAGTGTGGGTGGAAGAAGTTGGATGCGTGCCCTTCCACTTCATGGCAATACGAAATGGCTTCCCTGTCTTGGGGTTAATTGGAACTGGTGATGACACAACAGGCACACACACCAACTGTCCCGCATCAGATGCAGACACTGGCACTCCCTCTGGTGATATTCTGGATCCTGTGGAAATCTTTATCTGGCTACGCCTCTGGACCACCTTCCCCTGCTTGCTGGTGATGCCTCTGAGGCATGTAAGCCTGATGTCAGGCTCATTGCTATTTCGGCCTTGCTCTTCCCTGACGAGCTCTTGTCTTTGCAATCTGGGCTGGCTCTGCTCTTCTGTGGGGATGCTGTCTGTGGGCGGGACCACTTGGGTTGTGTCTGCTGTGTGCTCCTTGTGCTGTATCGTGTCTTAGACGAATGCGAACCGTGGTCACTGTCATCGGATGTGGCCACTGACTGTGAGGTGGACAAAGGCATCTGAGCAGGAAGGGCAGACTTCACTGCGGATGACAAAGCCTGGACTGTACAGTGTAGCCCACCCACATCAGAGTGTATGTCCTCCATGTAGGCAACCACCTGTCCTAATTTCTTGTCATCATCACTGAAGGTATGGAGCAGGGCGATCTGGCCCACACAAAGCTGGCACAGGAGCTCTACAGACTCTGCACTGAGGGCAGCAGGGGGGACAAGTGCAGGCTAAGCGGTGCCAGGTGTGAATGTAACTCATCCCCTCTTACTGACAAGGACACGGGCAGCACCAGATGAAGTGGATGGGAGGCTGGGCACTGGCAGCTGTGTGGAAGATGATGTTGCAGACTCCCCATCCCCAGTGCCTGCCAACATGGAAGCATCACCGCTGGCATCAGATGATGTGGTACTCTGTGTCTCAGCCATGGATTCCATCTGCATACTATGGTCCCCCTCAGATACACTGGTGAGCTCTGTGTCACTGGCCTCCGAAGCAGCTGTGGTGCTACTCTCGCCACCACTGGTTTCCGGCTCCAGTTCCTCCGTGTCCACTTGCAATTCTGCATGAGAGACAGATGCAGGGTTGTGTTAGTGTCATCATCAGGACAAAGTAATCCAATCAATGCAGTACAGGAGATGCCCAACTCAACATGGTGGCCACCACAAACTGCAATCACATTGCAGCAACACACTACATAGACCACAACAGTGCCTGTAACCCTGAATATCAGCCATGACTGAGCCATGTTGAGGCCACACAGCACAACAACCTGCCCGTGGATGAAATGTACAAGACACACAACTTGCCCTGCCCACACCTAGGGACATGATGTGGGGACAACACTCATTGCCACTTACAGACCTTCAGGGAACAGGAGGGGACAACACAAATACCTATTAGGGTATGACAGTCCACAATGCCAAGTAGGCCATACCAAGTAGCATGTGGTACTCTGCGGCACCTTGTTGTCAGATGTGTGGGCCTCAGCGATCATGATGCATGCAAAGTAAGCATACATGACGTCACACTCAGATAGTGGACCTGCTGTTCATCCCCTAATAGATTCCCCACACTATCCCAATGCTGAATGACCATGTAGATCCTAACACATCTGGCTATGAGAAAGCACCGCAGGGAGGATGAGCTTTATAAGGCCAGTTTGGCCCAATGTCTGACACTGGTACACATCCCAGCAGCCTGTCACATGACACAGCACTGCACCACCACAGGAGGTAAGAAGACAAAATATCGAATTCAAAATATAGAATTACCAAAATATCGAAGCCAAATAAAGAATGGACAAAATATCGAATGGAAAGAATATAGTGGTGAAAAATATCGAATAGAAGTTAAGTGATATAATATCGATTTTTTAAAATATAGAAAGTCAAAATATCAAAGTATATAATATAATAATTAAAATATATTGAATTTTTAATATCAAATATTTTAAAGTGTATGTTAGTATGTAAGTGAAAAGTGTATAATATTTTTGTATTTTATTTTAATTAATGAATTTTATGTTATTTAATTATTGCGTAATTTAATCCTGTAGCGGGTTGTGGGTTTATAGGGGAATAGGGTGGGCAGTAATTTAATTATATTAAATTAAATATATTTTTTTAGAAATTACAAACTATTTTCAATTTAATTTTGTGTTTTAGTTCTGTAGCGGGTTGTGGGTTTATAGGGAAATAGGGTGGGAAGTAATTTAATTGTAATTCATTAAATATTTGAATTATTTATTGGTATTAATTTTGAATTAATTATTAATTATTTTTAATTGGTAATTAATTTTTATTAGTTGATTAATTGATAATTGTGTTAATTGTATTAATTTATTTTCTGTAGCGGGTGTGTGGGTTTATAGGGGAATAGGGTGGGAAGTAATTTAATTGCAATTAAGTAATGAATTTTTCTTCATTTATTGGTATTGATTTTTTATTTATTGTTAATTAATTTTTAATTGGTAATTAATTTCTAGTAATTGGTAATTATTTGTATTAATTTATTAATTGATAATGACGATAATTGTATCTATTTATTTTCTGTAGCGGATTGTGGGTTTATAGAGGAATAGGGTGGGAAGTAATTTAATTGTGATTAATTATATTAAAAATACTTTTTGTGGATTGATAATTAATTTACTGTTAAAGCATTATTAATTGGTATTAATTTTCATTATCAATTAGTGTTTGTTATTGACAATTAATTAGTTGGTAATTAATTATGGTTAGGTAAATAATTTTAATACCTAATATTTATTTGTATTTATAATTGATTAATTATTACATATTAGGCAATTAATTTTAATTATTGTTTTATTGGTATTGATATTTAATGTATTTTTATTAATATATTAAATAATTACTTTCCCTACCGTTAAATTCACTAGAGTGGGAATAGTGATTTTTACCCCTACGCTATCCAACGCTTTCCCTACTGTTGCACTCACTGGAGTGGGAATAATAATTTTTACCCCTACGCTATCCAACATTTTCCCTACTGTTGCACTCACTGGAGTGGTAATAGTAAATGTTACCCTCCCGTTATCCTACGGTAAAAATATTGTATATTTTTTATTTATATTATGTTTATATATATATATATATATATTACCTACTGGCGTCTCGCCAGTAGGTATATATAGTTAGGATTTATTCCCTATGGGATTTTTGAAAATTCTATGTCTAATAACTTTATCGTTTGTGGACGGAATCTGCTGAAATTTTCAGGAAAATGGCACATTTTGTTTCTGAGCAGCCCTTGAAAATTTGGGGGGGTTTTGTCAAGGGGGGGCCGAGAAAAAAGGGGGGTCCCAAAACGCGTTTTTCCCATGTTAATTTCCATAGGGCGGTTGGACTCACTTTTAGCTCGAACGGCTGAATGGATTTGCACGAAACTTGGCAAAATTGTAGGGACTGTTAGCCCGATGTGCCTTTGCTAGGTCTCAAGATATGTGCTCCAGTAGTTTTTGAGAAATTAACATTCAAAACAAGATATATATCTGTAACAGCGCTCCGGGCTGCGGTCCGGTTCGCTTACTTTTCGCGAAACGGAACTTTGCGTGCAGAAAGCTGATTGGCTCTCCGGTGTCTGTCAACATTCTAAACAGTCCGGAGCGGCCGCCATCTTATCTCTCGGTAGGATCGAGAGAGAAGAAGAGGTGAAAAACGAAGGGGGAATTTATTGAAAGGGGGCAAGGTATACCCCTCTTGACCCCCTAGGAATGTTGTTGGGGTTATTAAAGGGTCCCGTGGGGAAAATAAAAAAAAAATGATTTTTCACGGTAGAAGCGCTTCACGGGCCGCAAACTGGGCCGCAAACTGGTAGCGAAACGGGAATTCGCCATTTTGTGCTTCGTTTTAATTGTTTAGAGACAAAAATTATCGCCGCACATCGGCCACAATGTATGAATATCGCTGAAAAGTCAGCGATATTCAAGCATTATCCAGCAAATGCTCTTAGCCATGTTATCCACCTTCCATTGGATAACATGGCTATAAACTGCTCTGTGCGTGAGCTTTTTTTTTTTTTTTTGCTGCGTGATGTTTGTTAACGTTCGATTCGATGGAAATCAGGAAGTGTTGACCACCATTTTGTCACTGCGAGTAAATATTTTGTTATAAATGAATCCTTATTGATAAACATTGTCTGCGCCATCTTGCGTTTTTGTCCAATGCCACAATTTTGTCGTGCACGGCAGCCATTTTAGATGCCTTGACCAGGCCCACTCTCTGCACGCCGCCGATCCTCAGCATGGCTCCCCACCCTCGCAAGCATCTCCCCCACGCACTGGTCACCCCCGCTCCCTCTCTCATGCATGGGCCATATACTTCCCCCCATCTGCGCTGCTCTTCTCTGAGAATCACACCCTGTGCCCGCCCGACACCTCCCTTTCACCCTATTCACTAACGCACCCTCTGACACTCCTCTTCTTCTGTGTCTGATTGTCCAGGTCGGACCTAGGCTATCACCTAGCCCTGCGGATGTAGTTTATGGCCCCAGCTGTAGAGTATCCAGACATGCCAACCCTCCCGATTCAGGCGTGAGACTACTGATTTCAGTGCTAGTCCTTCGCCTCCCGATTCCTGCAAGGAAAAATCCGGGGGCATATTACCAACAACTAGCGATAATTTTTGTCTCTAACTTGTTTAGAGACAAAAATTATCGCCGCACATCGGCAAATTTTATCGCACATAAACCTTGCTATTAGCAAGGTTTATCGCAAATGCGATAAAAAACGGCCGCAATGCATGAATATCGTTGAAAAGTCAGCGATATTCATGCATTATCCAGCAAATGCTCTTAGCCATGTTATCCGCTTCCCATTGGATAACATGGCTAAAAACTGCTCAGGGCAGGTGTTAGGTTTTGGAGATATTCGCGCTTAGCGCGAATATCTCCAAAAGTTGGTAATAGGAGATAGCGATGGTTAGGGACTGTTTCCAGTCGCTAAAATCTTGGCACGCCCACTTTGCATGTCATTAGTGATAAATATCACTGATATGTAAAGCGGGGCCCAAGATGGTCGCTATCTCCTTTTAGCTGTCACTAACTGGTGTTAGCGACAGCTTGGTAATAGGGAGATAATTTTATCTCTTTTTTTTTTGGCTTTTAAAGCCAAAAAAGCGGAAATAAACCCCCTTGATAATATGCCCCATGATTTCTCGGGGGTTTCAGCTGACAGGGCTTGGTATTGTGTTACGTGCTAATTCTTCCAGGAAACGTCAGAGGGTCGATGCAGGGGTTCTAGAAGGGGTGATAAACCATTTAAGGCTCATGAACAAGCGCATGGTCTTTTAAAGATTTGTGAAGTACTCGGGGCGGCGGTGTGTGTGTGCCCTCTTTCAGGAGCGGGCGGGGGGGCACTGCCAGCAACTTGCCAGGCCAGGCAGTGTTCAACACGTGCATCACCCTTTCTCTGCCTGCTATTGCGCTCCATGCTTCGGAAAGGTAAGAAAAAGAACGTGCATTTGAGTTTGAAATGTCCGATCTTGTAGCAGTACACTTGCAAAGCCCACACATGACAATAACCCGATTCAAGGCCCCATTCACCCGATTTTTTAAACATATATAGCACTCCAACAAAGTTAGATTTTAAAACTTTATTAACTTTTAAATATAACGAACGCAACAAAAACTGTAAATATATTTAACCATTTTTTGAAATTAACCAGAACTATAACGATAACAACAACAACAACAATAATATAACTTTTATGCCTAAATTACGCAAACATTTAGCTAATCTGCTAAAGGGGGGAGTCGCCATTTCTTTACAATAATCAATAATGAAAAATCCACATCAATAGGGTTGTCCGTTTTCTCGATGCAGCACTATAGTGCAACATACACAGCACCTGGGGTGTCAAGAGTGAACAGGTCTTTCTTTGTTCTTTAAGATGTTATCTGTGTCAACCTCTTCCGAGAATGCTGATGCGTTAGGATTTCCTTGTGTTTCTTAATAGCATTAGTGTCTGCACACTTCTTTGTCAATTCTGTGAAGATGATAACTGCTTCATAAACAGACGATATCTTTGTTTAGTCATTAGTGTTAAGTGTGTCTGAAACTACAGTGCCCTTCTGTTTTTTTTTCTTCAGGCTCTACAGAGTTTTGTGTGTTGTTCTTTTGAGCGACAATTATTCCAGAGGTTTCAGGTTTACTTGTTTTGTCCTGCAGTGAGTTAACAGCTTTAGAGAGTTCATGTTTATTTGCTATGTTCTGCTGTTCGTCAACTGCTTCAGAGACGTCAGCCTCATTTGTTATGTTTCAGTAGATCCTGGACCTGCCCGGCCGCGCCCAAAATGGTGCCGGTGTAAATGGGACTCGTAACTGCTTGTTGTGTACTGGTTGCCCAACCTTGATATCACGAGATACATATGCAGTTTTGAAGCACATGGCGGAGGCTTGTCTGCTGTAGTGGGGCGCCCCTTTATCGTTTCAGTCGCCATTCCGCCCGCTTTTGCTACACTGTGCCTTTTCCGCCATTCAGCTGTTTAGCGCCCGCTCTTACGGCTACAGCGTCTCGCTCACCATGTAGTTGAGTTGCTCCCACTCTTGCGGTGCAGCGATAGGCGGCTTCCACAGGACTCTTAAAATGGCGGCCGGCTCTTCGGATTTGGGCCTGGTCCAGTAAAATGGCCCTGGGACACCTTGGAACTCGGACGCTTGTCTGCCAGGGCTTGGGTTCCATTCTCGAAAACGTCCCCTCAGCCTTGAAGATTGTACAAAAGTCTTGGGGGCCTTCGACTCCCGCAGGCTTCCGGTGGGGAGCGGCTGCCATGATTGCTTGCGGAATGGCCACGACGGAGCTACGAGATGGTGGTGCTCTCATGGTGACGCCAGCTTCAGTCTGAAACATCCAGAAACAAGGTGGGGCTTTCATCGTTTGGGAAAAAAAATGTTTTAATCCAATGAAAAGTGTTATTTTTAGGTCACATGACCTAGTCTTACATCATTAGGAAAAGAAAAGTAAAATGAACCAATGAAAAGTTTTATTAACAAGTCACATGACCTGTTATGCTTACGTTACGCGCTGCGCGGCGCGCTCTGGATCGTTTCCGGGAAGCTGCGCCTTGCGCACCGGAGCACTTCCGGGTGCGCTAACGCGTCGCGTCATATGACGCATTACGCGACAATGCAGGTCCAGAATATAGTCAAAATGTCTCCACCAACCAGCGGTCGGAATACAACCGCTTTCAGCAGTCCAAAAAGTTCGGTTAAATCTTAAGAGCGGGAGCAACTCAACTACATGGTGAGCAAGACGTTGTAGTTGCAAGAGCGGGCAGTAAACAGCTGAATGGCGGAAGAGGCACAGAGTACCAAAAGCGGGCGGAATGGCAACTAAAACGGTAAAGGGGCGCCCCACGACAGCGTGTCTTCAGGTCAAACGGATTTTGGGACAAGGTCCAGAATGGAAGAGTCATCAAAAGGGAAAAAATTCCGCCGGACCCCGGGAGCCGGCTGCCTATGCCGGGGGCGATCTCAGGCCACACCAGGGCAACACGACTTGGGGAGGGGGCAGGAGCCAAGCGCCCCCTCTCAGTCCGCGCCATCTCACCGCCCCTCGGGGGCCTCCGTCAAGCGGTTTAGGGAGGCACCGTATCACATTGTTTTCCAATGCAGTCAGGTCCACAAATGGACCCCACTTACTTTGAATAGTGAAGCTGCAGCAGGTGCAAATAAGGTTTAAACAGTGTTACAAGAGCTGCTTAGAACTCTGAAGTATGGCACTCAACAACCAGGACTTATGCCATTTGTGTAAGGCAGTGACATGGAAGCAACTCAGGGACAAAAAGCATGAACGAACATTCACGTATGAAAATCTTATTTGGGGAAGGGGTAGAATCCAAACGCCCCGTGCCAGTTCGCGCCACTACACCGTATGTGGAAAATCTGAAGCCATCGTTCTACAAACTCTCAACGCTTGCTATCAGTGCATGAGTTTCATGCTCGATCGATTGAGCTAGCCGGATCGGGCAATAAAAAGTATAAAATAGTTATGTAAATAGTTATTTAATAATATGGCTGAGATACCCGCCACCCCCTCTCAACACAATCCCCAAGGATGGGAAACCGGAAACGGTTCTGAACTTTTGGAAGGCGGGAGGGAGTGACCCTCCCGGCCGTATTTATTAAAATATGAAACAAAATAAAACATTAAAATAACAGTTTCATATTATGTACAATTTCATTTCCACATTGCGATGTTTGGCTAACCTTAACAGATCTCTAATACAAAGGTTCTCCTAGCCGAACTAACATCCTACAAAACATTTGACTTGAAATTGTACATCCTAACGTAAAGGGCCAAAGGCAAGGTCGTAACTGGTGTCAGATCCCTAAACCAGAAATACCCCCCCTCACTTGTGAGGGGATCGACCGCACAGAGGCGTACCTCAAGTGCATCTACCAATTTCCCTTGGACTTGACGGGGGCCCCAATGAACTCGACGCCATTTAACGGTCGTCCGAGGACTCGTGTGAGGTGTCTAAAAGGTAGCGTAAACCCCCTCCCGAACCCCACACAACTTACCCCATCTGCCGTCGCAGATGTCCTGGCCCCGGGAAATTCCCCAGGAGGGCCCGTAGCCCCTCCTATCCAGGAAGGGGCCTTGACCACCTTTCCTTTCCTTCCGGCGGCCTATCCTTAGAAAGGACCGCCTCCCCGTTGAGGGGCCAATGGCCACCTCCCCCGAGCGCTCCCATCCGTAATGGGTGACGCCCCCCCATAGGGATCTTCCAATTACTGCTCACCGATCATGACCTTACCGCCCGACCAAAATAAATACGACAATTTACCTAAATTACAAAACAATCATAACTATTACAAGCATGATTACTGATCAACACTAATGCAGAATTACTTTATTTGAAAAACATACTGAAAAAATGACCATTCTTTATTGCATACTCAAAATATCACGACAATCATCACAACCTGTAAGAAATAGAGTTACCACCTCAAAACTTTATTCAAAACAACTCGCTGTCCTCAGGGGCTGGTGGGTGGGTCAAAATTGGCTCTTCGTTCCGTCTCTAGCTCACGTGCAGCGGGGAGGTGCAGCTTCAGAGCACAGGAACAAGAGGATGCTTTCTTGGCTTGTTGCTCCTTTTATCCGTCTTCAGGGCGGGCGTAACCCACCCCCGCCTGCCTCCGAGGGCGTGGCCAGCTGCGTCAGTGTCTAGGACAACCCACTCCAGGGCGGGAAAAGGCGCGCCCCGGCTACGCCGCTTCGGGCATACCAGCCGAGACTCGCCTCCCGCCCAAGATGGCTTCCCGGGGGGATCGTGGTACTCCACCATACGTTCGGGGGGACCGAATGGTCGCCCCTTTCCATATGGCTGAGATACCCGCCACCCCCTCTCAACACAATCCCCAAGGATGGGAAACCGGAAACGGTTCTGAACTTTTGGAAGGCGGGAGGGAGTGACCCTCCCGGCCGTATTTATTAAAATATGAAACAAAATTAAAACATTAAAATAACAGTTTCATATTATGTACAATTTCATTTCCACATTGCGATGTTTGGCTAACCTTAACAGATCTCTAATACAAAGGTTCTCCTAGCCGAACTAACATCCTACAAAACATTTGACTTGAAATTGTACATCCTAACGTTAAGGGCCAACGGCAAGGTCGTAACCGGTGTCAGATCCCTAAACCAGAAATACCCCCCCTCACTTGTGAGGGGATCGACCGCACAGAGGCGTACCTCAAGTGCATCTACCAATTTCCCTTGGACTTGACGGGGGCCCCAATGAACTCGACGCCATTTAACGGTCGTCCGAGGACTCGTGTGAGGTGTCTAAAAGGTAGCGTAAACCCCCTCCCGAACCCCACACAACTTACCCCATCTGCCGTCGCAGATGTCCTGGCCCCGGGAAATTCCCCAGGAGGGCCCGTAGCCCCTCCTATCCAGGAAGGGGCCTTGACCACCTTTCCTTTCCTTCCGGCGGCCTATCCTTAGAAGGGACCGCCTCCCCGTTGAGGGGCCAATGGCCACCTCCCCTGAGCGCTCCCATCCGTAATGGGTGACGCCCCCCCATAGGGATCTTCCAATTACTGCTCACCGATCATGACCTTACCGCCACAGGCCGGATAGCTGACCGGCTATCCGGACCCCCCACAACAACTCCTGCCTAAAGGTCATGTTTTAAACTCTTTAGCCAAGCTATGAGGTCCCCTATGAGTAACTCATTCCCCACCCGGGACAAATGAACCCCATCCCCCAAATACATACTGTCCCCTTTGATACAACCATGCGAAACAGAATGCAGTGTACCTGACCGAAACAATCTACTCAATTTGTTATTTATTTTCTTTACTGAATGATTCAGAGCCGAAACCGAAATAGCCCCCCGCCACACTTTCCGTGGGATCATATGGGACCATGCAATTGTGCACCCTGGAACTCTTCTTGCCAACCAACTTACTGTGGAAAGCATTGCCTCAAGAAGAAGTCGTCTACCAGTGGCAACCAAATCATTGCCCCCAAGATGGACTATGATTATAGACGGCGGTGACCTTGTCCGCCCTAACAAACCCTCGAAAAAGGATTGAAACTGATCAACACAGAGCCCGCCCTTTCCGTAGAAGGACACCCTGTACCCGTATTCCCCAGCCACGTGAATCATGTCACCTGCTTTGAATACGTCCGCGGCACGCCTCACGTATGAGTGGCCCACGACCCACACCTCCTTTTTCGCAGCCGGTGATGTCTGACCGCTGGTCCCCAGGTGTTGGGTCGACTGCACAGTCCGCCCCGCCTCGTAAGCTTGCGCAACTGAAAACCAAACAAAAACAAGAAGCGTGAGTACATCATTACAGCTTCACAACATGTGCAACCGCACATACCTTTTATAACAGTTCGAGGACCAACGCCCCACACGTTTTACTTCATCTATACTCAGACCCCTGGCTGTAGCCTCAGTAGCAGCCCCTATCCGAAAGGAATGGGTCCCGAACTCGCCGGGGTTCAAGCCCGCGGCCGAAATCGACATCGCAAGCACCCGCTGGAACTGAAACCTCGTCAGCGGGGTGGCGTCAGCGTGTCTCAACAAGGTTCCCCCCCCCATGATGCCACCCTCTGTGCTAAATATTCCTCTACGCACACCACAGGGCACATGGAAGACCCGGGGATCCTCTGAATGATTATGCAGTCCCCATTTGCACCCTGATCGGTTTTGGACCTAACAAACGAGACTGTCATCGTCTCCCCCCTGACCTGAATGTGCTCCCGGCACAGTCCCCCCATCGTATCCTGCTTGTTCTTCGCCACCAATTCGCTTACCCGCATAGCCCCATGGAATGCTAGCGCAAATGTAGCTCGGAATAACACTGCTTCGTACTGGGATGAACACGTTGCCGGGAGTACGGACAATAACAGGGTCAACCTATCCAGACCTATCGGGTGCCTCTCATCCACTCTGCGACCCTCAAGGCGTTGCCACCCACGTAGCGCTTTCTGCACCACAAAAGACGCTGTCGGGTCCTGGATCCCATGAGCCCTTGCCATAAAGGAAATGGCGGCCCGATGTCTCTGGGCCGTAGCTACTGATTTGCCTGCCTGATGTAACGACAGCAGAAATCTTACGACAAGCTCTTCCTGTCCCCAAAGCTCCCCCCCCAGCAGAACCCAAAAAGGACAAATAGGAACGGAACGCCCCTTCATATGCTTTCCTTGTCCTGGGTGCTAAACTCTCTCCCACGAGGTTTTGTAGTTCGGGGCACCGAGAGACCAGAGAGCTTCGGGAAAGGGTGCTGCCACCAGGTCCGCTGCGGGCAGAAAACCCCAGAAGGCCTGCATACGGAAACGAGAAAGCGCATCAGCCGCTTGGTTCAGTACCCCCGGGACATGTCTTGCCCTAAAGAGCACATTCAACTGCATACACAATAACACAATTTCTTTGAGCAGTCTCAGAATCCATTTGCAACGTGCTGCCTGACTATTGATACACTCAACCACAGTCATGTTATCAGACCAGAAAACCACAGAGTGATCACGAAAACCCTCCGGCCATGTTTTCAAGGCCACCAAAATAGGGAAGAGTTCAAGGAAAGCAATGTTACTCGTCAGGCCGCACTCGTGCCACCATGACGGCCATTTTTGAGCCGACCATTGTGTACCAAATATGGCGCCAAAACCTACACTCCCCGCGGAATCTGTCCAAAGCCCCAGCTCCTCGGAGGACACTGCCGGTTTGTTCCAGACAATTCGACCATTGAAATCCGCCAGAAATGCCAACCAAATGCGCATGTCCTGGCGAACCTCTGCCGAGAGCCTCGTGCGGTGATGTCCTTCCTTCAGGCCGACCATGGCTTGTGAAATCGAGCAGGAAAAGGGGCGCGCCATTGGCATTACTCTCAGGGCAAAATTCAACTGACCCACCACCTGTTGCAATTGATGCAGGTTTACTTTTGTCGCACGAATACATGCTTCAAGGGATGTCCTGAATTTTAACACTTTTTCCCTGGGTAATCTAAAACAACCTTCTTCCGAGTCGAGCTCGATCCCCAGAAAGTCGAGCAAAGTTGAGGGACCCACAGTCTTACCTGGCGCCAATGGCACACCGAATTGTTTCATTAAGACACAAAATTCATGTAAAGCCTGTCCACACTCAGGATCCCCGGCTGCCCCCAAAAACAGAAAGTCATCGAGATAATGCATAACATGCTGAAAACCCGTCTTCCTTGTGAATACCCATTGCAGAAAACAACTGAACTTTTCAAAATAGGCACAGGATATCGAGCACCCCATTGGCATACATCTATCCATGTAATAGCGACCCTGAAACATGAAACCAAGGAGACGCTGATCGTCTGGGTGCACCGGGAGCAACCGGAACGCTGACTCGATGTCTGATTTTGCCATCAGCGCCCCGGGCCCCAGGCGATTCAACATGGCAACGGCCTCATCGAAAGATGCGTACCGCACCGAACACACTTCCGGGTCTATCGCTTCATTAACGGAAAGACCACGTGGGGCTGACAAGTTATGTATCAGCCGCAACTCACCCGGGTCCTTCTTGGGGACCACCCCTAGAGGGGAACAAACAAAGTTAGCAACCGGTGGCAAATCAAATGGTCCGGCGACACGACCTCGAGTCACCTCCTTCCCAATCTTTACCTGTACCACCGCCGTATGCTGCAAGACCGACAGTTGATTTTTACAATTTGCTACACCCTGAAAATCCCCCACTGGGATGCGAAAACCATATGAAAACCCGTCTCGCAACACCCCAGCGGAAGCATGATCCGGATATTCGTTGAGCCAAGGAATCATTGCCATGGTATCAATCGGAGTAGGTAAAGGCGCCCCTCGGACTATTTCAGACCTGTTTGACGCTTCCCCTACCACCGTTATCACCCGTTTTGGCTCTGCACATGGACTCAGGATGGGATGGCTGCCCACACCCCCCACATTCATGTCTGAACTTGCATGACCCCTGGGGCCTCGTACATTTTCCCCTGTTAAAATTCCAACAAATCCCCTTTTTACTTGCGTTGCCACTCGGCTTCGAGTGGTACTCGTTACCTGCACCCGTCCGAAAGGGTGTCCCAGAGGATTGGCGGGAAGATTCCCCCCCGTTACTCCCTGACAAAGGCACTTTTAACATTCCTGAACTCTCCATTTTTTGCCATGAAACGGAGTCGAAACAATCCCAAGTTAGAACTGGGTCGTGCTCCTTAGCTTTTCTAAAAATATTATCATAACAGAACCACTGATTGCCCCCGTACGATACGGAATACTCCATGATACGTGACTGATAAATAGGCAACTCGGTCAGCAACTCGGGCCTGCGCTCGCCCATGATGGAGGTAAAAATGCCCCACGCTCTGCCCCAAGTACCTATGTTCTCATCAACCTTAAAGGCGGCCATTTTTGCGCGCCAAACACCCGGATGCATGAGCTCCTTTTGGCTCTTAACATGCTCCATCTCGTAATGGTCGGTAAGCAAAGAAAAAATGTTCACATACTTATTCGCCCAAATCTTTTCCTTAATTTCCAATGGAACGTGCTGAGCCACCTTCTCCCTTCGTGAAGGTACAGACCCCTCCCCCGCAATCGGCAATGGCCGCTTACCTGAACCAGATGCTGCATTTGCCGCCGAATTTGGGCCTGATGCATTTTCCGCCGCCGGAACTGGCGGGGTAACAGAAGATGGTGCCTTCGCAGCCTCTCTAGATTCCCGCAGTTGTCTCATTACTGCCCGGGCATCTTCAGCCGTGGTGCCCTCACTATCTTTTCCCAACCACGCTGCTAATTGTGCCGCTAACTCGGGAGGCATATCTTCCCCGGTCACGGGGGTCGGGTGCCCCTCCTTCGGAACCGGGGTTGGCTCCTCGAGTGGGGTATCGGGGACCGGGGTTTCCCCCCCAAGTGCCCCCCTTTTGGACCTCTTGCCTCTCCCACCAGGGACTACTCCAGGCAAAGCTGGTCCGATGACTCGCTTCGGTCCTCCCTCCCCGTTCTTAGCCGCCATCTGCTTCTTCAAATCGGCTACCTCCTTTATGAGCATGCGGAGCATCTGATCGGTACCGACCCGCTTTCCGACCTTCTTGCCTGGCATTCTCAACGAAGATATCTGTAAGACAAAAAGAAAGATTACAACGCTCAAAATTGGCTCTTCGTTCCGTCTCGAGCTCACGTGCAGCGGGGAGGTGCAGCTTCAGAGCACAGGAACAAGAGGATGCTTTCTTGGCTTGTTGCTCTTTTTATCCGTCTTCAGGGCGGGCGTAACCCACCCCCGCCTGCCTCCGAGGGCGTGGCCAGCTGCGTCAGTGTCTAGGACAACCCACTCCAGGGCAGGAAAAGGCGCGCCCCGGCTACGCCGCTTCGGGCATACCAGCCGAGACTCGCCTCCCGCCCAAGATGGCTTCCCGGGGGGATCGTGGTACTCCACCATACGTTCGGGGGGACCGAATGGTCGCCCCTTTCCAAATGTTTTACCCTGTTTCTTTGCTGGTGTGTTGTGTATATTTATAATATTTGCATAGGGTTTGTCGTTATTTTGGGCGGGGTGGGTGGCGGAGTCGAGCTGTCTTGCAGCCCTCATGGTGTGGAGCTCAGTTCATTTCACTATTTTCGTATTTCTCATGAAGGGTTGTTCCTAATGTTTGTATTTTACCGAGGTCAAAAAGAGATCGAATTAGTGGTCTACTGATTTTGCTCGATTACTTTTATTTTTTTACACGATTTTTCACTATCTGCAAAGACTAAACAGAGTATTGCGACTTTGTGCTTGTTTGTAAATAGAGAATGATCCAAAGAGAACCAATTCTAAAACAGTAAATGCTTGGATAATAATCAATCAAATGGAGAGACAAGCAGGTACGACGGATTACAACAGGGGTAAAGGTCTGCGTTAACTACCGTTCACTATCTGCAAAGAGAGAGTACTACTAAGAGAAAAGAGGGGAGTGGGGGGGGGGGGCAGCGTTCAAAGCACATCAGCGTGCATAAACACGAAAACGTTTTTACCTATCACGTACTTGACATTTGACAGCTTTTGATATTTGCTATTAAAAAACCATTGAAATTCACAGAAAAAACCATAGGTTATAGTCGATATATAGTTAGGAATTTGCATTTACAAAACCTTGAAAATTCAATGAAAAAACCATTGGTTTTAGGCCATATATAGTTAGGGATTTGCATTTAGAAAACCTTATTTTACTCGCATAAAACCATTGAAATTCCATATATAGTTAGATGCGCTAACTATATATCGCGCACCCGCAATCCACTGCTGATGATGTCACATATTACATCATTCATGACATGGTTAGTGACATCACTGATGACATCACTGATGACATCTCAAATGACATCACTGATAAAATCACTGATAACATCTCATTTGACATGACTGATCACATCACTGATGATATCATTCATGTGATAATACCATGAACCTCTTCAGACTCTAATATAACCTTAGATACAATCAGTGTAAACAGACAGTCACAGACTGTCACTCATCCATGGAGTTACTCACACACCTAGTCAGTTATGCCAAAAATCAATCACACCTCCATTTTCTCAACTATACAGTTATACACACCTTACTTATTCAAACATATACTAACACATATTTACTTTACTCTCTTATACAATCTCTGATACATGTTCACAATGATCCATACAGGCACTCACACATTCACTGGCTCTTATGCACAGTTATTTATAGATGTCAACTCTCACATGTACTGTGTTTTACATATGTACTTACTTTGACATGTAGCACTGAGATATCCATTCACTCACTAATACACTCATGCACAGTCAACCGCCCATACAGCTGTTTCCACATGCACTTTTGAATCCATACATATAGTGAATCAACTACTCACACATCTATGTACAGAGTCACACACCTCCCAGCCACCCATACACACACACTCAGTTTCCCATACAAATACTTGGACAACCAATCAATAACCCATACAGTTACTCATATAGCTACTGATCAACATATGCAGCAGTTTGTAGAACAACAGATATAATGATGCACAAATTAAAACAGTTTAGTCACTAACCCATGCACTCAGTGAGACACATTTAATCACTCACTCAATCAGTCAGTCATGCACCTAGTAAATCCTTCATCCAGACACTTATATATCCACTCATTCTTCAATATGTAAAACATATTTTAACTTTACAGAAACATACAGTCACTGGATGTTGTAATCAGTGATGTCATCAGTGATGTCATTTGAGATGTCATCAGTGATGTCATCAGTGATGTCACTAACCATGTCATGAATGATGTAATATGTGACATCATCAGCAGTGGATTGCGGGTGCACGATATATAGTTAGCGCATCTAACTATATATGGAATTTCAATGGTTTTATGCGAGTAAAATAAGGTTTTCTAAATGCAAATCCCTAACTATATATGGCCTAAAACCAATGGTTTTTTCATTGAATTTTCAAGGTTTTGTAAATGCAAATTCCTAACTATATATCAACTATAACCTATGGTTTTTTCTGTGAATATATATATATATATATATATATATATATATATATATATATATATATATATATATATATATATATATATATATATATATATATATATATATATATATATATATATATATATATATATATGCATTAAAAAATAAAATGGTATTCTTTTTTTAACTTAAATTAATTATTTAATAATTTTAAGGTTATTTAAGTATATTTAAGTATGTTTAGTAAGTTATATTTATTATTTCATTCATTTTAAATTAATTATAAGACATTTTTAAAAAATCGATATTTTGACTAACTATATTTTTTTAAAACAATATTTTTGATTCAATATTTTTGTACTTGCCTGTTTGTAGATAGGAATTCGATATTTTTTGCATTCGATATTTTTTCTTCGATATTTTGGTAATTCTATATTTGTGTATTCGATATTATGTCAGTGATCCCCACACGAACATCACATGGGCCACCACTGCCACAGGCCCTGTACACATGTATCTGCTCCCACCCAAAGTCACCCTACACAAAAACTCACCCCTGCCTTGCTGCCAATGCTCCTTCAGACATGCATCCTGCTCCGGATTTTTCACTGCCAATGTGCGGACCATCAGTGGTGCTATGTTGCACCGTGCCAAACGCCCAGTGTGCGGTAGCAGCCCCAATGTCTTCTCTGCCGCATTCTTTGCCAGCCAGCTGATGTTGTCTCACCCCTTGTGGCAGTGGGTGCGTTGTCGGTTGGATACCCTCAGGGCTCGCACCTTGGCTGCAATGGCCCTCCACACGGCCTTATGCTGGTGTACCTTGAGCTGCAGGTATGGGAGAAAAGAAGGATAAATGACCAGTTACACAGTGTCAGGTACCAATATCTATCAGTACAGTAGCGAGACACAGACTCAGGACCTATTGTAATCTCCCTCCATCCCAAACTGGGGGACACCTCACAAGGGCACTCTGCATGGGCCAAACATATGTGATTGCATGCATAAATGAGGGCGTAGGGGGTCCCTGATAATCTCACACACATGCAGGATGACTGCACTGTACCCCCTCAGTGGCTTGCAGACATCACCGGTCCCATGCATGTCTGCCCACTACATACCTCACATATTTATCTGTGTCTGTGTCTAGAAGCACTGTGTGCATGACTGGGCAGCATTTAATGAGCATGTCCTATGAACATATGCGTTTGTAAGGTGTGTGGCCTCGGGGCACATAGACTCACCAGCGTAGTAGTCATCTACAGGGTGTGTTTGTGTGCAATTATACAAGGCTGAGATGGTGCATATCTTCTATTCAGTGTGAATGAACAGGAGCAAGGACCATGTAAGTTCGGTGAAGTGTTCGCGTTTAGGCGGGCAGGCACTGTGCCTAGTCACTGGGTTCACACTGAGTCTGACAACAGGGGCACACAGAAACATTCACTCGAGCAATGAATGTACTGGCACTTACATGTCCAACATCCTGTGGCTCTGTATGGCTGACAATGTAACACACTCCACTCACACATACAACTGCAAGCAGGGAAAACTGTGACATTGGGACACACAGACTCCCTCGCCCTGGAGACATCTTGTTTGTCAGTGTATGACACAACCCCACACCCTCAGGCATATACTGCAGCAGCACAACTACATGTCTGACACCCCCCTGCCCTCCAGCTCCCTTAATGATGACTTACCACTACATTGGGGCCACCATACAGCACTGGGTACTGTGCCAGCACCTCGTCTACTAGGACCTCTAGCTTCTCGCTTGTGAATGGACTGGCACAGATCTTCTTTGTCATTTCCATCCCGGTGGCTATGGTACACCTGTGGTGGATGTGAGTGGTGAGGGGTCCCAGACAGCAGGCACTTGAGGAAGCAGTAGAAGAGGGTCCCGGGCAGCAGGCACTTGAGGCAGCAGCAGTTGAAGGTCACAGGCAGCAGGGCCTTAAGGCAGCAGCAGGAGAGGGTCCCAGGTAGCAGGCTCTGTGAGCAGTGGAAATGAGAGCCTCAATCCCACAGATTTATAGCCTACAGGGGTCGTTTGTAAGGTGCAAAGCTACAACAATTGGTTGTACAGGTCTGCCTCATTCAAAAGCATCCAATGACCGCTTCCGCGGTGGCGGAGCATGCCTTCCGCTATATTCAAAACTGCATCATGCCACCGCAATCATCACTCCCATTGGCTGTAGGCAATGCTCCATGGCTGTCATGCACTGCAGGGGCCTGGGGTGCACTACCATGATGGTGCATCTTTCAAAAGTATCAATGACCCCCTTCGCCGTGGCAGAGCATGCCTTCCACGATTTTCAAAACTGTATCATGCCACTGCAATCATCGCTCCCATTGGCTGTAGGCAATGCCCCATGGTGGTGTCACATCGCCGGGGCCAGGTGGTAGCTACCACGATTTGGGTGGCGAAGCATGCCCACCGCCATCTACCCATGTCTTCATGCCAATGGCTACCATGCTTGTGAAAGGGTGGTGCTGGTGTCACACCGCTGTGGCCAGACGGTACCTTCCGCAATTTGGGTGGCGGAGCATGCCCACCACCATCTACCCATGTCTCCATGCCAATGGCTGACACACTTGTAAAGGGGGTGGTGCTGGTCTCACACCGCCGTGGCCAGGCGGTAGCTACCACGATTTTGGGCACATGCAATGGCAATGTCCATCATGAACATTGCATCAGTTCACAGCAGCAATATGGTTAAGGTCACATCATTGGGCACACAATGACATTATTCCATATAATCCACAGGTGGACGCATGTTATGTGTGATGCACATTGGTCTGCTGTCCCTGCCATGTCCCTTATGCATTTGATGGTTGATGATGCTTCACAATGTTAAGCTGGTGTCAATAATGTGTAACAAATCAATGTGTTGTGGGTCAGTGCCTACCTTGGCAAGGCTTGTCTCACTGTATGGTGTTGTTACTTACTTTTGCTTTCATATCAGCTCATGCACACGAGGGACAGTTTTCCATCTACTGTGATCATTGGGTTGTGGATGTGTGCCAAGTTCACATGATGCATTGAGGTGTGACAGGTACAGCAGATGGGTATGAGACAGTCATGGTAATTTTACACACATTGGTAGATGGTACTGTACGAGGCGTGCACATGTGAAATGTGGGGTTCAGTATGTGTGCATTCACATTGACCTATGGGTTGGTTGCGGCACTTGTGTATTGTAAATGGAGAGGTGTGCCCTCTGTTTGTCTCAAATGTCCACCCATGTAACCTGGTGTGCCATGCATCTCTCATGGCAGTCTTTGGCTTTCCGTGACATCCTTAACGGTATATGCTGTTGCCATCTCATGATGGTTGTCAGTGACATTTGTCCATTTACATCTCAACTAGGAGGAGGCCTAATCTCATACGTCACCTGACAGTGCTGGAGGACATGGAGGATATATCGATCATTTGCAAATTCTGCCTCAACAGACCGACACTGAAGACCCTTTGTGATCTGTTGGAGCCCCACCTGCAGCCTTATCGCCACTACCCAATTGCATTCACACCCACATACAAAGTGATGGCAGCCCTTCACTTCTTTGCTGCAGGCATGTCGCAACCCATGTTCATCCTGGTGCTGAGGGATGTTCTTGCAGCCATGATGATATATAAGGATCGATATATACATTTCCCCGGGAGAGCAGAATTGGCAGTTGTGAAGGGTGACTTCTATCCCCTTGGGCACATCCACCATGTTGTTGGTGCCATTGATTGCACCCATGTAGGTCTGATGCCATTACAGGTGAGTGAGCACATTTTTAGAAATCGTAAACATTATCATTCAATCAATGTGCAGGTGGTGTGCCTTGAGGACATGACCATATCACATGTGTGTGCAAGATTCTCTGGCTCAGCAAATGATTCCTACATCCTGAGGAAGCGCATGGTGCCCCTGATTATGGCAAATCTGCTTCCAGAGCGTGCTTGGATTGTGGGTGAGTATGCCTAGTGAAATGTTGTGCTGTGTGTGTGACCTGCTGCCCTCTGCCTGTGAAACATAGCAATGTGTGTTTGTCATTCACAGGTGAATCTGCATATCCCAGCCGTCCATCGCTGCTGAGCCCACTACGGAATCCCCTGACCCGGGCTGACATCAGGTACAATAATTCCCATGGCAGGACCTGATGTGTCATTGAGCGGACTTTTGACCTGCTCAAGTTAAGATTCTGCTGCCTTGACAGGACTGGAGGTGCACTGTCATACTCGCCTGGGAAGGTCTGCAAGATCATTGTGGCATGCTGTATGCTGCACAACATGGCCATTCACAAGGGTATTCCCCTGCTCCTGGATGATGGTGAGGACCCAAGGCCCCTGCCTGTTCAGGGCCCTGAACCCAGTGATGAGGACAGTGGAGAGGAGGAAGGAGTTGACATGCGTCAACAACTCATCACCTGCTACTTCACTTGAAGGTGGGTGACGAGGTACGACATGTACATTGTCTGGTGTGATTGCTGTTGCTGAGAAGGGCTATACTCGGATGGTATAGACAGGCACATGTTGAGTCACCTGTGTGTGGAAATGTGGCTGTGACCTTTCACATTTGAACGTATACAGAACTCTATTTGGTGACACTTGCTGCATATTGTGTTGTCTGCCTTTAAACTTATGTGAATGTTTTATGCAGTGTTATATCTGTGATGCCAAACTATCGCCAGTGACTGTTGTTCTGCTGTGTCTCCCTAGGTGCCTCAAAATCAAAACTGCACAAATTCAAGCGTGTAAGATATTTTATTTACAAAGTTGACATGTGAGGGGTGCAGGCATATTTACATGAAGGTGGTGATGGAGCAGTGAGCTGAAAGTCATGGTAAATGAGATGCAAGAGTAGACACCACATGGATGTGGTAACCCAGTCCAACAGACAGGTGCCATTCAACAGGCAGTGTGGGAAAGGACAGTCCAAACAGTCAATGCTGTGGCAAAGAGGGTTGCCATCAGCGCTGGCTCCGAGACTGGCGTGTGGCTGGTGCTTTGCCTCTGGAAACTCCCAGGCACTTCTTGATTGCTTTGGCGGGGGGGCCTGCTGCATGGCCAGCGGCGTCCGAGGACTCGCCCCTCTCTGTGGCCGCAGGGGAGGATGGTGCGCTGTCATCCTGCAGCACAACAGAGGGGGTGAAGGTGTTGTTTGGGAGGCAGGCCTGTCCCTCAGTAACGCCACTTGCTGGGCCATGAGGTCCACCATTTGTCCAATGCGTTTGTCGATGGACCTCATCAGCAGGATGAGCTCACGTAATAGTTTGTCAGACCGGCCACTTTGTCCCTGGACCTGTTCATATGCCCTGGTGACTTGTGGTAAATAAAATTACCCGGACTTAGTTTCTATACATAAATGATGAAAAAGGATAGCTCATAAAATGAGAGGCAGAGTCCGTGGTATCTGAGTCAAAAGGGCTTTAATTCAAATGACTCGAGTCACTGAGAATCGGGTTCCATCACCACTAGGGTTCAGGAAGGGATATCTAACGTTCTATTAACATCACACATTATATATAGTAAAATCATACAATTGCAATGAATACAGTAGGCGGAACACTCCAGGCGGAGCAAGTGAAAAGAGAGAGATAAGAACACATGGGCGTAAAAGAAGGCGTGTATGGAGGCGTACACGTAGGTGTGCACTTGATGAGTCATAGATGTGTCATAGGTGGGTGGATGCATAGAGGGGGTCGGCAGGGTCAGCAGAAACCTTTACCCTACACGTGTGCGCAAATGGTCATGACGTGAAATTGACGTGTAACTGGGGAGAGCTGGGGGCTGACTTTAGCACTAGTAGAGGAGTCTGGAGTCTGGGATGTCAGAACGACCTGCACCTTTGGCATATCTGATATCTTGTGTTTGGAGGATGTATTGTCTGAAGTAAAGGTCTCTTGAGTAAAGGCTGTTCTTCACTAAATGCTAGTGTGTGCATATATTTCTTCGTGCATTGCGTGGGGCATGGGCCTTCTATGGCAACGGGTTCAGTAAATCACTTGCATGGAGACAGGAAGGCTAGGCCCTATGCTCTGCAGGCGGAATATGTTTACCTCCTTCACTAGACTGGAATGTGTTTTTGCGGAGACTGAGCAGATAACTATAGGCAAAATACCGTCTTGGCAGGCAAGCCAGCCCGGGCACCTCTCAGCTGAGCAGGGAGTAAGGGAGAGGTCAGGGATGCATACCTAAACTGCAGCTTTTTAGAGTCAGAAGAGGCTCGGAGCCTGAATTCAGGGCCTGGCTCGGCTGGGCCACAAAAACGTGTGCTTCTCGATATTTAAACGTGTACCATGTAAATGCATTGGCAACGTAGGCCTTAGTGCAGATTTAACGTTTCATTCATGGAAAGCCTAATAACTGACATGCTAACATTAGACGGAAATGCAGGGGCATTATTGTGACAGGCACGGGAAGGGAATTACATGATAACATGGACATACATGGGGCATAGGTACGTGGATAGGGTGCAAATGGGGGGACACACTGACCACATAAAATTTCTGTTTCCTCAGACTCTGGTGAAGTGGTCCAGGGATGGTGTGCCAACCTCCTGAGGTCTGGGGGTGACCCTGGCCCTCCCACCTAGCCTGCTGCCACGGACCTGTTGCCTAGCCACTGTGGGTCTACGCACACTCTCCCTGCCCTCCACAGTTGGTGGTGAGTCCTGGTCATCCCCTGGGACATGGAGGGTGCTGCAGGTGGTATTGGTGGTGGTGGTGGTGGCGGAGGTGGCAGCGGTAGGCACACAGATTGTGACTGCAGGGGTCTGCTATGCTGTTATTGTTGCAGCAGACGTGGTGGTGGGGAGGACGGGGGCCTGGGACCTGTTGGTCCCTGGCACACCAGATGGGCCAGCCTGGAGCTCATCGTCCAAACTATCCTGGGAGTCAACATCTGAGAATCCATGTACTGGGGGTGGAGACTGGCTTTGCTGGTCGTTGTTGTCCTCATCAGTGAGTTTTTCATCACCTGTGGATTAGATGGGGAATGTTCAGTTTTTGGCACTGTGCAAGTATTCTGTTAGCTGTGTAGTATTGAATGTCTGTACCCTACACAATTGAGAGATCTTCACTACTATTATTAAGTGCAATACTGGGCGTAATTACATGGTGCAGAAGAACATCAATTACTCGTACATGTCTGGTATCGATGCATTGCATGCAATTGGTGCTGTGTGTAGTGATGCAGGCCTCCCACCCACAAACAGCCAGGCCAGTGAAGATGGCTACCTACCTGTAAGTTTGTTTGATGAGGATCACTGACAGAATATCGAGGAGCAAAATATCGACCTGCCAAAATATTGTGGAAAAAATATAGAATGCCAGAATATCAAATTCCTATCTTCAAACAGGTAAGTACAAAAACATTGACTCCAAAATATCGTTGTAAAAAATATAGATTTTTTTTAATGTCTTAAAAGTAATTTAAAATTAATATAATAATAAATATAATTATTTAAACATACGTAAATAAACTTAAAATTAATAAACAATTAATGTAACTTAATTAAAAAAAAACATTTATATATATATATATATATATATATATATATATATATATTCACTGAAAAAACCACAGGTTTCACACCAGTTATAGTTAGGAATTAGCATTTAAAAAACCTTTGAAATTCACTGAAAAAACCATAGGTTTCACACCAGTTATAGTTAGGAATTAGCATTTAAAAAACCTATTAAATTCACTGACAAAACCAGTTATAGTTAGCTGGAAATTTTACTGATATAAAACCAATGAAATTCCACGTTATAGTTAGTTGGACTCACTATAACTTGCGCGTGCAATGCACTGCTGATGACGTCACATATTACATCACTCATGACATGGTCAGTGACATCACTCATGACATCACTGATGACACCATCCAGTGAATATGTGTCTTTCTGAAAAATAAATATTAGTGAGTAATGTTTAAATATTTAAATATATATATTATTGTTTCACTTTGTTTATAAGTGGCTACATGTGTTGGTAAGTAGCTACATGCGTATGTATATGGGTTATTAGATGTTTCTCTTAGTATCAGTATGAGTGTCTATATGGTTTGGTGGGGGTATTACTTAGCACATAGATGCATGAGTGACTGACTCGCTGTTTGTATGTGTTTTGAAGACAGCATATGTGCAGGACTGTATGGATGGATGAGTGTGTATATGTGTTTGTTAGTGAGTGAATGACTGTCTCACTAGTGTCTTTATCAGTAACTACATATGTTTTAATCTAGTATATGTGAATATTGATGTATATAAGTGAGTATATGTGAGAGTAAGAGATTGTAAGAGTTCCTGTTTAAATAAGTATGTGTTTCTATAAGTGATTGTTTAAGAGA
The DNA here is from genome assembly GCF_964263255.1 of Lissotriton vulgaris. Classification (NCBI taxonomy): domain Eukaryota; kingdom Metazoa; phylum Chordata; class Amphibia; order Caudata; family Salamandridae; genus Lissotriton; species Lissotriton vulgaris. The sequence continues at coordinate 522,646,050 of NC_141696.1, forward strand.
ATAAATATGTGTAATTTTCAATACAAGTAAGGTGGAAGTGTGTGTATAACTCTATATTCAAATAAATGGATGTTCAATAGTTTATTTGCACGTGTGAGTATGTGTGTGAGTAACTTTTGGATGACTGTCGGTGTGTAACAGGATGTATAGGTGTATCACTTCATATGATAAGTGAGTATATGTATGAGTGACTATATAGAACTGTTGGTGAATGACTGGATGTGCATATAGATGGTGGAATTACTGAATTGCTTGTTGTAACTGATATGGGTATCTCCATTTTTTTTTAAATTTCAGTTTCTATTTTTGAATATGTGTTTCAAGGGTTACATTACACTGAAAGGAGGTCTGTCACTATGTCACAAGGATGGTGTCATCAGTGATGTCATGAGTGATGTCACTGACCATGTCATGAGTGATGTAATATGTGACGTCATCAGCAGTGCATTGCACGCGCAAGTTATAGTGAGTCCAACTAACTATAACGTGGAATTTCATTGGTTTTATATCAGTAAAATTTCCAGCTAACTATAACTGGTTTTGTCAGTGAATTTAATAGGTTTTTTAAATGCTAATTCCTAACTATAACTGGTGTGAAACCTATGGTTTTTTCAGTGAATTTCAAAGGTTTTTTAAATGCTAATTCCTAACTATAACTGGTGTGAAACCTGTGGTTTTTTCAGTGAATTTCAAAGGTTTTTTTAATGCTAATTCCTAACTATATAAGACCTGAAAGCCCACCAGGAATCTCCAGTATGCGCCAGGGGACTGCATTGCAGAGAGGTGTAATGAAGCCACAACCCTTTTTACACCTCTCTGCAACGCAGCCCCCGTGCATGTTTGAAGAGGGGAAACTAATTCCCCTTGCATACTGGGGGCCCCTGGGGGCCTATTAGCCCACCTGGAACCTCCAGTATGCGCCTGGGGCTGCATTGCAGAGGTGTAATGAGACTATGCCCCTTGTTACACCTCTCTGCAACGCAGCCCACTGCCGCGTTTGCAGAGGGGGAACTAATTCCCCTTGCATACTGTGGGTCCCTGGGGTCAACTAGTCCACCAGGAGCCTCCAGTATGCACGAGGGAGCTGCATTGCAGAGAAGTGTAATGAGGCCACACCCTTGTTACACCTCTCTGCAATGCAGGCCACTGGCGCCTTTGCAGAGGGGGGACTAATTCCCCTTGCATACTGGGGGTCCCTGGATCATATCTGCACAAACACCGATATTCCGAACGATTGTAAATGACTTTTCTTGAGAAACATTTGGATTTGGATTATCATGTCCTATACTTTGGAATTTTTGAAAGACTGACTTTGAGGATGCTATAAATTACTCAAGTCTGCCCGAATTGTGTGGGTAAAATTGATACCAAGTCACTTTTAATAAGAATATACTTATGTCTCGTCTAACATTTGGAAGAAATATCTAGTTATATGACAACGGGATACCGACATAACTTGAAGGAAATAAGAACGCCCTGAAGAAGTTCTGTTGTACAGAACGAAACGTTTCGGCTGGCTGTGGTACATAAACTTAAGGAAAATAAAAGCATTTGAATATACACCAAGATTCAGCGCTTCAATAAGTACTCTAAGTGATATGATTTGATTGGACTCATTGTGAAAGTGGTGCTGTGCCAAACTTTGGAATATTCTCCACTACTCTCTACTACTTACTCTCTCCCACTCTCTACTACTCACTCTCTACTGCTCTCTACTACTCACTCTACTACTTACTCTCTACTACTCTCTACTACTCAGTCTCTACTACTCACTCTCTACTACTCTCTACTACTCACTCTACTATTCACTCTACTACTCTCTACTACTCACTCTGCTACTCTCTCTACTGCTCTCTACTACTCTCTACTACTCACTCTCTACTCTCTATTACTCACTCTCTACTCTCTACCTCTCTACCTCTCTACCTCTACACTTCTACCTCTCTACCTCTCTCTACACGCACACATATAGACATATATGCATATATATATGTGCATATGCATTTATATATATGTATGTGTATATATAAAAAAAACAACTAAACATTTTTTTTTCTAATCAGCTACTTTTAAAACTGTCATTCTTTTTCCCCATGGTACACTCCCCGGTACGCTTACCGGTGCGCGTACCGGGCGCTCACCCCGCGAAAATCCAAATTTTTTTTTTTTTTTTTTTTGCCCCGTGGGGCCCTTTTATGGCCCCCACATCAAACCTAGGGGGTCAAGGGGGGTCTACTCTGCCCCCTTATGGTCATTTCCCCCTTTGTTTTGGCCACCTCTTGTGTCTCGATCCTACCGAGACACAAGATGGCGGCCGCTCCGGACTGTTTAGAATGTTTACAGACACCCCAGAGCCAATCAGCTTTCTCCGCGCAAGTCGCGGTAAGCGCCCGGTGCGCGTACCGGTGCGCTTACCGGAGCGCTGCTATAGATATATATATTTTTTTGAACCTTAATTACTCAAAATCCACTGGAGCACATATCTTGAGACATAGCAAAGGCACATCGGGCTACCAGTCCCTACAATTTTGCCAAGTTTGGTGGAAATCCATTCAGCCGTTCGGGCTAAAAGTGAAATCGACCGCCCTATGGAAATTAACATGGGGAAAACGCGTTTTGGGACCCCCCTTTTATCTCGGCCCCCGCTTGACCAATCCCCCCCAAACTTTCAGGGAAGGACCGGACCGCCATGAGACCATTTTCCTGAAAATTTCAGGCAGATTCGTCAACCGGCGCCAAAGTTATTCAAAATAGAATGTTGAGATTTAACATTGAAAATTATCCTAACTATAACTACCTACTGGCGACCGCCAGTAGGTAATATATATATATATATATATATATATATATATATATATATATATATATATATATATATATATATATATATATATATATATTCACTGAAAAAACCATAGGTTATAGACCATATATAGTTAGGGATTAGCATTTACAAAACCAAGAAAATTCACTGAAAAAACCATTGGGTATAGACCATATATAGGGGCTGATTATGATTGCGGTTTTTCCGCATCCTCGGGGCCGGCGGAAGCCACCGCCGGCCCCGAGGATGCGGAAAAACCGCAGCGGACTGACCAAGGATCCACCGCCACATTAGGATGGCTGGTGGGTCCTGGTTTCCGTCTGCAGCTTTTCCGCCGCGGTCGGCTTACAACCGCGGCGGAAAAGCTCTGATATGGTGACGGTGTCTCTCAGACACCGTCCGCCATATCAGGATGGGCTTTTAAAAGTGCTTTTCCGCGGCGGGTTTTCCGCCGTGGAAAAGCATACGGATCTTCACCTAGGGGTCCCGTTGCGGGCCCTCTAGGTGAAGGGGGGGTGGGGGGTGCACATGGGGGGTACCTATGGTACCCCCCTGCATTTGCATGCAGAAAGCGGCAGGCACCGCGCGGTCCCTGCCTCTTTCTGCATGCAAATGCAATGCATGCATTTTTAACATTGCCGCGGATGCAGCTTGAAGCTGCACCCGCTGCAATGTTAAAAATAGAGGATGTGACCGCCAGGGTGGCGGTCACATCCTAATCGCACAGGAGGGGACTCCGCAGCCCATGCAGACGTCCCCTCCTCCTCAATGATCGCGGACGGACGCAAGTCGGTCCGCGATCATAATCGGCCCCATAGTTAGGAATTAGCATTTTCAAAACCTTAATTTACTCGCACAAAACCATAGAAATTCGAATATATAGTTAGTTGCAATAACTATATATTGCGCACCCGCAATCCACTGCTGATGATGTCACATATTACATCATTCATGACATGGTCAGTGACATCACTGATGACATCACTGATGACAACATCCAGTGACTGTAAGTTTCTGTTAAGTTGAAATATGTCTTACATATTGAAGAATGAGTGGATGTATAAGTGTCTGGATGAAGGATTTCGTAGGTGCATGACTGACTGTATGAGAGATTGATTAAATGTGTCTCACTGAGTGCATGGGTTAGTGACTAAACTGTCTTAATTTGTGCATCATTATATCTGTTGTTCTGTAAACTGCTGCATGTGTTGATCAGTAGCTATATGAGTAACTATATGGGTTATTGATTGGTTGCCCAAGTATTTGTATGGGAGAGTGAGTGTGTGTGTGGGGGTGGCTGGGAGGTGTGTGACTCTGTGCATAGATGTGTGAGCAGTTGATTCACTAGATGTATGGGTTCAAACGTGCATGTGGAAACAGCTGTATGGGCAGTTGACTGTGTGCATGAGTGTATTGGTGAGTGAATGGATATCTCAGTGCTACATGTCAAAGTAAGTACATATGTAAAACACAGTACATGTGAGAGTTGACATATAAAAATAACTGTGCATAAGAGCCAGTGAATGTGAGAGTGGCTGTATGAATCATTGTGAACTTGTATCAGGGATTGTATAAGAGAGTAAATATGTGTTAGAATATGTTTGAATAAGTAAAGTGTGTATAACTGTATAGTTGAGGAAATGGAGGTGTGATTGATTCTTTGCATGACTGACTAGGTGTGTGAGTAACTCCATGGATGAGTGACAGTCTGTGAGTGTCTGTTTACACTAATTGTATCTAACGTTATATTAGAGTCTGAAGAGGTTCATCGTATTATCACATGAATGATGTCATCAGTGATGTGATAAGTAATGTCAAATGAGAAATCATCAGTGATGTCATTTGAGATGTCTTCAGTGATGTCATCAGTGATGTCATTTGAGATGTCATCAGTGATGTCATCGGTGATGTCACTGACCATGTCATGAATGATGTAATATGTGACATCATCAGCAGTGGATTGCGGGTGCGCGATATATAGTTATTGCAACTAACTATATATTTGAATTTCTATGGTTTTGTGCGAGTAAATTAAGGTTTTGAAAATGCTAATTCCTAACTATATATGGTCTATAACCAATGGTTTTTTCATTGAATTTTCCTGGTTTTGTAAATGCTAATCCCTAACTATATATGGTCTATAACCTATGGTTTTTTCAGTGAATTTCATTGGTTTTTTAAAAGCTAATATCTATAGCTGTAACATATATTTTTATTCTAATTCACAAATATATTTTATATATATTTGTATTATATTTTTTTAATTCAATTTATATTATAGTTTAAATTATTTTTTCTTATTTCGCTGCCGATCCACGAACCGGTAAACGTTCCGTTAGTGCAAATACCGCGTTAGAAAGGCACATCGTGACGCGTCCCGTAAACGCAACATATCGCGTTACTACGTAATGCCCCTTATGACGTGCTGCGTTAGCGCACCCGGAAGCGTTCTGGAACGCGAACCAAGGCGCGAAACGTAAATCCCCGGAATCGATCCGAGGCGCGGCGCGGAACGCGGAACGTAAGCATAACAGGTCATGTGACTAGTTAATAAAACTTTTCATTGGTTGATTTTATTTTTAGTTTCCTAATTATGGAACGCTTGATCATATGACGTAAAACAGACACTTTTCATTGGTTTAGAACATTTTCTTTTCTCAAATGATGAAAGTCCCACCTTTTTTCCTAACTCCGACTTTCATTTTTATGAGAGAAAGACCTGTTTTTGTTTGCTAAGACATGGCATTTGTATTAGCTGCAGCTGGTGGATCTCCACCACCTCCACCACCACCAAATAAGAGAGGACCGACTAGCCAGGTCATCTTCGACCAGGAAGAAGAAGAAGACGAAGACGAGGAACAGGAGCAAGGGACAAGTGGCTTTCTGAAAGAAATGCCAAGAACGTCCCATGTGAAAGTGAATTTTATCTGGCAATTTTTTTCTTTTCCTTCTCATGAAAAGAAAGTTAATGCCAGGTTCGTTACCTGCCTCATCTGCAAAAAAAAAGTCTCGAGAGGGACGGAAAAAAAATATAGCTATGGTAATCATACCATGCATCGGCACATGGAGAGGTGGCACCCTCTTAATTATTCTAAAGCGCAACTTCGAGATATGGTGAATAACCCCTGACCGGCAAAAACATCCACCAATGACTTAGCAATAAGTGAGTCAGAGGCAAGGGAAACGGTCCCAAATCTGCAAAAGAACTTTGGGCAGATGAGATTCACTTGTGTAGCATGTGGAAAATTAATTTCATGCGGAGAGAAGAGTATTACTTTAATAAATAGATCATATGAAAATCATCAATGTCCAAAACGTCCTGGAAAGTAATTTTTTTTTTGTTGCTCCTGTTGAGCCCTTTGAAGCAAATCAGTTTTTGTTTCCCCTTCCTCAAAAAAAACACAAAAAAATATAAAACATCAAAAATAATTAAAAAAAAGTTCTTTTCAGAACTACCTTCCCTTTTTAAAAAAATTGCTAGAATGTTTAGCACTCTAGCATCCTCTATTTCTTTTGGTACGCTTCCCGGTTTGCGTTCCGGAACGCGAACCGGGAGCGAACTAAAAAAAAATATTTTTTAAAAAAAGACGAGTTACTAAACAGAGAGTAATGTGAAAAGAAAGACAAATAGAAGGAGTAACACACAGTTACTGTTGAAAGAGGGACTGATAAAAGAAGTGAAAAGAGTAGTATAAATAAGTAATAGAAAAAGAAATGAAGGAAAGACAGTAACTAAGGGTTATAAAAAAGAAGCAGAGAAACTAATAAAAGTTAAATCTGATAGACATGTAACGTAAAGAGTACTAAACGCTTACCTTATAATTGTCATTACCGTACTGTATTATAATTTTTATACTTTTAATCTGCGTAAGAAAGAACAAAAAAATTTAAATTAATACAAGGTGGTAAAAAAAGAGTGAGCATGAGACAAAATGAATGTTAAATGTTAAATGTGGTATACTAGTAATGCGTACAGCTGCCCCAGCAAAGAAGCGTCCCGGCGCTGTATACCGCTGGGGAACCCATCCTGGCTTTCCCTGTGAGATGGTCCCTCCTGGGCATCCCCAAGGTGATGCCAGGCATCCCCGGCACTGATGGGGCTGTTAGTTGAGATTAAGCAAGCTATTACCCAGAGTTGCTGAGTGGGACCCATGGTTGCAGTAGGCACCGAAGCAAGAATTATCGAGTCCGCTCACCATGGCCCAAGATCCTCCCACGTCAGGAATCGAACCCTGGTTCCGGCCCGACTTCTGCTTCTGGGTCTGCCGCCTCTAACCAGTGAGCCACACCAATCCATATACATATTAGACATCACAATTCAAAGTAGAAAATTAATTAAACATATTTAATGGTTTATGTTTGCTGTTATCAGAAAATATCAAATTTCACTGAAAACAGTGAGTTGAAGGTATTCATCATATTCATCATATAACATCGGGGAAAAAAAACACAATCAAAATGATTGTGTTTAAAAAACCCAAATAATATAAATAAGCAGAAATAGGAACTTCCCCAAAGTAACTTACTTTCTATGACGTCAAAGAATATCCTATGAACAGCTTATACTCTGTTGTGCTGTTGCTATTTTCTGCCCGCCACTTTCTGAAGGATAAACTCAATTGTTTTAAGAAAACTGAGACATACAAAGCAATTTGAAACAGCACACTAAGTTACAGCAACACCTAGAATCATTATAGTCCAATTACCTACCCTAAATTCTGACTTAAAAAAAAAAGTCAAAAGGCAACATTGCTTCATACTCAATTAGTAATGTTTGCTGAAAGACTAGCCATTTTATAAATTTTAAATAAGCTGTGTAATATCCAGATGTTGTCAAAGGACCAGTATATTATATAATAGCAGCAGTTGCAAAGGATGTATGACGTTACAACGCATACTTTTACTCCGCATACCATTACAACGCGGTATTTACAACGCATACCGTTACAACGCATAGCGCTTTGGGGTGCTGGATAGTGGTAAGTATAATTTACTATTCTAACTCCAGTCCCCGTGGACCCTAGGGAAGGTGTTGGATAGTAAATTAAACTTACCTCTTATCCTAGAGCGCCCCCCAGCGCAATGCGTTGTAATGGTATGCGTTGTAATGCCTGCGTTGTAGTGGTAGTGCGTTGTAAAAATTGCGTTGTAACAGGTGCATACCGTTGCAAATGTTCTTCCTGAAATCGATGACTATGTAGCCAAAACATTTTTAATTAGACTGGACAACTTATTTTCTTCCAGTTTATGTAGTTGAAATTGTAAAATGACATTTCATCCATAAGTTTCCATAAATAATATGGACAGCATTGCAGACTTACATTTCCTCTACACCTTATTTTGATCTGCTGCTTTACTTTGCTTATAAAAACAAACAGTTTTCGCTCTGTACTACAATTATCCACAAGGCCATATAGAGTAGGAGCCATTAGAACATCTTGAAATTCCTCTGAACAAATCCCAAGCTTTTTTTCCTAAAATTTTGGTTGTAAGAACACCAGGTAAGAATTTTGAAGGTGGAAAGGCAATCTTTTTTGGAAAGTTAAAACAGAATCATTGCAGAATGACCAACCGTTTCCAGATATCAAATAAGCTGTATAATGTCCTGAATTAGTTGAAGGACCAATATGATATATAATTGCAGTAGTTTTAAAAGTCCTTCCTGATATTGACAACTGCGAAGCCACAAAATTATTAATTAAAGTTGTCAGTTTAGTTCCATTAGGCCTACATCGTTGGAACATTAAAATGACATACTGGCCATAACTTCATAAAATTAACGTGGACAGCATTCCAGACTTACATTGGCTGCACTCCATATTTTGATCGGCTGCCTTTACTAGCTTATTGAAGGATACTGATTTACTGTCAGGCAAAGTTAAATATATAAATCTTTCTGAGTCTACACTATTAGTACTTGATAGCCTACAGTTCTCGCAGTCATGCTGCCATTGATAAGAAAGGCCAAATAGATAATCTACATGTACACCCTCATCTTGCAATACATCAAGCATATACATTAAAAACTCCTGACAATCCTGCTGAATATTTTCAGAGAATTCTGTTTGACCTGAACATTCGTCTAACAGAAAACGAATTTCAGACACACTTTCTACTCTCGTTTTATCAGCACTACATTTCTCTAACACAGAATTCAACAAACAGCATAAACTTTGTTCCGAGTTGATCACAATCTGTTCTTTGAAAGTCTCTAGTGAAAAGAGAACATTAACAACTACATTAGCATAGTAGTTGACACCAGAACTATTTTCAAATTTAAAACCAACAACATTTTCAACAGAATTCATTTTATTCCTGCTTCCACTTTTGGGTTCATCGACTTTTGGTCTTTTTGCTACAACCTCCCTACTATTACTGATATTTCTTTGTTTCCGGCCTACCACGCGTTTCTCAATCAAAGGATATTGAGGCAAATGTGGCGCATACTCTCTTCTTAACCTATTGTATTCCTTAACACAATCTAGATCTGCACAAATGTTTGTGACATCACAGTCAATCAAGTACAAACCCGATAAAGTTTTGACTCGTGACAATGCTACATAAGCCATACCCTCTTTGAATACAGAACTGCCAATATTAACTAAAACAGTGTCTACACTTAAACCTTGCGATTTATGAATTGTCACCGCATATGCCAAGCAAACAGGAAGCTGCTTACGGCGAACATATAAGTCTTTAAAAAGCAAAAACCTAGCAGAGCAACGACCAATTAGCTGTACTTCCTCAATGCCATCAAATTTAATTTTTAAAAATTCAATTCCATCTCTATTTCTCAAAATCAACAACATTACCCATTGATCCATTTACCAGACCTCTTTCAACATGTAAATTCCTTCTCAAAATGATTCGGCAATTTAAGCACACATTCAAAGTCTTTTCAAAACCCGCAGTTTTAGATATAGTCTTCTCTAATGAATCCAATTTAGATTTCAAATTCTCTGACAAAATAATTGTTGCTCCCATATGCTCTATTTTGTCAATAGCTTCAAGTTTCACAATCTATTGTTTTTTTAAATTCAACATTTTGTTGTTGAAGATGGAACATTCTGCAAGAGTTGGCATCAAACATATTCCAGATTTCTTCACAGTAATTTTCTGAAAAATATCCTCTGGCAAAACGTCTTCTTCTGGATATAAATTTGACAGTAAGCGTGCATGTAAAGCTTCTTTACCACGCTCAGTCACTCTCCCGATTCTAATATCTTGTAGAATATTCTTATAATCTTCGTCCTTCGCCTGACGCATATTTTCACGCAGCTCAGCATAACTGAAGTTTAACCATATGTTAACGTTGCCAATGCTCCCTAGGCACTTCTTGGTATCTTCATGTGTAAGCAGTTTAAACACTGGTTGTCCTTTCACTGGTGTCAGCTGCAGAAGATCACCAAAAACAATGATGTGTTTGCCACCAAATAACACATCATACTCTGTTTTAAGAACTTCCTGCATTTCTAAATGCACAAAAGCAAGCATGAGATTGGAAACCATGCTTACTTCGTCAATGATAAGAAGTTTCATCTTCTTCAAAACTCGAGATACTTCACAACAAGCATCTCCAGATAACTTGTGGTATTGTAATTTGTTATCATGCTCCACTGGCAGCATCAGTAACCGATGCAAAGTAATCCCTTTAATGTTATGAGCTGCCAGTCCAGTTGAAGCGGTCACAACACAAGACAGCGATGAATCAGTCCTTTTCTGCATATAACATGAAATTGCTTTAATAAGGAAACTTTTTCCAGTTCCTGCTTCTCCACTCACGTACAGTCGGACAGGCTTCAATGACGTACATGAGCACTCTTCCTTCTCATGACTTAATCCATGCTCAATTTGGTTGGTAACTTCGACATATATTTTCCTCTGCTCAACGTTAAGTTGTCTTTCCAATTCTTCTAAGTTAACCGCATCCTTCTGAGCATGTGCCATAGCTCTTTCCACTTCAATCATCGCAGTGGCAGCTTCATTTTCAATAACTGGTTCTCCTAGTGGATCCTGACTCAATGAAACAGAACTCTGACTGTCCTGAGAACTGTCTCTAGCAATCTCGGCTGCAATTGTTGCTTCCTGCTCAATTTTTGCATTCAACATTTGTAGATATTTTGGAAAAACAGGACATTCTATGGACTCCTTGGCTGCATTGAAAGAGTCTTCGTAACAGAGGAAATCCCCAAGCAGTTCCTCTTCTGCACGCCAAGGCTTGAAAAGTCGCAAAAGAGCTAAATAGAAAAACTCTTTTCTTTCGGGAGATTCGCAATCCAATTTTCGATGATTTATCAATTGACATTTTTTTTGCTTGACCAGACATCCCTCACTTCCAATTACAGCATACACTCCTTTATCAATATCTTCTTTGATGTTCCTCCTGAAAACGTAATTTTGAAGAACTTCATACAGACAAGCATTCTCCAGGTGACTGATTCTATTTGGATAATATGTATCCAACATGTTGCTCTTCAAAATATCTGTACTGTTTGGCTCCTTCTCCGCCAAATACTCAATTTCCTGTACAGGTTTCAGAACTCGATTACGCATTGCAGCAAGACCAAGACTTGCCCAAATGATACTCCTAGATTTGGCATAGAGACTTGCTGAAGATAACTGGTCAGAACATTCGTAAGCTCCAATTTCTCGATGCGACAACATCTTCAGACTGAAACTGTACAACTTCTTACTGAGGCTCTTTTCATGGGAAATATCCTCCCACATATCCTTCAGTTCTGTCTTTTCTTTTTTAGTGATGTAAGACGTCACATACCGAGCCACAGCCATACAGTTGTCAGCCACAAACTGTATATCCATGTTAGCATTCCACATGGACAAAATCACTGGGTTGTAGTCGTTGATGTACTTGGACTCTTCGTTTCTTTTCAAATTGTATGTGTTTTTGGGTGATTTCCTCGTCACATTATGTCGCAGCGATGACATCAAATTGTTAACTCTTCCTTTTGATAACACCGACCATGGAAATGCAAAACGACATTTGGTGTAGTATTTGTCCTTGTTTCTGGATTTACGACGACAGTACTTTCCACAACGATGGCTTTGAAACCGTAAAACTTGTTCTCTTAGACTTTTGTCTTTGTTTGTCTTTGGAACAGCACATGTAGCATACTGTTCTATGAAACTCATCACTAAGTCCTCCGGATCTGTTCCAAATTTGGGTGCATCTTTGATCCATAGTAGCATATGTATATGAGGAGCACCTCTTGCTTGATACTCCTTTCTCCAGAAGAAATCCAACACCTCTCCAAGAGGTGGATTTTTCTTGTTCGTGATGAAAGACATCATAGCTTCAAATCTATGATTGAAGTACCTGCATACATTCACAGGATCCAAAGAGCACAGTTCTCCAGGTGTCTTGAATTCAATATTTTCAATGTTTCCATTTACCTCTCGTAGAAATTCAAGTAAGTCTTCCCAGCCATACTCAGCACAGCTGAGAGTGAGGAACCATGTGGGAGTTCCAAGTTCCTCAGCATACATTTTAAGTCACCATGACGGCGGTACCAATACTCATTAGTACCACGCTGACAAGCCATGAGATTAATCAGGTGAGAATCCAAAATACTGTCTTGCACATTGACTTTATCCATAAAGTCCCTTGCCGAGATATTTCGCAGTTGTATACCACTTTTCAAGATGTGGTTCACTGCATAAGACAATCCAGAGAGATCACTTTCGAACAATAGATGAAATAAATAGGGAATGCATTGTCGAAACCTAGGATCTTCTGTATACAATCGTAAAGTCCGGTATTCTGAAGCAGGAATTTGAACAGGTCACTCATCATAACGTCCTCCTCGACCTGTGGGAAATAACTGTGGGAAACACCGAGCTTCCAAACTTTCCTCCCAAACACTAATGGGAACAGCACATGTAGCATACTCCCTTTGGCTTGTTTCATTTGAAACAACTCAATAGCATTCCCCATGACTTCCTTGGAATGCAAAGGATGAACACTATAATGTTCATATATTTCTTCCTTTTTAGAGGCTTTTACTTTCTCAATTTGACCAGGACTCAAATCGCTGTCCTCTTCTTCACTTACTTCCTCGTCTGCAACACATACATTCTTGTAGTACTTATTATTTTTTATCAAATACAATGTTGCCTTTTTAACTTTCCTAACATCCACTAAATCTTGCCAGATTTTCTTACTCTTTGTCGGAACACCATTAACTATAATAACCAGAGGTTCCTCTTCCACTTTCTCTACTCCAATTGTATTAATGTTTTTCTTCAAATCCAAAGGCAAATAAACAACCCTTCCCTTTAATCCTCTCTGTAAATCTGATGGAGGCAACTTCCCTGTCTTTGGCTCCATTCGTACAATAGCCTGGAAGGGATGGACACTTTGAATCAAAATAGATTCATAAGTATTTAAATCCTTCAATTCATAAGGAATGTCATCTAATTCCAGATTATTATAAACCGCTCTAGCAGGCATCTGGTTTTGGTTTAATTTGTTATAGCAATAAGTACACATACGTTGGTCTGCTCCCAAATCAAAACAATTTTCTACCATCAAGTATGTGGCAAAATCCTTGCATTCACTATTGTTTTCCATATCACTCTTTGCATATATATCCCCTGACTTAGTCTGATTCTTATAATAAGTCCGTCGACAACACACACAAGTGAAATTAGGCCTCTCACTTGATTTCACCTTAAACGTGGAAATTTCCTTGTGAAACTTATCTGTACTGAAAATCTGTTCACTGTCTTCAACATTACCATCTTCTAGTGGTTCAATATCAACATTGTTCTCTTTACCAGCAAAATAACAGAACTCAATTTCTTGACAAATATTCTTCACATCTACTTCAGAACCATGCAAAAGAGCTCTGCATAATTTTTTAAGCATAATTGCTGGACTCTTAGCATAATGCAACATTCTAACTAATTTCCTCACTTTATTATGATGCACTGCTAGCATCCTGAAATGATGAAATACACTCTGGCATACTCTCCTAGAAAGACAAGCCAGTGAATGACCACGCAAACCTGTCACTTGTCTCACTCTGCAAGGATCTAATTCTTGCAACAACTTTATTTTTTGCTTTACACTTTTCTTATGAAATGTCCGCATAAAATCACAAAGCAAATTGATGGAATCCTGTCGCACACTGCAAATAGAACTACACTTCCAGGTGTACACTGGTCCCTTAGGACGTCTCCCTAAAACCTCATCACTTAGCGCCTCTTCTGCATCTGCAGACACAAGTATTTCTTTTTCAACCGGATGACCATCTTTTACCTCATATGCTCGACCACTGCTGTCAACTGCATGCACCAAAACATTGTCCTGAAAATAACTCTCCTCATTAAAAAATGCCTCACTATTTGAACTATGCATCCATTCTCCTAAGAAAACTTCACAAAAAATACTTCGATTAACTTCTCTCTTCCATCTACTATTAGATTTGAAAACATAGATTACCTTGTTTAGTTTCCTAATTCTATTAATTACCAAAATAAATAACTTTCGCTTGATTTCGAAAGCCTGATCAATAATTTTCTCTACATTTTTCTTTTTCTTATAAAATGACACTTTCTGTTGACCTTTTTTAAATTGTTTTAGCAAATTGACAATTACCCTGTTGCGGAACATTCGCTTACGAATGTCCCTGAAAATATTTGCCCTTCTACAGCCATGCACAGAGTTATCTCCTGCTCTAGCACAAACTTTTTTCACGGGCCTTTCCTTTCCATTTAAAATGGCTCTCTTTTTCTGGACTAAAACTTGTTCTGTAGTTATACTTTTGTTTCTACAAATGTTTTTAAGGAATGATTTCGTTCTCTTACCCGGTGTTCTCTTTGTCCGTTGAGGTAATACTAATGTAGAGGACTGCTGCAAAATGTTAGGTAACTGCTGTCTTTGACGTTTCGTAGCCTTTCGAATTCTATCCTTAGACGGCATTGTCTAATTTCTAAATAATCTGCAGTTGAATCTGTGGTGAAATATAATAAAAAATGTTATTAACCACTATTACCAAACAGTAAATCAATAATAGTAAGAACTAGATTCAACAATGCTATAAAAATAAATAAAATAAAAGTATTGACAAGGGTGCAGGGGGTATCACTTTGACACCCTCTGGCACCCTCAAAACAGGCACAGGTGCCATGTGGCAGGCAAACCAGCCCTAAGGGCAGGTCTGCCTTTCACATGACATAGGTGTGCGAGCACACATGTGCATGCACACCGGAATCGGTATTTTACCATGAAGTTTGTTTTCATGCTAAAATACCGATTTGTTAAGGCCTTTGGGACTCAGAAGACTCCCCCCTACATAGCAAATTTACAGAATCGGTAAAATTACTGATTCGGTATTTTACCGAACCAATAATTTTTCCGATTCTGTAAATGTAGATTTACCTACATGTGGCCTTGGATTTAGGCCCCTACATACCGATTGGCCATTTAACGGTCGGAAACGGCCGAAATCGGCCATAACCGGTCGGTAAATGGCCTGAAACGACCACCTACATCGGGCCCTAAGTGTGCATGCATTTGATTTCAAACAAAGTTTTAAAACATTTTATGTAAAACAATAATACACCTACATTCAAGGGGAACAGACTTAAAATGCCCTAATACACATGAAAACGTTTTTTTAAGGAACTTGCACCTTTTTTTCAATAACTTTTAACATGGCTATGTAACTCAAACAATCAAAATGAAAATTTGCCAAGCACACATGGGGGCGTATTTACAAGGGCCTTGCACTACGAGGAAAGTGACTTCAAATGACCAGACACACATGGGGACGTATTTACAAGGCCCTTGAACCCGGGGAAAGTGACTTGAAATTGCTAAGCCCACATAGGAGGGTATTTACAATGCCCGTGCAACACTTATGCATCATTTTTTACATATACACCGTAACATTAACAACACAATTGCATCATATATCTGTTCCGCAAAAGCGACGCATTGCAAGAGTCACATCATTTTACCATCAAAAACAATTTCACCGATTCTGTAAATGTAGATTTACCTACATGTGGCCCTGGATTTAGGCCCCTACATACCGATTGGCCATTTACCGGTCGGAAACGGCCGAAATCGGCCGTAACCGGTCGGTAAATGACATGGAACGACCACCTACATCGGGCCCTAAGTGTGCATGCATTTGAGTTCAAAAAAAGTTTTTAAACCTTTTATGTAAAACAATAATACACCTAGGGCCAGATGTAGGTAAATCACATTTACCGATTTTGAAATACCGAATATTACCGAATTTTACCGATTCAGTATTTCAAAATCGGTAAATGGGATGTAGGTACCAACATCTGATTTATTACTGATTCCTTAAAAATTCGGTATTTACCGATTCAGTAAATACCGAATCTGTATTTGCTATTGAATCCTATGGGCCTTGGGTGCAGGGGGTGTCACTTTGACACCCTCTAGCACCCCCAAAACGGGCATGTGTGCAATGTGGCACACAGACATGCCTAAGGGCACGTCTGTCTGTCACATGGCACATGTGTACATGCACAAATGTGCATGTACACAGGAATCGGTATTTTACCATGGATTTGTATTCCATGGTAAAATACCGATTCTGAAAGCCATGTGCCAATGGAAAATTGGCTACCCACATTTCAATCTTGCATTTTCGGTAAAATTACCGAATCTGTAAAATTACCGAATTGGTAAAATTACCGAATCGGTAAAATTACAGATTCGGTAAAATTACCGAAAATGCAACATTTAAGGGCCCCTACATGTCAATGGCCATTTACCGGTCGGTAACGGCCGAATTCGGCCGTTACCGATCGGTAAATGACTATTTTCGGCCACCTACATCTGGCCCCTACATTCATGGGGAACAGATTTAAAATGTCCTAATACACATGAAAACGTTTTTTTAAGGAACTTGCACCTTTTTTTCAATAAGTTTTAACATGGCTATGTAACTCAAACAATCAAAATGAAAATTTGCCAGGCACACATGGGGGCGTATTTACAAGGGCCTTACACTACGAGGAAAGTGACTTCAAATGTCCAGACACACATGGGGACGTATTTACAAGGCCCTTGAACCCGAGGGAAGTGACTTGAAATTGCTAAGCACACATAGGAGAGTATCTACAATGCCCGTGCAACACTTATGCATCATTTTTTACATGTACACCGTAACATTAACAACACAATTACATCATATATCTGTTCCGCAAAAGCGACGCATTGCAGGAGTCACATCATTTTACCATCAAAAACAATTTCACTGATTCTGTAAATGTAGATTTACCTACATTTGGCCCTGGATTTAGGCGCCTACATACCTTTTCGCCATTTACAGGTCGGAAACGACCGAAATCGTCCGTAACCGGTCAGTAAATGGCCTAAACGACCACCTACATCGGGCCCTAAGTGTGCATGCATTTGATTTCAAACAAAGTTTTAAAACCTCTTATGTAAAACAATAATACACCTACATTCATGTAAGGGCAAGTCTGCCTTTGACATGACATATGTGTGCATGCACAAATGTGCATGCACACCGGAATTGGTATTTTACCATGAAGTTTGATTTCATGCTAAAATACCGATTCGTTAAGTCATTTGAGACTCAGAAGATTCCCCCCTACATAGCAAATTTACAGAATCGGTAAAATTACCGATTCGGTATTTTACCAAACCAATAATTTTTCCGATTCTGTAAATGAAAAATGCAAAATCGCCTTTGAAAGCAGAATGCAAACACTTGACGCAAAACATAATTTTAAATACACAGCTGACTTTCTTATTTACGCAAAAAAGCATACTACTCTTTAACTAAAATATATAAACAATAACTCACCTTTACAAATTCTTTTTGAAATTGAAAACAGTCTCAGAAACACACCAATTATTCTGTACCAGAATTAAAGGTATGCACTCCAGAGGCTGGAACCAACAAAGGCACCGAAACGCTGATATTCAACACACATATCTCTCATGTCAGCCAATAAAAACTCTTCCCTCACTTTTTTCAAATCAACACCCTTCCCCCCTCTGCCCTTTCTACCTCTTTTCCATAGCAACTACCGCCTGCCTGACCTGTCATGGTCACAAGTTCACACAACAATGTTTCAAATGAACCACTGATCTCTCAGTACACCTGCTAATCCACTGCAATCTTTCATAACAACATTTTTAAATAACCATTCAAAATACATCTTTCAAAGAACACATCCATGCACCCTAACTTTCTTTTTTCAGCAATGGAAATACACCAATCACTGCTAATGAATAATTTCCACTTAAACTCCACAGTTTTTTACATTACAAACATCACTATTTCAACTGCCATTTCATTCCCACACTTCATCTGACTGCAGCAAAAACTCCTCTAGCTATGTTTTCAGTCTGGATTCTTGGACATAGCTACATCCACTGGGCTCACAGGTATGCTGATAACAGAAATTTACACAACCTCGATTTACAAAATGTGGAAATCAAAAGGATTGGCCGAAGAGGATTGAAATGTCACCAATTGATACCATTGGTGAAAACCTTTTTACATTTGCCAACCCCTGACCTCATAATAGTGCACTGTAGAGGAAACGATTTGGGCACTTTGACTGGGGTAGGTCTGGAAATGCTTTTAAAGGACACCTTTGAGCAATTGATGACACTTTTTCCTCAAACTGCCTTGGTATATTCCAATATATGCCAAAGACAAAAATGGAGGTGGTCCAATCAATTTTGTCCACAAATTGAGAAATCGAGGAAGCATGTAAATATGTCTGTTTCAGCTTACATGAGGGACCATGGAATGGGCTGCATCTACAACAATAACTTGCGTTACTACATGCAAGATATCTACAGAGGAGATGGCGTGCATTTCTCAGATGAGGGAAACAGAGTTTTCATACTAAATTTAAGAATGTGTATTGGTTCCTACTTATAAGTTTCTAGAACATACACAGAACCCAAAAGCTCTTTTCAGAGCTACCTTAACTTAGTGTACTCTTTTGAAATTTCGAATGTACCTTTTTTTCACTTATTTTCACCTATATTCGCTTCCCGGTACGCTACCCAGTTCGCGTACCGGCAGCTAACCACGCGAAAAAAAACTATTTTTTTTTATCGACATATATGAGCCTCCTCAGCCACCCTCAGAAAACTTAGGGAAACAGCATACGTCTAAAGTATCCCAATCTACCCATTCTGAACATTATTTACCCTCCATCTTATATCTCAATTCTACCGAAACACAAAATGGAGGACTCCCGTAACACTGCAAGTTCGCGTACCGGGAAACGCACTGACAAGCACTCGTTTAAAAAAGGTGGGAAAGTAATTTACAGAAAAACCACTGGAGACACTTTCACCAATTAAACAGTAGCTCATACTACATACCAATCCCTACCATTTTCACAAATTTAGTTGGAATACCATTTAGCCATTTAGCATGTAGAACTCTCTAAAATGCCAGAGGTAAATTACTTCACAAAACATATCGGAAGTGTTGGAAATGACAACCAATTAAAATATTACTTCAATTTCTACAATTATATCATGACATTTGATTGGTTATGTACCTGAATATATATAAACAAAGAGAGAGAAACACAGCCATTTTGACTACTACTTCGTGAAGTGCAGAACAACAAAAAATCAACTGATAACTTCAAGTTATATTTAAAAGGTAAGATATTATTTTTAAAACTGAAGTATGTTCTGTACTGAAAGCTAATTAGAAAAACATTTTCAGACAGTTTTATTATTTCACTCTGTAATACTTATAGAATAAAATAGACTTCTCTGTTTTAGTTATGGCAGGGCCAGTCCAAGGATTTGCGAGGCCCTGGGCTAAAAGGGAACGTGCGCAAGGCCCCCTCGAAATTACATAACTGGCCACTTACAAGGAGAACATGCACAGACACTGTGGGGGCCCCATTGTCCAGCATTTGACGCCCCCACAGTTTTAACTTTTAATCCACACGCATTTCTCACACCTTCATAGGTGTGAGAATTGATTGTGGTCTAAAAGTTAAAACTGAGGGTGCGCCAAAATGCTGGACAATGGGCCCCCCACAGTGTCTGTGAATGGTCTCCTTGCAATTGAAGGAGCATCTCCTTCTTCCTCCCCTATACCTATAATTCTATGTCTAATACCTTTGGCGTTTGTGGACGGAATCAGCTGAAATTTTCAGGAAAATGGCACATTTTGTTTCTGATCAGCCCCTAAAAATTTGGGGGGGGATTCCGTCAAGGGGGGGCCGAGAAAAAAGGGGGGTCCCAAAACGAGTTTTTCCCATTCATTTTTCCATAGGGCCTTTGGCCTCACTTTTAGCTCGAACGGCTGAATGGATTTACACGAAACTAGGCAAAATTATAGGGACTGTTAGCCCGATGTGCCTTTGCTGGGTCTCAATATATGTGCTCCAGTGGATTTTGAGAAATTAACGTTTAAAAAAACAGATATATCTGTGACAGCGTCCCAGATAGCGCACCAGATCGCGTACTTTTCGCGTAACGGAGCTTTGTGTAGCGAAGCTGATTGGCTCTCCGGTGTCTGTCAACATTCTAAACAGTCCGGTGCGGCCGCCATCTTGTCTCTCGGTAGGATCGAGAGACAAGAGGAGGAGAAAAACGAAGGGGGAATTTAATGAAAGGGGGCAAGGTAGATCCTTCTTGACCTCCTAGGAATGATGTTGGGGTTATTAAAGGGTCCCGTGGGGCAAATAATAAAAATTTGATTTTTCGCGGTAGAAACGCTTCTCGGTTCGCGAACCGGGTCGCAAACTGGTAGCGAAACGTGAATTCACCATTTTGTGTTTCGATTTAATTAAATTACTAGGTATAAGGGGGTACGGGAGACGTATCCTGACCCCTTATGTTTCTGAGGGTGGCTGAGGAGGCTCATATATGTTGATACATGTCTTCCAGCGGCTGTGCGTGAGCGTTTTTTTTTTTTTGCTGCGTGACGTCTGTTAACGTTCGATTCGATGGAAATCAGGAACTGTTGACCGCCATTTTGTCACTGCGAGTAAATATTTTGTTAAAAATAATTGTTATAAATTAATCCTTATTGATAAACATTGTCTGCGCCATCTTTCCTTTTTTGCAATGCCATACTTTTGTTGAGCGCGGCAGCCATTTTAGATGCCTTGACCAGACCCACTCTGCACGCCGCCGATCCTCAGCATGGCTCCCCACCCTCGCAAGCATCTCCCCCACGCATTGGTCACCCCCGCTCTCTCTCTCATGCATGGGCCAGAAACCTCCTCCCATCTGCACTGTTCTTCTCTGAGAATCACACCCTGTGCCCGCCCGACACCTCCCTTTCACCCTATTCACTACCGCACCCTCTGACACTCCTCTTCCTCTGTGTCCGATTGTCCAGGCCGGTCCCAGGCTATCACCTAGCCCTGCAGGTGTAGTTTATGGTCCCAGCTGTAGAGAATCACCCCTCTTCAAAGGAGTTACAGTAGATCAAGGCCCCCACCCGATGAGATCCGTCACACCACACGCGTTCCTACTATCTGATAACCATCCTGTATTGTGCTTGGGGAGGGGATTCTCACTGTGAGGGTGTGTGGGTCCGAGCCTGAAGCGGAAGATTACAGGGATGCCTCTTTGTACATCAAAGTTTTTACAATTATGTGTCACATTAAAAATATATAG
This sequence comes from Lissotriton vulgaris, assembly GCF_964263255.1. Taxonomy (NCBI): domain Eukaryota; kingdom Metazoa; phylum Chordata; class Amphibia; order Caudata; family Salamandridae; genus Lissotriton; species Lissotriton vulgaris. Next base: position 522,667,523 of record NC_141696.1, read on the forward strand.
CACTCCAACAAAGTAGAAGGATTATAACATTTTAATAACTTATAAATATATACAACGCAACAAAAACAGTAAATACATTTAAACATTTTTTTAAAAAAGAAGCAACAATGGTCAGTAGCTGTGTTTTGTGCGAATAGTCCCAAGGCAGCACAACGTGCTGAGTTCTAGACGGCACCCAGGTGATGTTACCTGGGTGCCGCACTGGTTTTTGGTATCCTACAATGCAGCTCCGAAAAACGGCGTGGGGCGTCCCGGGTGGTGCGGGGGGAGGCCTCGTCAGTAGCGGTCTGTTGTGCGAATAGTCCCAAGGCAGCAGAACGCGCTGAGATGTGGATGGCAACCAGGTGATGTCCAGTAAGTTGCCGCACTGGTTTTGGCATCCTACAATGCTGCTCCGAAAAACGGCGTGGGGCGCCCGGGGGGGGGGGGGGGGGGGGTTTGAGGCGGGTTGAACAGGCCTCCCCAGGTGGAGGCTCATCTGCTGTACTGGGGCGCCCCTTTACCATTTCAGTTGCCTTTCCGCCCGCTTTTGCTACACTGTGCCTCATCCTCCATTCAGCTGTTTATCGCCCGTTCTTGCGGCTACAGCGTCTCGCTCACAATGTAGTTGAGTTGCGCCCACTCTTGCGGTGCAGCTATAGGCGGCTGCCACAGGTCTCTGAAAATGGCAGATGGCTCTTCGGATTTGGGCCTGGTCCACTAAAATGGCCCTGGGACACCTTGGAACTCGGATGTCCCCTGAGCCTTGAAGATTTTACAAAAGTCTTGGGGGCCCCTGACTCCTGCAGGCTTCCGGTGGGGAGCGGCTGCCATGATTGCTCGCGGAATGACCACGACGGAGCCACGAGATGGTGGTGCTCTCATGCTGATGCCAGCTTCAGTCTGAAACATCTAGACACAAGGTGGGGCTTTCATCGTTTGGGAAAAAAAATGTTTTAATCCAATGAAAAGTGTTATCTTTAGGTCATATGATCAAGCCTTCTATCATTAGGAAACCAAAAGTAAAATGAACCAATGAAAAGATTTATAAACAAGTCACATGACCTGTTATGCTTACGTTACGCGCTGCTATAAAAAGCGTAGAAAATCCGTTGGCACGTGAGGCGGCGTCAGTAGCGGACCGATGTGCGAATAGGCCGAAGGCAGCACAACGCGCCAAGATCCGGATGGCACCGAGGTGGTGTTCAGCAAGTTGCCACACTGGTGTGGCCATCCTACAATGCTGCGCCGAAAGTCGGCGTGGGGCGCCCCGTTGGCCTGTGAGGTTGCGTCAGTCAGTGGGGGCTGTTTGAGGATCTGACTGCATTGGAAAGCAATGTGATGCTGTGCGTCGCCCCCAAGATGGAGGCTCCTCGGCTGCAGTGGGGCGCCCTTTGGTGTTTCACTCGCTATCCAGCTGAGTTGCGTCCGCATTTGCGGCTACAGTAGGCCGAAGGCAGCACAACGCGCCGAGATCTGGATGGCACCGAGGTGGTGTCTAGCAAGTTGCCGCACTGGTGTGGCCATCCTACAATGCTGCGCCGAAAGTCGGCGTGGGGTGCCCCGTTGGCTTATGAGGTGGTGTCAGTAGCGGACCGATGTGTGAATAGGTCGGAACCAGCACAAGGCGCCAAGATCCGGATGGCAAGTCCTGGATGTTGGGTGCCATAGTTGAGAGTTCTGAGCAGTGCTTGTAACACTGTCCGAAGCTTATTTGCACCTGCTGCAGCTTCACTATTGCCCTGGAGTGGCCAAAGATCGCCCATGACATAGGCGGCCGGCGGAACTTTTTTCCTTTTCCTTTCTGCATCTTGTCCCACAATCCGTTTGACCTGAAGACACGACCAGGTCCCTGAATGTGTGCAGGGGGACGCTATTGATTGAATCAAAATGGCAGCTTCACACAAAGCTGACTCAAGCATTGCTGGTGATGCTATACAGACAAAAATTGGTTTTCAGTTTGTACATTCTTCAGGATTTTTCCATCCAAGGCTGGTTGAGAGTCTGTAGAACAATGGCTTTAGATCTTGCTCTCCCCTCTTTTGACTGTTGGTTCTTGTTGCCTATCTCTTCTGTTGTCATTTAACTGAACCTTTTTTGACAGCCAAAAGGGGTTCTGGTCCGACCGCTGGTTGGTGGAGACATTTTGACTATATCCTGGACCTACCCAGCCTCGCCCAAAATGGCGCCGGTATAAATGGGACTCGTAATTCCTTGTTGTGTACTGGTTGCACAACCTTGTATCACGAGATACGTATGCAGTTTTGAAGCACATGGCGGGCGGGGACGAGAATTGATTGAATATTTTGACATCCTTATTGATATTAGGTTCTGATGTGTTATTGATTACTGTACTATTGTAAGTTCAAATTAACGTCACCCATGGTACTTGCCCGCAAATGTATATCTAGAAAATGTTATTGTAAGTGGCCCTGTCGTATTTTAATTACAAAATGTACGTCCACCGATTCCGCAACTGTTAGACACCTTAGTTCTTGCAACCTAATGGCCCGCTCGTTACGTTCCTCTACAGTGTAAATGTCTCCTCATCATATATGATTCCAGTTTGCTCCGTGGCCGGCCCACGTGATTATAGGCCCGTATTTGTATACTGACATTTTCACAATAAAGGTTTTTAAAACAAAACATGGTAGTAGTATTTACATTGGTAAAGTTTTTAATTTTAGTCACTGTTTTCGAATCAGTAAAAGGCAAGTGAAATAAAGCAGTCCAATTACATGACGGATAAAAGGTATAATACGCAGGAACGCAGTTAAGATAAATGGTCAAGGGCTGTTGTGTTTTTTACTCCTGCAACATAAAGTGATCGATAAGAATCTGATATTCAGGCGTATCGGCGACTAAGACAGCAGGCCGAGCATCTTTTGCTCAACGGCTCCGTCATGGGACGAAGAAACGCCCTTTTGCTAGAAAAAGGAATATATTTTACTTGCAAGACAATTGTAAATTTTCCGGGAAAGTACATTAGCCTGGAAAATTATAACATATATGTTTAAGAAAAAATAATGTTCGAAAGCGATACAAAGCGTAATTTTTAGGTCATATGACCAAGCCTTTCATCATTAGAATAACAAAAGTAAAATGAACTAATGAAAAGTTTTATAAACAAGTCACATGACCTGTTATGCTTACGTTACGCGCCGCGCCCCGGATCGCTTCCGGGAAGCTGCGCTTCGCGCACCGGAGCACTTCCGGGTGCGCTAACGCGGCGTGTCATATAACGCATTACGCGACAACGTAGGTCCAGAATATAGTCAAAATGTCTCCACCAACCAGCGGTCGGAACACAACCCCTTTCAGCAGTCTAAAAAGTTCTGTTAAATGACAACAGAAGGGACAGGCAACAAGAACCATCAGTCAAAGAGGGGAGGGCAAGTTCTTCCCTACCGGGTCACGTTGGGGCGCTACCGGAACTGATCGAATTGGTAGTCTACAGTGTTTCTGGATGTTTCAGACTGAAGCTGGCGTCAGCATGAGAGCACCACCATCTCGTAGCTCAGTCGAGGCCATTCCACGAGCAATCATGGCAGCCGCTCCCCACCAGAACCCTGCGGGAGTCGGGGGCCCCTAAGACTTTTGTAGAATCTTCAAGGCTCAGGGGATGCTTTCGAGAATGGGGCCCAAGCCCTAGCGGACAAGCGTCCGAGTTCCAAGGTGTCCCAGGGCCATTTTATTGGATCACGCCCAAATCTGAAGAGCCGGCCGCCATTTTGAGAGTCCTGTGGCAGCCGCCTATCGCTGCATCGCCAGAGCGGGAGCAACTCAACTACATGGTGAGCGAGACGCTGTAGTCGCAAGAGCAGGCGGTAAACAGCTGAATGGCGGAAGAGGCACAGTGTAGCAAGAGCGGGCGGAATGGCAACTGAAACGGTAAAGGGGCGCCCCACTACAGCGTGTCTTCAGGTCAAACGCATTGTGGGACAAGGTCTAGAATGGAAGAGTCATCAAAAGGCAAAAAGTTCCGCCGGACCCCGGGAGCCGGCCGCCTATGTCGGGGCGATCTTAGGCCACACCAGGGCAACACGACTTGGGGAGGGGGCAGGAGCCAAGCGCCCCCTCCCAGTCCGCGCCATCACACCGTATGTTGAAAATCTGAAGCCATCGTTCTACAAACTCTTAACCAGCCTTGGATGGAAAAATCTTGAAGAATGTACAAACTGAAAACCAGTTTTTGTCTGCATAGCATCAGCAGCAACGCTTGCTATCAGAGTGCATGAGTTTCATGCTCGATCGATTGAGCTAGCCGGATCAGGCAACAAAAAGTATAAAATAGTTATGTAAATAGTTATTTAATAAAATGTTTTACCCTGTTACTTTGCTGGTGTGTTGTATATATTTATAATATTTGCATAGAGTTTATCGTTATTTTGGGCGGGGTGGGTGGCGGAGCCGAGTTGTCTTGCAGCCCTCATGGTGTGGAGCTCAGTTCATCTCACTATTTTCGTATTTCTCATGAAGGGTTGTTCGTAATGTTTCTATTTTAGCGAGGTCAAAAAGAGATCCCATTAGTGGTCTACTGATTTTGCTCGATTACTTTTGTTTTTTTACACGATTTTTCACTATCTGCAAAGACTAAACAGAGTATTGCGACTTTGTGCTTGTTTGTAAATAGAGAATGAACCAAAGAGAATCAATTCTAAAACAGTAAATGCTTGGATAACAATCAATCAAATGGAGAGACAAGCAGGCACGACGGATTACAACGGGGGCAAAGGCCTGCGTTAACTACCCTTCACTATCTGCAAAGAGAGAGTACTACTAAGAGAAAAGAGGGGTGGCAGCGTTCAAAGCACATCAGCGTGCATAAACACGAAAAAGTTTTTACCTATCACGTACTTGACATTTGACAGCTTTTGATATTTGCTATTAAAAAACCATTGAAATTCACTGAAAAAACCATAGGTTTTAGCCCATATATAGTTAGGGATTAGCATTTACAAAACCTTAATTTACTCGCACAAAACCATAGAAATTCGCATATATAGTTAGATGCAATAACTATATATCGCGCACCCGCAACCCACTGCTGATGATGTCACATATTACATCATTCATGATATGGTCAGTGACATCACTGATGACATCACTGATGACATCTAAAATGACATCATTCATGACATGGTCAGTGACATCACTGATGACATCACTGATGACATTTCAAATGACATCACTTGTAAAATCACTGATAACATCTCATTTGTCATTACTGATCACATCACTGATGATATCATTCATGTGATAGTACGATCAACCTCTTCAGACTTTAATATAACCTTAGATACAATCAGTGTAAACAGACTCTCACAGACTGTCACTCATCCATGGAGTTACTCACACACCTAGTCAGTCATGCAAAGAATCAATCACACCTCCATTCCCTCAACTATACAGTTATACACACCTTACTTAATCAAACATATTCTAACACATATTTACTCTCTTATACAATCCCTGATACAAGTTCACAATGATCCATACAGCCACTCACACATTCACTGGCTCATATGCACAGTTATTTATATATGTCAACGCTTACATGTACTGTGTTTTACATATGTAGTTACTTTGACATGTAGCACTGAGATATCCATTCACTCACCAATACACTCATGCACACAGTCAACCGCCCATACAGCTGTTTTCACATGCACTTTTGAACCCATACATCTACTGAATCAACTGCTCACACATCTATGCACAGAGTCACACACCTCCCAGCCACCCCCCCACACACACTCAGTCTCCCATACAAATATTTGGGCAACCAATCAATAACCCATATAGTTACTCATATAGCTACTGATCAACACATGCAGCAGTTTACAGAACTACAGTAATAATGATGCACAAATTAAGACAGTTTAGTCACTAACCCATGCACTCAGTGAGACACATTTAATCATTCTCTCATACAGTCAGTCATGCACCTACTAAATCCTTCATCCAAACACTTATACATCCACTCATTCTTCAATATGTAAGACATATTTTAACTTTACAGAAACATACAGTCACTGGATCTTGTCATTTTAAATGTCATCAGTGATGTCATTTGAGATGTCATCAGTGATGTAATCAGTGATGTCACTGACCATGTCATGAATGATGTAATATGTGACATCATCAGCAGTGGGTTGCGGGTGCGCGATACATAGTTATTGCATCTAACTATATATGCGAATTTCTATGGTTTTGTGCGAGTAAATTAAGGTTTTGTAAATGCTAATCCCTAACTATATAGGGGCTAAAACCTATGGTTTTTTCAGTAAATATATATATTATATATATATATTTTCACTGAAAAAAAATAGGTTTCACACCAGTTATAGTTAGGAATTAGCATTTAAAAAACCTATTAAATTCACTGAAAAAACTATAAGTTTCACACCAGTTATAGTTAGCTGGAAATTTTACTGACATGAAACCATTGAAATTCCCAAGTTATAGTTAGTTGGACTCACTATAACTTGCGCGTGCAATGCACAGCTGATGACGTCACATATTACATCACTCATGACATGGTCAGTGACATCACTCATGACATCACTGATGACACCATCCAGTGAATGTGTGTCTTTCTGAAAAATAAATATTAGTGAGTAATGTTTACATTTTTAAATATATGTATTAGTGTTTCACTTTCTGTATAAGTGGCTGCATGGGTTGGTGAGTAGCTACATGTGTATGTACATGGGTTATTAGATGTTTTTCTTAGTATCAGTATGAGTGTCTATATGGTTTGGTGGGGGTATTACTTAGCACATAGATGCATGATTGACTGACTCTCTGTTTGTATGTGTTTTGAAGACAGCATATGTGCAGGACTGTATGGGTGAATGAGTGTGTATATGTGTATGTTAGTGAGTGAATGACTGTCTCACTAGTGTCTTTATCAGTAACTACATATGTTTTAATCTAGTATATGTGAATATTGATGTATATAAGTGAGTGTATGCGAGAGTAAGAGATTGTAAGAGTTCCTGTTTAAATAAGTATGTGTTTCTATAAGGGATCGTTTAAGAGAATAAATATGTTTAAATTTCAATAGAAGTAAGGTGGTAGTGTGTGTATAGCTCTATATGCAAATAAATGGATGTTCAATTGTTTATTTGCATGTGTGAGTATGTGTGTGAGTAACTTTTGGATGACTGTCGGTGTGTAACAGGATGTTTAGGTGTATCACTACATATGATGAGTGAGTATATGTATGAGTGAGTATATTGAACTGTTTGTGAATGAGTAGATGTGTATATAGATGGTGGAATTACTGAATTGGTTGTTGTAACTGATATGGTTATCTCCATTTTTTTATTTTAGTTTCTATTTTTGAATATGTGTTTCAAGGGTTACATTACAGTGAAAGGAGGTCTGTCACTCTGTCACAAGGATGGTGTCATCAGTGATGTCATGAGTGATGTCACTGACCATGTCATGAGTGATGTAATATGTGACGTCATCAGCAGTGCATTGCACGCGCAAGTTATAGTGAGTCCAACTAACTATAACGTGGGAATTTCAATGGTTTTATGTCAGTAAAATTTCCAGCTAACTCTAACTGGTGTAAAACCTATGGTTTTTTCAGTGAATTTAATAGGTTTTTTAAATGCTAATTCCTAACTATAACTGGTGTGAAACCTATGGTTTTTTCAGTGAATTTCAAAGGTTTTTTAAATGCTAATTCCTAACTATAAGTCTCAGTTTATAAGTAAGACTGTTAGCGCTCTAGTTGTTCTTTAGAACACTCTGGGACATTCTGGTATTGGGCTATATTTCGGCTACATCTGGCTGATAATTGGGCTACATTTGTTTTTTTTTGTCTCTGGTGGCCATCTTTGGGCTACATTGGGCTACATTTGGGCTCTAACATATATATAGCCCAATGTAGCCCAATATATTTTATTTTAAGTTAATTTTCGTAAAAACCACTTGAGCATATATCTCGAGACATAGCAAAGGCACATCGGGTTACCAGTCCCTACAATTTTGCCATTTTTTTTTTTGCATATTGTTTTTTTAAAAAACATTTTTTTGCCTTGGAGCGCTCCCGGTGCGCGCCCTGGTGAGCGCCCCGGAAAGCGTAGTTTTATGAAGCACCCCGGGGCGCGCACCGGGGAGCGTGCCGTAAGCGCCAATATCGCGAACGAAAACATGATCGTGACGTATCGCGTAGCCGCGCCCGCGTGATACGCACGGTGTAAGCGCACCCGGAAGCACTCGAGCGAATACGATCGCGCAACATAGGCGTCCGAGACGCTTAAGCGACGTGCCTCTGGGCGCGCCCCGGGGCGCGTAGCGTAAGCGCTTCGGGTCATGTGACCTGAAAATAACACTTTTCATTGGTTCATAACAGTTTTGGTTTCATAATGATGAAGCCCCTGGACATGTGACCTGAAAATAACACTTTTCATTGGTTCAATAAATTTTTTTTTTCAAAAGGATGAAAGATCCCACCTTTTTTCCTTATTCTGACTTTGTCCTTTGACTTAGGAAGACCTGTTTGTACCTCTCTGTACCTTTTTGATCTTTATAATGGCTTCAGTAGCAGCAGCAGCTGGTGCATCTGCACCACCACCATCATCACAACCACCAAGAGGACCACCACAAGATATCATTGGTGATCAACAAGAGGAGGAAGAGGAGAAGGAAGAGGGGAGGAGAAGATGGCTTGAAGAACAAAATACCCCATACCAGCCAAGACCAGACATTATATGGGAGTTTTTTTCGATCCCAGAGCGGAAGAAAAAGTAAATGCAGCGAAGGTGACTTGCCTAATCTGTGGCATGGAACTTTCTAGGGGGAACCCTAATAAAAAATATTCATTTGGAAACAACACGATGATTCGCCACATGCAGCGCAAGCATCCAATAAACTATTCTGCTGCAGAGATGAGGGAACTGACTAGTAACCCTCCCCAATCCACAAGCACCACCTCAAAAAGAAAGCAACCCACTCCGTCGGCACCAGAGGAAAGTGAGACGATGCCTTTTATTCAGTCACGATTTGCAGATTTCTGAATTATCTGTAAATATTGTGGGAAGTTCATCTCCTACGGAGAACAGAGCGTAAAGCTCATCGTCCTTGCTGGGGACAACCACAAATGCCGCAATAAACCCTAATTATTTCTTTTCTTTTTTTTTTTGCTCCAGTTGAGCCATTTTCAATTCCCTGTTTTTTCGTTTCTCCCCATGAAAAATACAAAAAAATATAAAACTGTTCAGAAAACCCCCAAAAAGTTTAAAATGCTCAAAAAACAATAAAAAAATATAAAACAACAAAAAGAAAAAAAAACAGTTCTTTTTAGAACTAATTCCAATTACTAAAAAAAGGCTAAATTTTTTAAAAACTCTATTATTCATTTTTCCCCATGGGACGCTCCCCGGTGCGCATACGGGGCGCTCCCCCCGCGCAAATCAAAAAAATAAAATTTTATGGCCCACACATCAAACCTAGGGGGTCAGGGGGGTCTATCTCTGCCCCCTTATGGTCATTTCCCCCTTTGATTTTTCCACCTCTTATGTCTCGATTTTACCGAGACACAAGATGGCGGCCGCTCCGCACTGTTTCGAATGTTTACAGACACTCGAGAGCCAATCAGCTTTCTGTGCGCAAGTTGTGTAGCGCGCCCGGAGCGCTCCCCGGTGCGCCTACCGGGGCGCTGCCAAAGATATATATATTTTTTGGAACCTAAATTACTCAAAAACCACTGGAGCACATATCTTGAGACATAGCAAAGGCACATCAGGCTACCAGTCCCTACAATTTTGCCAAGTTTGGTGCAAATCTATTCAGCCGTTCGGGCTAAAAGTGAGTTCGACCGCCCTATGGTAATTAACATGGGGAAAACACGTTTTGGGACCCCCCTTTTATCTCGGCACCCGCTTGACCAATCCCCCCCAAACTTTCAAGGAAGGAGTGGAGCGGAGCGGGACATTTTCTTGGAGAAATTTGCAAAGATTCGTCCACCGGTGCTAAAGTTATTCACAATAGAATGTTGCGGATTTCCTAAGGAAAGTAGATCCTAACTATAACTACCTACTGGTGACCGCCAGTAGTTAATATATATATATATATATATATATGTATTACCTACTGGCGGTCGCCAGTAGGTAGTTATAGTTAGGATTTTTTTCAATGTTAAATCTCAAAATTCTATTTGGAATAACTTTGGCGCCGGTTGACGAATCTGACTGAAAATGTCCTCAAAATGGCCTCGCGGCGTTTTGATCCTTCCCTGAAAGTTTGGGGGGGATTCGTCAAGCGGGAGCCGAGATAAAAGGGGGGTCCCAAAACGCGTTTTCCTCATGTTAATCTCCATAGAGCGGTCGATTTCACTTTTAGCCCGAACGGCTGAATGGATTTCCACCAAACTTGGCAAAATTGTATGGACTGGTAGCCCGATGTGCCTTTGCTATATCTCAAGATATGTGCTCCAGTGGATTTTGAGTAATTTAGTTTCAGAAAAATATATATATCTATAGGCGCGCTCCGGTGCACGCACCGGGGAGCACACCAGGCGCGACTCGCGACTTGCGCACGGTAAGCTGATTGGCTCACGGGTGTCTGTAAACATTCGAAACAGTCCGGAGCAGCCGCCATCTTGTGTCTCGGTAGGATCGAGACACAAGAGGTGACATAAAAAAAGGGAGAAATGACTATAAGGGGGCAGGGTAGACCCCCTCCTGACCCCCTAGGTTTGATGTGGGGGCTAAAATAGGGTCCCGTGGGGCACTTTTATAAAATGTTTTTTTTCGATTTGCGCGGGGGGGAGCGCCCGGTACGCGCACCGGGAAGCGCACCGGGGAGCGAAGCACGGAGAAAATCCAGGGCCTTATTTATGAAGGCCTTGCGACAGTTTTGCGCCGCCTGTGCGTCACTTTTTGTGACGCACCAGAAGTGTAAAAAAATGCGCCCCGTTGCGCTATATTTAAAAAGTGACGCATCTAGGTAGAATGGACACTTTTTAAAACCCTGCGCCACATTATACCTGCGTCAGGTATAATGTATGCAGAGGGGGCGTTCCCCCGCAAAAAGCTTCGTAATAGCGACGCAGTGAAATCTATGAGATTTCACTGCTTCACTTTTAGGATGCTGTTGCGTCAAAATCTTGCACCTGCCTCACAGCAGGTGTAAGACTGACGCAAGACCTTTCACATGGTGCTTTCCCCATGTGAAAGGACGCATTACTGGAGTTGCGTCACTTTTGTGACGCACTCCAGGAATGCGTCACTTTTGTGTTTACAGATACGTCAGAAACTTCTCTATGTGCGGGACCCTGAACAGAACCTTAGCCCATTACTGATTGAGTATGTGAAATTCGGACGCCATTCTGGGCTACAGATTAACTGGGAGAAATCACTAATCATCCCACTCACGGATTCCACCGCGCCGCATTCACCTGACTTTCCACTGGACTGGCAGACCGACCCCACGCGCTACCTGGGAATATGGTACAGCCGGGACCCCGAAGAAGTGATCAGGACAAACTATGGTAGGGTGATTGCAGAGCTGGAAGGTAAAGTAGCAAGATGGATACAACTACCGTTGTCCTTGGCGGACAGAATTGCAATTGTCAAGATGAGTGTCCTCCCGAAGCTGTTGTATTTATTCAATAACATACCGATCACGCCGCCTAAAGCAATCTTTACGCACATAACATCCCTAGTACTCAAGCTTATATGGGCAGGTAAACAGGCACGCATAGACCTACACACATTAACGCTGCCCTATGAAAGGGGGGGGGTTTGTGTGCCGGACTTTTGACTCTACTATCTGTGTGCACAGGCCCAATACGCGTCACACTGATATCATACCACCCCGTATCTCACGCATACGGCGGTGGAAGAGGGTGATGCAGCACCGATTCCCTTGACGGCGATAATAACGCATAAACGCCTGCCGCTACACTCAAAAGATATCAACACAGTTGATACCACTGCGCACGCATGGAGAACACTGGGGAGGATGACTCACAAGCTACCGTTATATGCCCCGGCACTCCCACTGCACTTCCACCCGAACATATCGGTGACTAACGAAAAAGTTGGGATGGACATACTGAAAAGCATAGGAATAGACACATTTGGGGATCTATATCTCGAAGGGAATTTTCGCAAAGCCGATGATCTGACCTATGTAAGTAACCCAACACTACTTTTCAGATTCACACACTTTAGATTACAGAAGGCGATTCAGGAACTATACCCAAACTACCCAGTAGAACCGCCAACTTTGCAGTCACTACAATTCATAATAACTTCATCGAACACATCCCATCTGGTCTCTAGATTATACAAGGTGGCACAAAGTGAACTTCCACACAACGCTGACAGGGCCCTGCAGAGATGGAACGACTCGTTACCGGAAGCGCTTACTGCTCACTTCAAATGGAAACCTGTGTATTACACATCTCAAATACCTACATCAAACATACCATACACCGCAAAGGTTGCATAGATATGGGTTACGCGAGGATGCCAGGTGTAGACGTTGTGGATACGATGGGGCGGGTTTTGTCCATTTAGCTTGGTATTGTCAAAAGATAAACACGTATTGGGGTGCGATCACAGACACTTTGAGTAAAATGGTGGGGATCGAGGTAGAGTGTACTATAAAAAATTGTCTATTGGGTCTCTTACTCAATGTTAGAGCGGGGAAGCTGAAGTTTTGTGCTGTAGCACTATTACTTGCGAAACGACAAGTATCTAGGTGTTGGGAAGGGAAACAGGTCCCAGACACTAAGGCATGGCTAACGGACCTGACGTATTGTAAGGACACGCTGCTAACGTATGAAGAGGAATTGCCCAGAAGCTCACGTTCAAAGAACTATTGGTGTTACTTGACTGACTACCTATTGAGTATTGAGGGGGAAGCGGTGGAGGTATAGATTACCATTGCCTTATTCGATTCGCCCTTGTTGCCACATGTCTAATAGGTCACCTACGCTGCTCAACGGAATAAGCCAGTATTGAATGCACATACACCATGCTACACACGAAGGGTATCAGAGTGTAGAATTACCCAGGAGTTCATAGGTTTACTGTTCTGAATGTTCAACAAAAAGGGGCTACACACCCCCCAAAAATGAAGTTGCATGTGAAGTAGCACTCAGCTGGCTCCGTATAATCAAGATATATTACTGTAGCGTTACAGAAGATACGCCGCTGGACCCCCGGGTTGCCAGCTGAAAGGCTGTGTTGTTAACTGATACTAAGATTCTGCAAATCGCGGCCGGCCCAAGGGTTGTAGGCCAAAGGCTGTGTTAACTATGCCTAAGTCACGACAATAAAGATTTTGTTGAACTTCAAAAAAAAAACAGATACGTCAGAAATACTGACGTATCTGTAACTCCTTGTGACATGATTCGTCATACATTAAATATGACACATCTGGAATGTCGTAAGGAGTGCGCACAGAAAAGTGACGCATCGCATCAGCGGTGTAAAAAAATGCGCCTCGTTGCGCTACATTTAAAAAGTGACGCATCTAGGTAGATGGGTCACTTTTTAAAACCCCGCGCCACATTATACCTGCGTCATGTATAATGTATGCAGAGGGGGCGTTCCCCCGCAAAATGCTTCGTAATAGCGACGCAGTGAAATCTATGAGATTTCACTGCGTCACTTTTAGGATGCTGTTGCGTCAAAATCTTGCGCCTGCCTCACAGCAGATGTAAGACTGACGCAAGACCTTTCACATGGTGCTTTCCCCATGTGAAAGGACGCATTACTGAAGTTGCGTCGCTTTTGTGACGCACTCCAGCAATGCGTCACTTTTGTGTTTACAGATACGTCAGAAATACTGACGTATCTGTAACTCCTTGCGACATGATTCGTCCACTGTCTGCTGTTTGAGTGGAGGGCGTGGAGACCTGCACCTGAACGCGCAGGGCGGTTCCGGCACCACATGGGGCGGAGCTGATTGCAAACTCCGCTTCCTATATAATCAATGTGTCTGAGAACGCGCAGCAGGCGAGCGCAGCGGGCGCGCCTAAGGCAAGCCCGTCTGTGCCCGTCCGCGCATGGCCCGCGCCCAGCGCCAGTCACTATGCCCAAAATGACTCAACGATACGCCGAAGCTGGTCTAGAGAAAGTCTCCTAGATCTCAGACCCGTATCAGTTGATAACCACCCAAGGTACAACCCTACGTTAATGCTGCAAAGCTACACTTGCCCTAACTGCCATTTTTCCCTGCAACCAACGAGTACCAATTCATGTAAGATTACCAGCGAGAGCTGCCACAGCTCCCTTTTGCGTGAAGTGAAGGCTTGTTTAGTCAACTGCCGCTCCCTGCCTAAACACGCTAGTGACATCTGGCTCTCCCTCTCTACTAATGCCTGGGACCTGCTGTTCCTCACGGAAACTTGGACCAAAGAGCACTCGCACCCCGACATCGCCCTAGCTGTCCCCCCGAACTATCAATTTGCTGGGCTTGATAGACCGGGTTCTAAGACAGGTGGAGGAATAGCTATCATTCTCAGAGCCCACTGGACTATCTCCTCTAGGAAACTAGACAATTTGGGCCCCATTGAAGCTATGTATTTTTGTATTTCCGAGGCAGCTCTCCTTATCTGTGCAGGGGTACTTATCTACAACCCCCCGAACACCCCCCCACTCATATTACAGAATTAATATCAAGGTTAGCTGACCTCTCACTAAAACACTCGCCCTTTACTGTCTTGGGGGATTTTAATCTACATGCAGATGACAGTAACTGCACTAAGGCATGTTCTTTGGTTGAGACCTTGGAGGGTTTCAACCTTCTGCAGAAAGTCGTTGGCCCTACACACTCGGCAGGGCACACGTTAGATCTGATCTTCACTAACCTCCCCGGTCTCTCCACCGGTACCCCTCTCCCTGTGACTTGGTCAGACCATTTTACGATCCCTTTTAATCTAAAACTCGCCACGACTCTGACCTCAGTTTGTAGGCCAGAGAGGACGGGTAGAAAGTGGTTTAAAGTAACACTCGAGGAGCTCGAGCCCGCCTTAGCCAAACTGGAATGGCAACCCTCCACTGATATCAATGAGGATGTGGCTAACCTAAACCAACATATCATCACGGCCATTGAAAATATCGCCCCCCTCACTACCATTTCCTCAGCCAGAACCAAGCCCTCTGCTCCCTGGTTCTCTCAGCTGCTGCGGGAAGAAAAAAGCAAATGCAAAAAGCTTGAACGCCTCTGGCAGCGTGCCTATGATCCAGGTGCCAAAATAACGTACATAGGGGCACTAAAAAATTTCCATAAACTTAAGCAAACTGCCATGAGGGAATACTTTGCTAGTAAAATCAAAGCGGCAGATAACAGCGCCAAGGCACTCTTCCAAGTTGTAAAAAACTTCACTAATCCCCCTGCCCATCTACAAAAGACAGAGCCCTGTCAAGAACTCTGCCACAATCTATCCAATTTCTTTCATGAGAAAATTTCTCTCATCTATGCTACTTTTAATACAGGACTCAACCTCGATACAGATGTCACCCCCCTTACTGACGTCAGCCTCAAGGACAAGAGGTTTACAGCGTTAAAACCCATCACCTTAGATTCTGCACTATGCAAACTCCATCTATGTAAATCAGGCTCTCCCCTAGATCCGATGCCTGCCCACATTTACTCCACAGTTGCTCCTGTGATCGTGCAACCCCTACTATCAATATGGAAATCCTCCCTTAGATCAGGACAATTTCTGGACATCTGGAAGCAGGCAATTCTCATCCCCCTGTTAAAGAAACCCGACGCGGACCCGGCTGTCCTCAGTAACTACCGTCCGATATCCCTGCTACCAAAACCGGCCAAAATTTTGGAAAAAATAGTACAGGAACAACTAGCGGACTATATTGAAAACCAGAACCTGCTGCATGACTCGCAATCCAGTTTTAGGACCGGCTACAGCACGGAGACGGCATTACTAGAGGTGGCGGAGACGGTGCGGGAAACCGTGGACAGGGGAGAGGTGGCTATGTTAGTGCTCCTCGACCTGAAAAGGTGGTAGAGCCTTCACAGTGGCAGTATCCAAACTGTGGAATTCTCTGCCCACCAGCCTTAGGATGACCGACACTGAATCTCAGTTTAGGGGCAAACTGAAAACCTTTTTATTTTCAGCCCACTAAGTCATCAATATAAACAAGCTACTGCCACTCCCTCCTGCATTCCTCAGCGCCGGGACACCCCCGTTGGGGGTAGCTGTGCGCTCAACGAATGTCAAATAATAATAATAATAATAATAATAATAATAATAATATATTAAATATGACACATCTGGAATGTCGTAAGGAGTGCGTAAAGAAAAGTGACGCATCGCACCAGCGGTATAAAAAAATGTGCCTTGTTGCGTTATATTTAAAAAGTGACGCATCTAGGTAGATGGGTCACTTTTTAAAACCCTGAGCCACATTATACCTGCGTCAGGTATAATGTATGCAGAGGGGGCGTTCCCCCGTAAAAAGCTTCGTAATAGCGACGCAGTGAAATCTATGAGATTTCACTGCGTCACTTTTAGGATGCTGTTGCGTCAAAATATTGCGCCTGCCTCACAGCAGGTGTAAGACTGACGCAAGGCCTTTCACATGGTGCTTTCCCCATGTGAAAGGACGCATTTCTGGAGTTGCGTCACTTTTGTGACGCACTCCAGCAATGCGTCACTTTTGTGTTTACAGATACGTCAGAAATATTGACGTATCTGTAACTCCTTGCGACATGATTCGTCATACATTAAATATGATACATCTGGAATGTCGTAAGGAGTGCGCACAGAAAAGTGACGCATCGCACCAGCGGTGTAAAAAAATGCGCCTCGTTGCGCTATATTTAAAAAGTGACGCATCTAGGTAGATGGGTCACTTTTTAAAACCCTGCGCCACATTATACCTGCGTCAGGTATAATGTATGCAGAGGGGGAAATCCCCCGCAAAAAGCTTCGTAATAGCGACGCAGTGAAATCTATGAGATTTCACTGCATCACATTTAGGATGCTGTTGCGTCAAAATCTTGCGCCTGCCTCACAGCAGGTGTAAGACTGACGCAAGACCTTTCACTTGGTGCTTTCCCCATGTGAAAGGGCGCATTACTGGAGTTGCGTCACTTTGTGACGCACTCCAGCAATGCGTAACTTTTGTGTTTACAGATACGTCAGAAATACTGAAGTATCTGTAACTCCTTGCGACATGATTCGTCATACATTAAATATGACACATCTGGAATGTCGTAAGGAGTGCGCACAGAAAAGTGACGCATCGCACCAGCGGTGTAAAAAAATGCGCCTCATTGCGCTATATTTAAAAAGTGACGCATCTAGGTAGATGGGTCACTTTTTAAAACCCTGCGCCACATTATACCTGTGTCAGGTATAATGTATGCAGAGTGGACATTCCCCCGCAAAAAGCTTCGTAATAGCGATGCAGTGAAATCTATGAGATTTTACTGCGTCACTTTTAGGATGCTGTTGCGTCAAAATCTTGCGCCTGCCTCACAGCAGGTGTAAGACTGACTCAAGACCTTTCACATGGTGCTTTCCCCATGTGAAAGGACGTATTACTGGAGTTACGTCACTTTTGTGACGCACTCCAGCAATGCGTCACTTTTGTGGTGTTACGGTGACGCATGGCTTCATAAATGAGGCTTTCAGCCTTCAACTCCAGCAATGTATCTTTTCTTACCCTTCCACTCCTGTTCCTTTTCAACATTTTCTTTGAATATCAACATTCCCTAAAGTCACTCTTCTTCTCCTTACTTTCCTTCCCAACACTCACCATCTTTCAGTCCCCCTACTTCACTTCCTTTCTCCTCTCATACCTTTCTGTTCTTTCTTACTCATTTTCCTTTCCTTTACCAATGCTCTCCATTTCACTTACTCTTTTTCATTTTTTAAAGAATATAGCTCTTTGATGAGAATTGGAGGTAGTTCTGAAAAGAACTTTTTGTTTTCTTCTTTTTTCAAAACAGGAACAAAAACAGGGAATGGAAACTGCTCAACAGGAGCAAAAAGAACAAAAAAAATTAGGGGTGGAAAGGGCAGCGATGGTTTTCTAATGCTCGAACCATGAGCTGTACACTTTGTTCTCCAAAGGTAAGCAGTTGATTGCAGTATCTGCATCTGAGGGCACCATGGTTAAAAGCAGGTTGAATGTTTGGCACCAGCTCCTGCGATTGCCCCCTCCCAGAAGAAGTTGCTCCTCCGGTGGATGTAGAGGCCCCATCACTGGGAACCTCTTGTGCCAGAGCCCTGACAGTTTTCCGGGCAAATTTCTGGGAGTGCTTCCTCTCCACATGCCGGATCATTGTGAAGTTTCCAAATTAGTATTTTTTTAAGGGGTTCCCCTGTGATAGGACTTCTTTGCAAATCCTGCACTCCACTTTTGGAACATTCACCTTTTTTTGGTTAGGTGGTATTTTAAAAAATTTCCAAATAAAATGTTCCTTCACCTTTCGTTGAGGAGGCTCTTCATTGATGAATTCAGGTTCTTCATCACTGCTGGATTCTCTGGCAGCCATGGTAAAAGTAAGAAAGATCCAGGAGCAAAAAGGCAGGTCTTGCAGTCACAAAAGTGAAAGGAAATGGGCGAGGATTTCATTCTTTGTAAAAAAAACTGTTAGCAACCAATGAAAAGTGTTATTTTAAGGTCACATGACTTGACACGCTGACGCTTCGTGCACCCGAGCGCTTACGGGTGCACACACGTGGCGCGAATGTAGGCGCTTCTGAAGCGCATATGCGGCGCAAACGTAGGCACTTCCGGGGGCATACACGCGGCGCGAACGTAGGCGCTTCCGGGGGCGCTTACGTTGCGCTCACTTTTTTTTGTATGGTACGAATTTTTTTGCGTTAATATTAACTTTTCATTCATATTTTTTTCCACGAACGAAAGTCGCGCTCTGGGTGCGCTTTCCGGAGAGCTTACCGGAGAGCTTACCGGAGAGCTTACCGGAGAGCTTACCGGAGCGCGCACCCATAGCGCCCCAGGAAAAAATGATTAAACAAAAAACTTACAAATTAATACTTACACAAAACAGCAAATTGTAAAAAAAACATAGGTTAGAAACTCGATATAGAAAGGAATTAGCATTTAAAAAACCTATGAAATTCACTGAAAAAACCATAAGTTTCACACCAGTTATAGTTAGGAATTAGCATTTAAAAAACTTATTAAATTCACTGAAAAAACCATAGGTTTCACACCAGTTATAGTTAGCGGGAAATTTTACTGACATAAAACCATTGAAATTCCCACGTTATAGTTAGTTGGACTCACTATAACTTGCGCGTGCAATGCACAGCTGATGACTTCACATATTACATCACTCATGACATGGTCAGTGACATCACTCATGACATCACTGATGACACCATCCAGTGAATGTGTGTCTTTCTGAAAAATAAATATTAGTGAGTAATGTTTAAAACTTTAAATATATGTATTAGTGTTTCACTTTGTGTATAAGTGGCTGCATGGGTTGGTGAGTAGCTACATGTGTATGTACATGGGTTATTAGATGTTTTTCCTAGTATCAGTATGAGTGTCTATATGGTTTGGTGGGGGTATTACTTAGCACATAGATGCATGATTGACTGACTCTCTGTTTGTATGTGTTTTGAAGACAGCATATGTGCAGGACTGTATGGGTGAATGAGTGTGTATATGTGTATGTTAGTGAGTGAATGACTGTCTCACTAGTGTCTTTATCAGTAACTACATATGTTTTAATCTAGTATATGTGAACATTGATGTATATAAGTGAGTGTATGCGAGAGTAAGAGATTGTAAGAGTTCCTGTTTAAATAAGTATGTGTTTCTATAAGGGATCGTTTGAGAGAATTAATATGTTTAAATTTCGATAGAAGTAAGGTGGTAGTGTGTGTATAGCTCTATATGCAAATAAATGGATGTTCAATTGTTTATTTGCATGTGTGAGTATGTGTGTGAGTAACTTTTGGATGACTGTCGGTGTGTAACAGGATGTATAGGTGTATCACTACATATGATGAGTGAGTATATGTATGAGTGAGTATATTGAACTGTTTGTGAATGAGTAGATGTGTATATAGATAGTGGAATTACTGAATTGGTTGTTTAACTGATATGGTTATCTCCATTTTTTTTAATTTTAGTTTCGATTTTTGAATATGTGTTTCAAGGGTTACATTACAGTGAAAGGAGGTCTGTCACTCTGTCACAAGGATGGTGTCATCAGTGATGTCATGAGTGATGTCACTGACCATGTCATGAGTGATGTAATATGTGACGTCATCAGCAGTGCATTGCACGCGCAAGTTATAGTGAGTCCAATTAACTATAACGTGGGAATTTCAATGGTTTTATGTCAGTAAAATTTCCAGCTAACTCTAACTGGTGTGAAACCTATGGTTTTTTCAGTGAATTTAATAGGTTTTTTAAATGCTAATTCCTATCTATAACTGGTGTGAAACCTATGGTTTTTTCAGTGAATTTCAAAGGTTTTTTAAATGCTAATTCCTAACTATAAGTCTCAGTTTATAAGTAAGACTGTTAGCGCTCTAGTTGTTCTTTAGAACACTCTGGGACATTCTGTTATTGGGCTATATTTGGGCTACATGTGGCTGATATTTGGGCTACATTTCTTTTTTTTTGTCTCTGGTGGCCATCTTTGAACTACATTGGGCTACATTTGGGCTCTAACATATATATAGCCCAATGTAGCCCAATAATTTTTTTTTTAAAGTTAATTTTCGTAAAAACCACTTGAGCATATATCTTGAGACATAGCAAAGGCGCATCGGGCTACCAGTCCCTACAATTTTGCCATTTTTTTTTTGCATATTGTTTTTATTTAAATTTTTTTTTGCCTTGGAGCGCTCCCGGTGCGCGCCCTGGTGAGCACCCCGGAAAGCGTAGTTTTTATGAAGCACCCCGGGGCGCGCACTGGGGAGCGTGCCGTAAGCGCCAATATTGCGAACGAAAACATGATTGTGACGTATCGCGTAGCCACGCCCGCGTGATACGCACGGTGTAAGCGCACCCGGAAGCACTCGAGCGAATACGATTGCGCAACATAGGCGTCCGAGGCGTTTAAGCGACGTGCCCGTGGGCGCGCCCCTGGGCCCGTAGCGTAAGCGCTTTGGGTCATGTGACCTGAAAATAACACTTTTCATTGGTTCATAACAGTTTTGGTTTCATAATGATGAAGCCCCTGGACATGTGACCTGAAAATAACACTTTTCTTTGGTTCAATAATTTTATTTTTCAAAAGGATGAAAGATCCCACCCTTTTTCCTTATTCTGACTTTGTCCTTTGACTTAGGAAGACCTGTTTGTACCTCTCTGTACCTTTTTGATCTTTATAATGGCTTCAGTAGCAGCAGCAGCTGGTGCATCTGCACCACCACCGTCATCACAACCACCAAGAGGACCACCACAAGATATCATTGGTGATCAACAAGAGGAGGAAGAGGAGGAGGAAGAGGGGAGGAGAAGATGGCTTGAAGAACAAAATACCCCATACCAGCCAAGACCAGAAATTATATGGGAGTTTTTTTCGATCCCAGAGAGGAAGAAAAAAGTAAATGCAGCGAAGGTGACTTGCCTAATCTGGGGCATGGAACTTTCTAGGGGGAACCCTAATAAAAAATATTCATTTGGAAACAACACGATGATTCGCCACATGCAGCGCAAGCATCCAATAAACTATTCTGCTGCAGAGATGAGGGAACTGGCCAGTAACCCTCCCCAATCCACAAGCACCACCTCAAAAAGAAAGCAACCCACTCCGTCGGCACCAGAGGAAAGTGAGACGATGCCTTGCATTCAGCCACGATTTGCAGATTTCTGAATTATCTGTAAATATTGTGGGAAGTTCATCTCCTACGGAGAACAGAGCGTAAAGCTCATCGTCCTTGCTGGGGACAACCGAAAATACCCCAATAAACCCTAATAATTTCTTTTCTTTTCTTTTTTGCTCCAGTTGAGCCATTTTCAATTCCCTGTTTTTTCGTTTCTCCCCATGAAAAATACAAAAAAATATAAAACTGTTCAGAAAACCCCCAAAAAGTTTAAAATGTTCAAAAAACAATAAAAAAATATAAAACAACAAAAAGTAGAAAAAAACAGTTCTTTTTAGAACTACCTCCAAATTGTAAAAAAAAGGCTACATTTTTTAAAAACTCTATTATTCATTTTTCCCCATGGGACGCTCCCCGGTCCACTCCCCGGTGCGCATACGGGGTGCTCCCCCCGCGCAAATCAAAGAAATAAAATTTTATGGCCCACACATCAAACCTAGGGGGTCAGGGGGGGGTCTATCCCTGCCCCCTTATGGTCATTTCCCCCTTTGATTTTTCCACCTCTTATGTCTCGATTTTACCGAGACACAAGATGGCGGCCGCTCCGGACTGTTTCGATGGTTTACAGACACTCGAGAGCCAATCAGCTTTCTGTGCGAAAGTTGCATAGCGCGCCCGGAGCGCTCCCCGGAGCGCGTACCGGGGCGCTGCCATAGATATATATATTTTTTGGAACCTAAATTACTCAAAAACCACTGGAGCACATATCTTGAGACATAGCAAAGGCACATCGGGCTACCAGTCCCTACAATTTTGCCAAGTTTGGTGCAAATCCATTCAGCTGTTCGGGCTAAAAGTGAGTTTGACCGCCCTATGGTAATTAACATGGGGAAAACACGTTTTGGGACCCCCCTTTTATCTCGGCACCCGCTTGACCAATCCTCCCCAAACTTTCAAGGAAGGAGTGGAGCGGAGCGGGACATTTTCTTGGAGAAATTTGCGAAGATTCGTCCACCGGTGCCAAAGTTATTCACAATAGAATGTTGCGGATTTCCTAAGGAAAGTAGATCTTAACTATAACTACCTACTGGTGACCGCCAGTAGTTAATATATATATATATATATATGTATTACCTACTGGCGGTCGCCAGTAGGTAGTTATAGTTAGGATTTTTTTCAATGTTAAATCTCAAAATTCTATTTGGAATAACTTTGGCGCCGGTTGACGAATCTGACTGAAAATGTCCTCAATGTCCTTACTTTTTGTGTCGTTTGTCCTACGTAGGGTTTGTTGCAGGGACAGAGGATGATATACACGACATTGGAGGTGTTGCAGTTTGTCAGGACAGGCAAGTTGTAGGTTTTGTTGTTGTAGGCAAATGACGGTCCATCCATACACATTGGACAAGCCTTACAAGTTCCGCATCTTACATGACCTTTTGCAGGGGGTAGACCCAAGTGATCTCTGAGAGTCAGTGGTCTCGGTGGTTCCAAGAAAGCTTTGACTACATTGTCCTTTATATTTCTCCCTCTTTTAAATGCAAACAATGGGGTGGTTTCGGTGTTTAGTTCAGATGCCACCAGGTTCCAATATTTCTTTATTGTCTTTTTTACCACGTTGCTCTTTGAGTGGAAGGTTGTGACACACACCAAGCCAACAGATTCTGAATCTTTGTCTTTTGGGTTCAGAAGTTCTTCTCGCGGGCAGAAGAACCACCGAAACGACACAAAAAGTAAAAACACGCATACTACAGCACATGAGCAGGATCCGTTGCAAAGTACAGGGTGCACCCATGGTAGATCACTTCCTCACCAGCAATCATGACCCCACAAACATGCGCTGGCGCATCTTGGAAAAAATCATTGTGAACCCAAGAGGTGGTTCTCTGACCACCACACTGAGCAGAAAAGAATGTAAATGGATCCATACTTTGAATTCGGTTAGTCAGGGTTTAAATGAGCATGAAGAAATCTCGAAACAAATGGCGCTACTTTAACAAATGTTTAATTTAGCCCCGTCATGCTGTCACATACATGTTGCTATTCGATAATACACAAAGTATGAATATTGTCAATTCTAACAGTGTAACCAGCTTGTAATATCAGGAACTGTGTATTACTTATGTATGTATTAGCCTAAACCTCCAGCACTTTACCCTGATCAGACAAATCACGCCCCGCTCAAACCGAGTGGAGACTTTCCGTTACTTAGCAACCAGACGCACCCTGCGTCCTCGAGGAGATAGACTTTACGTTGCCTTAAGCTACGCTTCCATTTTGATTGGCCACGCTGACACTAGTCTAACTTCCGGTTTTGGGTTGCTTGGTTACAAGTATACTTAAACGTTCCAGTAGGAGCTTCCCAGTACGAGCTTTTCCCACGGACAGCTCGGTTGGCGTGCAAATCCAGATCGCCTTTTGACTACATCGCGGAGTATTCATCGCTGATGTTACTAGATCAAGGGTAAGTCCCTGCCACTGGACACAAAGTCATATCCCATATGATAGGACTCCGTCTGAGATCCGGTAATCTGGGTTTACGGTCGGTTTTTTTAAATTCACTTAGGCACGTCCACAGGTTAACGCTTGTCACCTAGGCACGATAATGACCTCATTATGTCTGGATCAATCGATATATGATCCTAAACAAGCCTTTAAACGTTTTTAGGTTGACCAACGGGCTACCCTCTGGAAGAAATCACGCTTTGACCGATCCCTCGTAAGTAACCTTATTGGGACTCTCGTCAATCCTAATTGGACGGTTTGTACAAGCATCTCTCTGATACCTATTCCTTTCCTTCCAGCCCCCTCCCCTGTCTTGATAAAGACCCGCCGCGACCACCAACTGGGGCGCATCCAGGGTCGAAACGTCGACGCTCTAACATTGGCCAAGTGAACTCCAGGAATATGGACATTAACCACTGATTTTCCTTGGAACTTTTACTAATATAAAACTGGCCCCTTAAACGACAGAAACCACATCGTTTAAAACTTCCCCCGGTCCTTTGTTTGAAATTTTATTGTAAATAATATGGTTTTGTAAATAAGTGTCACCAATCAAATGTTGCACTTTTCACCTGAATCACCACAGTCACTATTCACGTAATGTTAAGTTATTGTTTGTAATGTAGTGGAATGAAGTAATTCCCACTGTATTTCTTTTTCTTCTATTTGTTTTTAATATTATAAAAACTTTGACTATCAGAGAGTTTTTGCTTGCTTGTGTGCGTTGGAGCTGTTCACAGCCCACTCCAAAGAAATTGTCTATACCCGACAGAACCATTTGTTTGTCAATTACATATACCCAGGTTCTGAGGGACACAGGGTCACCCCATTTTGTTAAAACATGCAAGTCCCAGAAAGCACCATTTTGGCTGTCAGTAGGCGTCTTCACTGGACACATTGAAACTCATGGTGAGTGCTGGTACAGTTTAAAAAACGTAAATGTGTGCAGTTAAAATTGTTTAGGTGCACACTCCGCCTCAGTGACCTCCTCTCCCCAGCCTGCCAAACGCCATACCGCAACAGTGGGACTTACGTGGCTAGGGATACTGCCTAAGTAAGCAAGTCCCTCCGTGAAGTCAGGGACCGCATTTCCTTGCAGCAATACACGTTGTCCTCAGTTGCAGGGACCACAGCAAAACCAATACCTTGGTAGAATACGAATGGAGCTGGAAGCTCATGCCCTTGAAGCTGCAGCCAACTTGACAGGCGGGTCCCTCAAGCGTGCCCGGGGCCAGCACGCACAAAATGCACCACACGATTTCTACACCATCAAGAAACCAGAGGGACAAAGAAGGAGTACCAGGAAGAGGTTGTTTATTGAGAGCAGGGTCGGTATGACGCGTTTCGGTGAATTGCCTTAATCATATGCCATAGTCACCAGCATTCTGCATCAGTCTGCTTTTAACCTTTGTAATCACGCTCCCGGTTGGTGGGAGCCCAGCTGTGCCAAATTCGTTGAAACGTCATGGCAGCCCCCATTGGAGGACTGCAAGACCCAGAAAGCACCATTTTGGCTGTCAGGAGGCGTCTTCACTGGGCACATGGAAACTCATGGTGAGTGCTGGTACAGTTTAAAAAACGTAAATGTGTGCAGTTAAAATTGTTCAGGTGCACACTCCGCCTCAGTGAACTCCTCTCCCCAGCCTGCCAAACGCCATACCGCAACAGTGGTACTTACGTGGCTAGGGATACTGCCTTAGTAAGAAAGTCCCTCTGTGAAGTCACGGACCGCATTTCCTTGCAGCAATACACGTTGTCCTCAGTTGCAGGGACCACAGCAAAACCAATACCTTGGTAGAATACGAATGGAGCTGGAAACTCATGCCCTTGAAGCTGCGGCCAACTTGACAGGCGGGTCCCTCAAGCGTGCCCGGGGCCAGCATGCATGAAATGCACCACACGATTTCTACACCATCAAGAAACCAGAGGGACACAGCAGGAGTACCAGGAAGAGGTTGTTTATTGAGAGCAGGGTCGGCATGACGCGTTTCGGCGGATTGCCTTAATCATATGCCATAGTCACCAGCATTCTGCATCAGTCCGATTTTAAACTTTGTAATCACGCTCCCGGTTGGTGGGAGCCCAGCTGTGCCAAATTCAGTGAAACGTCATGGCAGCCCACATTGGAAAACTGCAAGTCCCAGAAAGCACCATTTTGGCTTTCAGGAGGCGTCTTCACTGGACACATGGAAACTCATGGTGAGTGCTGGTACAGTTTAAAAAATGTAAATGTGTGCAGTTAAAATTGTTCAGGGGCACACTCCGCCTCAGTGAACTCCTCTCCCCAGCCTGCCAAACGCCATACCGCAACAGTGGTACTTACGTGGCTAGGGATACTGCCTAAGTAAGCAAGTCCCTCCGTGAAGTCACGTACCGCATTTCCTTGCAGCAATACACGTTGTCCTCAGTTACAGGGACCACAGTAAAACCAATACATTGGTAGAATACGAATGGAGCTGGAAGCTCATGCCCTTGAAGCTGCGGCCAACTTGACAGGCGGGTCCCTCAAGCGTGCCCGGGGCCAGCACGCACAAAATGCACCACACGATTTCTACACCATCAAGAAACCAGAGGGACACAGCAGGAGTACCAGGAAGAGGTTGTTTATTGAGAGCAGGGTCGGCATGACGCGTTTCGGCGGATTGCCTTAATCATATGCCATAGTCACCAGCATTCTGCATCAGTCTGCTTTTAAACTTTGTAATCACGCTCCCGGTTGGTGGGAGCCCAGCTGTGCCAAATTCGGTGAAACGTCATGGCAGCCCCCATTGGAGGACTGTAAGTCCCAGAAAGCACCATTTTGGCTGTCAGGAGGCGTCTTCACTGGACACATGGAAACTCATGGTGAGTGCTGGTACAGTTTAAAAAACGTAAATGTGTGCAGTTAAAATTGTTCAGGTGCACACTCCGCCTCAGTGAACTCCTTTCCCCAGCCTGCCAAACGCCATGCCGCAACAGTGGGACTTATGTGGCTAGGGATAATGCCTAAGTAAGCAAGTCCCTCCGTGAAGTCACGGACCGCATTTCCTTGCAGCAATACACGTTGTCCTCAGTTGCAGGGACCACAGCAAAACCAATACCTTGGTAGAATACGAATGGAGCTGGAAGCTCATGCCCTTGAAGCTGCGGCCAACTTGACAGGCGGGCCCCTCAAGCGTGCCAGGGGCCAGCTGGCACAAAATGCACCACACGATTTCTACACCATCAAGAAACCAGAGGGACACAGCAGGAGTACCAGGAAGAGGTTCTTTATTGAGAGCAGGGTCGGCATGACGCGTTTCGGTGGATTGCCAAAATCATATGCCATAGTCACCAGTATTCTGCATCAGTCTGCATTTAAACTTTGTAATCACGCTCCCGGTTGGTGGGAGCCCAGCTGTGCCAAATTCGGTGAAACGTCATGGCAGCCCCCTTTGGAGGACTGCAAGTCCCAGAAAGCACCATTTTGGCTGTCAGGAGGCGTCTTCAATGGACACATGGAAACTCATGGTGAGTGCTGGTACAGTTTAAAAAACGTAAATGTGTGCAGTTAAAATTGTTCAGGTGCACACTCCGCCTCAGTGAACTCCTCTCCCCAGCCTGCCAAACGCCATACCGCAACAGTGGGACTTACGTGGCTAGGGATACTGCCTAAGTAAGCAAGTCCCTCCGTGAAGTCACGGACCGCATTTCCTTGCAGCAATACACGTTGTCCTCAGTTGCAGGGAGCACAGCAAAACCAATACCTTGGTAGAACACGAATGGAGCTGGAAGCTCATGCCCTTGAAGCTGCGGCCAACTTGACAGGCGGGTCCCTCAAGCGTGCCCGGGGCCAGCACGCACAAAATGCACCACACGATTTCTACACCATCAAGAAACCAGAGGGACACAGCAGGAGTACCAGGAAGAGGTTGTTTATTGAGAGCAGGGTCGGCATGACGCGTTTCGGGGTATTGCCTTAATCATATGCCATAGTCACCAGCATTCTGCATCAGTCCACTTTTAAACTTTGTAATCACGCTCGCGGTTGGTGGGAGCCCAGCTGTGCCAAATTCGGTGAAACGTCATGGCAGCCCCCATTGGAGGACTGCAAGTCCCAGAAAGCACCATTTTGGCTGTCAGGAGGCATCTTCACTGGACACATGGAAACTCATGGTGAGTGCTGGTACAGTTTAAAAAACGTAAATGTGTGCAGTTAAAATTGTTCAGGTGCACACTCCGCCTCAGTGAACTCCTCTCCCCAGCCTGCCAAACGCCATACCGCAACAGTGGGACTTACGTGGCTAGGGATACTGCCTAAGTAAGCAAGTCCCTCCGTGAAGTCACGGACCGCATTTCCTTGCAGCAATACACGTTGTCCTCAGTTTCAGGGACCACAGCAAAACCAATACCTTGATAGAACACGAATGGAGCTGGAAGCTCATGCCCTTGAAGCTGCGGCCAACTTGACAGGCGGGCCCCTCAAGCGTGCCAGGGGCCAGCTGGCACAAAATGCACCACACGATTTCTACACCATCAAGAAACCAGAGGGACACAGCAGGAGTACCAGGAAGAGGTTCTTTATTGAGAGCAGGGTCGGCATGACGCGTTTCGGTGGATTGCCAAAATCATATGCCATAGTCACCAGCATTCTGCATCAGTCTGCATTTAAACTTTGTAATCACGCTCCCGGTTGGTGGGAGCCCAGCTGTGCCAAATTCGGTGAAACGTCATGGCAGCCCCCTTTGGAGGACTGCAAGTCCCAGAAAGCACCATTTTGGCTGTCAGGAGGCGTCTTCAATGGACACATGGAAACTCATGGTGAGTGCTGGTACAGTTTAAAAAACGTAAATGTGTGCAGTTAAAATTGTTCAGGTGCACACTCCGCCTCAGTGAACTCCTCTCCCCAGCCTGCCAAACGCCATACCGCAACAGTGGGACTTACGTGGCTAGGGATACTGCCTAAGTAAGCAAGTCCCTCCGTGAAGTCACGGACCGCATTTCCTTGCAGCAATACACGTTGTCCTCAGTTGCAGGGAGCACAGCAAAACCAATACCTTGGTAGAACACGAATGGAGCTGGAAGCTCATGCCCTTGAAGCTGCGGCCAACTTGACAGGCGGGTCCCTCAAGCGTGCCCGGGGCCAGCACGCACAAAATGCACCACACGATTTCTACACCATCAAGAAACCAGAGGGACACAGCAGGAGTACCAGGAAGAGGTTGTTTATTGAGAGCAGGGTCGGCATGACGCGTTTCGGGGTATTGCCTTAATCATATGCCATAGTCACCAGCATTCTGCATCAGTCCACTTTTAAACTTTGTAATCACGCTCGCGGTTGGTGGGAGCCCAGCTGTGCCAAATTCGGTGAAACGTCATGGCAGCCCCCATTGGAGGACTGCAAGTCCCAGAAAGCACCATTTTGGCTGTCAGGAGGCATCTTCACTGGACACATGGAAACTCATGGTGAGTGCTGGTACAGTTTAAAAAACGTAAATGTGTGCAGTTAAAATTGTTCAGGTGCACACTCCGCCTCAGTGAACTCCTCTCCCCAGCCTGCCAAACGCCATACCGCAACAGTGGGACTTACGTGGCTAGGGATACTGCCTAAGTAAGCAAGTCCCTCCGTGAAGTCACGGACCGCATTTCCTTGCAGCAATACACGTTGTCCTCAGTTTCAGGGACCACAGCAAAACCAATACCTTGATAGAACACGAATGGAGCTGGAAGCTCATGCCCTTGAAGCTGCGGCCAACTTGACAGGCGGGTCCCTCAAGCGTGCCCGGGGCTAGCACGCACAAAATGCACCACACGATTTCTACACCATCAAGAAACCAGAGGGACACAGCAGGAGTACCAGGAAGAGGTTGTTTATTGAGAGCAGGGTCGGCATGACGCGTTTCAGTGGATTGCCCTAATCATATGCCATAGTCACCAGCATTCTGCATCAGTCCGCTTTTAAACTTTGTAATCACACTCCCGGTTGGTGGGAGCCCAGCTGTGCCAAATTCGGGGAAACGTCATGGCAGCCCCCATTGGAGGACTGCAAGTCCCAGAAAGCACCATTTTGGCTGTCAGTAGGCGTCTTCACTGGACACATGGAAACTCATGGTGAGTGCTGGTACAGTTTAAAAAACGTAAATGTGTGCAGTTAAAATTGTTCAGGTGCACACTCCGCCTCAGTGAACTCCTCTCCCCAGCCTGCCAAACGCCATACCGCAACAGTGGGACTTACGTGGCTAGGAATACTGCCTAAGTAAGCTAGTCCCTCTGTGAAGTCACGGACCGCATTTCCTTGCAGCAATACACGTTGTCCTCAGTTGCAGGAACCACAGCAAAAACAAATACCTTGGTAGAATACGAATGGAGCTGGAAGCTCATGCCCTTGAAGCTGCGGCTAACTTGACAGGCGGGTCCCTCAAGCGTGCCCGGCACGCACAAAATGCACCACACAATTTCTACACCATCAAGAAACCAGAGGGACACAGCAGGAGTACCAGGAAGAGGTTGTTTATTGAGAGCAGGGTCGGCATGACGAGTTTCGGCGGATTGCCTTAATCATATGCCATAGTCATCAGCATTCTGCATCAGTCGCTTTTAAACTTTGTAATCACACTCCCGGTTGGTGGGAGCCCGGCTGTGCCAAATTCAGTGAAACGTCATGGCAACCCCTATTGGAGGACTGCAAGTCCCAGAAAGCACCATTTTGGCTGTCAGGAGGCGTCTTCACTGGACACATGGAAACTCATGGTGAGTGCTGAAACAGTTTAAAAAACGTAAATGTGTGCAGTTAAAACTGTTCAGGTGCACACGCCACCTCAGTGAACTCCTCTCCCCAGCCTGCCAAACGCCATACGGCAACAGTAGGACTTACGTGGCTAGGGATACTGCCTAAGTAAGCAAGTCCCTCCGTGAAGTCACGGACTGCATTTCCTTGCAGCAAGACACGTTGTCCTCAGTTGCACGGACCACAGCAAAACCAATACCTTGGTTGAATACGAATGGAGCTGGAAGCTCATGCCCTTGAAGCTGCGGCCAACTTGACAGGCGGGTCCCTCAAGCGTGCCCGGGGCAAGCACGCACAAAATGCACCACATGATTTCTAAGCTGGCCTCCCGCTCTGGGCCCCCCGCCCACCCCAGTTTCTTCCGCAAAAAGTCTGGGCGTAAAAATCAGCGGTGATCTTTCTATGACCTCTCAGATTAGTTCTGTGGTATCGGCCTGATTTCTCATGTTACGGAAAATAAAAACATTTAAAGATTTTTATCTATAGAAGCCCTTACTCTGGTCGTTCTTGCACTCATTGTCTCACAGCTGGATTATGCCAACGCATTGCACGCTGGTATTCTAGTTTACCAGATACATAGGTTGCAATTCATACAGAACCAGGCGGCCAGACTGATTTTCCAACTCCCGGCTCGCCATCATACAAAACCTTTGCTAAAAAAATTGCACTGGCTTCCCGTGGAACAGCGAAGCACTTTCAAGCTCTGCTGCATTACACATAAAGCCCTATCAGACAAAGGCCCCAGGTTCATCTCCAATCGGATCAAAAAATACATTCCCTCTGGCACCCTTCGTTCCGCTGGACAACACTTACTTATCACCCCTAGATGTAAGCGCCTAAAATACGGCGTCACCCTTTTTTCTCGCTTTCCCCTCAAATCTGGAATTCCCTCCCCCTCTCAATCCGTTCTACTGATTCGCACTTCCATTTCAGAAAGCTGCTTAAAACTTGGCTATTCCAGCAAGCCTACTCCTCCTGAGCCTCCAATTCCATAGAGCTCCTTCCCAGAAGCGCCAAGAAACCAACCGGTGTACATTGCGCTATATAAATATTTTAACATTTAACATTTAACATTTAGCGGGAGAGTAAACATTACTAATCCCACTCTAGGGAGTGCAACAGTAGGGAAAGCGTTGGATAGCGTAGGGGTAAAAATTACTATTCCCACTCCAGAAAGTGCAACAGTAGGGAAAGTGTTGGATAGCGTAGGGGTACAATTTACTATTCGCACTCCAGTGAGTGCAACAGTAGAAAAAGCGTTGGATAGCGGGAGGGTAAAAATTACTATTCCCACTCCAGAGAGTGCAACAGTAGGGAAAGCGTTGGATAGCGTAGAGGTGCAAATTACTATTCCCACTCCAGAGAGTGCAACAGTAGGGAAAGCGTTGGATAGCGTAGGGGTAAAAATTACTATTCCCACTCCAGTGAGTGCAACAGTAGAGAAAGTACATTATTATTATTATTATTATGTTTCTTATATAGCGCCTGAATCGACCCCCGAAGGCGTATCTCCGCGCTTGCCTTGGGAACC
This sequence comes from Lissotriton vulgaris, assembly GCF_964263255.1. Taxonomy (NCBI): domain Eukaryota; kingdom Metazoa; phylum Chordata; class Amphibia; order Caudata; family Salamandridae; genus Lissotriton; species Lissotriton vulgaris. The sequence continues at coordinate 522,700,049 of NC_141696.1, forward strand.
CATCCTGGCCTTTCCCTGTGAGATAGCCCCTACAGGGCATCCCCAAGGTGAAAGCCAGGCATCCTGCTGCGGGGGGCCGTTGTGGAGATTAAGCAAGCTTAATGCATATAGTTGCAGAGTGTGAACCCATGATTAGGTCAGGCACCGAAGCGAGAATTATCGAGTCCATGGACATTTGAGCTCAAGACCCTGCCGCGTCAGGAATTGAACCCTGGTCCCTGGTCTGACCTCTGCTTCAGGGTCTGCCTGCTCTAACCAGTGAGCCACACTTCTCTACCTTCTACATAATTCATATATGAATTAAATTAAATTAAACACTAATACCAATTACAAATAATATAAAATAATTAAAAATGTCATATAATATATTAATTAATCAATTAAAAATACAAATTAAATGTAATTATTAAAAAAATTACCTACTAATACAAATTATTTACCAATTGACACCGAATTATTTAACAATTATTACAAAATTAAATATTACAACAAAAATAAGCAATAAATAAATTTAAAAGTGTAATTATTTATAATTCAATTACTTCCCACACTATTCCCCTATAAACGCACAACCCACTACTGAAAAGAAATTAATAAAATTAACATAATTATCAATTCATCAATTAAGTAAAACTATTGACCAATTACATTTTTAATATTTACCAATTAATAATTAATTAACAATTAATTCAAAGTAAATACCAATAAATACATTAACATATTTAAATAATTATATTTAAATTACTTCCCACCCTATTCCCCTATAAACCCACAACCCACCGCAGAAAATACATTAATTTAATTAACATATTTATCAATTAATCAATTATTTAAAATTAATTACCAATTATATTTTAATTAATTACCAATTAATAATTAATTACCAATTATTTCAACATAAATACCAATAAATAAATGAACGCATTTAATTAATTATATTTAAATTACTTCCCACCCTATTCCCCTATAAACCCACAACCCGCTGCAGAAAATACATTAATTTAATTAACATAATTATCAATTGACCAGCACAGACATCGACTTCAGCAACGCCACAGAGCTTCAATGGACGGACCACAGCTGTGTCCACTTCACCTTCAAAAGAACGACGACCCACCACCACCAGCAACAGGTTGCCCGCAGAAGCTGGAACAAGATCACAGCCGACCAGCTCGCCACCTCCTTGAGCCAGCACCCTCCTGCCAGCTCAGCGAACCCCAGCCAGGCCGCAGACAACCTCACGAAGTGGATCAGCAACTGCGCGGACGAGCTCGCCCCACTGAGGACCCCGCCCAGCAGACCCGGCAGCAAGAAAGCCCCATGGTTATCCGACGAACTCAAGAGCTCCAAGAAGAACTGCCGAGCCCTGGAGAAAGTCTGGAGAAGGGAACCAACACCGGACAACAGTACCACCTTCAAGCTTGCCACCCGGAAGCACCACCAGCTGATCCGCGCCGCCAAGAAAACTGCATTCAAGGACCGGCTGGACAACAACGCACACAACTGCAAGGAACTCTTCAACATCGTGAAAGAGCTCTCCAACCCCAGCGCAGGAAACAACGACATCACCCCATCGCAAGACCTCTGCAACTCCCTCGCCTCATACTTCCACAACAAGATCGCGGACATACACAGCAGCTTCAACAACCAACCAACGCACACCACCAAGACCGAGCCACCACCCCCCACCACCACCCTCCGTGCCTGGACTCCGATCAGCACCGAAGACACCCTCCGCACAATGAACTCCATCCACTCAGGATCTCCGACCGACCCTCGCACCCCACCTGCGAGACATCATCAACACATCCTTCGACACCGCCACCTTCCCTGAGAGCTGGAAGCACACCGAACTCAGCGGTCTACTCAAGAAACCCACAGCGGATCCCACCGAACTCAAAAATTACCACCCCATCTCGCTCCTCCCGTTTCCAGCCAAAGTCATCGAGAAGACCGTCAACAAACAGCTGGCCGCCTTCCTTGAGACGAATGGATCCCTCGACCCCTCACAGTCTGGCTTCCGAGCCAACCACAGCACCGAGACCGCCCTCATTGCCGCCACCGATGACATCCGAGCCCTGATGGACAACGGAGAAACAGCGGCCCTCATCCTCCTAGACCTCTCCGCAGCATTCGACACTGTCTGCCACCGCACCCTAGTACAGCGCCTCAGCAACGTCGGAATCCAGGAGAAGGCTCTGGAATGGATCATCTCCTTCCTCGACGGAAGAACACAGAGAGTCCGCCTACCACCGTACAAGTCAGAGGCCACCGAAGTCATCTGCGGCGTCCCTCAAGGATCCTCACTGAGCCCCACCCTCTTCAACGTCTACATGAGCCCCCTCGCGGCCATCGCACGCCAACACAACCTCAACATAATCTCCTACGCCGATGACACCCAGCTGATCCTCTCCCTGACCAACGACCCCGCCGCCGCCAGAGCCAATCTGCGCGAAGGAATGAAAGAGGTAGCCGAGTGGATGACGACCAGCCGCCTGAAACTGAACTCAGACAAGACGGAGGTCCTCATCCTAGGCTCTTCGCCCTCCGCCTGGGATGACTCCTGGTGGCCTCCCGCCCTGGGCACCGCACCCAAACCAACAGACCACGCACGCAACCTGGGCTTCATCCTTGGCTCCTCCCTCTCCATGACCAGGCAAGTCAACGCCGTCTCCTCGGCATGCTTCAACATCCTACGCATGCTACGGAAGATCTTCTGGTGGATCCCCACCGAGACTAGGAAGACCGTCACCCAGGTCCTCGTCACCAGTCGACTGGACTACGGCAACGCCCTCTACGCCGGTACCACCGCCAAGCTCCAGAAAAGACTCCAGCGGATCCAGAACGCCTCAGCCAGAATCATCCTCGACATCCCACGAACCAGCCACATCTCCGGACATCTCAAAGACCTGCATTGGCTCCCCGTCAACAAAAGAATCACCTTCCGCCTCCTCACCCACGCACACAAAGCCCTACATGACCAAGGCCCGAGCTACCTCAACAACCGAATCAACTTCTACGCTCCCAAACGCCACCTCCGCTCAGCCAACCACGCCCTCGCCGCCGTCCCCCGCATCCGAAGAGGGTCAACAGGAGGAAGGTCCTTCTCCTACCTGGCCGCCAAGACCTGGAACTCCCTCCCGACCGATCTGCGCCTGACCCAAGACCACCTCTCCTTCAGGAAGAAGCTGAAGAACTGGCTGTTCGAGCAGTAACGGCACCCCCCTCCCCCCAGCGCCTTGAGACCCTACGGGTAGGTAGTGCGCTCTATAAATGTCTTTGATTGATTGATTGATTAAAATTATTTACCAATTATATTTTAATTAATTACCAGTCAATAATTAATTACCAATTAATTCAACATAAATACATTCATATATTTAATTAATTATATTTAAATTACTTCCCACCCTATTCCCCTATAAACCCACAACCCGCTGCAGAAAATACATTAATTTAATTAACATAATTATCAACCAGCTACAGAATTATATTACGCAAAAATTAAATACAATTAAATTAATTAATTAAAATGAATTATAAAACAAATATACTTTTTTCACATATATAGTAACATAAAAAAAATTAAAAAATTCATATTAACTTACTTCCCTCAAAAATTAGATATTTTTGTTGTCTATATTCTGTCCATTCGATATTTTGTCCATTAAATATTTTGGATTTGATATTAATGCTATTCTATTCGATATTTTGCTATTCTATTCAATATTTTTGTAGTCTATATTCTGTCCATTCGATATTGTGTCCATTCTATACTTTTAACTCAATATTTTGACCAATCAATATTTTTATTCAATATTATGACTGTATACCATTTGATGAACAATGCAATGGCTTCCATGTGCTCCTGGGTGGTGTGGGGGGAGGACTCTATTCTACTCAGGTGTGGGACAGAGGGGATGGTGGGAGTAGTGGTACCGGCCCTCTCTCACCCAAACAGGCCTCCCAAGCAAGATGGCTACCTACCTGTAATGTGAGTGTGAACAATGCAATGGCTTCCAAGTGCTCCTGGGTGGTGTGGGGGAGGGCTCTATCCTACACAGGTCTGGGACAGAGGGCATGGTGGAAGTAGTGGTACAGGCCCTCCCTCCCCAAACAGGCCTCCCAAGCAAGATGGCTACCTGCCTGTTAGGTGAGGGTGAACAGTGCAATGGCTGACACATGCTCCTGGGTGGGGGGGCCTCTGTCCTGCTCAGGTGTGGAACAGGGGGCACGGTGGACATGGTACAGGCCTCCCACCCCCAAAGAGGCCTCCTAAGCAAGATGGCTACCTACCTGTTAGCTGAGGGTGAACAGTGTAATGGCTGAGACATGCTTCTGGGTGGTGTTGGGGGCGGGCTCTATCCTACTCAGGTGTGGGACAGAGGGCATGGTGGGAGTAGTGGTACAGGCTTTCCCTCCCCAAGCAGGCCTCCCAGGGAAGATGGCTACCTACCTGTAAGTTTGTTTGGTGAACAATGCAATGGCTTTCATGTGCTCCTGGGTGGTGTGGGGGGAGGGCTCCTTCTTGCTGGGGTGTGGGACAGGGGGCATGGTGGGAGTAGGAGTACCGGCCTCCCTCCCACATACAGGCCTCCCAGGGAAGATGGCTACCTAACTGTTAGGTGAGGGTGAACAGCGCAATGGCTGATACATGCTCCTGTGTGGGTGGAGGCCTCTATCCTGCTCAGGTATGAGACAGGGGGTATGGTGGGAGTAGTGGTACAGGCCTCCCACCCCCAGAGAGGCCTCCCAAGCAAGATGGCTACCTACCTGTTAGGTGAGGGTGAACAGTGCAGTGGCTGACACATGCTTCTGGGTAGGGGCCTCTATCCTGTTCGGGTGTCAGACAGGGGGCATGGTGGGAGTCGTGGTACAGGCCTCCTACCCTTAAAGAGGCCTCCCAAGCAAGATGGCTACCTACCTGTTAGGTGAGGGTGAACAGTGCAATGGCAGACACATGCTCCTGGGTGGGGGAGGCCTGTATCCTGTTCAGGTGTGGTACAGGGGGCATGTTGGAAGTCGTGGTACAAGCCTCCGGCCCCCAAGGAGGCCTTCCAAGCAAGATGGCTAGCTACCTGTTAGTTGAGGGTGGAAAAAACAATGGTGTTTGGGTTTTGCAAGGAAGTACTTATCAGTGTGTTGGTTATCATTTGTTTTTACTTAGCAGCCTCCACTCCCCCAGATACTCCTGTGAGACTCTCAGGATGCAGTATGGTAAGCACCTTCTCCTCCCATGGTGTGAATGGATTTGGTGGAATGGGAGGGACACCGCCAGTCCTGTCAGCCAGCTCCCGGTTCTTGCTTCTCCTCTCTTTGGCAACCCTCTTGAGATCATGGCATCGCTTTATGATCTCCTTCTTGGATCTTGGGGTGGTCCCTACTGCATATGATCCTTTGAACTATCCTTTCCCACATTTGTGTCCTTGTGGCTAACGGTGTCTGTTGGACCAGGCTACCAAACAGTTGTGGTTACACTCTGACTATCTCATTGACCATTTTCTGTGCTGCTGTGGTGCGTGGTGTTTGAAGTGTTTGTGGGTGCAGGGGTGTGTGTGGTGGGTGTGATTTTGATGTGTGAGGGGTGTTGTGTGGTGTGGGATTGTTGGTTCTGGTGTGATGGTGGTAGTGATGGTGTTACTGGTGGTGGTAGTGTGTGTGCTTATTTTGCCTTTCCAGTCAGATCTGGTGTATGCCCTTCTCTTCTGGAGTGTTTCAAAGGATTGTGGTCAGTAAACGGGCTGGGTTTATACTCAGCTGTGTGGGTGTGTGCAAATGGAATTTTGATGTCAGGTGTGTTGTGGGTGTTGTCCTGGGAACTGTATGTTTTTTTGGGCATTTGTGTTTTTCATTGGTATGTGTTTTGTGTATTTGGATGGCATGGCTACTTTAATTTGTGCAATGTTTGGCATTGTTGCATTGTTTTGGCATCATCTGCGATATTTTTCATGTACCGTCCGCTGCAGTGGCTAGGCTGCTGCTCTTCCTCTGTCTCTCCCATTCACTCCTGTGTGCGACTGCAGCGGTCGGAAACAGTGGATCGTACTGTGAGACCATCGGGAATATCCTAATTTTCTGTGTGGTGTATCTGCTTTGCTTGCATGAGATGTAGCTTTTCCGCTGCGTTTCTGACCGCCACCGTCGGTTTTTGGACATCACCGCTCGCGTCGGGTGGTTTTGGTTTGCCCGCTACCGCCGCGGTCGGTCTTTTTTGGTGGTTGATCCTAATTTGACCGCCGGTTTATCCACGGTCCCGGCGGGCGGTTGTTTTCCGCCGCCATGGCAGTCAGGGTGATTATCCACCCGCTATCCTAATGGAGCCCCAAGTTGAACTCTTAGGGTCGATATAACAGCTGAGGAAATACAGGAGTCAGTAGGTGCCCTGGGCAGGGTTGTAACTTTTGTCAATTTGAAATTACAACAGCATATGACAATCTATATGCTGTATTATTTATTTATTTGGAATTTTGTATAGCGCGTAGTTACCCTTGGGCATCCCAGCGCTTGTCCAGGCAGCAACAATAACCACAGAGCCAGATCAGTCACATCACATAGGAAATAGATGTGTTTTCAGAAGCTTCCGAAAACGAAGAGTGCAAGTCTCTAAGCGCATCCTCAGCGGAAGCGCGTTCCAGAGAGTGGCTGTATGAACTGAAAATCTTCTACCACCAGAACGGGCCTTATTAACCCTAGGAACCTGAAGCAGATGTTTCTGGTCGGAGCGCAAAGCTCTGTTAGCTTTATAGGGCACCACTAAATTCCTTAGGATGGAAGGTCCCTTCCCCTGGAGGATTCTATGTGCTGTGCAAAGAGCTTTGAATTTAACCCTCTCCCGCACTGGAAGCCAGTGCAGTGTCTTCAGGGCGGGTTTAGCTGACTGCCTCCTTGGCACGTTCGTCAGCATCCTAGCTGCGGCGTTTTGGACCCGCTGAAGCTTACTGAACGTTGCTTCAGGGGCGCCAAGGAAAATAGCATTGCAATAGTCAAGCCTTTTATTATACTCCGTTGATTATTGCTAAGTGGGCTGTATCTCTACCCTCTATTAAGTCATTCTGTCTGAATTGTCAACTCTTTGCTGCAGACCTAAGGCACATGTTTATTGACTGCCCTGGGCTTAAAAGGTTTTGGAGTGAGGTCTCTAATATCCATATTTCACTTCTCAGCAAAAACCTTTAGCTTACTGAGAAGGAAATATTATTGGGGATCAAATGTGATGACGCAAGGTATGCAAGTCTGTTAACTACTATCATTATAGTATGTGCCCGATATTGTATAGCTGGCGACTGGATAAACAGTATCGGTCCAAATGGTATCGAGGTGTGGGTTATGCTCTGGCAGGTTTAAGAGATGGAATTAGCTTTGGCTAAGGCCAGAGTGTCTTGTTCCTGGCTTAAATTTAACAGAATTTGGGCTAGCCTCCAATGGGATTAACGATGCACTGTCCCTTTACACGTTTCCCTTTTTTTCCCTTTTTTTACATTTCAACTCCTAATGCCAATCCTAAAAAACAGAACATTTTCATAATTTTTTTGTACTTCAGCATTTTATCCTTACTCCAATATCTGGTGTACTTCTAACTCTCCAGCTATGACAGAGACATTTAAGGATTGAAACTATGTGTAGTTAACATGACCAAAGTCAATGTTCAATCCATGTACAATATATGTCTTAGTCATTTTTTTCTACATTTTTTTCTGTTGTTTGTACTGTACTGTGAAATATTTATGGCTCAATAATGAAAAAAATAAAAACATAGGGAAAGTCAAATGATACTAACAAGACATTATTATCATTTTATTTTTCCTTTTGAGCAGCAGGGCGACACTCCTCCGCCTTTGCCTTTAATTGCTCTTTGTTTTGCTGTGTTCTGAATAAAAATAGATGTAACTGTATAATTGGGCTTGGATACTCTGAAATAATGCTCATTAGGAAATAAATCTGCTTGCACCATACACTGTGTTATGTTGCTTGCAAAATAATAACTGCAGAGTATTTTCTCACTGAAAAGAATGCATTAAAAAGTAGTATTTCTGGAAAGAAATATTGTTCTTCTCTCAGCTTTTTCAGACACTAATAATGTATTCACTTCTTTTCAGTTGTCTATAAATATGGGAAAAAGGAAAGCAGTGTTTGAAATCATAATGTCAGCACATCACGTTACATGATGACAGGCTGGCAAGCGCTGCAAACTCTGTGGTGCTTCAGGATAAGTTTGAAATGGCGGTCTGACAGTTCTTTTTCAAGCATGGGAAATAATATTTTTTCTGATAAACCTCTCTCACTTTCAGTAGAAAACAGTACCTACATGTGTCTAAATGCCATATATCTCTTTCAAAACAAGTGAACTATCTACGGTGCATGGTCCTTTTTTATTTTCAAACACGAAAAAGGTGATGGAAAGAATACTTGCATTAAGTTTCACCAATGGCAATCACTCGGGGTAGCATTCCAACCCATCTTTCTTTTACCCACAGTGCCACCTCAGTTTGGACCCAGCCATATTCAAGTTAGTCTTGACTCTGCTCCAATAGGAACAGTCCAGCCTCAACTGCCAGTCCGGTTCCTCACTGAACAGGAACACAAGAAACCCAAGACCATTTTTTCCCTGACTGGGGCTCATCAGTCAGGTGTAGCTTGGTTCCAGTGATGGTTAGGTTGGTTAAAGTGCAAGGTAATACCCATGCCCCACCCAGGTTATACTAACCAAACTCAGTGCTGCCTTGCGTAATTTGTTCTCTTTACAAAGTCACACAAATCCACAATATTTTTAGCATTGAAAATCTGTTAGATAACCCTTGCAGGTTTGTTAGTTAGAAGGCTACATATTTGGAAGATATTATCTGAACAGAAATGTGCCCTTTCTGCAGGGTCACTCAGGATCCTTTTGCCGTAATTCTTAACCCTATATTTTGCTGGCTATAGAGCTCCTTGAGCTTTACATATATTTTGCACCATCAGCTTTTCTAAACTGTAAATTGTGTTGTTTCACAGTGTTCTGAAATTTGCAGATATTGCCATCTTGTATATGCCTTAACAAAGTATATCAATATTCATGGCTATGCAGTGAAACAGAATTCATCGCTGTGCTGCATATTTTCCCAGTGCATGAGGGAACTGGAGAAAAAAATGCCAATCTAACCAGTTGCATTGCAGATGTAGTTGGTTGAATGACAGCATTTAATTGTAACACAGTTACCCAATCTCAGGAGGTCAGTCAAATCCCACTTCTCAGAGCCCTAAAATCCACAAACCTCCATGAGGCACTTCCACAATGGATTGCTTCCCCTCTCACCGCTTGAAAGTAATGCTACAAATTGATTAAAAAAATAATTGAATCATTTTGTGAGGATAGTGTGCAGTCGAAAGACCTCATTCATGCCCATATTTTATTGGAGGATGTCTCATTTTCCGGATTCCTTTTATTTTCAGATTATCATTATATTTTACCTTTATATTTGTGAATCATTAGAAAGAAAGAATAATCAAAATTCAAAGGTGTCTTTGGATACAACTAAATGTTTTAATTGACAACCTAATTGGCAACAGAGCTTTAGAATCGATATGTAAGAAAATAATTATCATTATGCTTGATAGCAAAACATACACTTAACAACTGAACTTGGATCGCACAATTGTAAGAAATGATTCGGAAATTATGCAGTTAACCAGTGGGAAAGTGCTTGTGCTCCTCCATTCAACATGATGAAATTGGTATACTTTTGATTTCCAAATGTAACTTACCTAAAAGTCCCTGTATTACGGTACCAAGGTATAACCATGTCCTGTAAGTTAAACATGACAAGTGGACTGCTGCATTTGTTGTGCCATCCACTACAGTGACAATATAAACTGTGTGCAAGCTTGCTATCAGTCGCCTGGCTGCGTATGTTTTAACTGCAAATTCGACCAGCCAAAATTAATCATTTTGACAAGCCTAAACCTTCATTTAAAATATTTGTAAGTCACCCCATAAGTGGGCCTTTTTGCCTAAAAGACAGGAATCAATGTATTTAAAATTAAGAGATGTAAAGGTTTAGTGTTAAACATGTCCTTTCTGTGAAAAAGTCCTGAAAATTGATTTCAAGGAAGCGAGGTAGATTGCTTCGTAGGAAAAAATTGGGATACAATATTAAGTTTAATAAATGTTATCTTGAAGTTTAATCTGCATTCTGCTCTCCCACTTCTGCCAGCCAATAATTTGCATTTCAATAGATGTGTATCAATTGTGAACTTACTCCCAGAGAGGGACAAAATGCGTTGGGTTTATGAAGTCGTTGTTGTACCTTTGAGATGATGTACTGTCGGCTAAGTTCAAGAACTTGATACCCTTCAGAAGCAGATGTAGCTAACACCCAGGCCAGCACCCTTCTTTTGTATCCCCAGCCAGACTGCCCTCCATCACAATTGGCCTCTCATTGGCATCACAGTGTCAGATCCTAATGGACTGTCAACGCCTATTTAACATGCCTGCTGAACAACATTTGGGGTGCACTGTCTTAATACTGAAAACTCGGCTTTGTTCTATAAGAATTCTGTCTCTGAATTTGTTGGTGGTACAGAGACTGCCTACAACTGGATTTTAGTGTTAGGAGTCTTAGATGCAGGAGGACACTAGGATTACCATAGTAGATTTCCAACATGCAACCGCAGCCCTCAGAACCCAAATTTAGTGTGGCTGAAGGCTTCGGCCATATTGAAAATGCCCAAAGTAGTAGGGTTAGCCCTTGGAAACTTTACCCTATTGGTTAGGGCATCCATAGAGGTCATTCCCACTCACAAGCTTGTGCCAGGCATAAATGTAAAATCGCAAACACAAGAAGATGATGGACAGAGTGCTGAAGCTTTTCAACCACTCACCCCCAGTCACAGACAGGGTTAAATCCATCAGTTTTCTTTGCCTGCCATGCCATTCCAGTTTAGACCCATTCATATGCAAATCAGTCCTTACCCTGTTCCTCTTGAGAATAGTCCAGCCCGAACTGCCATGCCAGGTACTCCCTGAACCGGAAACAAGCATCCTGGGACTGGTTTCAGGGTATTACCCCTCATCAGCCAGGCTAGCTTAAATCCAGTGGGACAGCGAGCAAGGGATCCACGCCTGGGCATACCCTTGGCCACTTAGGGCAAACATAGCAAACACAACAAGATGATGGCAGGGGTGCTGAAACCTTTCAACCACTCACCCCCAGTCACAGATCTGGGTTTAATCCATCTTTTTTCCGCTCATTATGCCACCCCATTTTGGACCCAGCCATATTCAAATCAGTCTTGACCTTGTTCCGCATGGGAACAGCCCAGCCTGAACTGCCAGGCCAGGTCCTCCCTGGACCAGAAACAAGCATTTTGGAAAAGGTTTCTGAATAATACCCCTCATCAGCCAGGCTAGCTTGAATCCAGTGGCACAGCGAGCAAGAGACCTACGTCTGGGCATTACCATGGCCTCTTAGGATGAAGATAGCAAACGCAACAAGATGACGGACGGAGTGCTCAAACTTTCCAACCACTCACCCCCAGTCACAGATCTAGGTTTAATCCATCATTCTTTTGCTCACTATGCCACCCCAGTTTGGACCCAGCCATATGCAAATCAGTTTTTACCCCTGATAAATGCAACATCTCCAGACACCCACTTGAGGCCCTTTCTGGATCTGTGGAAGAACAAAAGAGAGCTGGGTTTGCTGTATGTGACCAGAGAAGCACCCTGAAAACTGGGCATGCTCTCTCTCTTGTACCCAGGGCAAAGAAGTGGGCTCCAAGGGTCATATGCTTGGCCCCCTGTTAAAGCACCAGGGACACAGCAAGTTACAAGAAGCCTTTTCCTACAACTGCCTAGCTGACCAGTGGCAACTAGACCTGGACTATACTCTTCTGCTGACCTCTGCCTGCCAACCTGTGAGTCTCTAAGTACTTCCCCTAAGGTCATTGGAAGCTTTAAAAGTGTTCTCCTGTGATGGATTGTGATTAAAGGACTAAAGTCAAAGATAGGATTTTTTCCCCAGGCTGAACCTTGTCTGTGTATCCGACTGATGCTTTATCGCAGTCAGCATCAAATTGCACTTTGGTTCTGTTCCAACATGACCATTGACTTTCATTGCCATTTTGTGCTTCTTAGAACTAGTTCCACTTAAATTTTAAAAATATATATCTTTCTCTTTCTCCTATTGGAGAAATATGAATATATCACAAGAATACGGAAATAAAAACTACGAACTCATATTGGATGCTATTGAACCTTTTTTGAATATATGATTGAAAACATTACCATACAATATAGAGATACTTACACTGTGTTACTGCTCAGGAAATCTGAAAAAAACCTTTGGTGTTTAGCAATTGCGAATTAACAGCACAGGGTGGTGGCTGTTCAGGGTTCCCTTGGAAGCAAACTTTGGGAATTTGGATTTGAAATATTTAACCCATCAGACCTTGCGCAGTAATAACCCCACTGCCCATCTACAGAAACTACTTCACATATTGCCTTCAAGTTATGGATATCTGCTCTGTGCCAGAGCTGCCAGAAGGTTAAGCTCAGGCAAATTTAATGACTTAAAGGGTGCACCCTGACAAGGACTGTGATTAACACTTAGGTGAATACTTAGCTCCCTCAACTAATAACCCCATTTCTTACAGGTGAAATTGGGGTTCAATTTCAAATCCCTTCAAATAAGGTTTCAGAATGTAGTTGTAGCCCCTAAAGATGGTTGATCTTGGGCAGCTGAGGCTCCAAATTGCAGGCTTTGAGAAGGATTATGGGCCACATATTTCAACAATTTTTGCATTCGCAAATGGGCCGATTCGCAGAATCGACCCATTTGCAAACATAAAAAAAGGGTTTTCACATGTATCAAACAAAAATTGCTATACATTAACATGTTACACAATCGCAACTTGGGTTTGCGATTCAGTATTAGGAAGGGGCGTGTTCAGGGCGTCCCTTCATAATACCGAATCGCATCAGTATGTATGAATGTTTTGCGACTGAAATGTGGTCGCAAAATATTCACATTTTACCACCTACTTCAGGTAGGTGGTAACCCATTCACAATTGGTAAGGGTTCCCAAAGGGACCCTTCCCCTTTGTGAATGTTTGTAAAAGGACTTTTTAAGAGCAGGCAGTGGTCGGACGGACCATTGCCTGTTCTTAAAAAATGAAAGGAAAGCATTTCATTTTTATTTTTGTAAAGCATACCATTTTCCTTTACGAAAAAAAAGATTGCTTCATTTAAAAGCAATCACAGAGATGGTAGTCTGCTGACCCCAGCAGGCCACCATCCCTGTGATTTTTGCAATTCCTAGGGGGACGCAAATTCCCACCTACCTCATTAATTTTGTCTAAGGTAGGTCATTTGCGATCCGCTAGGAATCGAAGAAAGTGTTCAACACACAATCATACATGCTGCTTTGCGATTTTCTAATTGCTAATTGCAATGATTCGCAATTAGGGAATCATAAAACGTTGTATTGATGCATCTTGCCCTTAATCCTTATTTAGTTGGTCTTGTTTGGTAATAGATATGATAGTCGGTCATTGAGGCAAGACGGTGGGTTATGTGGCTTGTATATGAGCCATTCCAGACTGAGCTTAATTCATCTTGCTATAAAAAGTCTATGTAGTGCAGAAATGATTGGTGATATGTGATCATATTTGTTTGATGAAGATAGGAATTTTGCAGTGGCATGGAAGCTGATTCACAGTGGATTGTGCATGGGTTGTGACAAACCTGCCAGTAGTGCATAAAAAAGCCCATTCTTGATAAGGTCAGTGCATGAGAAGCAAATTTGAGTTAGTCACATATCAGAATATGTTAAAGTTTCTTTAGAGCCTTCAAGTGGGAATTTGCAGTTTGTGGGATTCTGTTCCAATGACATATCATGAGAGGGATATTTCCGAGTAAACCCCAGTGAGAGCAGGTGGGGGAGACCAGGCAGGAAATCTCCAATGGTAGTTCTAGGACTCAGTCGTCAAAATTTGAGTGAGAAAGGTATAAATGATATCTTGTTGGTTTCAGTTGAAAACAGGCATTATCCATGTTTGCAACTTCGTGAACACTGAATGGAGAGTGATGATGTCCTGAATTGAGCATGGTTTAAGGCAGGCCTCTTTATTATTGGCATACTTGTGCAGTGGTAGTCCTGTGCCTTCATATACATATCCTACTGACTCAATGTACATGTTGAAGCATGAGTGCTTAGATAGAACACTGAGGGACACCACAGGACTCTAACATTGATGTAAAAGTGTAGCATCCGACCTTTACAATTTGGCACTATTTTATAGAAAGGAGGAAAGCAAGTTCAACACTGTTCATCTGGTTCAAATGTGGTGCTACACAATTGACAATAGGTACCCATGGTAAAATGTATTAAATTCCCTCAGAAGAATTAAAATTACTAGAAAACAAGAATATCCAGTGTCCAGTGAATGTAGTCCAGAATTGGCAGGCTGGCTGTCTGGTTGCTACATCCCATAGGAAACCTGATTGAAAACAAGGTAAAACATGCTATGGTTTTATCTGTGCATTTAGCTGCAAGGACAGATATTTCATAATAACATTGAGGCCGCAGACCGCGGCTGCAGACCGCGGCCCTCAACCTCCTGGACCTGTCAGCCGCCTTTGACACTGTCTGCCACCACACCCTACTCACCCGCCTCCACAATGTGGAAATCCGAGGCAAAGCTCCGGACTGGACCACCTCCTTCCTCTCCGGCAGAACACAGAGTGTCCGCCTCCCTCCCTTCAGATCCGAAGCCACCAAGATCATCTGCGGTGTACCCCAAGGATCCTCCCCCAGCCCGACACTGTTCAACATATACATGGCCCCACTCGCCCACATCGCCAGACTGCACAACCTCTACATAATCTCCTACGCCGACGACACGCAACTGATCCTCTCACTCACCAAGGACCCTGTCACCACCAAAACCAACCTCCACGAAGGTGTAAAAGCCATCGCCGATTGGATGAGGAACAGCCGCCTGAAGCTGAACTCAGAGAAAACGGAGGTCCTCATCCTCGGCTTCTCACCTTCAGCCTGTGACGACTCCTGGTGGCCGACCACCTTGCTCCAACACCCACCGACCATGCATGGAACCTGGAATTCATCCTCGACTCCACACTCTCCATGACCAAGCAAGTCAACACCATCTTTTCCTTCTTCTACAATACCCTCTGCATGCTCTGAAAGATCTACAAGTGGATCCCCACCGACACTAGAAGAACAGTCACCCAGGCCCTCGTCAGCAGCAGACTGGACTACGGAAATGCCCTCTACGCGGGAGCCCCGGCCAAACTACTGAAATGACTGCAACGCATACATAACGCCTCTGCCCACCTGATCCTCGACATCCCTCGCCGCAGCCACATCACACCCTGCCTGAGGGACCTGCACTGGCTCCCCATTAACAAGAGGATCACCTTCAAACTCCTCACCCTTGCACTCAAAGCCCTCCACAGCACCAGTCCAGCATACCTCAACAAACGGCTCACCTTCTACACCCCTAACCGCCAGCTCCACTCCGCCGAACTCGGCCTTGCCACCGTCCCCCGCATCAGGAGAATGACCACCGGTGGCAGATCATGCTCCCACGTTGCCGCCAAGTCCTGGAACACCCTCCCCATCCTCCTATTGCAGACCAAAGACCTTCTAACTTTCAGGAGGCTGCTCAACACCTGGCTGTTCAAGCAGTAGCAGACCCTCCCCCCCCCAGCACCTTGAGACCCTCACAGGTGAGTAGCGCGCTTTACAAATGCTGTGATTGATTGATTTATTTATTGATTGCATAGTCACTGGTGGTTGGTTATGGGTCGATTGTTTGAAGGTAGATTCAGCTCACGGTTTAGTTTCTTTAGGTTAGGTCTCATTGACCACATTTTAGAATATCACTGAGGATCCCTTGGATTACTTCACACCATTTCTCAGCAAAAAAGTTACATTATCTTTGATGATGTACACTAATAATTCCCCTTGAAAGTAATCTGCAGGTTTGCTGTTCTGAATGATCCCAGTGAGCTCCTCCAAACATACGGGTTCGAAGTGAAACCAATATGTAAGAGTTTTGGGATTGAATTGCTCCTAAGGAGGGGTAAAGGGAAAGTGAGTCTCTAATTTTGCAGAACTTTACCTTGAAGTAGGACAGAAACTCATTGTATTTGTCAGCAGGGTATGCTACAAGTTTAATGCAGGTGTAGTATTGGAGTCTATGAATTGAAATAAAATCCTTGATGGAATGGAGGACTTCTCATAGTGTGTTTAATATAACATTGATATTGCTGTTATAATTACATGCTGGCATTTTCTCTGTAAGGATTTTAGTTCTGTAAGAAGGAGTGGAAGCTTTGACATTTGCTAAGCATTTTCAGATTGGTATATTTCTTTTTTTCTGGTATGTACTTCTGAGAACCACGGTTTCCTGGGTCTCCTTTGAAATTGTTTTAGAGTAAATGGAGCAAATATATCTACTTTGAAATCTTTGATCTCAGTGTAGTTGGTGAACATATCATTGATGTGAAAAGGTTTGAATGGTAGTAGTTCAGCTATGAGATGCTGCGATCAGATACATTCTGAGTGGGCATTTATAGACTTTCTGTAGGTGAGTTGTGACCATTCTAAGTCTGTGAGAGATACATATTTAACAGATTGTTGGGAAATTGTCATATCAGTCAATTGTCTGTAAGGTTAAGCAATTTATGTGCAACTGGCTGGAAATGATGAGATCAAGTATGCGTCCTGCAGGTGCATTTTGGGGTAAGGAATATGGCAGAAGAATATGTAATTGAAGAAGATTCAAAAGGTTTGTACTAGTGATTACCCTAGCCAATATTAAGGCCACAAAGAAGTATTGCATTCAGAGATAGCATGAGTTTGGTCTGGTGATATTTAGCAACATGCAAATTAAATTGGCCCTTTAGTTTGGGTACATGGCACATAGATTGTATATGAAAAGAGTGTGATGGAGAAGCAGGAATAGACAACTTGAGAGATTTGAAGGAGCAAAAGACAGAAACAAGAAAATATGAGTAACTAGTGACATCAGCAGCTAGTTTGACCTTTATAACCTCTCGTATAACTCGTATAATAGGCTAATTAGGTGGTACCAGAGAGTCAATTATGAACTGAGGGCGAATATTGACTCAAGTTTCAGGAAAGTGAATGCGTCTAAATTGTGTTGAATGACAAGATCAGCAATATCTTTCTGATGTGCATCTGCTGATCTTGTATTGTGGAGGTTACAGGTCAGACTTGAGTAGATTGCTTTTACCTGATCTATGGGTAATAAGGTTTATCTGATTTGTATAAGTTTGTCTACAAGGCTTAACATGTTGTGAATCTAAGGCAGATACGCAGAGTTGCATAAGTGGTGACACGTCTAATACAGTGATTATTTTAGTGACAGATTCAGTTGGTTTATGAAGAATGTCAGCTCAGAAAAGTCAGAAGTGAGTTCTGAAAGTTAATCTCTGATTGGACCTCCAATTGCTGCATTTTAACCATCCCATTTTGTGGAAAAGACAAACATTTTCCCCCAGGTCCTCTTGTGATGAAGCACAGTACAGAAATACAGAGTACAGAAGTGTTGATCTTCTTGAAGTTGCTATGGTGAGGTTAAATGCTCAGGTTTTCCTTTAGAAATATAGCCATAGTGTTTTGAACAATGAAAACGCATTAACCCATTGCAGAACTTCACAATTTTCAGAGTAACTAGGATTATGCAGCAATGGAGGATCAAATTATGTAGCAGTGTAATTTAAATTATGCAGGAAGGAAAGCCAAATTTAGTGGCAATACGTGCCATGTTGTTTTTATTTGTTTAAACTTGAATTTTTGTTCGTTTATAGTTTTGTGATTCTGTCTCCTTACATTTATTTATCTCCTTGTTCTCTAAATTTTGTTACATACCTTTGTTTATAATTTCGGTACATGGAAAAATAGCATTGCATAAGACATGCATGCAAATCTGCAGAGTGTAAAATACTCCTTATTACCATTGTTGAATGTGGAGAGAGGCCATGACTCCCAAGAGGTGGAGCCTTGAGTGGGTCAATATGGCCCTCACTGCTCTCAACAATAATGACAACTATCAAATTACACTCTGCAATCTGCATTAATTGCTTACGTCATGAAATTGTTTTGTGTGTATGTTGCGTAACAAAGGGTATTTAACAGCAACCATGATGCAAGGGGTTACATTTGAGCAGTAATTTAAAGTCATATTGAAGAGACATCATCACTATTAGAGAGTTGTTTCCTTTTGTAAAGTAATAGTTACATGCAGTCTGTGAGTCATCCAACAGTGCTTTTCTCATGTCCATTGTGCTGCACTGTGGTACTATCCTTAAATTAAACCTTTACACTATAGTAAATAAATGTGTGAAGGTGTTTTTATTAATGCAGTTGCTCTAAACAACATGTTTAAGGCTAAACTGATTTAAACTGTCATGACTTACAAATCTATGTAAAATATATATAAACAACATGTTTTTTGAAGGGCATTTAGTGATGAATGTCTATTCATACACGTGTTATTACATTGTAAAGGTCAAGTCACCATCCTTACATCCATTCTGGAGCTAAGGGGGTCTTTACGATGGCGGGCGGACTTGAGTCCGCCAGCCACTGTAGCAGTGCCTGGGACCATCCGCCTGCAACACAGTGGTGCCACACATCAGATTACGATGCGACTGCCACCATGGCGGTCGCATCGTGCATGGTTCTGCCACCTTGCTAAACATGCATGTTGTGCTTTTCACTGCACTGCGTGGCAGGCACAGTGAAATGTAGTGGGTACACCCCCAACAGCCCCGAATGCATTTTCCGCCATCTTTTCAATGGCGTTTTACCCACCACTGAATGGCTGGCTGTGGCCAGCATGGTAAAATAGACGGTCCCCCAGACAATCAGAACAATTGCAAGTGGCAGATCTGTGGCGGTGTGATTCCCCCCACCATCCTAATTTGGCAGGCCGAGAATCATCGTCCGATGGCGGGGGGCCAGCTACTGCATATCTGGCGGTTGCGGACCCTCCACCATTGTAATCACCCCCTAAGTGTTATACTGTTCATGGTTAGCAAACACATTTGTAGTCTTCACTGTTTCACAGGTTGACGTACGCAATGAGGTTGTGTCTGGCTCTAGTTAAATGCCTCCATTTATAACTCATACACATGAAAAAATAGCATGGCATAAACCTTACATACATAGACTTTGACTGCAGTATGCTATTTGCAATTTTTGAGGTGGATAATATACTGCATATGGGGCAGTGTATTTAATTTGGGGCTTCGCATCTCATGTCTAATGGCTCCTCCACACCCTCCACATTGGAATAAGATATTTTATTCTGTGTTGCCACACTCACAAACAAAACTGCAGTTAAAGCGAAGTTATGCTTAGGAATATTCACAATACATTAGTGAATACTAAAAAAACCCTATGAATTTCACTATCAAATCACAGCAATGTACAGCTATGGTTACAAAGTAAAACTGAAAGAAAACATGGACACCAAACAGAATGCCATTGGATAAGCATTATGATCGAACCATTATTTCCCCTTCTGCACAGCAAAACTGCAAAAATGTTGGACTTGGCCCTTTCTGCAGGGTAATCTCCTAGATATTTTTCCATTACCCTTCTGTTTTCTGAACCAATTTTTGTTGACTTTTGGAAGCTGCACACTTTGCCACTGCTAGCCAGTGCTAAAGTGCTTGTTCTTTCTTCTAAAAATATGGTGAAATTGGATTTCACCCAATTGGCACAATTAATTTACTTATAAGTGTACTATATGTACCAGGGCCTGTAAATTAAATGCTACTACTGAACCTGCAGCACTGATTGTGACACCCACTCAAGTAGCCCTTAAAAACATGGCTCAGGCCTGATTTTGCAGCCTGTGTGTGAAGTGTTAAAATGCTATTTCAACCTGGCAAAATAAATATATATTTTGCCAGGCCTAAACCTTCCTTTTTTAATGCATATAAGTCATGTAGGCCCTAAACAGGGTCAGGCAGGATGCAGTGTATTTTAAAAGTTTGACATGTACTCATACGTTTTACATGTTCTGGTTGTGAAAAACTCTTCAATTTGATTTCCACTTCTGCGAGGATGACGTTAGGTTATCTTTTTACATTTAACAAGTGCTAACGTTTAATTGAGAGCATGTAAGGATTTTAAGTTTTGTGTCTGAGTAATTGTAATTTATAATCCAATTTAATGGAAAAATCATATTTCAGTCACAATTTTGAAAATGCCACTTTTAGAAATGTAATATACAAAAAATACCCTGAGGACAATACTTTCCAGAATGACAGTAACACATGTATCTGCTAACTTAGTTATATGTAATTGTCAATTTAGGTTGACCATTAAGGCATGCTTTTTTGTGAAGTCAGTGTTACTGTTAGACCTGACATCCTTGCTGTGGTTTTCCCTGATTTGTTTGCCTCCTGATTTTCTGATTTCATTTTTGAGAGCTTTAGCATTCTGGTTGCTTCACCACTGCTAACCAGTGCGGAAGTGCATATGCTCTGTTCTCTAAACCTGGTAACATTGGTTTATCCAAAACTGACATATTTAATTAACTTGTAAGCCCGCAGTAAAATGCACTGTATGTGCTCAGGGCTTATAAATTAAATGCTACTAGTTGGCCTGCAGCACTGATTGTGCCACCCACTTAGTAGCCCTTTTAATATAGCTCAGGCTTGCCACTGCAGGGCATGTGTATGCAGTTTTAAACTGCCATTTTGACCTGGAAAGCTAACCTACATGCCAGGCCCAACCCTTCCCTTTTATTATATTAACGTCACTTCTAAGGTAGGACTTAGGCAGCCCTATAGGCAGGGTGCAGTGTATTTAAAAGGCAGAAAATGAACTTTTGACAATTACATGTCGTGGTAGTGACAAACTGCTAAATCCATTTTTCAATACTGCAAGGACTATCTCACCCGTAGGTTAACGATGGGGTTGCTGTAATAAATTCAGCAAGCAGAAGGGTTGAAGATGTAGGTTTATTAACAAGCAGCACAGCAACAGGTGATGACAGCCAGCCAGCGCAGAGCATTCCAACAATAACTGACTCTGATGGCTTGCAGAACACAGGAGTTCTAATGGAACTGTAGTCAACTAAAACATAACAAGGAGTATTTAAAGATACAGTGATAAAATGCAATATAATGAAAATGTAACACATCTCCCCCAATAGGAAAAGGAAGAAAAGAAATGAAAAAAAAACAAAAGAATAAAGGAAGAAAACAAAAGAAAGAAAGAAGGAAAGGAAAACAGAACTCAAGAAACAAAGTCGGAAAATCTAGTTGGGAGAGATATAGGACGAGAAGAAGACTTAACTCTAAAGGCAATAGAATCAAAACACTTGTGTGGTGGAACAGAAACAGAATCATTGTGAAGATCAGGACATTTAGCAACTCGTCTAATGTTCCATAATTTGCCATCTTGTGTAATCACACTGTTAGTAAAAAGCTTAACCACTTTCATGGGCTTACCAAATTTAGCTGAACACTTGGTAAGGAAACTTGGTTTCCTAATTCTGATCCAGTCAACAACAGATAAATTGGAAGTTTTAGCATTCCACTTACTGTCATACAACTCTTTAGATTTAGCCTGTTTATCAGCAATCTTGTGAGCAACATCATCAATGAGTACTTCAGAAAAGGGTTTACCAGCACATTTCTCCTTAATCCACCAAGGGCAGATATTAGAGGCAGGATCGCGTCCTTTAAGAAGACGGAAAGGACTAACCTCAGTGGTAGAGTGTGGGGTTATGCGATACAACCAGAGTTTTTCTCTCAAAACATTTTTCCAATCCGATCCGGACTTAAAGACATCAGAAATGAAACCCTTTAACACCCTATTGAAACGCTCAACTAAACCATTATCATGGGGTTCATCAACAGACACGGTATGATGAATATTATTCTGTCGTTTAAGAAAAGCCCCCATTTCTAAAGAAGTTAACTGGACCCCATTATCAGAGACAAGGGTTGAAGGGCAACCTTCTCTAGAATACACTTCTTTAAAAAACTCAATAACATTTGATGTAGAGGCTGTAGAAACAAATTTGGCCTCAGGCCATTTAGAGTGGTAATCAATGAGAACCAAGGCATAACGTGAGTCAGAAGGTAAACACATAAAAGGACCAGAAATTTCGAATGCTATTTTTTTCCAAAGATCAGTAGGCCAAGGTGTAGTTTTCAACGGAGGAACATTAACTTTTAACATTTTCTCACTCCCCATACAAACTGAACACTCTCTGACCTTCCGATCAACCATGCGATCCAAGCCTGGCCACCAAAAGTAGTTCCTTATCAAACGCTTCATTGCAGACATACCTGGATGCATTTTGTGAGCTAAATCTAAAATAACACCTTGCATTAGAAAAGGAGGAACACATTTTCCAGATTTGAGGACACAATTGTTCTCTAACTCTAACTCATCATGCACTTTAAACATGGGCATGAAATCCTCAGTTACATTTTTCTTGTCAGGCCAACCTTCTAAAATATATTTCTTAATGGTCTGTAAAGAAAGATCTTGTTTATCTGCAAGAGACCAAGATTCCTCAGAAATATCCTCAAACGTACGCAACAACACATCTTGTAAAGATGTGACCACATCACTATCATCAAGAATATCGTTTGAGGACATTTGGCAAGGAAGGCCAGACATAAAATCAGCAATGACATTTTTTTTTCCAGGGACATATTCTGGTGTAAAACAGTATTCTTGTAGTCTAGAAGTCAATCTGGCAATACGTGCAGTTGAATTCCACCCACCACCTGGAGAAAGGATAATCACAAGGGGTTTGTGATCTGTTTTTAAAATGAATTTCCTACCCCACACATAGTTCCTGATATGTTCAATTGCCCAAACGCACGCTAAAAGTTCTTTTTCTATGACAGCATATCTGCGTTCACTATCATTCAAAGTTCGTGATGCAAAACAAACATTCCATTCCTCTTTTCCAGATCTCTGAGATAAAACAGAACCAATTCTGTACATGCTTGCATCAACAGTGATAATACAAGTCTTGTTTAAACAGAAAGGTTTAAGTGTTGGGGCATTTAAAATTTCCAATTTTATATTTTCAAAAGCATCCTGCTGTTCAGCACCCCATATCAACACATTACTTTGTCTGAGTAGTTTCCTACGCGGCTCCATTTTTGCTGCAAAATTATTTACAAATTTGCTATAGTACTCGCACATGCCTGCGATGGAAAGTAACTGTTCCTTGTTGGATGAAGGAGGAATGTTGCTAATACAATCTACATTTGATTTCTTAGGTACAACACCATCGCCGGATAATGTGTGACCCAGATATTCTACAGAATCCTGAAACAGTTTACACTTATTAGACTTAAGTGTTAGACCACTTTTCCTCAATTTCTCACACACACAACGCAAATGCGAAACATGTTCTTCGGTGTTGGCAGAATAAATAAGGATATCGTCCTGGAAACACTTGACAAAGTTATCAATGTCCCTGAAAATATTAAACATAACCCTTTGAAAGACAGAGGCTGCAGATGCCAAGCCAAACGGCAGCCTAGTGTATTGATACAGACCCTGAGGAGTAATAAATGCGGTAAGACACTTAGAATCTTCGGTCAAAGGGATTTGTTGATATGCAGATCTCAAATCGAGGGTGGAGAACACCTTTGCTCCCTCCAACATAGATACAACCTCATTTATGTTGGGAAGGGGGTGACAATCCACGATAATGGCTGTGTTAAGGGCTCTTAGGTCGACACACATCCTCAAACTTTTGTCAGGTTTCCTCACCAAAACAATGGGAGAAACCCATTCTGCAGACTCAATGGGTTCAATGATACCTTCTGTAACTAAGTCATCTAAATTGTTCTTAAGTTCTTCTCTGACATTTATTGTCACTCCCCTTAACCTCTGTTTAACTGGAATAACACCCACTTTGAGTTTTATCTGATGTGAAAAATTTTGTATCATACCCAACCTGTCAGAAAAAACATCCTCAAATTCTGATTTAACCATGTCAGCCTTTCTTTGAGACACTATTAAAGAAACATTGTCACCTTCAAACGTGGGATGCAAAGAAATAGGGTCTCTAGAGCGTGGATTAAGAATTATTCCAAATTTCCCCTGGTCTTTCCAACCTACAACATTAACACCTTTTACTGCCACATATAATTTTACCTTGACACACCTAGATCTAAAAGTAAGATCAACTAGAAAAAATCCTAACATGTCAATCCTAGTACCATTGAAACTCAAAGGAGAGACATCAGGTGATATAATGTTGTTCAAATCCAGCACTGAACCTAAGCGTTCCTCAAAATAATTCTTAGTAACTATTGTCCACAGGGAACCTGAATCTGCCATAAGATCAATTTTTGAACCCAAAACAAACATCTCGCAAATGGGCTTTTTAATGGAACATTCCTCCAAACATGCATTGACACAACTAATATCCTCAGAAAGATACACAACAAAGCCTTTATTATCATCAGAAGAACACGAAGCAGACGCACAAGAGCAATTGCACGTTTCTACACTATCTTCAGAAGCATAAGCTACTTTGTTCCAGTATTCTGCACAAATATTCTCCTATCTCTACATACAGTAGAAAAGTGACCCAGTCTGCCACATTTTATGCATTCTTTGATGATGGCAGGACACCCAGCAGACGAAGCAAAATGACTCTTGCTACCACACTTGTAACAAGTAACATTTTTGTCAAATCTTTTAAACTGACCTGAAGTGTTAGCTTTAGAAACATTTTGTGGAACACGGAAATTTTCAGAAGTTTGACTATCTGTCTGTTTAACCAAACAAACTTCATCAATAGGCTCAGATTTTTGCTCTGAATGTTTTTTACAGTTAACATCCATTTTTCTGATTGTTCTAAAGATTTAGCTATAGAAATTGCTTCTGATAATTTTGGATCCCCCAACTCCCACAAACGTTCTTGGGTTTTCTTATTTTTCACATGAACAATAATCTGGTCTCTTAACATTTCATCACACATGTTACCGAAATTACAATGAATAGATAATGATCTTAGTGCAGTGATGAAATCATCAAAAGATTCCAAATCATGTTGTGCACGTGTATAAAACTAATATCTGTTTAAGGCAATATTTGACACTAGTTTAAATCTTTTTTTCTATTCTGAGTAATGCTTCCTCATATACATTTGAACCATCACCCTCTCCCTCTGCTGGTGTGATGGGTGGCAGAGCTCTGAATACCATTTGTCCTTCTGAACCTAAGCAGTGGAAAAAAATACTTTTTTTCCTTTCGGAACCCATACGTTCACCATCGATGGCCTTCATGTAATTGAAGAATTCTTCCTTCCACCGTGTCCAAGGAATGGGAGGATCACCTTTATTTTGTAAGAATTTTTCCGGCGGATCAAACTGCATGTTTGTAAAGGCGATGGATGAATAAAAATAAAAATTAGAGGTTGATTTCAATGGTGTTACTCAGTAATAAATAATGAGTAAATGGCCCAGTGGAAGAAACTGTCAATAAAAACTGTATGAAAATCAGTGGCAAAGTGGAAGAAATGTCAATGAAACTGATTAAAAATCAAGGGGATATTAGACTTGCTGTTGTAAATGTTGATCTTTCAAACTGTATACAGAAAGTTCCCTTTCAAAGAGAGGAGAAACTTTTAAAACTGCACCAAACTTACTTCGTATTTTTGCTGCAAAATGTAGATTAATACTGCCTTAAATGCGCTTTATAATTTTTGAAATTACCAGTGAAGACAGAAAATGTTCAGGATGATTTCAGCAGAAGCGGTGCTTTCAATAACAGGCACACGCGAATATTTGCGTTACCATGGAAACAAGTATAAACAAAATGGCCGCCGGGTACGCGATGGCGCGATGCGCATTCACGTGATGGACGTGATGATGGAATGCGTATCCTTTCTCGGTACAGTCACCGCAAAAGCCCAGCTCTTGAATGTTTGCAGGGAGAGCGCTCATGAGTCCTCAAGCGCAGCAGGTGCATCAGAATGTCCAAGAAAGGTCCGCGAGTCTACAGGTACGGCGGGTGCAGCGGGAATCAAAAATAAACAGAGTTTGTAAAAGTTGAAATCTCCTCAAAATAGTAGGAAATAGCTTCATTTACTGTTGGTTTGAACAAATTTTCCCCGATTTTTGAAGGTAAGCGAAGGTTAAGGCAGGCAACACAATTCTTTAGTCCAAATAGATGCCTCCGGTTTAATTAAAAATACACTTTTCGAAAATGTTGAAAAATAGATAAAATTCAGTTCTACACCTGTGCTGCTTGATGGAAGGTTCACCTCGTCGCCAAAATATGTAATAAATTCAGCAAGTAGAAGGGTTGAAGATGTAGGTTTATTAACAAGCAGCACAGCAACAGGTGATGACAGCCAGCCAGCGCAGAACAGTCCAACAATAACTGACTCTGATGGCTTGCAGAACACAGGAGTTCTAATGGAACTGTAGTCAACTAAAACATAACAAGGAGTATTTAAAGATACAGTGATAAAATGCAATATAATGAAAATGTAACAGTTGCCTTAAAACATCTTTTAAGTGTAATCTCCAATTGGAAAAATATGAGGATTTGGAGTTTGGTGTCTCTGGACTCACAATTTAAAATCAAAACTTATGGTGAAGTCGGATTTTAAAGTCTAAATCTGATAATGCCACTTTTAGAAAGATATTACTTTCTTACTTTAATTATTCTGCGTCTCTGCCTGTCTCTGAATACAAATCTGGTTTGGGTGAAAGCTGGGCTTTATGTATTCCCTCTACATAGTCACACAAAGGGAGCTGGGGTGTGACATTTGCATCCTGATGGTCAATCACCAGCCTGATAGACCTTCCTGAGTTGGATTGCAGGGAGGAGTGGACACTTGCACTTGAATAGGGCTGTGCCTGTCCCCCCACAAAGAGCTGTATACAGCCCTCTAGTGAGTCTAGAGCCATGGCAGGAAAGGCAAGGCAAGGACCTTTTGATCTTCACAGGCCTCTTGTAAGCCTCCCGCACTTCAGAGGCACATTTTGGTATAAGTACTGGTCCCCTGACACCACCAAAGCATAACTCTGCTGGAACCAAGAACATTCTGTCTGGAAGGGGTGCTGATGTGCTGCAGGGGGAACTACTACTTTGCTAACTGCATTGCATTGCTGGTCTGCTGCCTGCTGATTGCTATGCTGTAGGAGGTTTTGCACTTTGCTAACTGTTCTGCTGTGTTGGCCTACTGCTTCTTGTTGGGAGAGAAAAGAGCTGGACCTGTTCTCTACATCCTTGAACACAAGATTCTCCAAGGGCTTTCTGGCTTACCTCCTGTTATCTGAAGTCTCAGGGACACAAAAGACTTCTTGCAACTCTCCTGGTGCTTCTGGACTCCGCCATCTGTGTGTCGTACCTTTGCCTGTGGCGCCCTCTCCAGTTCTGGATCTCAGAAGTGGGTTATGCACGTGTTTCCTGCAAAAAATGATGCATCGTCACCTTTGAACCAGTCAGAACCAATGCATCACCCTTTGACGCCGACACAGAGGCTTTTCAATGACAGCAGTTCCACAGCCTGTGTGGTGCGGTGACGATGATCTGCGCAGCTCGACTATGACACATTGCCATCATTTCAACAGAGCTCAACTGCGACGCAGTAACCCGACTGCATGGAAAAGATTGACACATCATGCCCTCAGCGTTGATGCTTTGCTCCATACAAGATACTTTTTCATTGGAACCTGCATGGTTTCTGTAGACAGCCTGCCCTCCAGCGCGGTGTGCCTGAACTTTGGATTTGCACCGGTTCCTCAAGAACTTTCTTAACCTTTTAACAGCTAACGACTTCTAAGCAGTGTTTTAAGATTTAATCTTCAAAATGTCATATCTCAAGTTCTACTTATTGAATTTCTGTCATTGTGGTCTTGTTTAACTCCGATACATATTCTCTAATTTTCTAAACTAGCATGGAGTCTTTTGTGATGATTTGACTGTATTACTGTAATATAAGTGTTGCACAAACACTTTACATCTTGCCTCTTAAATTAAGCCTGACTACTCTGTTCCAAACTATTAGAGGGTGAGCACAGAATAATGTAGGTTGTGTATCTGACTTACACTGACTAGGATTGTGGTCCCTACTTGGACAGGGTGCAATCCTCTGCCAACCAGAGTCCCAATTTCTGACAGTCATATATGATTTCTTTTATCCAAATACATAATAAAACGTCTGAATGTGTATGTATGTATGTATGTATGTGTATTACTGCAATTCAAAAACATATTTTCCTTTAGGAGATTTTTTGAATATTGATAGAGATACCCAGTCTCTTGTGAGGTTACTGGGTTTCTATATTGTTGTTTGTTTAACTTGTAGAAAGTTGGTGTTTTCCAGCCCTAGGAATTTGTTGCCTGCAGTCTGTTTCTGTGTCACATGACTGGGTGTAATTTACAGCTGGACTTTGATGTGCCTGGATTGGCCCTCACTCACAAGTTGGGAGTGGTAGAGCTGTGTGCAACTGCAATTGTGAATTAATAGGTTTTGCCCTGCCTTTATTTAAAGGACTTGACACTGCTTCATTGTTCAGGCACCCAGGGTATAGCGAGGGCAGGAAAGCCAGGAAACTCCAAACAATATAAAGGACATTCTCTAAAAACGTTTCATACTTTAAAGAAAGCACCGGGTATAAAGCTAAAAGCCTCAGACCCACACTTCAAATCACTTTCTGGACCTGAAAAAGGACTCTCAGAGGACTGAGCTTTGTGCTTTCTGGTCCCGTATTTACTTTAAATCTTTGAAATTTCATATCTCTAGTTGTACTGATTGGATTCTTGTCATTTAATGTCAAATAACTTAATCAAACTTACTCTAATATTTTCAATTGGTGTGGGATTTTTCCGGTATTGTGCTTTCACTTTAATACTGTTTGTATGATGCACAAATACTTTACACAATGCTTCTCAGTTAAGCCTGACTGATTTTGTTCCAAACTACCACAGGATTAGGCACAGGTCAGTTTACAAAATGTTGTGCCAGTTGCTTTAGCAGGAATAGCATCCCACTCAACCAATAAAACCAATTTTAAACAATCACCGTTCGTGGGTGAGGAGTGGCCTGACATGGTTCTGCTCATGCGACCAGAGACAATGTTCTGGACGTGCCTGAGTCCTCATGGCAGGGATAGCCCCCGGTTCATTGAATTGTTTAAGTGATAAAACCACAGATTACCGGAAGCCCGGGGGGGGGGGGGCATTGATGCACAAACAATAGGGTATAGAGTGAGAAGGGATGGAGAAATGGTCGCAGGCCATTCTCTAGTGTTAAATATGTTGATGAGTTTAGAGTTAGGGCGACATATACTTCCTTCCAAGAAGTGTAGGGTGGGGGTAATTAGTGCTGGTGAGGTCAGTTGCCTCCCACAGTTGGGAAGTTCTAGTTTGAACTTCACCAGGTCATTAGTCAGCAAGAAAGCCCCCCTACATTGGGAGGGTAAACCAAGATACCAGATTGTGTGGCAGACCCAGGAAACACAAACCTTAAAGTAGCCACATCAGCAAAAGGGAACACTTGGATGTATAATCACAACACATTATACACAGGGAGGTAAGCCACATCAGGGGAACGTTTTGTCCTGGAATATCAATGGACCCCATAACAATCTCAAAGACAAGATATTGGCACAATACATTAGGAGAGAGTCCCCTGATCTGATACTTCTACTATGAACACATCTAGCAGGCAAAATAATCCTGTGACTTAACAGAGGGCAATGCAAAACCTTGGCCCCCTTGGTATATACTAGGGGCCCAAAGGGGGTGGTGATCCTCGTGAAAAAAGAATGAACCTTTCCAGATAGAAAATATAAGTGGGTGTCCAGGGCATGAACCTATGTATTCGCCTTGCGTGCGTACACACCCCTTTACTTAAGCAGCCAGTTCTGGATTACATGGGCCTCTCCTCCTGGAGACAGAAGAAGATTTGCATGTGGTGGGTGGAGCTTTTAATGAGGGTATGGATTCATGTATGTACAGATCCCATGCAAGCACAGCATTGATCTCCACAGAACACCTACTGACACAAGTCTCTCGAGCAATGGTCTGGAGGGCTAAACACCTAGGGCCTTATTTATGAAGGCCTTGCGCCGCCGATGCGCCACTTTTAAAATGGGAAAAAGTGACGCACTGGAGGCGCAAGGCCTTCATAAATAAGGCCCCTAATGTACAGGCACTACTCCTTTTTTCTGGGGCCCACAGGACCTTCACCCGACTGGACTACATATTCATCCCCGGTGTGAATGCCCTGCACACGCCTGGGTGGAATATATATCAATAGGCATCTCAGATCATATACCACTATTTGTAATGCTTGGGATGCAGACTGGCACTGAGAAAGGAGAGTTGTGTATTAGCAGTTGGGAGGTTCAAGATAGAGATGTGGTAAGCCGCCTGCGGCTTGCATGCACCCAATACTTTGAGATAAACAAAGTTTCAGTGACCTCCCCTACTTCCCTGTGGGAGGAATACAAGACTATCCTTCGTTGCAGGGTTCAAAATATAATAGCCCAGAAAATAACAGCAACAAGCTCAGATGACCCACTGTAGTTGGCCATACAAGATATGGAACAGCTACACATCAGATTGGACAGCCGGATGACGTTGACTTGCATGTAAGCCATGCAGAAAGCCTATCATGCACTAGCACGTGACACACCCAAGTAGCACTATCTGGCTCCACTGCAAAAACTATAGGACATAGGCCACGGGGTCCCAAATCCCCACTGACAGAGGAATTCTTAGAGCCCCTTCTTCTCCTGTTCATTCTTACATTTGTACCTAGGGTTATTCAACATGGGTCCATGTTGTCATCCCTGGGGCTCGCCTAATGTTGTGCTTGCACAATCCCAAGAATTGTAGGTAATGGTGTAATGTTCTTGCACCATTGTCTCCAGTACTTACTGTTATTTTATAATAAGGAAGCCTATCACACAGCCTCACAAATTTACAAAACCGCCCTCTGCAAAACCAAAAGTCTATTCTTCCAAGAGAGAATAGAACACTCCGCTAGTTCCAGTAAAGAATGTTTTACCATTTTAAAAGAAATCCTCAAAGTCCCTGACTCGGGACCGAGAGACCCACCAGACCCCAAAGCTGATGAGGAAAAGTGCCAAAAGCTGGCTAATTTCTTCAAGGAGAAAATCCCAAAAATCCTCGACTCTATTCCACCTACTAGTTCGAGCGAGGAGAGAGAAGCCAGCAACTCTCCTACCCTCCCATGCATCACTTCCTGGGGACAAGTGACAGTAGAAGAAGTCGAAGATACGCTGCAAGTTATTAAAAGCCGATCTCCCAGGGACCCTGCCCCTTTACGTATTCTCAAAAAGGTAGCACCCTCGATCGCCCCTTCTCTCACTCACCTCATCAATGCCTCCCTTCAACAAGGAGTCGTCCCCCCTAGCTGGAAGGCGGCAGTCGTCAAGGCACTTCTAAAAAAACCCTCCCTTGACCCTGTCGACCTGGCAAACTATAGACCAATCTCCCTCCTCCCGGGAACCAGCAAGATC
The DNA here is from genome assembly GCF_964263255.1 of Lissotriton vulgaris. Taxonomy (NCBI): domain Eukaryota; kingdom Metazoa; phylum Chordata; class Amphibia; order Caudata; family Salamandridae; genus Lissotriton; species Lissotriton vulgaris. The sequence goes on from NC_141696.1 coordinate 522,731,587, forward strand.
GCGGAAAAAATGGTGAACAGAAAGCTGTCACAATTTTTGGAGAACAACAACCGTTTAAAAAACTCGCAGACGGGTTTCCGCCCCGGGCAGGGCACCAACATTGCCCTTCTCATGGCGGTGGAGGAGGCCAGAGCACTCTTGGACGAAGGAGGATCAGTGGCAGTGATCCTCCTCGACCTCAGTGCGGCCTTCGACACCGTCAACCATCAGCTCCTCATCCAACGACTCATGAGCGTCGGTGTGGAAGGAACTGCTCTGTCCTGGTTATCGTCCTTTTTGAGTCAACGCTCCTTTCAAATCTGGGAGAACAACACCTGCTCCTCCGACACTCCCCTCCAATGTGGCGTGCCTCAGAGCTCCTCCCTGAGCCCCACATTATTTAACATCTACATGTCCCCATTGGAGGAGGTTGTTATCCCGTTCGGAGTGAGCATCGTCAGCTATGCCGACGACACTCAGTTAGTGGTGTCCCTTTCTCATCCGAAACAACAACCTGCGGACCTTTACAACTGTCTGACGCAGATACAAGGATGGATGAATAGATTGTCTCTGAAACTCAATGGCTCAAAGACTGACATTCCCCTCCTTGGCCAGAAGGGACCCACTTCACTTCATAACATCTGGCCACCCTGTTTAGGCCCGATCCCAGATCCGAAACCAGAGGTAAAAAGCCTGGGTGTCTGGCTCGATAAGGAATTATCTTTTGCAACACAGGCAAAAAAGGTAGCCGGTACGTGTTTTGGACTGCTCAGGTCAATTCGAAAGATCCTGCCCCTACTCCCCCACAACTCTCAAAAACTGCTGATCCAAGGACTGATTCTTTCTAGGCTCGACTTTAGTAATTCCATCTACTTAGGGGCCCCAGAAGCAACCCTGAATAAACTACAAAGAGTCCAAAATGCAGCTGCCCGGATCCTTACTAACACCCCGGCCAGAGCCTCAGCCAAACCAGCGCTGAAGTGTCTCCATTGGCTTCCGTTTAGAGAACGTGTGATGTTCAAGGCCCTCTGCCTAGCACACAGATTGCTCCAAAACAATGGTCCCCCAAGCCTAAAAAAATTTATCAAACCATACAAAGCCCCTGGATCCCTCCGCTCCGACCAGGAACACCTCATTGTCACCCCCAGAATTAAGAAGGCCCGAACAGGAGGAAGACGTTTCTCGGTTCACACAGCACGTCTCTGGAACGCCTTACTGCACTACCGGAGAACCGAATCCAACTACCTACGGTTCAGGAAGCAATTGAAAACCCACCTCTTCCCTTAAACTGTCTCTCCCCTTCCCTTGCTGACTCCTAGTTGTACTGATTTTAGCGCTGGGATACTTACGGGCGACTACGCGCTCTATAAAATTAAATAATAATAATAATAATAATAATAATAATAATATTTTCAAAGTTTCCCCCATGGCCCATTCATAATTTATGTGTGCAAATGTTATATAATTTGTACTTATTGTTCTGCATTTGTGGCCACGTGTCAATCCCCCAGGTCCCATGCGCTTTTGCCTACCTCTGTGTATTGTTTAACTGATTTGTACTTTTGTGTCTCTTACAGATTCTCAGTTTGAGTTCAACAATTTATAAGTATGTTTATACTGGTAATAGGCACTTTCATAGCACTGTATATGGATAAATATATATATAGACATCATGTTTCCACCCACCCTCATTTCTGTTTAGAATCGACAAGAAGATATGTAATCATCAGCTGGTGCAAGTTCAACGTTTACCCCATGAAGTTCTCACATATTTTTTCTTTGCCACTTTCCTTATTTTCAGGTCTTGCTCATGCTCCAATCTTTTCAGGCCTGATGACGACCTGTAATTTGTCTAGGGCAACCTGCCGTTGATGCTACAGGCAATTCGCATTTGCCAATACGCTTATTGTCTGACCCATGTTCGAATTCATTAAACGGGACGACTTACAAAAAGCTATTTGCTGGAGTCCATTGATTGATAACAGTTGTTTACATCTTTCTTGATTCACTGCACTGGGCACATACGATTGTAATGATTTGATCATTAACGCATATACATCCTGCATCGGAATGGTCATAATTATTATATTTGAAAGTTTAGAGGCTTAACAAATGCTTGAATGATACATTTGTTAGTATAGTTTTGATAACTCTGGATGCTCAACGATTGCTTTGAATCATACAAATGTATGCCAGAATTAACAATGTATCCAGTAGCCAACACTTAAGGCTTACTTAATATAATGTCCTTGACGCGGGTAGTTAAAGGGCTGCCGTATATTGAGATACACTAAGGGGGAGATTTATGTTAACTGGCGCATCCCGAGGGATGCACCAGTTAACGTGCGCCACAGTGCGCCACAGCTACGCCACCCATGGTGCGCCGCATTTATAATGCGGTGCAACATGGTGCAAAAACGGCACCGATGCGTGATGCATCTGTGCCGGAAATGTGGCACATTACTGGAGTTGCGTCGCAAGCGCGACGCAGCTCAAGCAAGGCTCGAGGGTGCCACACAATGCTGCATGAAGACCTACGCCTTCTTCAAGCAGGCGCAGGGTTTTGACGCAGCATTGGCCAGAAAGTGACTGAGTGAAATCTCATAGATTTCACTCAGCCACTTTCAGGAGGCGTTCCTGCGCAGGAACGCCCCCCCCCCCCCTGCGCAGGAATGCCTCCTTATGGCGCAGGGCTTTACAACGTGACGCATCTTCTAGATGCGTCACGTTGTAAATAGGGCGCATTGTTTGCGCCGCAGTTGCGTCAAATAAAGTGACGCAATTGCGGTGCAAGGGCATCATAAATCTGCCCCTAAATATTAAATCGTCAGCCACATGACTTTAACAGGAAAACAGCGAATGGGGCAACTATCCAAATGTACGAGTGGGAAGTTTTGTCAAAAGCCTAAAGTTGTGAATTTGCCCGTGTGAACAAGAGCATGTTTACGAGTCCAGATTTACAACTTTTTATGGTGAATCAGGCTACAAGATTCCAAACAACAGCAATATAGATTTACAGCCTCCGTTGTCATATTTGTTTGTATTACTGCACAAGATATGAAATATCCTTGTATATGAGACAACCTAAAAATGTCAAATGTAATATTTGATTATATCCTTTCCTGGAACAGAATTAAATCTAAACCCTTGTGAGTAGTTCAGCAGAAATGAGGCCTTCACACAGGATAAGATTGCTTTTTGGCAGAGTCTTGCTGAATATTCAGAAGTCATAGTTCTCACGTTTCCTGTATGACATGAATTGGCAGAATAGATGCACTTATTCACCCAGAATTAAATAGTTTTTTACACACCACGCTGAGGCAAGGATGGATGAAAATAAGCAAGAAATACCGAAAGCTTGCGAACAAGATTTTTTCATCTTGTCTAAGAGAGCATGGTGTGCACTACATTTTCCTCAACAAATTTGGATTCAACACCCCAGAGACATATTGTAAGGATAATATACCTCTCACTTTCTATAACAATACAATGTTTTTACGGATCCTACAGTCTACTGTGCAGACATTAGTATAGCATTTCCATTGTTTTTTTCAGTCCCTCTAAAGGGTCAAAATTCATTTACATTTTATTCAGTCAAATAATTGAAGGACAATATATGACCTTCAGTGTTTTAAAAGTACCAAACAAGATAAGCAAACCCGACTTACTGGGCACTGCTCTTGTTCACAGCCACCACCGCCATCGGAGTCACCTCGGGGGAATCTTCAGACACGGACCACAACCCCCAGCAGCACTAGCCGCGCGCTCACCGCCTACGCCATTTCCAAGCACCAGGAGGCATTTAAAGGGCTTTCAGGACTCCCGCAGCGCGGGAACCTGACTTACTGGGCACTGCTCTTGTTCGCAGCCGCCACCGCCATCGCAGTCACCTCGGGGGAACCTTCAGACATGGACCACAACCCCCAGCAGCACTAGTGGCGCGCTCGCCGCCTATGCCATTTCCAAGGGCCAGGACTCCAGCAGCGCGGGAGCCCGACTTACCGGGCACTGCTCTTGTTCACAGCCACCATCGCCATCAGAGTCACCTCGGGGGAACCTTCAGACACAGACCACAACCCCCAGCAGCACTAGCGGCGTGCTCGCCGCCTACGCCATTTCCAAGCACCATGAGGCGTTTAAAGGGCTCTCAGGACTCCCGCAGCACGGGAGCCCGACTTACCAGGCACTGCTCTTGTTCACAGCCGCCACCGTCATCGGAGTCACCTCGGTGGAACCTTCAGACACGGACAACAACCCCCAGCAGCACTAGCGGCGCGCTCGCCGCCTATCCCATTTCCAAGCACCAGGAGGCGTTTAAAGGGCTCTCAGGACTCCCGCAGCGCGGGAGCCCGACTTACTGGGCACTGCTATTGTTCACAGCCGCCACAGCCACCTTGGGGGAACCTTCAGACACGGACCACAACCCTCAGAAGCACTAGCGGCGCGCTCACCCCCTAAGCCATTTCCAAGCACCAGGAGGCGTTTAAAGGGCTCTCAGGACTCCCGCAGCGCCCGTCAAAGCACGGATAAGGCCGGGCCGGGCCCATTCTCTTGGTTCCCACTTGCAACAATCTGTGGTGAGACTTTCTTGTGGTGTGGACTTCTGATTGGCTGACTTTTTGAGTGGGTTGCCTCCAGAGGTGTATTACAGCATATATAGTGAAGTTATTGTTATAACTTAGAGAGCTTGGTATTATACTATTGTTTGGGTTCTTATTTTTAGCAGGTGCAGGGAGGTAACTCCGAGTGTGTATTATGGGGAGAAGGAAGACTCAAGTATGTAAAGAGGGGATGCAGGCTGCTACTAGGGCCAATGTTACAACTATGGACGATTTCTTGATAGGAGCTGCTTCGGTTATTGACAGGGAAATTGAATTAGTCAATGGGCTCTTGTCCAGATCGCCCTTAAAAGGTGTACTTTTGCATATGGGGGGGGGGGGCAATATTCTAACAAGGGAAACTGTTATTGACTCCCTGAGTACCCTATCATCTCCTGGGTTGAGTGATAACTCCCAGTTAACTGAAGGTACATCACTAACGCAGGTTTCTCCCCATCCCGCACCCTGCAGAGCACTCTCTCCAACTGTAATTATGGTAAATAAGAAGAATGGGGCACCAGAACCCCTGTTGGGTCTGAGGGGCCTGCTGGCATCTTAAACCCTGTGCCTCAGAAAGCACCATGTAACGTGGGCCCTTTAGGAAAAAGCAAGGGGGCCCTCAGGTTAAGTGGGAGTGCCAAAAGGAAGTGAAAGGCAATAGTCAGGCAGGCGTAAAAAAAATAAATGAAATGCACCCTCTAAAATGGTTCTCAAAAATAGGGCTGGTGCCCATTTATTGGATAAAATAGTCAATCAGGACATTTTGGAGGCCTTTAAATCCTCCATGAGCTGTATTTTGAATGATGGACTGAGCCCCATTGTAGATAAATTGAATCGCATTGAGAAGATTCTAGTAGAACATAACAAGCTTCTACAGTCCCCACATATTTCTAATTCAGAGCCCCCACTCGAATATAGTCTCTATGACGCCATGCCCTATCCCTCCATCAGTAGATGTAGCAGCTTGCTACCCCCTCCCAATAGCACCCAAAACAGTAGCGTAAATGTGGCTGCAGATTTGGGTAGGTTGGCTAATGGTGTAAGCCTTGGACTAGATACCATCAGGGATCGACCTATTACTGGGCAGGGACAGGCTATGCTAAGGACAGGAAGAGTCCTAGCCGATCACCAGGGACCTCCCATCTCTGCCCCCATTCCTGCCAATCAGAATTTAGCATGTGTTTATCTTCCACCACAATCTAGGCCCCTGGTAGTGATTTTGACAAATGTCCCGCCACTTCCCCTTGGATCTCAGGAAAATTCCACTCAACTTAGAAATAAGGTAACTTATTGGCTATCAAGGAATACCTCATTGGGACCAATGATGGAACGCAATATCATCATGGTGCGCCGAGTGGGTTGGATAGGGAGCTCGCGGAAAAATGAAGGGGGAATTGTATTATTGTGAACTTTAATAGCAGCTACCTTGTGGATAGAATCCTTCGGGAGGTTTATCTTAATTCCCCTCAAAGAGATTTTGGTATAAAGGCCCTCCCACTGGGTTTCTTCTATAAGGTCGACCCCAGAAGTCGATTGAACTAAAATCTGCTTATCAATGGTCGGGCTCAAAGATCACCTGCGGTGTTGGGGATGGGCTCTTCATTTCAATTTGGAGGCGTAGGGCCCCTAGATGGGCAACAGTTGGTTCCCCGGCTGGAGCTCTCGAATATGTTTTTAGCCCTCTCTAGGCTGGAAGACTGTGATTGACTACACCGAGGCCTGAGTTAGCAGGAATATTAACCCAAGGGCAGAAGGGTCCTTCTACAACCACCCAAGAAACTTTGCTGGTAGTATGGTGGGGCCAGGAGGCTTAGCCCCCGGTTGAAGGCACCCGTATTGGTGGGAACACGTAAAGCAGCATAACCTGGAAATATATAATGTTCTGTCATGGAATATTGCAGGTTTAGCAGGGAAAATCCAGAACCCTATATGGCTGCAGTTTATCAGGCAGTTCTCTGTAATTTGCTTACAGGAGACCTGGCTGGTTGACTGCAACTTATCGTTGGAGGGTTATAAAGCTTTTTTTGTCCCTGCAATACCTTCAGTACACGGTAGAGCTAGTGGTGGCATGGCCATATTTATAGCACTGACAGTGACTTGTAAGATCCTGCATTTCCCTTTTTTTAACAAGGATATTCAAGCAATTATTCTGAAAAGAGGACTGAACAGCCTGGGAATTATTAATTTTTACAATTCTATGGCTTTACAGGGGGAGTGTATTCATTAATAAACAAGGGACCCTGAACCTAAAGGTAGGATAGAGGGGAACCACCCACCAGGGAGTTCAACAATAAGCAAAACATGACTGGGAAGTTCCTATTTTTTTAAAGCACAAAATTGTACATATAAAAGGAGGTTGCCCACAAAGACAATATCGGATATCAAAATTAATTTATTTCCAATTATTTAGATAGATAAAAAAAGGATATTCATTTGTTCAAGCAGGGTTATAAACATCAGACACATTATTTGATATGCACAAAACAATGTTGCCATATTGGCCCAGCACTAGAGAACAGTAACCATAAGTTACAAAGACCATTCATACTCACACACATACACACAGTACATCATCACAATATAAATAGGAAGAAAAAACATTATAGACACATTCAGGACTAGCAAACAGGGAAAAGCGCTGACGCGCGTTTCGGAAAGAGTGCCAGATTTTGGAATTCCTTCATCAGGGCGCAGGTAAATAGCTGTTACAGTTCCATATTAACTTGGCTGGGTAACAGATTGGAAGACCGAAGCGTTTCTGTGGGCAATGAATAAAAATAGACATAAATATAAAGCAAGGGGGGGAAGGAAAGGGGAATATTGGTCATAGGCGCAGAACATTAAAACGTGATAAAGAATACATTTCTGGGAAAAACAGAGTGGGTATCAACAAGCAGAGAATCCCCCACGGTTTCTGGAAACTCGGCGGAACCAGTATTGGAGGGAATAAAGGACAACATGGATCTTTCAGTTTTGCCCACGATTCCTATTTTCAATCTGTCAAAAAAACCCTTGGAAAATACTACAGTTGATCTTTTGTCTCGAGGATTATCTTTTGTTCCTACAGCCCCATTTAACTTGTTTGAGCTTCATAGAGACCTTCAATCTTTCTATCGCAAAATCAGACTGAAGAAGTTCTTTATGAATAGAGAGATCGGACCATCTAATAACCACTCTGGGTTCCGTCCCCCTTCTGTATTCACACCTTCTCTGGAACAGGTGGGTCCAGAAGTAGGAGTATTTGAAAAAGCAGTGAGCTCTAAAATTCAAAGTCTGGCCAAGTACGTCCCCAAATCATCATATAATCTGAGTTATGATGAATATCAAGTCCTTAAGAAGCTGTCATCTGACAACTCTCTTATTGTTAAACCCTGTGACAAGGGGGGGGGGGGAATAGCCTTGTTAGACAATTTTACATACAAAGAACGGATTTTGTCTATGCTCAAGTGTCCTGAAAACTTCACCAAAGTGGGCAACTATCCAGCTAAGAGTATTATGGAAAAAATCTTTAACATCACTAACGATGCTCTATCCAGAGGTTCTATCTGCAGTCAGGAATTTGATTTTTTCAACAAAATCAATTAGAAAATACCGATTATGTATGGACTCCCCAAACTGCATAAAAATCTGATTGAACCTCCGTTTAGGCCCATTGTTTCGACGATTGGTTCACTGACAGAACCACTTTCTAAATTCGTGGATGCCTGTTTATCCCCCATCATCTGTCAGCTTCCAGCCTATATCCGCGATACTGGACATTTGATCTCTAAGATTGAAGGTCTTAAGTTCAACCCCAAGACTGATCTTCTTGTCTCAATGGATATTGAGGCACTTTATTCCAATATCCCACAAGAAGGGTCTTTGAAAGCAGTCAAAAAAATCCTTGATGGAGCAAACTGCGGATTTGAAAAACTGTTTGTTCTTGAATGTCTTGCTATAGTTCTCAATGAGAACTTCTTTGAATTTGATAATAACATCTACAAACAAATACTGGGAATCAGTATGGGCGCTGCCTGTGCCCCGAATGTAGCCAATGCATACATGGGAATGTTCGAAGAAAAGCATATTTATAACAAAGTTGCTCCCTTCTTCGAAAATGTCACACAGTACAACAGATATATAGACGATATCTTTTTTATCTGGCAAGGACCTATTGACCTTTTGAATGAATTTACCCAGTGGATAAACCTATGTGATCTACACCTTAAATTCAGTACCAACGTGAGCTCAGAGAAAATAGAATTTCTTGACGTGTGGATCTTTGAGAACAACAACTTGTTAGAAGTATCCCTCTATACTAAACCGTCGGCACGTAATACGTTGCTTATGTATGATAGCTTTCATCCGCGCAGCCAAAGAAACAACATTCCGTTTAGCCAATTTTTAAGGCTTCGCCGAAATTGTACTGATTTGAACAATTTTGAATTTCATGCAGGCATAATGAAGAAGAAATTCGCTGACAGAGGCTACCCTAAGCGTCCCATTCGAGATTCCTACAAGAGGGCCAAATATTTCAACAGGGATAACCTCCTGCGTCCCAAAGAGAAAAAAGGGGACGACAAGCTACTTATGATCTCTACTCACTCCAAGTTTAATGATAAACTTAGATTTGCGATTAACTCACATTGGCACCTATTGAACCTTGATAAGTCGTCTGATAAGCTAGACAAACCTATATTTGCGTTCCGGCGAAACAAGAATCTCAAAAATTTCTTGGTTAGGGCGTCTACATCTGACCCTATTGGGCATGTACAAAAAAGTATTACAGAAGCCAACCCCATTTTAGGGAGTCATAAGTGTGGGGGATGCCATGCTTGTGATCAAGTCATCTGTACCCCTGAACTCAAATGGGGCAAAAGATATGTCAAATTCAAAGAGATGTTTAACTGCAAGTCCAGTAATGTTATATACTTACTGACCTGCCCTTGCCCCGAAGGCTATGTTGGAGAAACCAGTAGGGAATTCCGATATCGGTTCTCCGAACATAAATCATGCATCAGGAACTCCCGGACTTGAGCACCTTTAGTTGCCCATTGGAAAGAAATGGGACATAAAATTGAAGACCTCAGATGGTTGATCCTTGAACGGATCCATTGCCCTAAAGATGGAAACATCGACTCTCTCAGAAGCAAGAGGGAAGTATTTTGGATTTTCACTATGGAGACAGCTGTCTCCGGATTAAATGAATTAATCCCCTGGGAAAATGCTATTCGTTAGCTCTTTCCATCTAACTTCGTTTTTTACTTTATTTTCTTTAATCAATTTTACAGTTCTATTTTCTCCTATCAACTCTCAGTGTAAAAGCCGGGTCGGGTCAGTCCTATCTTTACTCCCAATGCATTCCTTAGATCCTTCGTTTATTTCGGTGAAACCCGTTCTGCCGTGCAGAGGAAGCCGCCCCTCGTCAGGTGTACAGCATTTAGCTAACGGTGCTCTCTTTTTAAACTTTTGGCTCACTCGGCTGCCACCTCTCTCTCTCGGAGGAAGCAGGCAGCAGACCGTCGTGAGAACCCTCTCGCGTTTTCCCTGGTAAGTCTCCCTGTGACAATGTACCTTGCGCATATTATCGGTCGCTGGGCATTTTTGCTCCCAAAAACCTCAGAGATGCTTGTACTTTGAAGCAATACTTATAATTGCTTTATATCTCCTAGGGAATTTGCCCGAGCGCTCCGCCCTGCATCGCTCTACCCAAAGCGCCTTTAGAGTGAAACATTTTTTGACGTACCATACGAGACGCGTCTTGATCACCACGAGTAAGTTTCATTTTGAGCACTTGAGTGATCGACCATTATTTTAATGCTGCTCTTCTCACCTCCTGCATTACGTGCATGTGTTTATCTTGTTGCAGATTTGAGTATCACTCCCTTCTGAATCTTGTCTTTACACATACGGTCTGTTGCCCCGGAATTGATTTATGCGCTTCCTGAATCTATAGACGCACTTCCGGACACTCTGGAGGTAAATAGGTGAATTAAGTGTCCTCTGCAACCTTCAAACTTTATGAGTCCTCCAGATGTCTAGAATTAGTCTGGGGGTATTTACTTTTTGGATAATGTTTCCGATGTCCTTGACTCTGTGATCTGAACTGCGAGTTTGCATTCCTGTAACTGAATAGGTTTTTTTAAAATCTCCTTTTCCACATCCTTCTGTCCTCTGTATAGTACCCCTTTCCTGTAATCTCCTCATCGAGTCTTTTGAGATTTCGTCTTCCAGCCCTCTGAAATAACGCCTGGGCCTTTACTACAGGTAAGCCATTCGTCCCTTGATGAAATCATTTATGGATCCATGGCTTTTTTTCTGCGCATATGTGAGGCTCCTATATAAAATACTGGTTTAGGCCAGACACCTTATGCCTTATCCTCCTGCTCTCCCGTTTTTACCCTAATTCATGTGTGCTTACTGGTTATGCCACCACTTCCCATTAGACAGTGGTGAAGTTATGTGTAATTATTTTCCCAGAAATGTATTCTCTATCACGTTTTAATGTTCTGCGCCTATGACCAATATTCCCCTTTCCTTCCCCCCCTTGCTTCATATTTATGTCTATTTTTATTCATTGCCCACAGAAACGCTACGGTCTTCCAATCTGTTGCCCAGCCAAGTTAATATGGAACTGTAACAGCTATTTACCTGCGCCCTGATGAAGGAATTCCAAAATCTGGCACTCTTTCCGAAACGCGCGTCGGCGCTTTTCCCTGTTTGCTAGTCCTGAATGTGTCTATGGTGTTTTTTCTTCCTATTTATATTGTGATGACATACTGTGTGTATGTGTGTGAGTATGAATGGTCTTTGTAACTTATGGTTACTGTTCTCTAGTGCTGGGCCAATATGGCAACATTGTTTTGTGCATATCATATAATGTGTCTGATGTTTATAACCCTGCTTGAACAAATGAATATCCTTTTTTTATCTATCTAAATAATTGAAAATAAATTAATTTTGATATCCGATATTGTCTTTGTGGGCAACCTCCTTTTATATGTACAATTTTGTGCTTTTAAAAAAATAGGAACTTCCCAGTCATGTTTTGCTTATTATTTACAGGGGGAGTGTAAAATTGCTCAGTTAAGCACTCTTTTAATGAAGATGTGTGGCTCTGTTAAATATAGGCTTATGATAATGGGAGATTTTAACATCCACCCCTGTGGTGACCCGGCAACTGTCTGCATGGAGGAGCTGGGGTGTGCAAGGATGCGGGGTTTTCATTTTGAGCACTCTGCACAGTGGGATGCCCTTAGCAGCTTGCTCAACCTTTTTGACCTGCTCCCAATAATGACATTTTCTGACCAGCTTAGTAAACAGCTAGTACCTTCATTTAAAGGCCGGTATAAGGGCTCTTTCATTGATCATATTTTGATCTCTGTTGGGTTTACAGAGCAAGGTACAAAGGTTTGTAATCATAGAAAGTGCATTTAGGGACCATAATCCCGTCTGTGCACTTTTGGACGGGGGCTGTTGTCGAGTCAAGACAGGGTTTCAGTGGCGTGAGGATGAAACTTACAGACAAAAGGCGCAGAATAAAGTGGTCACAGATCTCCCCAGATTTATTCCACAGTGAAGTGAAAGTTAAATGTGCAGCTGGGTTTACATCTTGTGTGTCTTCTGATACCCGTCCTGTGGGAGTACTTAGAGCCTTTGATGGTATCATCTCCAAGGTAGGGAACTTGCTAAGTGCCCCTTACCATAAATCTCTGCCCTCTGAACCTAGATGGTTTGATGCTTCCTGTTCTAAGGCTGCAAGACTTCTAAAGGAATCCTTAAAAACCACACCAAGAGATCAACCTCTGATTAGTGCCCAGCGTTGCTCATATAAGCAGGCATTGGATTATAGGAAAAGAAAATTAAAGGAGGAAACTTGGCGTGAATTACTGGAGCCTAGTACCCTGGCTAGTAGCTCTAGATTTTGGGGCATTATTAATCGGTCCCTATTTGAGAAGCAAAGGGAGGGAGAAGTGGGCACTAATATAACTGAGGATGAATGGGTGGCACATTTTACAACTATTTTTAAGGGCGTCACGGAACGTGAACAACCCCGAGTTTGTGGGTAACACGTATGTCCCGATAATATTTGAGCTGAAGGAGGTGGAGTTGGGCATCATAGGGTTATCTGGTAATAAAGCCCCTGGACCGGACCTCTGGACCTTTTTAAATCTAATCCTCAGTTTTGAGCTCCGGTCTTGACAGCAGTGATTAACGCAGTGGCCAGGGTCGGGTGTCCGGAGTCCTGGGGTACGTCTACAATTGTACCGGTTTTCAAGAAGGGGAACCAAAATAGCACTTTGTGCTATAGACCAATCTCCCTCCTTGACTCTGTGGTTAAGGTTGTTGGTGGGGTAATATAGAGATAATTAGCCTTCTGGGCGGAGGAGAATGCGATAATTACAGACATCCAGTTTGGGTTCCGCTCAGGGCATTCCACCATATCCCAATGCCTTAATTTATTTTTGATCCAGGGGAAATACACAATCGACCGACAGGGCACGCTCTATATGGCCTTCATGGATTTATCCTCTGCTTTTGACTGTGTCAATCGGGGAAAATTGTGGCAATCCATGAGGGCCATGGGGGTGGAGGATAAATTGGTTGGATTTCTTGAGGAGCTGCATAGGGATACGAAGGCCAACATTAGATATGTCGATGATCTTCGTGTTTCTAGGGACCTTAATATCGAGAGGGGTATACGGCAGGGATGCATTTTGGCCCAGTTTTTATTCAATATATCTATACTAATATAATAAAGAGAGAGCCTAAACGTTTGAGGCGGGTAATCTCAGGAACCACAGCACCAATCACAACACCCAATACAGCGTTGCAAAGGGCAGTTGCTTCAGAAGGACATAGGCTATGCAGACGCCCACCATATACATTTAAAAGGTAAAAGAACCGTGCCAGCAAAGTAGTCCCTTGTGGGCGTGTCTGCGTTGTGCTGTGGGCGTGTGCTGGGGGCGTGACAAGCACCGGGGAACGTGTGGTACGTTCCGCCCTTCATACCATGTCTCATATCGTGTGCTGTGGGCGTGTGCTGGGGGTGTGGGCATGTGAGGGGCGCGGGATTACGGAGAAAAAAAAAGCGAGCGTGTGCCCAATATTTCATTGTTTTTTCTTCCCAGCTTCTGTACATTCCAGCTCCGGGTGTCCACCCTGCTCCCTTTAAATACCCCTGCACCCTATAATCATAACCCACCCTTACTCGTTAAAATAACCCAACACCCTTAAATACTAACCCATCTTAACCCTATAAATATACCCTGTACCCCAAAACCCAAACCTATCCCTAAACCCTAAAAAAAACCAAAACCCAAACCTAGCCCTGAACCCTATAAATACCACTGTACCTCAAAACCAAAACCTACCCCTGAACCCTAAAAATACCCCTGTAATCCAAAACCCAAATCTAGCCCTGAACCCTAAAAATACCCCTGTACCCCAAAACCTACCCCTGAACCCTAAAATACCCCTGTACCCCAAAACCCAAACCTGCCCTGAACCATTAAAATAACCCTGTACCCCAAAACCCAAACCTACCCCTGAACCCTAAAAATACCCCTGTACCCCAAAACCCAAACCTAGCCCTGAACCATAAAAAGAACCCTGTACCCCAAAACCCAAACCTAGCCCTGAACCCTTAAAATACTGCTGTACCCCAAAACCCAAACCTACCCCTGAACCCTAAAAATACCCCTATACCCCTAAACCCAAACCTAGCCCTGAACCCTAAAAATACCCCTGTACCCCAAAACCCATACCTATTCCTAAAACTACCCGGTACCCCATAACCCAAAACTATATCTGAACCCTTAAAATACCCAAACACCTCAAAACATATACCTAAGTACCCCAAAACATATACCCCTATACCCATACTTACCTTCTCCAAACATTAAAAAAACATGCTTTTACCATTCATGCATTTACAACGAATTTCGTTATAAATGTATGCGTGGTAAAAGGATATGAAATGCAATGCCATGCATTATAATGGCATTGCAGAGTCATGGTACTTTCGTAATGAAAGTATGCGGAGTGATGGTATGCGGAAAGAAAGTTGCGGATTAATGGGTGTTTACCCTCCCCTGGTAAGTACATTGGTGGCACGGCGGCCCACATCTCCAGCAACATACTCATATTTTTTCACCACCGATTGGAAAAATGCACAGGTCTCTCTCATTGATGGGAGAAAGAACAAAAGGTCCCTTCGGGTAACCACAAAGGTGGTCTTACCTATATAAAGATGCCCTACTTTTCTCAGCAATACCAATCTCACACTAGGCCAGAACCTCCAAGAGTAGAGAAACATAAAAATAAATATAAACAAATGATGAAATCAACACAATAATGTGGCTAATGGTCATACATATAACAGTACATATAATGCCTCGTGTGGGGAATTTAAGCAAAGAGAGAGAAATGTTTTAAGTTATACATTTGTGCGTTTATTCAAGAACATTGTTGTATGGTCATAATCACAAAGACTGAAAAAATACATTCATTTATAAAAAATACATTGTTGGCTGAAAACAAAGTCAATTGAAAACATGTAATATACAATGTTGTTTAAAATGTTCACTGTACTGTTATATGCATGACCATTAGCCACATTATTGTGTTGATTTCATCATTTGTTTATATTTATTTTTATGTTTCTCTACTCTTGGAGGTTCTGGCCTATTGTGAGATTGGTATTGCTGAGAGAAGTAGGGCATCTTTATATAGGTAAGACCACCTTTGTGGTTATCCGAAGGGACCTTTTGTGCTTTCTCCTATGATTCCCCTGGACCCATAAGATAAGGGGGCCTCCTTTACTTTATATGATCTCTCTCATTGATGGCCAGCACCGACATACACTTTTAGACACACCCCCGCCACAAGTTCTAGAATTGCGAACTTTAGAGCTGGGGAGCTAGGTTCGAATCTCGGCATCAGCTCAACATCCTGTGATTCCAGGCAAATCGCTTTGTCTCCCTGTGCCTACCACAAATGAATGTGTTCTTCTGTAATATAAATTGTGCTCATGCCATGTTGTCGAGTTCGCGCTATATAATATTGCAAGGAAAAATAAAGTAGGGAAACTCGAGTTCACACACTACTGAACGCGCACTCTGAAGTGCATCAGCAGTGCACTGTGAATCGGAGCGTTTCACAGGCCTGTCACAGATAAGAAATGCTATCAAAACGAAATCCTACAAAACAATATACTACTGGCCGGCAGCAATTCATACCCAGACAACGTCGGGATGGGCTGCTAGTATATAAATATGTATATATATATATATATATATATATATATATATATATATTACCTACTGGCGGTCGCCAGTAGGTAGTTATAGTTAGGATTGTTTTCCATAGGAAATCCGCAACATTCTATTGGGAATAACTTTGGCGCCGGTTGAGGAATCTGCCTGTAATCTTCCCTAAATTTGCCTCGCTGCGCTCCGCTCCTTCCCTGAAAGTTTGGGGGGATTCATCAAGCGGGGGCCGAGATAAAAGGGGGTTCTAAACGTGTTTTCCCCATGTTAATTTCCATAGGGCGGTTGGACTCACTTTTAGCCCGAACGGCTGAATGGATTTCCACAAAACGTGGCAAAATTGTAGGGACTGGTAGCCCGATGTGCCTTTTCTATGTCTTAAGATATGTGCTCCAGTGGATTTTGAGTAATTTAGGTTCAAAAAAATATATATATATGGGCGGAGCCTAACCACACATCTGATCTGATTGGCTGTCAGCACTTCATCCAAGAAGTGTTGGCAGCCATCTTGGGACCAATATACATGATAGTACCTCATTAAAAAGCATTGTAGGTAATAGAGGGTTTTAGGACTTTAGTTACATTATAAATCATTTGTTGATGGTACCATACTCATTTTAGGAATTGTGGTGTGTTCTAAGGTGATTTTACCATGTGAAAAAGCCCTTTGCTGTGATATCATGAATCATGTTTGAAAGAAAACGAATATCTCATGATTTTCCCACAGTGGTTTGGAAGGGGATCTATAAGCTAAACTGAAAGAATATTTTCTGTAAATTCACATTATCTTTCTCAGTCATGTGAGAATGAAGTCTGACATTCTCAGTAAAACATGTACATCCAACAAGGACAGAGACTGTCAGTTGATTCCTTTGTGTTCTACTGCAGCCTCCTAGAGTGTTCTAAAGAACAACTAGAGCGCTAACAGTCCTACTTATTACAAAGGTATAGCATACCTGAAGCCATCGTGATGGGAATAAAGTGGTAACTCTTAAAACATTTAATTTAAGAAGGAACAAAATGAGGGGGTATATTATGCCATAGAAAGTATTATTAGTGCTGCTGAAAGAAAAATTAGGGCACATTTTGAGTGACTTCTCAAATCCTCTTCTATTTCATTAAAAATACTGACATGCAGTCTTCCAAGATGGCCACCAGAGACAAAAGAGCCCAAATGTAACCCAAATACCACCCAGATGTAGCCCAAGTATAGCCCAATGACAGAATGTCCCAGAGTGTTCTAAAGAACAACTAGAGCGCTAACAGTCCTACTTATTACAAAGGTATGGCACACTTAAAGCCATCTTGATTGGAATAAAGTGGTAACTCCTAAAACATTTAATTTAAAAAGGAACAAAATAAGCGGGTATATTTTGCCATAGAAAGTATGATTAGTGCTGCAGAAAGAAAAATTAGGGCACATTTTGAGTAACTTCTCAAATCCTCTTCAATTTCATTAAAAAATTCTGACATGCAGTCTCCCAAGATGGCCACCAGAGACAAAAGAGCCTAAATGTAGCCCAAATATCACCCCGATATAGCCCAATGACAGAATTTCCCAGAGTGTTCTAAAGAACAACTAGAGCGCTAACAGTCTTACTTATGACAAAAGTAAAGCACACCAGAAGCCATCTTGATTGGAATGAAGTGGTAAGTCTGAAAACATTTAATTTAAAAAGGAACAAAATGAGGGGGTTAATTTTGCCATAGAAAGTATGATTGGTGCTTCAGAAAGAAAAATTAGGGATCATTTTGAGTGACTTCTCAAATCCTCTTCTATTTCATTAAAAAAATTCTGACATGCAGACTGAAACATGCACTTTGAATACCAGCAGCAGACTTCCCTGGTGAGCAGTAGCTTTACTACAGTGATCTAATGAGCAACTAGAGTGCTAACATTCAGAATTTATGGCAAATGTGTGACACATCTGAATGCCTTCTTGATGGAACCAAAGTAAACAAGCATTGAAAATGCAATAGATCTCGCCCTCGTTTAAGTTAAAGCCATTCTGTTTGTAATGAGGTGGCTTTTAAGCTTTGCTTTTATTAGTGTTTTTTTAAACTTTCATGTAAATAACATGCACCTGTATGCATATATGCATGCATTTATGTTTGTATTTATATAGATATACAGATTATATATGTTTATATATGTATGTTTGGAATTCCTGAAACGCGTCAGGCATGCTGTAATTGCTGAAATGAACTGCTGGTTGTTTTGCGTGGTGAGCTGCCATTAAACTTGGAGTGAAACTAAACAGTCTTCTTGTGGCTCCAATACGAATTTGGTAACCGCACTCAAATTGATGTATGTATGTATATATATATATATATATATATATATACACATACACATATATACATGCATATATATGCATATATATATATGTGTATATGTGTGCGTGTAGAGAGAGGTAGAGAGGTAGAGAGGTAGAGGTAGAGAGGTAGCGGTAGAGAGGTAGAGACTAGTAGAGAGAGAAGTAGAGAGAGGTAGAGAGTAGAGAGTGAGTAATAGAGAGTAGAGAGTGAGTAGTAGAGAGTAGTAGAGAGCAGTAGAGAGAGTAGTAGAGTGAGTAGTAGAGAGTGAGTAGTAGAGAGTGAGTAGTAGAGAGTGAGTAGTAGAGAGTGAGTAGTAGAGAGTGAGTAGTAGAGAGTAAGTAGTAGAGTGAGTAGTGGAGAGCAGTAGAGAGTGAGTAGTAGAGAGTAGTAAAAAGTGAGTAGTAGAGAGTGAGTAGTAGAGAGTGAGTAGTAGAGAGTAGTAGAGAGTGAGTAGCAGAGAGAGAGAATAGTAGAGAGTAGTAGAGAGCAAGTAGTAGAGTGAGTAGTAGAGACTAGTGGAGAGAGAGTAGTAGAGAATGAGTAGTAGAGAGTAGTAGAGAGAGTAGTAGAGAGTGAGTAGTAGAGAGTGAGTAGTAGAGAGTGAGTAGTAGAGAGTGAGTAGTAGAGAGTGAGTAGTAGAGAGAGAGTAGTAGAGAGAGTAGTAGAGAGTGAGAAGTAGAGAGTGAGAAGTAGAGAGTGAGTAGGTGAGTAGTAGATAGTAAGTAGTAGGGAGTGAGTAGTAGAGAGTAGTAGAGTAGTAGAGAATGAGTAGTAGAGAGTGAGTATTTGAGAGTAGTGGAGTAGGAGAGAGTAAGTAGTAGAGAGTAGTGGAGAATATTCCAAAGTTTGGCACAGCACCACTTGCACAATAAGTCCAATCAAATCATATCACTTAGAGTCCTTATTGAAGTGCTGAATCTTGATGTATATTCAAATGCTTTTATTTTCCTTAAGTTTATGTACCACAGCCAGCCGAAACGTTTCGTTTTGTACAACAGAACTTCTTCAGGGCATTCTTATTTCCTTCAAGTTATGTTGGTATCCTGTTGTCATATAACTACATATTTCTTCCAAATGTTAGACCAGACTTAAGTACATTCTTATTCAAAGTAACTAGGTATCAATTTTACCCACACAATTCGGGCAGACTTGAGTAATTTATAGCATCCTCAAAGTCACTCTTTCAAAAATTCCAAAGTATAGGACATGATAATCCAAATCCAAATGTTTCTCAAGAAAAGTCATTTTCAATCGTTCGGAATATCGGTGTTTGGGCAGATATGACCCAGGAACCCCCAGTATGCAAGGGGAATTAGTCCCCCCTCTGCAAACGCGCCAGTGGCCTGCATTGCAGAGAGGTGTAAAAAGGGGCATAGCCTCATTACACCACTGTGCAATGCAGCCCCCTGGCGCATACTGGAGGTTCCAGGTGGGCTAGTTGGCCCCCATGGACCCCTAGTATGCAAGGGGAATTAGTTCCCCCTCTTCAAACATGCACAGGGGCTGCGTTGCAGAGAGGTGTAAAAAAGGGTGTGGCCTCATTACACCTCTCTGCAATGCAGCCCTGTGGCGCATACTGGAGGCTCCTGGTGGGCTAGTTGGCCCCCAGGGACCCCCAGTATGCAAGGGGAATTAGTTCCTCCTCTGCAAACGCGTCAGGGGGCTGCGTTGCAGAGAGGTGTAACTAGGGGCATAGCCTCATTACACCTCTGCAATGCAGCCCCCTGGCGCATACTGGAGGTTCCAGGTGAGCTAGTTGGCCCCCAGGGGCCCCCAGTATGCAAGGGGAATTAGCTCCCCCTCTTCAAACATGCACGGGGGCTGCGTTGCAGAGAGGTATAAAAGGGGGCGTGGCTTCATTACATCTCTCTGCAATGCAGTCCCCTGGGGCATACTGGAGATTCCTGGTGGGCTTTCAGGTCTTATATAGTTAGGAATTAGCATAAAAAAAACGTTGAAATTCACTGAAAAAAACATAGGTTTTAGGCCTTATATAGTTAGGAATTAGCATTTAAAAAACCTTGCAAATACACTGAAAAAACCATAGGTTTCAGGCCTTATATAGTTAGGAATTAGCATTTAAAAAACCTTTAAAATTCACTCAAAAAACTATACGTTTTAGGGGTGTTATAGTTAGCTGGACATTTCACTCATACAAAACCATTGGAATTGCTCCTACATAGTTAGTTGTACTAACTATATTTCGCGCTTATATCGTATGCGCTCGGGTGCTTCCGGGTGCGCTTACGCCGTGCGTATCACGCGGATGCGGCTACGCGATACTTCACGATGATGTTTTCGTTGGCGGCAATGGCGCAAACGGGACGCTCACCGGTACGCGCACCGGGAGCGCTCCAGGGCAAAAAAAAATAAAAAATGAAGAATATACATAAAAAAATAGTATTACATAAACATACAATATAGGATTCATTATAAAAAATATTATATTTGATAGCAATAGAAATTTGCTATTAAAAAACCTTTGAAATTCACTGAAAAAAACATAGGTTTGAGGCACTATACATAGTTAGGAGTTAGCATTTACCAAACCTATGGAATTCACAGAAAAAACCAAAGGTTTCACACCAGTTATAGTTAGGAATTAGCATTTTAAAAACCTAACAAATTCACTGAAAAAACCATAGGTTTGACACCAGTTATAGTTAGCTGGAAATTTTACTGACATAATACCATTGAAATTGCCACGTTATAGTTAGTTGGACTCACTATAACTTGCGCGCCTGCAATGCACTGCTGATGACGTCACATATTACATCACTCATGACATGGTCAGTGACATCACTCATGACATCACTGATGACACCATCCTTGTGACAGAGTGACAGACCTCCTTTCAGTGTAATTTAACCCTTGAAACACATATTCAAAAATAAAAACTAACATTTTCAAAAAAATGGAGATACCCATACCAGTTACAACAACCAATTCAGTAATACCACCATCTATATACACATCCACTAATTCACCAACAGTTCTATATAGTCACTCATACATATATTCACTCATCATATGTAGTAAAACACCTATACATCCTGTTACACACCGACAGTCATCCAAAAGATACTCACACACATAATCACACATGCAAATAAAGTATTGAACATCCATTTATTTGCATATACAGCTATACACACACTACCACCTTACTTCTAAGGAAACTTACACATACTTAAGGAACAAAATGAGTGGTTTCATTTTGCCATAGAAATGTTATATATATATATATATATATATATATATATATATATCTCCAACACACAGGTCAGCCCACAAGTTGAAATAGAGCCACACGAAGTTTAATCGGCCACAGTGGGCGTGGCGTTGCGCAAAGCCTTCTGGACAATGCAGTGCGCCGAAAGTCCTCCCCTAGTGGCGTAGCTTCACAAGTCTCACAATTTTGTACCAACTAATAAAGTTCCAAGTGGAATGAAAGCTCAGCAATGGTGCAGTCTGCCTTGCTTTCAGCAGTGAAACAGTGCCACAAACACACACCATCCTGTTATGGCGCTGCTTGTCTTCGTCCCATAGTTGCAGGCAGCCTCTCACAGCCTGCACAGGACCCGCCTCCAAGCAGTGGGCAATACTTCCCGGCTGGGCAACAGCCATCAATATCTCCAACACACAGGTCAGCCCACAAGTTGAAATAGAGCCACACGAAGTTTAATTGGCACATTCGGAATTTGCATCCATTTCACTGCTTGCCAACAGATGCAAGAACACTGACAGTCTTTCCATAATCGTCTGCCTGACGTGTTTCAGGATCGTCTCATCCTTTCTTCAGAGGCATAGGTAGGGAGAGTGTGGAGCAGCTTATTTTCGTGCACTAAATAGTTATTACCCACACCTGCCACAGTGGGCGTGGCGTTGCGCAAGGCCTTCTGGACAATGCAGTGCGCCAAAAGTCCTAACTATAACTGGTGTGAAACCTATGGTTTTTTCAGTGAATTTAATAGGTTTTTTAAATGCTAATTCCTAACTATAACTGGTGTGAAACCTATGTTTTTTTCAGTGAATATATATATATATATACCTAGATGCGCCACTTTGTAAATATGACTGAATAAGGTGCATTTTTTATTGGACTGATGAGTCACAAAAAGTGACGCTTTGGTGGCGTTAAAGTGACGCATGGCTTCATAAATGAGGCCTTCTGCCTTCAACTCCAGCAATGCATCTTTTCTTACCCTTCCACACCCCTGTTCCTTTTCAACATTTTCTTTGAATATCCACATTCCCCATATTCACTCTCCTTCTCCTTACTTTCCTTCCTAACACTCACCTTCTTTCAGTCCTCCTACTTCACTTCCTTTCTCCTCTCATACCTTTCTGTTCTTTCTTACTCATTTTCCTTTCCATTATCAATGCACTCCATTTCACTTACTCTTTTTCATTTTTTAAGAATATAGCTCTTTGATGAGAATTGGAGGTAGTTCTGAAAAGAACTTTTAGTTTTCTTCTTTATTCTAAACAGGAACAAAAACAGGGAATGGAAACTGCTCAACAGGAGCAAAAAAAACAAAACGTCATCTCAGGACACCATGGTTAAAAGCAGGTTGAATGGTTGGCACCAGCTCCTGCGATTGCCCCCTCTCAGAAGAAGTTGCTCCTCCGGTGGATGTAGAGGCCCCATCACTGGGAACCTCTTGTGCCAGAGCCCTGACACTTTCCCGGGCAAAATTCTGGGGGTGCCTCCTCTCCACATGCCGGATCATCGTGAAGTTTCCAAATGAGTATTTTTTTTGGGGTCACCCCGTGACAGGACCTGTTTGCAGATCCTGCACTCCACTTTTGGAGCATTCACCTTCTTCTGGTCAGCTGGAATCTTAAAAAATTTCCAAATAAAATGTTCCTTCACCTTTGGGGTAGGAGGCTCTTCATTGATGAAATCAGGCTCTTCATCACTGCTGGATTCTCTGGTAGCCATGATTAACCAAGCAAGATTGAAGAGAAAAAAGGCAGGTCTTTCAGTCACAAAAGTGAAAGAAGAAGTGAAGGAAATGGGTGGGAATTTCATTCTTTGTAAAAAAAACTGTTACCAACCAATGAAAAGTGTTATTTTAGGGTCACATGACTTGACGCGCTGACGCTGCGCGCACCGGAGCGCTTCCGGGTGCGCACACGCGGCGCGAACGTAGGCGCTTCCGGGTCGCATACGTGGCGCGAACGTAGGCGCTTCCGGGGGCGCTTACGCTGCGCGCCGAAGTGACGTTTTGATAGTTTCACGGAAATGCAAAATCATTTTCTTTTCCTTATTAAAAAAAAACTGCTTTTATTTGTATGATACGAAATGTTTTGCGTTATTATTGACTTTTCATTCATATTTTTTTCACGAACGAAAGTAGCGCTCTGGGTGCGCTTTCCGGAGAGCTTACCGGAGCGCGCACCCAGAGCGCCCCAGGAAAAAATGATTAAAAAAAAAACTTAAAAATTAATACTTACACAAAACAGCAAATTGTAAAAAAAAACATAGGTTAGAAACTCGATATAAAAAGGAATTAGCATTTAAAAAACCTATGAAATTCACTGAAAAAAACATAGGTTTCACACCAGTTATAGTTAGGAATTAGCATTTAAAAAAACTATTAAATTCACTGAAAAAACCATAGGTTTCACACCAGTTATAGTTAGCTGGAAATTTTACTGACATAAAACCATTGAAATTCCACGTTATAGTTAGTTGGACTCACTATAACTTGCGCGTGTAATGCACTGCTGATGACGTCACATATTACATCACTCATGACATGGTCAGTGACATCACTCATTACATCACTGATGACACTATCCTTATGACAGAGTGACAGACCTCCTTTCACTGTAAAGTAACCCTTGAAACATATATTAAAAAATAGAAACTAACATTTTCAAAAAAAGTGGTGATACACATACCAGTTACAACAACCAATAAAGTAATACCACCATCTATATACACATCCACTCATTCACCAACAGTTCTACATAGTCACTCATACATATATTCACTCATCATATGTAGTGAAACACCTATACATCCTATTACACACCGACAGTCATCCAAAAGTTACTCACACACATAATCACACATCCAAATAAACTATTGAGCATCCATTATTTAGCATATACAGCTATACACACACTACCACCTTACTTCTAAGGAAACTTACACATACTCACTCTCTTAAACAATCACTTATAGAATCACATACTTATTTAAACAGGAACTCTTACAATCTCTCACTCACATATACTCACTTTTATACATCAATACTCACATATACTAGATTAAAACATATGTCGTTACTGATAAAGACAATAGTGAGACAGTCATTCACTCACTAACACACACATATACACACTCATCCACCCATTCAGTCCTGCACATATGCTGTCTTCAAAACACATACAAACAGTGAGTCAGTAACAAACCCATGCAGCCACTTATACACAAAGTGAAACACTGATACATACATTTCAATATTTAAACATTACTCGCTAATATATGTATTCACTAAGATACACTTAATAAGCCAGTTAACCTATCAATTTAAAAAAAAAACACCCAATTAGATACTTATTTAAACATTTTTTCTTCCATCAACCTTTACATATACATATATAAAACATATTTATTTATCAGAAAGACATACATTCACTGGATGGTGTCATCAGTGATGTAATGAGTGATGTCACTGACCATGTCATGAGTGATGTAATATGTGACGTCATCAGCAGTGCATTACACGCGCAAGTTATAGTGAGTCCAACTAACTATAACGTGGCATTTCAATGGTTTTATGTCCGTAAAATTTCCAGCTAACTATAACTGGTGTGAAACCTATGTTTTTTTCAGTGAATATATATATATATATATATATATATATATATTCACTGAAAAAACCATAGGTTATAGACCATACATAGTTAGTAATTAGCATTTACAAAACCTTATTTTACTCACACAAAACCATTGAAATTCGCATATATAGTTAGTTGCACTAACTATATATCGCGCACCCGCAATCCACTGCTGATGATGTCACATATTACATCATTCATGACATGGTCAGTGACATCACTGATGACATCACTGATGACATCATCCAGTGACTGTATGTTTCAAGTAAAGTTAAAATATGTCTTACATATTGAAGAATGAGTGGATGTATAAGTGTCTGGATGAAGGATTTAGTAGGTGCATGACTGACTGTATGAGAGTGATTAAATGTGTCTCACTGAGTGCATGGGTTAGTGACTAAACTGTCTTAATTTGTGCATCATTATATCTGTTGTTCTGTAAACTGCTGCATGTGTTGATCAGTAGCTATATGAGTAACTATATGGGTTATTGATTGGTTGGCCAAGTATTTGTATGGGAGAGTGAGTGTGTGTGTGTGGGTGGCTGGGAGGTGTGTGACTCTGTGCATAGATGTGTGAACAGTTGATTCACTAGATGTATGGGTTCAAAACTGCATGTGAAAACAGCTGTATGGGTGGTTGACTGTGTGCATGAGTGTATTGGTAAGTGAATGGATATCTCAGTGCTACATGTCAAAGTAAGTACATATGTAAAACACAGTACATGTGAGAGTTGACATATATAAATTACTGTGTATAAGAGCCAGTGAATGTGTGAGTGGCTGCATGGATCATTGGAAACTTGTATCAGTGATTGTATAAGAGAGTAAGTATGTGTTAGAATATGTTTGAATAAGTAAGGTGTGTATAACTGTATAGTTGAGGAAATGGAGGTGTGATTGATTCTTTGCATGACTGACTAGGTGTATGAGTAACTCCATGGATGAGTGACAATCTGTGAGTGTCTGTTTACACTGAGTGTATCTAAGGTTATATTAGAGTCTGAAGAGGTTCATCGTATCATCACATGAATGATGTCATCAGTGATGTTGTCAGTGATGTCATTTGAGTTGTCATCAGTGATGTCATCAGTGATGTCACTGACCATGTCATGAATGATGTAATATGTGACATCATCAGCAGTGGATTGCGGGTGCGCGATATATAGTTAATGCAACTAACTATATATGCGAATTTCAATGGTTTTGTGTGAGTAAAATAAGGTTTTGTAAATGCTAATTACTAACTATATATGGTCTATAACCTATGGTTTTTTCAGACAATTTTCAAGGTTTTGTAAATGTAAATTCCTAACTTTATATGGTCTATTACCTATGGTTTTTTCAGTGAATTTTCAAGGTTTTGTAAATGCTAATTCCTAACTATATATGGTCTATAACCTATGGTTTTTTCAGTGAATTTCAATGTTTTTTAATAGCAAATATCAAAAGCTGTAAAATGTACTCTTCTTTTAAAGTAAAAATATATTTTATATGTATTTATTAAAACAAATGTATGCATCTTCCAAACCCTGACCTCTTAATAGTGCACTGTGGTGGAAATGATTTGGGCACTATGACTGGGGTTGGTCTGGAAATGCTTTTAAAGGACACCTTTCATCCATTGATGACACTTTTTCCCCAAACTGCCTTGGTATATTCCAATATATGCCAAAGATAGAAATGGTATCAGCGCAGACGATGTCTGCAAGGGCCATTCTTTGACAGTGGTTTGTTTATTGATTAGTATCATATTGTCTGCTTACATGTTTATTTTCACAAATGTATATAGTTTCACCTGTTTCTAAGCATATGTCCGTGTATATAGTTTTGTTTGTATAGAACGTGTGGCAAGCTCTATATATAGAAACTTAAAGTTTACACAGAATTGTTAATGTGGTTTATAGTGCCTAGTATCCTATAGATTATTATATAGGCAGGAACTATAAATGTCAGAACAAGAGACACTCACTTACAGTGACGAATATATAACTAAGATAGCGAGTGGACCTTCACTACTGGGACCTCAGAACACTACCAATACCCACAATATACAACAGACTGTGTTACGCAATAATTTGGAAAGATTACGTAAAAAACTAATAAGAACAGAGTTACATGCAAAATTCCTCACTGACTGCCTAAACAACAATATCATCCCAGTTGGGCTACAAGTACGTAATATTCCAGCAATATTTGTAGATGATGAGGACTTTAAGACAGGTTTTAGTTTTGTGTCCAACAAATGTTCACGTAGTTGGATGGTGTTAGGGATTGAAACAGCTTATAAACACATCGAGAAACTAAAGCAAGAAATAGCAGACTTAGAAAAACAAATTAGAGAGGATCAAACTGTGACTGACACTGAGGAGTTTTTGAAAAAGTTAGAAACCCAGATAGCGGACTTCTTGAAAACTAATATACTGAAGAAGACCGACAAACTACAGAAAGATCTTAAATATTACTCAAAAGAACGCACATATCCCTACCTTAGAAAAGAGTTTTTCCAACAAAATCAGGGACAAGCACAGTGGACTCCAAAACGTACAACTTTTTCGGACACAGCGTCCACAAGTTCAGACGACAGCATACATAGGGGTAACAGCACAAACCAAGGATTTGGTAGAGGACAGGGTCGAGGCTCTTTTTTATTGAGAGGCCAGACACCAGCACGAGGACGGTCGCGATCAGCCCGGAGAGGTTGGTACAGGAATCAGTATATACCAGGGTTCAGACAGACGAGGAACAACTTTTACGAATGGTAGACGAAATGAACACACAAAGTGATGCTAGAGTTTCAAATCCCACCTTAGAGGTGGTACCCATTTTTAATCTATCTAAACATGAATTAAATAGACAAGAGTTAAAACTGTTGAGTTATGGACTATCCTATGTGCCCACAAATAGGAATGATCATTTCACAACCCTAATGGAAATTCAGAAATTCTTTCGTACACTTCGTCTAAAACATTTTTTCAGTAGAACCCCAGTTCCCAATGAAGGTAATGTTGCAATTTCCAGTCAACGTAATGTTACAGGTCTCCGTTGTCCATCTACATTTTATCCGGCTAACAATCTAATGCCGAAGGAATTATTGACTTTTGAAAATGTAGTGCTGTTAGAAATAGATCAATTGTTCACAGAGAAAAAGAAGTATGTAAGATACAACTTCACAAAAGAACAACATGAGACACTTAATGCTCTAGGAAAACGTGATGACATTTATATCAAACCCGCAGACAAAGGGGGGAGTATAATAGTGCAAGACAAGACGGATTATGATAGAGAGGCACTACGTCAACTGAATAATCCTCTCCACTACACCAAACTTAGGGGTGATCCCACAGATAAGATCAGGAAAGATATATCAAGGTTGACCAAGGAAGGTCTTGATGGGATGTGGCTAAGCCAAAAAGAATATGAATACTTGAATAAAAATGATTTTACAATTCCGGCATTTTATATATTGCCGAAAATCCACAAAAATGAACAAAACCCCCCCGGAAGACCTATTGTTGCAGGATGTGGGTCGGTTTTACAACCTTTGGCCGAGTATGTGGATTTTTTCATTAAGCCCTTTGTACCACTTACCCAATCGTACACAAAAGACAGCATAAGTGTAATAAATACTCTTGAAGGCGTTTCCTTTGATCCTACTAAACATATTCTCGTTACGATAGATATTGAGAGTTTGTACTCGAATATTCCGCAACGAGAAGCATTGGACATCCTTGAAAAAGTTCTGGAAACACAGACTCGCCCCACACAAGTACCGGTGGATTTTGTCATCAAATGTGCTAAAATAGCCATTGAATGTAACTACTTTTTATTTAACGATGACTTTTATGGCCAAAGAAAAGGGGTGGCGATGGGAGCGATTTTCGCTCCAGATATTGCCAATCTTTACGTAGCAGACTTTGAAGAAAAAAACATTTACAATAATAACCCCTTTGGAACATACATCACTAGATACCTCAGGTATATAGACGACGTTTGTTTGATTTGGGAAGGAAGTGAGGATCATTTGTTGTCTTTCCACAGGTGGCTCAATGAACAAAATGCCAATCTAAATTTTACTATTGAATATAGCAATCAGTCTATTAATTTTTTAGATCTAAACATCTTACATGATAATGGAAATCTGGTGGTTACCTTATACACCAAACCTACATCACGCAATACCCTTTTAAAATATTCAAGCCATCACCCTAGGAATCTACGGGATAACCTCCCTTTTGGTCAGTTCTTAAGAATCAAACGTAACTGTACCAGAAGGGAGGATTATTTCAGGGAGGCCAAGATTTTACAACTGAAATTAGTGGCCAGACAATATCCCAATAGATTGGTGAAGAAAGCTCTAAAACGAGCGTGGTATTATGACCGTTCGTCACTTTTGGATGAAAATAAACAGAAAGATGAAACAAATAATACCATTGCCTGTATTACCACCTTCGGAACTGAGTCAAACCAGATAAAAAAGATTGTTTCGAGAAACTGGCATCTTATACAAAAGGGTGAATTGCAGCTAAAATGCCCTTACTTTGCTTTCAAAAGGGCTAGGAACCTACGTGATTATTTGGTGAAAACATACAGAGAACCACGGACTAATACTATACATAGTCAGTGGGGTTTGACACCTAGAGTGGGACATTACCCCTGTGGACAATGTGTAGCTTGTGACACAACCACTGTCACTAAATCATGTACACTGAATGGTAAAGAATTTGTAATGAGACATCACTCGAACTGTTTGACTAAAAACGTCATTTATTGTATAAAATGTCCATGTAGCCTAGCATACATTGGTAAAACGACCCAAGAGATAAAGAAAAGGATAACCCAGCACCAATCACGAATTAGGTGTAAAGTATTGACAGCACCATTAGTGGAACATTACATTGAAAAGTCACACGGTCCCCAGGACATGAAATGGTGTGTTCTTGAGGTTATTAAAGGCTCCAAAAGAAGGACCAATGTAGAGCGTCTGCTAACATTGAAGGAAAATAGATGGATATGGATGTGCAGGACGATGGTCCTGGGCCTCAACCAGTATGTGGAATGGCATAGTTTGGCAACCTTGTAACCATTCCGTAATGTATCTGTAGTTCAGCAACTGCTGTGGATGTTTAAAAAATCTGTGGAGTTTTCTAAAACTTATGGTAGTTTTCTTTGACTGGTCCCTATTGTGAATACGATACCCGAGTATACAAGCTTATCTGGTTTACTCTGAATCCTATGTGGAGGCCTATTAATCACAGCCTTCTTACACCTATATTTTATCTAATTTTTTCATTTCTTGATTTGTTTTTATGATTTGTCATTTTGGACTTTTAATGCGACTCATTTGGCATTGTACTGGAGATTGTAAGGCATTTTTCAAGCGCTAGGGTAGGCTTTAGTACCTTCTTACATATGGCCGCCTCATAGATCGGCGCGACTTCACGGATCTGCGCATGCGTGGAGTCCGCGATGTTGATAAGGTTCCTTCCGGCATCGAGAAGCCGACATACTAACGGAGACGGTGCAAACGAGAGTCCTGTTACACGGTGTACAAGTAAGTGCCAGCTGATAGACGCTTGTGAGAGTGAATGGTTGTAAGGTTCAGTTAAGGCTGTGTAAGTAATTGCCTTGGATTTACGAAGGGTTCCCCCGTTTATATTGTAGATTGGAACCACACTGAAGATATATAAAAAATACGAAGGAGTAATACCGGGTCACTTGTGAGGTGTTTCTATCTCTTTGAGGAGGTAAGCAGGTCTCGAGTTGAAGCAATTCAAGGGCAGAGCTTAACTAATGAAGTGATGCTGTTTGTAGACATATGCTTAGTGTATATACCTGTTGTTTGCATAGGAACATGCTGGAATCGGATGGTCTATAGTTCAGACTTTTCCATTGGTCTATGAAGATTGGTGATTTCCAACTTATAATATAGTGAGTATAATGTAGATTATGTGCAGTCACACTGGGTGTGGTGACGGGTAGTGTTAGCAGACAATCAATTATATTGGACATTTGGAGTAGGATCTAATATATTGTATATATTGTATATTTTTGTAGATATTTTGAGCAACTTTCAGTCCTGAGGATGGTCTTGGTGAAAATTGAGTGTTAAAGACCGAAACGTCGACGCATTTTATACTGTTTGGTTGTAAATATAAACTACAGCATTCACAAAAATCTATGGAATGAGCTCACTGAGGCTTCAGGAGCACGTTATGTATATATGTATATAATACGTACTATACCAACAGTATAACGCACTATCGGAAGTATATTGAATGTAATAGTGTTGTTTTTGTTGCCTTTTGTCATTTGTTACAAATTATTCACCGTTTCTTATATGATATAAAAGTGGAAATAATTGATACCATGACTCCGATGTCTATTTAAATGAATGTACATATATACGACTTGATAAAGAGTAAATAATAAGTTGAAACAATTCCTCAAGGTACATTGTTATATGAAAAAGATAGAAATGGAACTGGTCCAACCAATTTTGTCCACAGTTTGAGAAAGCACGGAAACATGTGAATAAATCTGTTTCTGCTTACATGAGAGACTTTAGAATGGGTTCAATATACAACAACAACTTGCGTTACAACATACAAGACATCTACAGAGGAGATGGTGTACACTTCTCAGATGAGGGGAATAGAATATTTCTCCTGAATTTAAGACTGTGCATTGGAACCTACTTGTAGGTACCTAAATCAGCCACAGAACCCAAAAGCTCTTTTCAGAGCTACCCTACCTCTGATCATTCAAAACGTTTTTCTTTTTCTAATTTTTTTCACTATTTTTCTCCAAAGTACGCTCCCCGGTACGCTTACCGGTGCGCGTACCGGACGCTCCCCACGTGATTTTTTTTTTTTTTTGCCTATATGAGCGTCCTAAGCCACCCTCAGAAAACCTAGAGGGTCAGGAAGTGTCTTCCCTGCCCCCTTCTACCCATTCCGAACATTGTTTGCCCTCCATCTTGTGTCTCAATTCTACCGAAACACAAAATGGAGTACTCCCGTTAAGCTGCCGGTACGCGTACCGGGGCGCGCACCGGTAAGCGCTCGCTAAAAAAAGGTGGGAAAGTTATTTACAGAAAAACCACTGGAGACACTTTCATCAAATATGGAATAGGCCCTACTACATAGCAGTCCCTACCATTTACCCAAATTTGGTGGTATTACATTGAGCCATTTGGGCTGTAGCCCTGTCTAAATATCCTGAGGTAAATTACATGACAAAAACACATATGAAACTGTTTGAATGTTTAACCAATTAAAATGTTACTTACATTTTGTTCTTTTCTGTGCTGACATTTGATTGGTTAAGTACATGAATATATATAAAAGATGAGAGGGAAACACAGCCATTTTGACTAACACTACCTAAGGTACATTTGGAAAAGAATTTGACAGAAAACTTCAACTACTTTGAAGAAGGTAAGTTGTTAATTTGAAAGGAGAACTATGTTATGCACTTTAAATTAATTTTGTAAAACGTTTTCAGATAGTTATATACTGTCCCTCTATAAGAGTTAGACATTGAGAAAGGCTTATTTATTTAAATTATTGATTGAGTTAGGCTTCTGTGGTATAATTATGAATTTACTTAGAC
This sequence comes from Lissotriton vulgaris, assembly GCF_964263255.1. NCBI lineage: Eukaryota > Metazoa > Chordata > Amphibia > Caudata > Salamandridae > Lissotriton > Lissotriton vulgaris. The sequence goes on from NC_141696.1 coordinate 522,764,200, forward strand.
TTCATCACAGGCACTTTTTAATAGTTCTACTTCCTGCCTGAAACCATGCACTGCCCAAAGATAACTTCACTGTTAAAACCTCACAAGTACATGTCTGAACTTAAACCCAACAGTGCCCTATCTCTACTGATATATTTATTTTTTATGCAATTTACAGCAAGAAAATGGAAGCACAACAGAATGAAAATAATATTTCATTTCAAATTAAAATGGAAAACAATCCTAAGGAAGACAAAGAAGAAATAGACTTTTTTGATGACACTGTAGACCAAGACTTAATTAAATGTGTTGAAGAAATTGAAGGATGGAATGAAAAGGAGGACATACCAGATGAATTAATGTTGCAAATTCTTTTAGATTTTGAACCATCACAACAATAAATTTAAATTTAAAAGTTAAAATTGTTTGAGACATTATTCTTTTTTATATGAAAATTATGAAATAGTACCCAAAAAGATATAATATAAAGTGAGACTTAAAATATACTGTGCAACTTTTTTGTGTTACATAGTAAGTTTGCTCATAGTTACTTCCTTTCTCCAACTATATTATCTCCAATGTGTATTTAACATCTCTTTATCATGTCCTGCCTCCATATTGTTTCTGCTTTCCTGACAGACTAAGGTATGAATTCCATATACCACAATAACTTCTGAAACAACATGCAAGATATCTACAAAGGAGTCGGTGTATATTAAATTTTAGACTCTGCATTGGTACCTACATGTTGCCACTTAAATAAAAAAATTTAAAAAAAAAACAACAAAAAGAACAATTAATAAACATACAATATTTGAAAAGTCTATCATTCTTTTTTCCCCATAGTACGCTCCCCGGACCGCTTCCCGGTGCGCGTACCGGGCGCTCCCCCCGCAAAAAAAACAAAAAAAAAATATTTATTTTTTTGCCCCGCGGGGACCTTTTAAAGCCCCCACATCAAACCTAGGGGGTCAGGGAGGATCTACTCTGCCCCCTTATGGTCATTTCCCCCTTTGTTTTGGCCACCTCTTGTGTCTCGATCCTACCGAGACACAAGATGGCGGCCGCTCCGGACTGGGCTGGTATAGAGTGGAGTGGCATAGAGTGGAGTGGCGTACATTGGAGTGGCATGCAGTGGAATAGCATATATTAAAGTGGCGTACAGTGGAATGGCATAGAGTGGATTAGCATAGAGTGGACTAGTATAGAGTTGAGTGTCATACAGTGTTGTTGTATACAGTGCAATAGTGTACAGTGGATTGTTGTACAGTGTAGTGGCATATAATGGAGTGACGTAGACTGGAGTATCTTTCAGTTGAGTAGCAGACAGGGGAGTAGCATACAGTAGAGTGGTGTACAGTGCAGTGGCATACAGTGGAGTGTGTTAGAGTGGAGTGGCGTACAGTGGAACAGCATGAGTTAAGTGGTGTACAACAGAGTGGCATAGAGTGGAGTGGTATACAGTGGAGTGTTGTAGAGTGGACTGGCGTAGAGTGGAGTGAGGTACAGTGTAGTGGCATACAATAGAATATCATATACTGAAGTGGCATAGAGTGGAGTGGCATACAGTACAGTAGTGTACAGTGCAGTGCTGTAGAGTAGAATACCATAGAGTGGAGTGTTGTAGAGTGGAGCAGGGTAGAGTGTATCATGGTAGACTATAGTGGTGTATAGAGTTATAGCAAACTGGGGAGAAGCATAGAATGGAGTGATGTATAGTGTAATAGCATAACGTGGTTTGTCGTACAGTGGAGTGGTGTATAGTGGAGTGGCTTACAGTGAAGTTGCATACAGTGGAATAGTGTACAACCCAGTGATGTATACTGAAGGTCCTCCCTCAACACGGAAACAAGCATCCTGGGACCAGTTTTGGGGTATCACTCCTCATCAGTCAGGCTAGGTTGAATTCAGTTGCACAGTGAGCATAGGACCCACATTCAGGCAAACCCATGCCACTTAGGGCAATACATGACACACTCAAAAGGGGGGATGGGAGGAACGCTTGCAATTTGTCTAACCACTGGCGATCGCTTGGTGTAGCATCTCAACTCATCGTTCTTTTGCTCACCATGTTACCTAAGTTTGGAACCAGAGATATACAAATCAGTCTTGACCCTGCTGCTCATGGAAACTGTTCAGCCTGAACTGCCAGACAAGGTACTCCCTGAACCGGAAACAAGCATCCTGGGACTGGTTTCCGGGTATCACACCTCATCTGCCAGGCTAGCCTGAATCCAGTGGCACAGTGACAGAGACACTTTTTTTTCAAAATCAGACAATATCAGCATTCAGATTTCTATAGTTCCCACAGTGTTTGAGATGAATTCCGATACACTGGAGATAATGTTGACGCAAATTCATGGATGTGAGTAGATACATACTAAAGATTGCTTCAACTGTGTCTTGTCCTGATGAAGACCCCATGTGGTTCTTTTTTAAGGTTGAATCATCCACTTATGAGGGTTAAACTCGTATCATTAATTGTTGGACAATCGAATCTGAATCCTGATATTGGCTGATTTGAAAAAACACAGACTACAGATTAATTTGTGTTGATTGCATTTCTTTCAGGCTAAGATAAGGACAACTGTATCATGTTAAAATGATTCCAAGGGAAACCTTTTTCTTAGAGAGTAATAAAAACAGCATATGTGGAATGTTAACAAATTATTTAAACCACTTTAAACTCATTCAAGGGAGTCACATGAGAGGGTGCTGCTGCTGTTTCCTGACCTTAATGTAGGTGCCTGTGTCCACCCCTCAGAAGATTGGCTGTTCATTGGCTGGAACCAGGAAACTGACAGTGAATGCAAAAGTGATTATCACAATAACACCAGGATTCTTTCGCTCCCTCCTAACGCCCCTTCTCCAAAACCACTCTTCTTGTCACACTCATTATAAGTTTAATTACAGAACTATGCAATTTATAGAACATAAACCAATCAGAAAGCTGGAACCCTTTCTTGACCTGATAACAACACCTAGAGATAGAGTGATTTTTTTTAAAGATGAGATATGGAACTTTACCTCTTAATCAATTCACTAAAGGATGGAAAGCCTCAAGGTCACTGAACGGTGCATGTCCTTGCTGTCCCTGCAAAACAGAATCCCTTGCACATTTTCTGTTCGGCTGTAAAATCTATAAGAGGGCAAGACAGAGATGGCTTAGACCAGTTTGCAGGGAGCTCGGGACTAGAGACTTTCGGGTTGCTCTCCGTATCATTACAACCAATACGTTCCCACTTTTCATTGTTTGCGGCGTGGCAAAGTACTTATCAAGTGCCTGGCTCACTCGCACAAGGATATGTAATGTTACCAATACTTAGGCTGTATGGACACGATCGCCAATTAATAACTTACTTTTAAATTTTGTGATATCTAATATTGTCATGTATCTTTGGGTTGGGTTATGTTTTAATTGTATATAGAAATTTTTAAACAATTTTAATGAAATGTACTTTTAATGCCAATGTTTTTTATGATCAATGTACTTTTATGATATGACAATATCGAATAAAGTATCAATCAATGAATTACAGATGTGGGGGACCCCATCCAAGGTTAATCAACCGGCACCAAAGCCTGCATTTCAACAGGATAAGTGTGCCTCTTATGGAAAGATGGGCACGTCTCAGTGCTGCTGCCTCCCTCAGCATGCAGTTAGCAAGTGACCACAGGCTACTGAGGATTTTTTGACACTGGTGGGAATCCCAGGAAAATGAAACTTTCCATAATTCCACTGATGGCTGCTGTGAGGGCCATATCCTTATTTATGGATGAGGTCTATGCTATAGCCATGCATTGCAACCACTGAGAAAAATAGAAATGCTCAGTATCTTTGTTCCCAAAGGTGTAGGCGCATGCCTTTTGACAGAATGTGGGCTGAAGATTGGCAGCAATCAGGTGCACCACAACCTTTTAAATCTTAAACAATCAGGAACACCTATAGCGGGAAAAAAGAAAACTGTCCTGATATCCATTAATAAGTGCCAGTGGTGCCAACTACCTACCCTTGGTTGCTTTTGTTTACCTATTGAATATGGGTGTCGAATGAAAAATGTAAAGACCTTGTTTATGGAGCCACTTTCTCTGAATGGCAACCAGTAAATGAACCCCATTGGGCACATGTGTATGCTTTATCTAGATTTCCCTAGTCCACACTGGGTTTAAAGGGTACAGTCTATGTTTACCAATACCACAAGCAACCACCAGCTCAAACTGCGTAATGGTAATATTGTCCGTTTTGTTGATATAAATATTGTCTGTTTTGCTGTGCTCTGCATCTGGTTAGTATGGATTCCTCCTTTCCATACAGTAGGTCATGTAGAAACGTGTCCCCAAACCCACCAAAATATTTCAGGAAGGCCAGTACGTCTATTGATCCTTGGTTGGTGAGTTCCAATGATCCTGCCCAGCTTGTCTATATAATTCTGAGATGTCTAGTGGAGGTGAGAAATGCAGTCTCTGCTTCATACAATATCTGTATTTTTTTCCCTCGTAACCCAACTTTTGGTGCTAAAAAACGCATTCCTGTTCAGGACATGGCAGCTCTGTGACAGCATAGAGCACAATACTGCCCTAAAATGATAATTCTGGGATTTGATGTCGGGTCAAATCAAAGAATTCTCTGCATTAAAAAAACTTGTGCTGAATAGTTTCTTTACTCATCAGAAGCCGGGCCTAAGTATGTGGAACAAAAGACCTCCATGGCCGTCTGCCAGGAATTCACAAAAGATTTCAGACATACACACATTTTTTGTAATGTAGAATCTTTAAGCACAAGTGCATGAAATAGTACTGTAGAAAACCACCTATAAGAAGTCAGGAGTGAGTTGAACAAGGCTCGTCTTAGCATGTAAGTTTTTGGATGCCGAACAACTTTGAGTTTATGGCTGTTCAGAAACTCTGATCTGACTTATTCCCACCTTGGAAATGGTAAGAGTTTTACTCCAGCAAAGGGCTGGAGTAAAATGCGTTGCAGAGTGGAAATGGAAATGGATCACTCACTTCCAAATGTGAAGGGAATATAGGGGAAGGGTTTTTTCCATCTGAAAATATGTTTTTTCCTGTGGAGAACAAAAGCAAACAAAAAAATTACACATTGGGCTGCATTTCCACTGTGTTTAATTGTAAACTATGTACAAGTACACATTGGGTAAATGGATGACCAGGGAATATATCACATGATTCATTAATTCATTCATTCATTCATTCATTCATTTATTCATTCATTCATTCACTCATTCATTCATTCATTCACATGATATTACTAGTATCACCTTAAAAACCTGTTCTTGGCACTGCTTTCAAGGCATACTACTAGGAGTGGCTGTCAATTCCAAAAATGTGCAAAAGTATGTCTCAAAATTTCAGAGAGAAATAGAGGGGGTGACAAAGTAAGGACTTCCAAAAGGCAAATGCAGGTTGGTGACGTAATTACTAGCTCAGAGCAGGTAAACAAAGGGGTGTATGCACAAGCCCCTATTGCCACCACCACGTCACTTTTTCCAACGTTGTGGTGATTATAGGGGCATTGCCTTATGTACAAGGCAGGGTTAAGCTACTTAACATGGCTTAACACTGCCTTGTAAAAAAGGCCCCCTTTCACGCTATGCGTAGCGTGAAAGGGGTGGGCAGTGGGTGTTGCAGTGGGCGTTCCACCGCAACATCCATTGATTTTGAGACTGCCCTCTATGTACAAGGGCAGCGTAAATAGGAGGCAGCGTCAAAAATAAGATCAGAGAAAACCTGGTCTTAAGTTGACAAAAACGGGGAGAAATGCATTATTTCTCCTCATTTGTGCTTTTACCATGTGTGCTGCCTTGTGCAGTACACATGGAAAAAGCAGACTGCCATGGATTGTTAATCTACAAGAAGGTCCCCCTTCCTGTACATAAACAATCTGTAAAAAAATGCCATTTTGTGACTTTCATGTGTGCTGCATGTAGCAGCACACATAAAAGTGACAAAATGGCATTTTAGGATTGTTTATGTGCAGGAAGGTACACCTTCCTGCACATAAACAATCCTCCCCTGCATGCTGACACCCTTGCACAAGGGTGCCTGCGTTGGCGCCACACTGTTAAGTGTAGCTTAGCTAGCGCCAGTGCAGGTGGAAACGCAATGCTGCACCACATCCTCATAAATATGGTGCAGCCTTGCGTTCCAGAAGTGGTGGAGTAAGGCGTTAAGCCATGACGCTAACGCCTCACTCCGCCACTTCACAATTATTACTACGAAGAGTAGGCTCAGTGAGTAATGCTAAACCTTGCTTTTATGTGACCTATTGTTGCACAAAAAGACCACTTGGATATATCTTGAGCATCCAATGTCTGATACTGCAGCACCTTTCGAAAACAAATTGAGGTTTCTCTGCTTGAACTCCATTAAATCGCTTGAAGTGCGAATGTCTGTTAATGACTTTAATCAATGTGCTGCTAATAGAAGAGAATCTAATTATGCAGACCAATCTACTTGTGCTCGATGCTTTTTTTTCTTGAGCGGAAGATCTCTAATAACTTAACAATCTCTCCTGGGCACCTTCGTGGTAAACTTTTAGGTTAGCGTCTGTCAATTAAGTATCTCTTCAATGCCTTAGCAGGATGTTTATATTTCCTGAAGGCAATTGATATTGATACTTGAGTGACAACATTGTCCAATGGGAGGTTTTTTCGAAGGCTTTTGGACTAATTTGTATTCTATTGCATAATAATAGGCATTATTCACAAACTGCAGTTTTGAACAAGTTTACACTTTTGAATATGTTTACTACTTTTCGATATTCACAAACGTCACTTTTGTAGTTACTTACACTTTTGTAGAAACTTACACTTTTATAGTAGGTCCAGTAAAATACATGGCTAGCCACTGGTACTACAAGATCCTCCCATAGGAAATACTGTGACAATACTACATACTTTTCTAAATTTCGAATAGATAACAAAATATGTTATAATTAAATAATACATATTTAATAAATAAATATTAAATGATGATCTGTATAATGAGGGATTGACCAAGGTAAACAACTACCAGCATTGTCAAACACATGGCAGCATGCACCTCAGTTTTATGCCTGTCTCCACCCACTCTTTCCTCCTCTTAAACATTATTCTATAGTTATTTATTTAATAATCTATTTATTTATTGATTTATGATATTTATTTGGTAGTTTTGTATTTATAGAGTACAAACCTAACCTTGGGGGAAGTAGGCCCCATTACATATAGCTATTAAATTAAATACATTTATGATATCAGTTTTCAAAATATCATATTTGAGACTACATCCCCTGCTCACTTTGCCACTGGATTCTAACCAGCATGGCTGATGAGGGGTAATACCCCGAAGCTGGTCCCAGGTTGCTTGTTTCCGGTCTAGGGAGGACCCGGCCTGGCGGTTGGGGCTGGACTGTTGTCATGGGAAGCAGAGTCAAAACTGACTTGCATATGAATGGGTCCAAACTGGGGCGGCATGGTGAGCAAACAAATAATGGATCTAACCCAGATCTGTGACTAGAGGAGAATGTTTGACAATGTTCAAAATTCCATACATCATCATTTTGCGTCACTTTTAGAAAGTTGGCATGTTCCTGCCCTAGCCATTTATTTTTTTGCAGCCTGCCTCTGGGTCACATAACTGTATGTCGTTGGCAGTTGGTCTTTGAGTATTCCTCCTAGACAGCCACACAGTATAGAGAGCGTAGGTATGCCTGGATGGGCCATCACTGGCAGGATGGGAGGACAGAGTTAGGAAAAGCCCCACTTACACCTGCATATGCTGTGTCCTGCCTTACCACAATGTAGTGCATGTCCCTGCAGTTAGTCTGGAGTCAGAGCTGGGAAGGCAGTAAACCTGTGCACTTCAAAGGGAAACCTCTAGAAGCTTCGTCCACTTAAAAGGGGGCACCAAGTAATAATATGGGACCTCAGACACCAACTCTTCAGTGCACTTCTGGACCTGTGGTAGTCTCTGCCAGGAAGAGGAACTGCTGTGCTTTTGAAAGGACTATCATCCTGCTCAACTGCTACCCTGAAGGGCTGCTGCCTGCTGTGCTGAGCCGTCTGCTCTCTTGACTGGGTTAGAAGGACTAGACCTGTAACCTGAACCCAGGACCACCGCAGTGACTCCAAATGATAGTCTCTTTTAACTAGCTCTTGAACTTTGCAACTGTGAGTCCCACCCTGCCAAGTGGGGCAACTTTACTCATGGAGCCTTGGAAGTGGGCCTGAAGGGGCTCTTCCGGATTAACTGTTGATCCATCAGAGCCAATGCATCACCTCTGCTGCATGGCTTAAACCTGAGCAGAACCGACGCATCACCTCTGCTGCAAGGATTATTCTAGAGCAAGGACTCAACATTGACCTTGTAGCCCACAGCCCATCAGAACTGCCACTGCCCAACACATCCTCAACACAGTCCCTAGCATCACAAACCTCTTGCAGATAGCAGTCTTGCTGATGATGCAGGACTTTGTGTCACAAGCCCCACAATCTCTTTGGAAACAGCCTGTGTGCAATGCATCCTTGAACCAGCGCTTCACATCCCAAGCTTTATTGACAGCCTCCTTGATGACAATGTAGGCCCTCACATTGCAGCCTCGTAACTCTCCAGAACTAATGAGGTGCAATGCATCTCCGACCCGGGCCTTGCATCTCCTTGGCTGGGTGACGCATCCTCCACACGGCACCTTACAAATCTCCCCAACCAGGAGTTAAGAAACTCTTGTTCAGCTGGCCTAACTGGGTCCCTGTAGCCAGCCCACTCTTCAGGGCAGTCAGCCTCAACTTGTGACTTTGTCCCGGTCCAAAGCAACCTGATTTTCACATTTGAAACTTTGTGCTTTTTGGCTCTATTTTCACTCAAATCTTTAAAATTGCATATCTCTGGTTCCACTGATTGGATTTTTGCCTTTTTGGTCTTGTTTTATTTATCACAAATTTCTTTTTTTTTAATTTGGTGTGGGATTCTTCTTATGTTCTGTTTCCATGTTATTACTGTTTAAGTGTTGCACAAATACTTTATACATTGTATCAGAGTTAAGCCTGTCTGCTCTGTGCCAAACTACCCGAGTGTGGACCGCAGGTTAATTTAGGGTTTGCTGCTGACTTCACCCTAACAAGGATTGCGGTTCCTGCTTGAGTAGAGTTTCACCACCCTCAACCAGTATCCCAGTTTCTTAGAAGAAGGAATATGCAGTAGCATAGGAAGGGTATTCTAGGGATGCAAAAGGGATTACTACTCCGACGAAGAGAGCTTAAGTGCAGGCGCAGGCTCTGTTTCCTGAATTTTGTGACTCGTGGGTCAGTTTGAATGCTTTGACTATGAAGATATCTTGTGTGGGCTGCAGTTAACTCTGCCTGACCAAAATCTATTAGTCAAATTCTCAGTCAATGGTTAATTTAGGGGTTAGCTCTACCTGAGGTGAAGTGCACTGAGGATCTTTGAGCATGGGTGAGTGATGTCTAGAAAGATTGATCCCTATGGGAAACAAACATTGCACAACAAATACTCACTTATCACTCAAACCACATACTAAGGGGCAGATTTACAAGCCCCTTGCGCCTCTTTTACGCCGCCGTTGCGTCACTTTTGTGACGCAGAGGCGGCACAAAAGATGCACCATGGTGCGGGGTATTTACAACATGACGCATCTCCCAGATGTGTCACGTTGTAAAGCCCTGTGCCAGAAGGAGGCGTTCCGTCGCAGGGGCGGGGGGGCATTCCAGTGCAGGAACGCCTCCCAAAAGTGGTTGAGTGAAATCTACAAGATTTCACTCAGTCACCTTCGGGCCCATGCTGCGTCAAAAACCTGGCGTAAGGATTGACGCAGCATTGTGGAGATCGAGCCCCCCAGAGCATTGCTGGAGCTGTGTCGCTCTTGCGACGCAACTCCAGCAATGCGCCGCTTTTACGGCACAGATGTGTGACTCACTTTTGCCATTTTTGCCCCATGGTGCGCTGCATTGTAAATGCGGCGCATCCAGGGTGGCGGAGCTGCGGCGCACAATTACTGGCGCATCCCTGCTGATATGCAGGGATGCGTCAGTAATTGTAAATCTGCCCCTTAATCCTCATATATCACTCAAGCTATAAGAGCCTAACACAATGGCCAATATATAAAATGTATACATGTTTATTCATTATTTTTCCACAATTCATCAGAACACAATTAAAAACAGATAAAAATAGAACAATCCGCTCTCAACTCAATGATAGTACCCTTAACATTACATTCAAGGATATTATGCAGTCATTTATACAGAATATATGTTAAAAACAAATTGCACAGTAATTTTCAGAATCAACATTGACAATCCATCCTAAATCAACAATTTTTTCTATTGTATCGTGCATTACATAAAAAAGGGAATTTTGTTCATAAAAATGGCCAAGAAGCGGTGGTATCACATGTCAAACCCCCTTCTTCAGGCTTTATAATGACAACATAAATTTCCCAGTACTTTGAATCTATATAAAACAAAAAGGTATACATAGATATATTTATCTCTATAGTCATACATATAAACAGTACAGTTTAAAGTTCTAAATCATTTCTAATACTTTACATAAAAATGCATACTAAATAAATAAACATGTACATTTTGATTGTTGGCTTAGTAACACTCACACACCTCCTGTATTATATAACATCTACATTCCCAAGGGGTAACAGCTTATTTATCCCCCATCATCCATAAAACTCACCACCAACCTACAAAAGGACCTCATGTAGTTATTCCTTCCAATGGACACATATAATAATATGTTGTTTCTATTCACTCCCGCCTCCCAGCTGACCCCTCCTCCCCTCCTCCCATGTTAAGGCGACCGCGACGCGGCGGAAACAGTGACCCCTGACCCTCGGGTAGATCACTTCCCCACCGCTGCAGCTTCGCCTGCCTGCCCGCTGCTCCGCCTGTTTCCTCGCTACAGTTGGCACTCTGCCCGATCGTCACCTGGACTGCCTGGGCCTGCTCAGTGCCCGGGTGCCTGCCCGCCCCTTCCTCTATGGCTTAGTGTGTTTGAGTCTGCCTGCCCGCCCCGTTTTTTGTTTTGTACCCACAGTGTGTTCTGGTGTGCCTGCCTGCCCCCTTTTCTCCTTCTGTACCCCTTGTGTGTGTTAGCGTGCCTACGATTGCCGGGAGTCTTCTCCTCCTGCTTCCTCCATCTTCCCGCCGCTGCCTCCAGTGCGGCCCCGCCCCCCACAGCACTCATTGGCTATTCCCTCACACCTCCCAGCTGACCCCTCCTCCCCTCCTCCTCCTCCTCCTCCTCCTCCCCTCTTATGGTGACCGTGGTGCGACCGTGCAGCGGACGCGCACAGCGGGAGCGCCGATTGTGCGTTAAAGGTGCACCAAAGGCAAGCCCATCTGCGCCCGTCCGCGCCTGGACCGCGCCCAGCACCAGGACCCCTGGTCCACGACGATGTCAGCGCACCCGACGAACTTACGACGCTGCCACCCTCCACGCACTCAACGCTGGCCGAAACACCGCCTGCTACCAAGCCACCCTGAGGCGCACACATGGACCCTTCACCTGCCAAGCCTGCAAATTCACCTGCCTCAGGACCTGCACCTCACCGGCCAAGCCGAGCACCAGCAACAACCACCTTAAGTGCATCCTGCTCAACACCCGCTTAGTCCACAGACACGCCGTGGAACTCTGGAACCTCCTCGACACAACATCCCCAGACGTCGCCTCCCTCACGGAAACCTGGATGAACGCCTCCTCGGCCCCCGACATCGCCATAGCCATCCCGGAGGGCTACAAGATCACCCGGAGGGACCGCGTCAACCAAACTGGAGGAGGCATCGCCATCATCAACAGAAACACCATCCGCATCACGACCAACTCCGACGACACCCTCACCGCCGCTGAACATCTTCACGTCCAGATAAACACCGACCCCAAGTCCACCCTCAGAGGCACCCTCATCTACAGTCCCCCAGGACCACGCACACAATTCAGCAAAGCCATCGCAGACTTTGTCAGTACACACGCCCTCACCTCCACAGACTACATCCTCCTAGGGGACCTCAACTTCCACCTGGAGAACAACAAGGACTGCAGCACCGCCGCCCTGCTGGACAACCTCGCCAACCTCGGACTCAAGCAACTGGTGAACACCCCCACCCACTATGCCGGCCACACGCTTGACCCAGTCTTCTCCTCCAGCAAGCACATCTCCTTCAGCCACTCCACCGGACTACACTGGACAGACCACGGCTGCGTCCACTTCAACTTCAGGAGAACCACGACCCACCACCACCCGCAACAGGTTCCCCGCAGAAGCTGGAGCAAGATCACTGTCGACCAGCTCACCACCTCCCTCAGCCACAACCCGCCCACAAACACGACAGACCCTGATGAAGCAGCCCGCAACCTCACACAGTGGCTCACTGACTGCGCCGACGAACTCGCACCACTGAAGAACCCTCCCAACAGACCTGGCAGCAGGAAAGCCACGTGGTTTACCAACGACCTCAAAAACTCCAATAAAACCTGCCGCACCCTCGAGAAAGCCTGGCGCCATGACCAGACAGCAGAGCACATGACCGCCCTCAGGAACGCTACCCGCAAACACCACCAGCTGATCCGCACCACCAAGAAGACAGCATTCAAAGAACGACTGGACAACAACACCCACAACAGCAAAGAGCTTTTCAGCATCGTTAAAGAGCTCTCCAACCCCAGCGCCTGCAACATCGACATCACCCCCTCGCAAGACCTCTGCGACTTTCTCGCCTCGTTCTTCCACTGCAAGATCGCCGACATACACAACAGCTTCGGTGCGCTGACCATGCAACCAACCACCGAACCAGTGCCCCCCACCACCACCCTCTGCACCTGGACCCCTGTCAGCACCGAAGACACCACCCGCATGATGAACACCATCCACTCCGGCTCCCCTACCGACCCCTGCCCACACCACATCTTCAACAAAGCCGACTCCATCATCGCACCCCAACTCCGGAACATCATCAACAGCTCCTTCGCATCCGCCACCTTCCCGGAAAGCTGGAAACATGCCGAGCTGAGCGCCCTCCTGAAGAAACCCACAGCGGACCCCACGGACCTCAAGAACCTCCGCCCCATCTCGCTGCTCCCCTTTCCAGCCAAAGTCATCAAGAAGACCGTCAACAGACAACTCTCCGCCTTCCTCGAGACCAACGGACCCCTCGACTCCTCACAGTCCGGCTTCCGAGCAAACCACAGCACCGAGACCGCCCTCATTGAAGCCACCGACGACATCAGGACCCTGCTCGACAATGGGGAAACAGCTGCCCTCATCCTCCTGGACCTCTCAGCAGCCTTCGACACCATATGCCACTGCACCCTGATACAACGCCTTACCAACACCGGAATTCAAGGAGCGGCACTGGAGTGGATCACCTCGTCCCTCGCCGGAAGAACCCCGAGAGTCCGCCTCCCTCCGTTCCAATCCGCGGCCACCGAAGTCATCTGCGGCGTTCCGCAAGGATCCTCACTCAGCCCCACCCTCTTCAACATCTACATGAGCCCTCTCGCAGCCATCGCCCGCCAACACAACCTCAACATCATCTCCTACGCCGACATCACCCAGCTGACCCTCTCTCTCACCAACGACCCCGCCACCGCCAAAGCTAACCTCCAGGAAGAATGAGAGACGTCGCAGAATGGATGAAGATCAGCCGTCTGAAACTGAACTCAGACAAGACGGAAGTCCTCACCCTCGGACCATCTCCCTCCGCCTGGGACGACTCCTGGTGGCCCCCTGCCCTGGGCAGCACACCCAAACCTACGGACCACGCACGCAACCTGGGCATCATCCTGTACTCCTCCCTCATGATGACCAAGCAAGTGAACGCCGTCTCATCATCCTGTTTCAACACCCTGCGCATGCTCCGAAAGATCTTCCGATGGATCCCCACCGGAACTAGGAAAACGGTCACCCAGGCCCTCGTCACCAGCCGTCTGGACTACGGAAACACCCTCTTTGCTGGAACCACAGCCAAACTCCAGAAAAGACTCCAGCGCATTCAGAACGCCTCATCCTGGACATCCCTCGCCGCAGCCACATCTCTGCCCACCTGAAAGACCTTCACTGGCTCCCCGTCAACAAGAGGATCACGTTCAGACTCCTCACCCACGCACACAAGGCTCTCCATGACATGGGCCCGAAGTACCTCAACAGCCGCCTCACATTCTACACACCCACCCGCCAGCTCCGATCCGCCAGCCTCGCCCTCGCCTCCGTCCCACGATTTCGGAAATCCACAGTCGGAGGAAGATCCTTCTCCTACCTGGCAGCCAAGACATGGATCTCCCTCCCCACTCACCTACGGCTGACCCAGGACCATCTCTCCTTCAGGAAACAACTCAAGACCTGGCTGTTCGAGCAGTGGCAACCGCCTCCCCCCCCCTCAGCGCCTTGAGACCCTCACGGGTGAGTAGCACGCTTTACAAATTTTGGTGATTGATTGATTGATTGATATTCACTTTCATATAGGGGAATGACCTCCACACCAGGGCTATTATTGTCCAGTCTATATTCATACTTAAATATCACCACAGGGGCTAATAATAACGCACCTCAATATGGGAAACAGCCCTAATAACGAAACTTTAACGAGTGTTGTAAACAACGATTCTTAAACAACGACCTCTTAATGAAGCACAACTTCCTAAACCACGACCTACACGACAACGACCTCCTCAAAACTGGCCAATAATGGCACTGCAAACAAAGATTTAGGAAGGGCACGAGTAAGGTACAAACTATTTAAGAGAAGACGCTCTGGGCGCCAGATTTCATCTGAAGAATTACTGTTCTAAAAGGACTCTGAGACCAGTAGGGTGACAGCTATACATGACATTTATTTAATTTGTTTGTTTTTAACATTGCTGGAGAATGAAAAGTGTGTGTTTTTCTATATTCAGGATCTTTGAAAAATTCCGTAGGTTACCTTCACCACCCATGTTATTTCTTCACTTAAAATAGTATAAGATAAAAGACATGTTTAAATTAATTACTTTTTTTCAAGGGTTCAAAACATGCGTTCAAAAAAATACATAGATGTATATTTGGGTAAAGTAGCAAAAGATTATTTTCGTGGTTAAGGTAGTCGTTGAAAAGAATGTAGTGGTTTGGCTGTGTTCGTGATTTAGCCTTCGTGGTTAAGGCTTTCTGAATTTGAGCAGTAGTTGTTTCATCATACAACCCCTCAAAATAGCATTAACATTCATGACTATCGCAACCCACCATGATCTGGGCGTGCGGGACTAGTATGGGGAAGTCCCAACTATCGATCTTCATGAAGGCTTCACTCAGGATAGCTCCTGTTTCTAATAGACACAGAAAAAAAATATTGTTTGTGTCTCAAACTTCCGATAAAGCTCAAGGCTCAAAACACAGGATATTATGACCTACCCAATTCTTTGCTTTTGTGGGTGATCCCAGCACAATTATCAGCGAACACAAGCCCAATTCAAAACTTCTCCTTTACGCAAAATTTCTTCTGGAACCAATTTGTAAATTAATATTGTTATACTTGTATATTAAAACATTGTTGATATCTACATCAGTTTCTTATCTGATTATAATTCCCCGTATTCTTAGTAACAGATTTTACCTTTTAATGGTAATACGGGTTCAGAAGTGAACAATTTAGTCGAGGGAGCACTCAACTGAATTTGCCTCCCTTCGTCTCAACCGTGTTTGCGGTGAACACACAGGCACCCTACAAATCGAGGAAAATAAACAGCTGTGTTTATGCCCATCACATCTACTTAATTCTCGTATGTGCATAATTATAAACTACCCCCCAGGTTTTTTTTGCACGTGTCATTGTCATTTCTAAAAAACTATTTTTTCAAAGAAAGCATGTTACCCCTTATATGTAGTGCATTGTTATTTAGGAACATGGCTTCACCCTAATGTTAAAAAGTCTGTACCTGTAATGTCCTGCGGGACAAGTTCTAGTGTTCCGCAGGAAGCTTGACTTCCAGCCACTCCCTTGAGGGCTGAACACACTGCACCCCCACTCCCATCCATCACGAATGTCACAAGTGACGTGACCCCGCTAATAAAAGGGCCCGGGTGCACGTGCTCAAGGTCAGTTTACTGTACCAATACAATCCAATCCAATCCAAAAATTCTTTATTTTGGCCATTTAGGCCATAAAAGATACATATAAAGACATACATTGCAAAACATACATATTATCTTAAAACATTGTGTTAAAACATTCTTTGAAAGAGTAGATAAAAGAAGATAAAAGAATAAAAAAAAACTAAAAAAAACAACAATTCCCTGTTGGTAATCAAAAGATACATTGGCAATACAGTTATGGAAAAGTTCCATCCTTTGGTAGTCAGGCTTTTAATAATTTTCTCCTCATGTGCCACATGGCCATTAAAAATGTAGCAACTGCAAATACTATATGAGGGGAAGTATTTGTTTTCAGTATTCTGTGTGAGATCACAAAGCTCCTTACGCCCAAGTTCCTGCATAGAGGCACTAGCCAGTGTTTCCTTGGTCTATTGTAGGCTGGGCAAAAGGACAAGACATGAATTTCCTCCTCATCATAGTTGCTACAGCCAGGGCGTGTTTTGTCTTCCCCCTTTGCCCATTTACATGTGAAGGATTTAATGGCCAATGTACCAAGCCTCCATTGGATGAATAGTTTTCTTGCCAATATCGGGAAGATGATATCCATAAAACTTTCAAAGTGGTAAGAATTCTTGGAGTCCAGGAATCGTTCAGTTAAATTCCCATTGTGGGGTGCAAGCACAAGGGAAGCAAGACTTCTCTCCTTGTGAATCTCCACAAGTCTTTTTCGGGAAACTTTTTGGCAGCCTATCTCAGGGGCCTCCCAAAGCTCATGGAGACTCAGCCGGTACAGTTCTTTCTTTACAAAAGCCAACCACGGAATTCTGTCACATTGGTTCAGGTTCATTACGTGGGTAAGATCTTGCCTATAGTGTACGAGCTCAGTGGTGGTCCAGAGCCTGTGTCAGAATCTTAGTGGCTTTGATTCCAGATCCTCACCTATGGGGGGAAGACCCGAATCTAATCTTAAAGGAAGCAGGGGCGTGCCCCGGGGGAGTGCCAGGAGGCGTCTCAAGAAGTTATTTTTTACACTCGCCAACGCTGTCCCTTTATACATTTCAACCGCCGGGGTTATTGGTTTAAAAGTAGAAGCATTCGTAACCTTCAAAATTGCCCCAGACAGTTGGGACAGCTTTAATCGAGATCTTGCTATTTGTGGTTCCCAGGATAGATTCTCATGCAGGGTTACCCCCAAATACTGGAATGTTTTTACCCTCTCCAGTCTTACAGAGCTCAGTGAAGGATTTGGTCTTGTCCTGGGTGAGGGGTTGAATATCATGAATTTGGTCTTCCCTGTATTGATCTCTAGACCATATTGTCTACAGAAAAGACCAAATCCATCCAGGATCCGCTGTATCCCCATAGGGGATTTGGAGAGCAGGAGGGTATTGTCAGCAAACATGATGGCTGGCACCCTCCTGCCTGCCAAAATTGGAGCATCATTATCCCTTACATTACCAAGATGGGATATAACATTATTAACATAAAGGCAAAACAGGGTTGGCGCCAAGACGCAACCCTGCCTTACCCCCCTAAGGACTGGGAACCTTTTTGACAATGCTCCGCCCCTCCCACACCTGACCTGAGCAAAATTACCATCATGGAGCCGGATTATGGCCTGTAGAAGGTGTATAGGGACCCCCATCTCATTTAAAACCTCCCAGAGTTTCTTTCGGGGGACCAGGTCGAATGCTGACCTCAGGTCCACGAACACCATATACAACCTCCCCCCCTCGATCCTCACAGTTTTTCAATAGAGGAGTACGAGGAGGAAGATCTGGTCCATGGTGGACGTGTTTTTCCTGAAGCCAGCCTGGAGGGGGCTTAGAATTTCTTTGTCCTCCATCCAGTCCCAGAGAGGGTCCAGTAAGAGGCGGGAAAAGAGTTTTTGGGGCACATCTATAAGGCTGATCGGCCTGTAGTTGGCTGGGAGAAGAGGACAGCTCTTCTTGAAGATGGGTACTATCTCCGCCCCCAGCCAAGTACAGGGGATCTCCATGCCTCCTGCGATGGAATTGAAGAGAATATGGAGGTACGGGGCCCAGATCTCAGGATGGAACATAAAGAGGTCGCCAGGCAATCTGTCGAGTCCCGGTGCTTTACCCATCGCCAGTCTCTCTATTGAGCTGTCCACCTCCCCAAGACTAAATTCCAATCCGTCGCCAGATTGGGATAAGACGGCAGCAGCCACATCATTGGTGACTTCAAAGGTATCTTCATAGAGTTTGCCAAAGTGGGCTTCCCACACAGAAGCTGCAATGTTGGGTTCCACTGCAGTATTTGGTTCACCTGTGCCAATGTTTACCAAGGACCAGAATCTCCTGGAGTCCCTCGTTTCTAGGGTGAGAGAGAGGTCCTGCCATCTGTTCCAGTCCCATTCTGACCTTGCCCGTGCCATTATATCCTTATATTCCCGCCTGAGTTCGGCAACCTTGCCCCTATCTGTACCTGCTTTTATTGCTGTTATTAACTCAGTCTTGGCCTTTTTGCAGGCAGAGTTGTACCAGGTAGAGGTTCAGGTCTTTTGCTTACGCTGCACTACCTCCGGGTAGAGGACCTCACCCTGAGCACCCACTAACTCTTCATGGATTTGGGCTAGTCTCTTGTTAAAGTCTTGAAGTCGAGGTTGGTTAGTTAGATTATCCAAGTCCTTTAGCTTGGGGAGTGCTAGCTCACACATTTTCCTGATACTTTCTTGTGAATTTGCCAGTTTCTCCCATTTTACCCTGCGCCTATTGGAGGTGAGAACCAGGTTACCTGGGTCCTCACTGGACTCGGCGGGCTGTGGTTCAGCTGCGACTGCAGAATACACCATGTCTAGTAGAAGTGCATTATGGTCGCTGTCCGTTCGTGCGACTACTCTAAAATCCTGGACCTTGGACCACAAGCTGATTTCTACAAAAATGTAGTCCAGCCGCGATTCCTGATCCTTCCTATTGAAGGTACATTGTGAGGGGGTGTCTAAAATTGTTCGACCATTGCAAGCCCTTAGCGCAAAATTAAGTGTCAGAGACATAATTTGCACCGCAAGAGGAGACCAAGATTTGGGGTGGGGAGATTGACACGCCGGAACACCCCAAAAGTCATCTTCTGCAGTGAGTGCGCCTTCCCTCAACCCTTCCAGTGGTTCAAAATGACAATTAAAGTCTCCACCCATCACTATCTTACAATCTTTGGGTAGCTGGCCCAAAAAGGATGAAAGATCATCAAGTGTGGGTGACTCCATAGTTGGACCAACTGGACGAGAGTACACATTTATAATTGCTATCTTAGAGGCATTGGGCCACTTGAGTAGAACACACTGTATGTCCTGGGAGAACGTAACTACATTCTCCGCAGTGCATCCAATGTGGCTGGCTACCCAGACCGCCTAGCCACCCGAGGGCCTCCCCTTGCCACTCCAGCTAGCCTTGATTTCAAAGATTGCATAACCCATTCTAGACAGGGGTTCCCTGGCCCAAGTCTCTTGAAATAGACAAACATCACTATTAACTACTAGGAAGTCCCAGTCATCAGTATGTATTTTGTTGGCAATGCCCGCGACATTCCAGGACAGAACCTTCAAAATTTCGGGTAGAGATTTAGATTTGAACCCCGGCGCCACAGTTTTAGCATGTTCAATGACCACTTGCAAAACGGGGGACCCTTGTATTTGTGTTGTTTCCTGGTTGGGTGAGACTAAAGATGCTGAAATCGGGTCAGGCTGGTCAGTGGGTATCAGTGCGTGGACATGTGCACTATCAGGTAAGATATTTTCTTGGGCCCGCACACTGTAGAGGGTTAGATTGCCCAGATGGGACATTTCATTTTCCCAAGTGGTACTGACAGCATTACCTCCCACGGTCCCCCGCCCTACAGATTCACTAGTGGTTGACCGAATCTGTTTACAGTGGCTTGAGTTCACTTTATTGCTATTAATCCTCGGGGGTAGCGATGAGTTAATGGAGGTACCCAACCGTCATTCGCAATCTTCGAGGCCTGAAAAGGCTTTGAATCTATTATTAACTTCCAAAGGAGTAAAGGGGAGCAGGTGTTCCATCCCCCTTGTTTCTAACGTGTGATCCTCCCTCCCGAAATTACTGCCATGACCCCTATAAGGAACAGTGTCCCACCCAAATACGTTCTTTGGGGCCATAGGATTGGGCATCGACGGCAAATACTGATTATTAAATTTGGTGTATGGGTTACTCAATAGGGCAGGGGGTGGCCAAGGACTTGACATGGGAGCCACTAGGGCTCTAGGATAAAAGTATGTAAGATCACAGGGAACGATTGTTTTACCTACGTTCCCTGGTATCCAATTAAGGATGTACCTGACCGCTCCAGGATCTCTAAAATTTACCACTATGAGATCACCCTTAATGTCTTTTTCTCTGCTCCCCAACCAGGGGAGTCGGCGTACATGCACAATCTCCCCGTTGATGTTACCAGGGAGCGGTCTATTCTGGGTAAGCCAATGCATAGTTTTATTTTTGAGCTGGAGGGGGCCTTCTCTCTTGTCAGCCTCAAGTGTAGGGACACCTGTGAGCACCACCACGTAGGGAACCGTTTCTGGGGATAGTTCGACCTGGCGGCCCCTACGGTGTTCAGCTCTGTTAGGGGACATCCTCCCTCTTACCTCCCGCATGCTTCTTGCAGCAGGACTATTTCTCCCCTTCGGGATAGGGCCAGAAGCATGCGTAGCAGGTCGGGGAGCAGGTTTGGAAGATTTTACCCCTTGTGGATTTCGGCTCGCTATTTTACTGGGTACATTTGAGTCCTTGTGAGATATGGGGGTGGAAGATGTAACTGCAACGGCAGGAGTTGGAATTAGTTTAACAGGATCTTTCTGTTGGCCCACTTTGTTGGAAATAGCCATTTCCAATTGCCCCAACCGTTTCTCTATCCCCATTAATCTTTCTAGAATTGGAAGTGTGTATGTCCTAAGTAGGTGCTCAAAGGTATCAAGAATGGGGACAGGCGACTGTGAATCCAACGAACTGCCACTTAGAGATTCTGAGCCAGTTGTCGAAGCAGTTGTCATAGGTGGTGATGATGTTTCTTGAGGGGCCATTTGAATTTCTTCAGGTGTTAAAGTGTCCTTTGGTTTGGGAGCAGAAGCTGGATTAGCCCCTTTGCCCTTGCCAAAGTCAGAGTGGCTAACCCTACCTTTTTGATATGCACCACCCCTCCTCCGTCTTTTGTTTGGGGGCGGGCCATATACTTTGGGCACCTCCAATTTCCTGGGTTTATTTCTAGCAGTCATTTTCACAGCTCGTGGGGTAACAGATGAGGCTTCTGGCCCTGCACTGGTGCTGCAAGGAGTTAATGTGATGTTAATAGCTGTGCTGTTTGAATCAGCTATTGTATGGGGTGAAAGGAAAGTATCTCGTAGAAGTACAGGAATACCCTGAGTGGCTAAAGGATCCTCACTTACTGGGACCACACCTATACCAGGGGTTAGGGTCTGGGGTGCTATGGATGAGGAGAGTCTGGCTTTAATACCTTTAATAGAGCGACGTCGCTCTACCCTTCGTTCGGCCAGTGCATTTTCCCTATCTATCTCAGAGGTGGTTTTTTAAAAATAGTTATCTAAGGTGCCTTTACTGTTGTTTCCCCCAACGATGCTCAACGTGGGTGGGTCCATGGCGGTAGCTATAGGGAGAAACCCTCCGAAAGCCAAAGTGAGTAGTGCCTTGATGGTGACCTAGAAGACTAAACTTTACACAAGCCTGGGACCCACAGGAAATTTTATGCACTAATGGCAATATAGGTCCCCAGTTGACATCACCGCAACACGGGACTGGAAAATGTAAATATTAGCTAGCTAGAGCAAAAAAAAAAAACAATCGCAAATGCCACATCCAAGTGAAAGTCCAGCGGCGGGGGCGGCAATGTAGAAATCAATGGGGAAAACAGATAAATGCTTTGAGTAGGCGGCTATCTTACCGCAGCAAGACGTGCAGCAGCATAAAAGAGGGGAGGGATAAAAGAGAAGGGCCCCAGCCCAGCCTCCAACAGCCACACAACGGCCACACAACGGCCACACAACGGCCCGCCCTTAGCCCGGGCTATGTCCCGCGCGCGTCCCGCGTCGCGGGAATGAGAGCGATATTATATCACTACAGGCGGGGGGCGGGAACTCCGAGGGAAGAGGCAGCAGCTGTGTAGCAGAGAGCCTGCTGGACCTCGCAGTCCCTCGGCATCTGAAGCAGTCTGATAACTCTCCCCTTTCCGCAACCCGCACTAGGCAGCTACACGATGAACGAAAATCCCACGACGTCCTCTACCCAACAGGGATCAGGGTCAGCAAAGCAGCACACAATGAGCGGCACCCCAACCCCTGGTGTCTGTGTCTGTCTTTGCATCATGTAGGCCTGAGGCCTGACACAACATTGGCGACAAGGGGGTTCTGACCCCATGCCGTGCCACCTGCCTTTCTCAGCTGTGAAAAAGGTGATAGAGCTCCGCAACCGGCTGCTGCACGCCGGTCGATGTGAGCACATCGCCTCAACAAATGGGGTAACAGCAGTTGTGCCGGAGGGAAGAGTGAATGGCAGTGGTTCGTCTTGAAAAGCCTGCCGTCTGTAGAGCTCAAACTGCAACCCCCAGGTAGGACAGGCCCCCAACCTGGTGCAGTGCTGTTGCTTGCTGCCACTCGGTCAGGCAAGAAGAGAAACAATCTCCCAGTAAGGCACATAAAAACCCCAGCGAACACCCCCTGTCCCAGTGGAGCTCCTGCAATGACCTCGCCTCCTGAGCTGCAAGCGGTCTGCAGATAGGATACTCCCAGAGACATATCAAGTACCCGCAGTGACTTCCCTACCAGCAGAAGCACCAGCCAAGGGCCTCTGCCATGTGCCCAGGAGCGGTGTGCTAGTGAGGTGGGACTGACTAGTGCCTCAAGAGTTGACTGCTGACGCAGCTGGTCGCCTGTGAGGGGAAGCGGCATGCCTGACCCAGATGAGGTGGCCTAACTGGGCCCAAGCAGGAGATCGGAGGCCCCTGAAGTGCGCCTACATGTCCCGCAGTGCAGATGAACAATACCCGCCACTGCCCGCTAACATCCGAAGGCCGCACCCACCTGATGTGAGGTGGTGAACCGTGAGGTGCAAGAGAGAGTCAGCGCAGCCTGATGGGTGGCACTCCGCCGTCTGCGTTAGCACTAGTTGACTGGCAGTGCAGCACCCCACAAGCAGCAAGAGGGAGCCTGCATGGACTTCAGGTGCCTGGAGGCCGCAACTGCGCCGTCTTCAGTTGCCAACGTGTCTCCGCAGCCTCAGTGCAGCCTTTAAAGAAGGATAGTTGCAGCGCTGTTCCATTGTACCAGAATGTGCATGCCCCACTGAGCACTGGCATCAACAGCCTTCATGCAGTAAGTGAGGAAGCTGCCACGACCACTACAGTGTCACCAAGCGGCACATAAGCCACCGGGAGAACGTCCCACACGGACACCTACAGCCATGCAGCCCGCAGCTTGTGACCCTCACTGAAAATGCCAGCAGCGCCACTTAGCGGTCACTCAGCCACACTGCATACAAGAATTAGGGCCTGCACAGCAAACACGAAAAAGGAATCGCAGCAACGCTTTGGGAACCTGCACCTGCCCTGCCCGACCGTGGCATCTACACACTATTGTTTGCACCGCACCCCCAGCAAAGTTGCTGTGGCCCATAGGCTGGCGTGGTCCAGACTGAAGCAGGGAGCACCCAGAGGCATCGACCGGGAGAACAGCAGATGACAGACAAGCCACCCTGCCACCCAGCATAGTCAAGCAACAGCTTGCGGTGCCCCCACTTACCTCCACAGAACACCCAAAGCAGCGAGGATAGCCTCTCCATTTTGCTTGGCACAACTGCACGGCCACAGTTCCAGGAAACTATGCCGGGACCTGCAAAAGAAATGCACTGTCATCTAGTGGCCACTGGTGGTACTGCAGCCAAACCACCCAAGCCCACTACAATGAAACTACCTGCAGTGCGAGACAGACTACCGTACTTTTTAAAGTTACCCAGTGGCACCACTTACCTGGGAAAGTTGTCGGAGGCAACCATGACTCAAGAAAAAACCCAAAAGCCAGCAATTGAAAATCATGGCCTGCTAGCACCACAAATTACCTTTCACCTGCATCACCACCCAAGTGTTTTTCCAAGCTCCAGCAAACCTGCTGCCTCATGCAAAAGAAGCCGCAGTGCCCCTAGGGGTGGTGCACGACATAGCACGTCCACACAGCGTGCACAACGCTCGCAGCAAGAGGGAACCTACCAAGGGTCAGTGGAATGCCCTGATCAGCCACAGGAGCCACAGCGACACCGGAGAAGTCGCCAGCGGCCGTGCAAATGCTTCCATGCATACACAAAGATCTCAAGAAGTCAAAGCCCAAGACGCCTGAGGACACAGACTGGCCATTCGAGCCAGACGGCGACTCCCTGCGGCAGCAGCACCACTGTGGTCACAACACTAATGCTACATGCACTAGTAGCAAAACTGACACAGCCAGGGCGGTTGATGAATGCACCAGAGGCCCCAATGGGTTGACTAGGCTGTCGCAGGATAAAAACAGTTGCACATCCGCAAGGGCCCCACAAAGCCCAGAGCTTCTCCAGCCCAGCCTAGTGCTGTACCAACACAATCCGTAACACTAAAGACAACCCCCACTAGCAAGAGTGGACAACCAGCCAAGACAGCAACATCTCAAGGGAACTACCCCTAGCAACAGCGCAAGAAAGACTGGTGCCAAGAATGCACAACACGTGGCTGCCCAACGCCACCCCCGGTGAAGAGATCACACCACTTGCTCCTCTGGATACACAGACACACGACGTGCCGGAGGAAGCGCCCAAAAACAGTACCAAGCATGCCAAGCCAGAAGCGCGCAGAAAGCCGCACCAGTGAACCTGACTGTACAGATAGCACCCAGGAGACATCTCCTCAAAGAAGCACTGCCGAACGCAGGTAGGAGAGCACCCTCATCTCCACCACCCCAGCGAAGCCCCGCAGTAGGCCGAAGACCTCACACAGTGTCCTCCCTCACACTGCCTTATGACGGATTCGGCCGCGACCCAAGATTGGCAAGAGAGGAGTCGCACACTCCACATGGCAGGCCGCCACAGCACCATGCGCTCCAACAAACAGCGACACAAGACCTGATGTCACGTCGCCCAGCAGGCAAGGAGCATGTCACAAAGTGACCAGTCCAGACAAGCACGCCGGAGCAAAGGCAGAAGCCGGTGCCATGACAGCGCCGCCTCGAGGTCCAAGCGCAACACCCGCAAAGAAAAGAAGAGTGACAGCCCTGTCACCCTGAAAACCGGATGAGCACAGGTGGGTAGAACAAACCAACAAAGGGAAAAGACCAGGGACTCACAGCCAGCCAAGAGCACACCCTGATACACCAGACAGCCACCAAGGCGGACCAACGTCCCTGGATACAGCCTCATGGGTGAACCGAACGTAAGCCGCAGCAAGCGCCAACCGCGTCTCATCCTAACGCTTCCCCAGGCAGCCGTCCATCCCGAGCGTCGGCATTCTAAGTCAAATGGCATCCCTGCTCCTGTCCATAGATGTTACGGGTGAAGATCAGCACAGAGTGCCCGTCCTCACACCGCCTCAAGATGGAGTCGGCAGTGGCCCCAAGCCAGGCAAGAGAGGATCCCCACACTCTACGTGTCAAGCTGCCACAGACACTCCAGTTCAGCAAGGTGGAGGCACATGGCAGCCAAGTCCCTCCGGACATCCAACACTCCCAGCAAGTCACCACCACCTGTCATCCCGAGTCACCACAGGTCTGGCAACCACCATCACACCAGCCATCAGCACCTGCGTCAAACAACACCACTCCCAGCAGATCGGCGGACTGGAGACTTGCACCGTCACCACACCAACTGACAAAAGAAACCAGAGGGCACCTGTGAACCTGGTCTACACCGGAACCGCAGCAGCGAGTGCAAGTCTTGGCCAAGACTCATCCACCCGTGAGGGTTGTACGTGCGACTAAGTAACGGCTCCTCAGCAGTCCTGCAGCTGCCCCCAGACGGCACACAAGTGGCCCCCAGTGCAGCCCTCCTACAGTCCCTCAGCAACCCCCACAACAGGCCTCCCCAGGCGCGAGAGAGAGAAGAGACATTGCCCCAATGACAGGTTACTGGTCAAAGTCAAGCAGTTCAACAGGGACAGTCGGTCCAGCAACACCTCTGTGAATTCTCACTTGGGACTCCATCCATGTTCACGGCGCAACCCACTAAAAGGAACTGTTTAGAGCTCACTACAGACCATCATCGACTTCAGCAAAGTGGAATCCATGCAAGACAGCAAGATATGTCATCAGCGAGCTGACTTTATGCAACGTACGTTTCCGAGCCAGCGGTCATGTCCTGAACCCCTCAGGTTAAACTATGAGTGCCGGCCGAGAAGGTTCTGCTGCAAGCAAAGTCACCAGCCCACGTCTAATGTCATCCCGCCACCTGACTCGCGAGACTGATGGACCATGTGGTATCTTGTTAACTGTTTGTTTTATCCCCACAGGTTGGACTAACACTTTGTTTGTTCCTCAATAAAGTTGGGGGGGAATGTAATGTCCTGCGGGACAAGTTCTAGTGTTCCGCAGGAAGCTAGACTTCCAGCCACTCCCTTGAGGGCTGGACACACTGCACACCAATCCATCACGGGTGTCACGAGTGACGTGACCCCGCTAATAAAAGGTCCCGGGTGCACATGCTCAAGGCCAGTTTACTGTACCACAACCCCTGCTGTCTGTGTCCGTCTATGCCATCATGTGGGCCTGAGGCCCGACACAACAGTACCCAGACCATTACCAGGATTGAAAAATCTCTGCGTTCGGCCGTTTGTCCGTAACTATGCTTAAGCGGGTTAATTCCAATATTTTTATATTCTGTTGCCGCGCCAAAACTTGCAGCGTTTAGAGAGGGAAATGAGACTGCTCAATATCCTAGTCCCACCGCGCAAAACAGATGCCATCTTTTTGAAAGTGAAACTACTCCACTCCCACCAAAACGTAATGCAAGTGACCAGATTACCCAATATGTTGCACTATATGTAATATAAAATATTGCTTTAAAATGAACTAGAATTTACATAGTTGAAACTTTTTTTCCGGGTTACAACACTCTCGACTTCGTGCTGGATATTAATTTGATACAAGTTCCTTCACATAAAGACAGCCGTCCTTATATCGGTAAAGGACTCAACTTTAGCAGCAAATCCCCAATTCAGAATTCTGCCTTTATTAGCAATCTATTCGATGCTCGACCATTGATAACGTGCTAGTTAAGCCGCCATCTTGGAATGGGAAGTTCTCTAATCTCCTACATCTGAGAGATGCAAAACGGACTGCAATTCATCATCACATTCTGTGCTCATTTGTACATTCCCTAGTAAGAAGTTCAACGCCCTTTTTCCTTTTGAATCAATCAGCATTTTCTTAAATATATATGTATATATTTCAAGAAATGTCTGAAATATTTCTATAAAATCATTCTCTAATTGTTGGAAGTAATTGTTGGGTCTATTTCACTAATAATACTTTCGGAGGGGTCATCACTAATTTTTAAACATTTATAGCCTACTTATTTGGAAGAATTATCGGGTCTGTTTCGCTAATAAAACTGTTTTGTGGTGGTATTTTTGATGATTTCTTTAAAAATAAGGAAAAACGTCAGATTTCTGAATTGGGAATTCACAGGTAAAGTTGAGTCCTTTACCAATATAAGGGCGGCTGTTTTTATGTGAAGGAACTTGTATCAAATTAACATCCAGCACAAAGTCGAGAGAGGTGTAACCCGTTCAATAAGTTTCAACGATGTAAATTCAAATTCATTGTGAATTAAATATTTTATATAACATATAGTGCAACATATCGAGTAATTAAAAATTTGCGAACATTTGTGACAAGAATTTTCAATTCTATTAAGGACGCGGAGGCGAGGATTATGCTTCTCAATTTTCTTTACTGAAAATTCTCAGCAGCCAATCAGAAAGTGAGAAATAAAATACATACCACAATACCCATAAACCTTAGAGGGTATGACATGGTAACCATAGAGTATATACCTATATGGGAAAACCAGAGAATACCACATCCTTCCTTCTTTGTGTAAAAAATAACAGGTAAGTGTAAACAATAGTAAATAGAAGAAATAAAGTCCAAGAACTGGAACCACAGGGAAGGCAAAGTCATCCATCAGAAGGAAAGATCACCGGCCAACAGGCAACCAGGAAGAACTTGAAGGCATCTTCAAAGAAACAGCATCCAACGTGAGGGCACAAAGAGTCTCCGCCAAGGTAAACAGCACTCAATGTTACTTGAGGTCAGAACCTGAAATTGAAAGACAAAGCCGTAATACCAGATCCCCAAAGAAATTACATCATAAGGGGAGGGTAGGAAAAAGATCAAATATTTACACATCATAATATAAACGTATGAAATCAGACATTATAGTACTGAAACATGGGTGGGATAATCCTCGCCTCTGCGTCCTTAATAGAATTGAAAATTCTTGTCACGAATGTTGGCAAATTTTTAATTCTATGTCAGGACCGGAGGCTCCGATTATGCTTGTTTAAAGCTGATCCACCACAACAGATGCAACAGTTATAATAGGTTTGTAATAAAACGTCTTAAATATAGAGTCAGATGACCAATCAGCAGTTTTCATAATATCTGTCAAAGTGACTCCCACAGAAAAGGCCTTGGATGCCATAGCACCACGAGCAGAATGAGCACCAAACCTAGATACATCAATACCTGCTTCGCCCATGAGCCAACGCACCCATCTACCTAATGTAGCCGGGGTCACTGGGCGAAAAGTTTTTGCAAAGCAATCAATAATTGACCCGTCATATCCTGACAAAAACCTGCAGTACTCACCTCATAATCACGGATACATTGGACCACACACAATTTCGGGTTGTCAGGAAAAGCAGGATAAGTGACGGAAGAGGTGTTACACTTAGTACGTCTTGTAATTTGAAAAGTAACACCCTCTGGAGAAAACTGACGACCAGCCAAATCAAGAGCGCGAATATTCGAATCTCGCTTACAGGAGACTAAACAAAGCAGCATAGCAAGCTTGGCAGACAGTTGCTAACGAGACAAAGATGCATTTACCGGCAAGGAATCCAAAAGACGCAGGACAAGGGAGACATCCCAAAGCTCTGAGTATTGAGAGCAAGGAGGTTCATTCAAACGGATACCTCTAAGAAGTTTACAAAACAATGGATGTTCCCCAATACGTTTGCCGTCAATGGGCACATGACCCGCTGAAATGGCCGACCGGAAATTGTTAACAGTGCGGTAAGCAAAACTGGAGGCGGCCAAGGACGCTAGGAAGTTCACTACCAAGGAGACATCTGCCGAAGTGGGATCCACTTCCTGTCGAGAGCACCATCACACCAAGTTTTCCATGCTGTAGCATAACGTTTGTGTGTGTTGGGCGACCAAGATTCATTGATAAATCTGGCACAGTCATTCGAAAGAACTGGGACATGCCAGAGGTCCAGGAAATTTGCCACGCAACTAGCGAGAGGAGACCTGATGTTACCAACGGATGGGGAGACTGAAGAGGGTCCATCAACTGGTTCCACCTCTGGGGAAGCAGGACTGGAACCGCACACAACATCTCTAGAATCACCGGAAACCACGCTTGAGCCTTCCACAGAGGAGTGATCAGAGTCAGTTCCGTCTGATAGCACTTGGTCCGATCCAGGACCCTCGGAATCATCATGAACGGAGGGAAAGCATAACAAAGAGCTGGGGCCGGAGGCCAGACCTGCAGGAAGGCATCCGTTGCCAGAGCTTCCGGGTCCGGACGCCAACTGAAGAAGACTGGAATCTGTTTGTTGAGCCTGGAGGCAAATAGATCGATCTGGGGAGGACCCCACAGACCGGACAGGAAAAGGAACACTCGAGGGTTAAGCCGCCAGTCGCTGAAATCCCGAAGATGTCGGAAATGACAATCTGCAATATAGTTGCTGCGCCCCTGGAGA
This sequence comes from Lissotriton vulgaris, assembly GCF_964263255.1. Lineage (NCBI taxonomy): Eukaryota > Metazoa > Chordata > Amphibia > Caudata > Salamandridae > Lissotriton > Lissotriton vulgaris. The sequence goes on from NC_141696.1 coordinate 522,794,255, forward strand.
TACTGCAACACCACAAACAACCTGTTCTGAAGGCAAAAATTTCCAAAATCTTTCGCGATCTCCGCTAGAAGTCGGGATCGGGTCCCGCCCAACTTGTTGACATAACGAACCACCAACACGTTGTCCATGCGGAGAAGGATGCAACAATTTATCTGACGGGGCGAGAGACACCGAATCACAAAGGAACCGGCTGGAAGCTCCAAGCAATTGATGTGGAGAGACAGTTCCTGAGGAGACCAATGACCTCCCGTGGACACCTGACCGCACCGGGCTCCCCAACCCCAATGGCTGGCATCCGATTCGATGACTACCTCCAGCGTATTGCTGAACAGGGCTCGACCATTCCACAATTCCATATAGTCCAGCCACCATTGCATCTCCCACCTCGCTTCCTCCGAGAGAGGAATCTGATCAGAATACCGGAGGCCTTTCTTGAGCCATTGAAGAGCTCGGTAATGAAGGGGACCCGGGAATATCGCTTGTATAGAAGAAGCTAACAACCCGAAGACCCGGGCTACAGACCTCAAGGACACAATCTGCTTGTTCAAAATCAACCTCAACTCTCTCTTGATAGACCTGATTTTCTGAAGAGGCAAGAGGAGTTGACAAGACAGGGAATCAACCATGAAGCCCTGAAACTCCACCGATTGAGAGGGATTCAACACAGATTTCTGAGGATTGACAGAAATCCCAAATTCTGAAGTAGGTCTATGGTCCAAGCCAGATGCTGTAACATTAGACGGGGACACTGACCCATGATGAGAATGTTGTCTAGATAAATGATGAGGCGAACGCCTCTTGTGCGGAGAAATTTGACCACAGGCCTCAGAAGTTTTGTGAAGCACCAAGGTGCTGACGAGAGGCGGAAGGGAAGGACCTTGTACTCGTACCAAGTCCCCTGCCACTGGAATTGAAGGAAACAACGATGAGGTCCGTAAATGGGCACAGACAGATAAGCATCTTTCAGGTCTAGGCCGACCATCTAGTCCCCCTCCTGTAGAAGATCGCGAAGAAGATGGATCCCCTCCATCTTGAAGTGACAATATACAACCCATCCATTGAACTCCCTTAGATTTAAAACAAGCCTGGATCCACCCCCCTTCTTCTGAACCAGGAAGACGTTGCTGACAAAGCCCTGGGGATGTCGGATTGTCCGCACAATGGCTCCTTTCAGAAGCAGAGCCTCGATATTGCTGGTAATGAAGACCTGATCCTGATGAGAAAAAACCATCGGACGACGGGAATGAGCTTGAGAGGGGGACTGAAGGAATTCGATCTTGTAACCCTGCACTGATTCCAGGATTCACGCATCTTGCTAGATCTCTCGCCATTTCCTGAGAAAATATTGAAGTCGACCCCCCAATCGAACCTCTGAAAAGGGAATGAAGCTCACCTGAAGCAGCGGAGTCGCGTTGACCTCCCTGGTTACCACCATAGCGTCCTTTCTTGTTGAATTGGCGTGATCCACGTGTGGGATAGAAGTTGACAGTTGATGCGGAGTCTTGGAATTTTCCACGTTGAGAATTGTTGCCTCTCTGGGAACCTTGCTGGTAACCATGGCCGAACGACCGCCCCCGATGTCGTCCGGCCCTGCCAAACACCGGACGGAAAGCCCGCTTTAAAGAACCTTGTGCTTTGTCAAGACCACTGAAGGTTGCGACAAATTTAGTAAGTTCCTTTAAAAAAAGGCTGGCCAAACAAAAGTCCTTGCGCTAAGGGGTCTGACTCAGAAGAAGATAACTCCGCTAACTTTGGGTCAAGCTTCAGCAAAATAGAGCGACGACGCTCACTAGACATCGCGCAATTGGCATTGCCCAAACTACAAATAGCGCGTTGATGAATAATTTGGCCCGTAGCTTTGGATTTGTAACCTAAATCCAAAATTTGGGTTGAAGGACCAGCTAGATCAAGTAGTTTGTCCTGACAGGACCTCCAAGCACGATCCAAAGCTTTTTTTAGGATCTTTGGTATATTTTTACAAATAGGTAAGCATAGAAGGATCCACTTCAGGAGTATCCACCACCTTATCCGCCAAATCCGGGCCTGGACATTCGGAACGCAAATGCGCCCTGACATCCTTGTCAAAGGTTTGCCGCAAATGAGACTGAACATAGTCTGCAACCTCGAAAGAGGGAAGCCAGGAAGATGAATTGGGGTGAACAATAGCAGTGGGATCAAAAGTGAGCAAACTGGGATGAGAAGGGGCGTCCTTGCGCAGCTTCTTGGCTGGAGTTGGAGCAACGTCGGAATCAGAGAGGAGGAGGAGGAGGAAGCGGTATCACTAACATCCCTGGTAGGAGAGGCAGAACCTTTGCCTTTACTAGTAGACACATAGGAATGGTCCGAGGACAAGGACTGTGCAAGTTTTGCAAAATCCGCAGAGTGAGGGTTCTTGGAAGACTTGCCTCCGGATGAAACACTGGATTTTGTGCCAGGAACCCAACCCTGTTGAACGGCGTAATTGCACAGGTGGCGTTTCAAGGGTTCAATAGCCCTGGCCATAGCTTTATTGACGGAGTGCTGAACTCCCACATCTAGAGTCTCAACGAGCTCTGTCTCCAAAGACCCAGAGGGTATGTAAATACTTTATTTGTTGATTGATTAAAATCATTACAAAAACAAAAATACATACCAAGCACATAATCTGATTGAACATATATGAATACAATGCCAAAATATAACATGCCCGACATCTGATTAACCATTTTCCAGTTTTGGAGGTAAAGTGCATAAGTGTATAAGTGCATGTGATAGCAGCTTATAATTTCTAGATAAAATGCAATGAGCTCACATGATAAAAATAAAAAAATAAAAATTAAAGTGCTATGTACAAGCAGCCAATATGACTTAATTTCTAAAATAAGTATAACTATTAGCAACAGAGATACAATAGTATCCCAACATCAAAACTAAAGTGACCTGTGCTTTCAGCAGCAAACTGAAAAATGCATTACATTTTCCACCGACAAAACTAAAGTGCCACATGCTAGCGGCGACAAGTTACTGTTTAATTTTGAAACTAATCTATACAACGTAGAACCGTACAGAGTTGGAATACATATACTCAAGTCTTTAAAATTATTGAATCGATTGTAACTACAAAAATGGACGACCAACATTGAAATATAGCAATGATTAAAAAATGATTTAAGAATACCTTAAAAATGCCCACAGACTCCCTAAAAACAGTAAAATCCTTACTTCGCAGCCATAGCAGGTTAATTAATTACTTAAGGTATCAGCCTTAAATAATTTCTTTTCAGCTTTAAAGATAAATTATAAATTGAACAAATTGCTGTATATTATAGGCATTGACGCCACTTAAACAGGATATTAATGCAGATCTACAAGTATTAACTCCTATTTCTTTGAAGATAGGTTTTAAAATTGACTTTCTTTCCTGACACATTTTTGGGCATAGTGTAACAATGTGCAGCAAAGTTTCCTATTACAGCCCGCAAAGCCTACAAGCGTTTGATGACCATTTATACTCTCACTTAGGCGTTCCATCTTTAGTTGGATAAATGCCGAGCCTTAAGAGCATAAATTTCTTTTCAAGCAAGGGTTTTAAATGAAAAAGTAAATATGGTTGGGCATACAATTTCTTAAAGGAATTTGCTATAGACCAGAAATGGGTTCTTTTTCTCAGTTCATCTTTATCCATAATTTCTGACATAAGAGCAACACTTGAATTCAACATCTTTTTATATACCAAGTTGCTCCTCACTTCATCGACCAGATTAGGGCATTCGAAACAGAAAAGACACTCAGATAGATAATCCTGCCAGCTTCTCGAACATTGGCCTTTCAAGATCTCGCACCAGCACAGATTTGCTAACGTGCCCTCATCTGCTCGAGATAATACTAATAATGTTTTTAAAAATTCAGCTTGGTGAACCAAGATCTGGTTCCTTAAGCCATATTCCAGTCTTAAATTCGCTCGCAGGATCTGTCTGGGTATCTTAAAAACTGATTTATAAGTCCTTATGACTATGTCCTCTAACAATTTTGCATCCCTACCCTTAAAATTATCGATCCATAGTCCAGGGAGGGAATAAGCTTTGCTCTCATAACTTTAAGTAAATGATCATAATTAGGACATGATAACTTATCTCGCAGTTTTCAAAAGGCAAAGGCAAGGGAGGTTCCTTTAGCTTCTAAGTTATTAAAATGCTGTATAAATGACAGCCCATCATCAAAAGTAATTCCCAAGTACTTGTAGGATTTTACACAGTCTATAGTTAGACCATTAATATTCAAATCCTTTACCCCTAATTTACCCTTCCCTATTAACATTATTTTTGTTTTTTTTGCGTTAATTGTTAAACCATTTTGGGTAACGTATATGTTAAATGAATTTATTAGTCTTTTCAAGCCTATTATAGTATGACTGAATACAATATGTCATCTGCATACTGTAAATATTTAATTTCTTTACCCATCACAGTGGGGGAGTGCGAAATTACATCATTAAAATGGGCTGGGAGATCGGCCATAAATAAATTGAAAAGGCAAGGAGTGAGCACACACCCCTGTTTCAAGCCGACATTTGTATCAAGTCGATAGGTGGTGTGTCTGCCGTCGCCAATTTTAATATGGACCCAAGTATTGGAGTACAATAAATTAATCAGTCTTAGAAGAGTTTTTGATATACCCCAATTAAGTAGCTTCATCCAGAGAATACTCCTGGGAACAGAATCATAGGCGGCTTTTAGGTCGATAAATCATATGAACAATTTTTGTTTCCTACGTTTTGCTCTTTCGCCTAATAATGTTAATAAAATTAAATTTGTCAGAGTCGATTCACCCTTCCTAAATCCCGTTTGGAAAATGGGAATCCATTCTTCTCTTAGCGCCCAGGATTCCAACTCATCTAACAGACAACTTGCAAAAATGTTCGCCTCAACATCTGTGAGGGTTATTAGTCGATAATTTGCTAGGTTGTCCTGAGGGCCACTTTTATAAATCGTCTGTATAATGCTTCCCCGCCATGAATCCGGGATATGACTGGTTTTGAGAACCTCATCAAAAAAGGAACGTTAATAACTCTGGCCAATTTGTAAGTTTAGCTTTAAAAATACCATTCGGCAGACCATTGGGGCAAGGAGCTCCATTAGACCTAATCTTAAGTAAGACTTTTTTAACTGTGTCTACTGACCAAGGCTCAATATCGTAGAAGGTTAATGAGTCACTGACACATGGGGAGTCACACCCACCTAATGGCTCCAAAGAAACGTCACGGTCTAAGCATGCTTCGTTCAAGATCGCTAGGCCAGTTTTTGATTTATTAAAGAAACATATCTAACTTGATTCATCTATATTGGCACTATTACTTCTAAAATTACAATTTTCTAGATTGTTAATAATGCCCCAGAACAGTCGTAAATCCCTAGATTTGCAAGCAAAATGAAGTTTATCCCACCTTTCTTCGTAATATGATCGTTTAGCTCTCCAGATTGCTTTCTTAAAACCCCTCTTTAGGTCTCTGATTTTAAGTGACAATAAGAAGTAGGAGGTACCTTTTGCTTTTCTGTACAAAGATCTTATTGTCTTATTAAGAGATCTTTTCAAATACAATAAACGATGAGAAAACCAGCCAGGGTTCTTTGGGTTCAAAATAACGCCCCCTGTGCGTTCCCTCCTAGAAAATGTATCCACGAGGGAATCACACAGGGAGGGCCAAAGAGCAACCATCGAATTTCCTTTGTGGTAGGAAACCAAGACTTCTGGAATTAAAAGAGAAAGAAACTCAATAATATCTTTCTCAGTTTTATCACTCCATATTAGCCTTTTGAGATTATAAGCGACAGGGGCAGATCTTAGTATTCTCACTTCTGGCAGATACTCAAAGGGAACACTAAAGGTGATAATTTGGGGATTGTGGTCACTCTCAATCCTTGAAATTACCTCATAATTTTGAACTAGAAAAGAAAGTTTATCTGACAATATAGTGTAATCAATTATCGATGGACTATCAGTTTTATTAAATGTTGCATTATGATCTCTATCGAACAGAATCTTTAGATTATATTTAATAAACTCACAATTAGACCATTTAGTAAGAAGATCCGATTCAATATTCCGCTTTTTATAACTTTCAAGGTGAGTATAAAAATCCCCAGAAATAATTAAGTGTGAGTCCATATGTTCATAATAAAGCACTTTTACCATTTCCCATAACTGGATAAATTGTAGCGATCAAACCTTTTTTTCTAACTTAAATAAACATTTTTAAAAATTAACGAATGTCTAGCAATCACGCACTGCATCCATTTAACTTGAAGGTCAATCTCATAGTGCTTAACATCAAGACTTAAAGAAACATATATAGAGAGACCACCACTTGGTCGACCAAAAGCAGCATCCCTAAATGCCGCATTCAAGTATTCCTGATAGCCGATCAGTGGAGTACTACACATATTCCATGTTTCCTGCAGAATTAACACATCAAATGATTTTTAAAAGCCTATAACATTTACGTCCTCTAAAAGTGAGTTAAAACCATTCGTATTACAGGAGCAAAGTTTGAAGGAAGGAACATTAGCTAGAGTACCCCGACTTCAGTCTGTCTTTACTATATTTATTCTTGAAAGTGTGGATGGGAGCCAGCTTCAATCATCCACCGCCTCGATCACCCTCTTTAACGTCTCACACACACGTGATCCAGGCTGATTACTTCTGATTTTAATGCCACATACCTTGTTTAACTCTGAAGTTGGCCCTGAAGCGCCTTTCAGCACTCTAAACTGGTCAGCCTCAATTGGTTTTAGAGCATCCTTCTTCACTACTGGACCACACAATGCTTTAATCGGGATTAATGGGGTGGGGTATTGATGACCTTGAGGGTTCCCTACCTTAATCTTCCAACTTTCAAAGTTTTTAGCATTGGCTAATATTTTTATCACAATGTACTCGTTTAGCCAAGTCATGATGGTTGATTCCCTATTGCCACCATCAATTTTGAACTCAACAGAGTCCAGGTCATCAGATACTACATCCTTTAGGTCTGGGATTATTTTTAGTAATTTCAGTATGTTACCCCTGTTCAAAATATCATGAGTACCTTGTGTAGAGTAGAGCTGACAAAAAAACACTTTTCTTCTTTCGGCCAATACTTCGGGGTGTTCTATGTCCCCCCTTACCCTTGAATTGCCTAGTACCGTCACTCTATCATTCATTGGCAGGTCCAAACTTGCAAGTTTATATATTCACACTGCTTTGTGGGTGGTTGGACCTGAATACTACGCCAATCCTCCTGTTCATTCCTATTACAGTATGTTTAATCAGGTTTTTGTAATTTTCCATTAGGTGGGTTTTGATCTTGGCTTCAAGGCTGTTCACTCTGACTGTACTAATTATTATGTAAACAGATGGAATTTACACTTTTCACAATAACCGTATGGTGGTCTCCCTGGGGGATTATTCCATCGTCACTCGGTCAGACTGGCACAATTTCCCCTGCATTCTTTGGCGTATTATTTTTGGGACCTAATATATCTTGAATGGTACCAGTCAGATTCTGCCTAAAAGAATGTTGCTTACTAAACTGGGAATCCGATTCATCAGTTCGCTGAACTAGCCCACCTACCATCCCTGAAAATAATGGGACCCACATTTGGATCAGATTCTTCGTTTATCAAACTACTGCCTTCTTTAGAAGATTGATTTTCCTTTTATTAAATTCAGAGATTTTCGTTCATCTAAAAATAGGGAAGAGAGCCACAGATTTAGGAATAGTGGTTAAAGGGGGACTATTAATTACTTTCCCACAATGTTTTTTTTTGGTCTTTACTGCTTTATTATGAGTCTTCCTTAACCTTTTTCTCGCCCTTTTTGATAAAACCTCAGACTCTACTTTAGGTTCTTTAGTCCTACTTACTTTAATGCAGCTATTATTTGCCTCCAATTTTTCTATCAAATTAGAGGGTTGATCAGACTCAGCAGGTACACAAATATTGCCAATTAGCGTCGGGGGAGCAGTATTTTTGTCGCTATTAATCAATGAGCGTGTAATTTTCCGAACTTGGGTATTATTAACTTTATTTCCCGGAATTACTGATTTATCACACCCCTCAGATTTTCTACTTGACAACAATTTTACTTTGTGGACCATAGAGCCCACAATTGAAGGCAGGTCAGAAATGTTATTGATTAATTGAGCACATGTGCAGGATATTAGCTGATTCTCTTTGTCTGCTTGTACATTAGATATCAGTTTAGTTAGCTGAAATACCTTTTTACATCCATTCCTACAACATGTGATGCTAAAATATTTAAAATGTCCACCTGCATGTCTAGTTTGTCTGAGTGAAAATTAAGTGTGTTTGTTATAGCATCCATAGTGTTTAGCATACAGTCCCATACACCACGCTCTGGCTTATTGGAGTTATTTTCAAAGACACTAGATCTTATTTGAAAATTTTCATCAAATTTGTTAACAAAGATAAGTCAGCTGCCTTAAGGGATTGACATTGCTCGTTTGTATTCTCCTTAGGGTTATTATGCCTGCTAGCCGTACCTGGAATCAGAATAGATTTATTTAAAGGGAAACTATTCTCCAAATTTATACTGGACTGGTCGAAATTAAAAGGACGAGCATCACCAGTTGGTGAGAGTTGTTCAATAGGACTTGACACTAAGTCTACCACACCATCTTTAATATTTAAATTATCAGCATTAAGATCCAGCACCACTGCTATATCACTCACACTTTTTTGAATTGGGCCAGAGGAGATATCGATTACTGAGTCAGCAACATTTACACTCTCAGTAGTTTTTTTGCAAATCTTCTCTGATCTCATAGTCTGTGGGTCTGCCACCAGGTTTAACCAAGTAGGATGTTCCACAGACTTTTGGCAGTGGATTTGGGCTTGCATCAGCGTCTGCGGCCTACTAGGCTGCCTCAATAAACATTCGGGCGGAAGGGGGACTAAATCCTGTTCCACATTGTCTGATTTTAGCCCCCTCTCCATAAGGCCAATTACCTCATGTCGCTGACATAAACCAGAGGTATTTTTAGACTCTATGACTAAACTGGATTGATCAGATTGTAAGCTCCTTTCTGGAGAAATAGCCCCTTTGCATGACTTAACACATTTCCAGACTGTTTTACACTTAGTTGTTTCACAAAACGGAGCATTTTTCAGACATTGAACCGGAGATGATGAGTCAAATATTCCACATTCCGTATTAGAGTCTATGTTCTTAGTTATATTTGTCTTTTGTTTATGAGACTGACTCTACTGGTACTTAAAAAAGAAACTCTTAATCAACGGTTGAGCAGCGGTCTTGGAGATTTTTTGAATCTTCCCAGGGGTTATAGGAGATATGGGGGATAAAGGTGTGGAACTCGACTCAACTGACTCATTCAGGAGTTCCCTTGATGAAACGCAGCCACTACTTACGCACCTTGACCCACTAGACCCCACAAATTCGACTTGCTTTTCATGAGACACCACATTAGTTGATACCTCTGGCTTCAGGCGTTGTGTTAGTTTTGGCAAAGACCCGCGCTGACGACCAGATCTCATCAATAACCGACTTCCCAAAAAGGGTACACACAGGATACAGCGTTACCTTGCCTGATCTCAGTAGCCTGAGCGCAGTAGCCTGAGGCTGCCACTCCGTACCGGCAGCGATCTATTCGTGCACCGCTCCTCACCGCTCGCTGCTCGCTGCTCGCTGCTCGTGCCTGAGAGCACAAAACCTCCCAAGCCTCCCGAGCCTGTCTGCTCCCTCACAAAAAGCTGGAGCAGCAGCCGTCAGGGAGGGGCAGCGTTGCGGCGTTACGGCAATGCGGCAGTGTGACAGCCCGACCAGGTCCAGTATTCAACAGCAGCGCTGCCGGCCACGCTCAGATTAAAAATTAAAGTTGGTAAAGTCAATAAAGTCAATAATAAGTTCAATAATGTCAATAATGTTGCTAAAGTTACTAAAGTCGTTTTAAAGGTTCTTATCCTTTCGCAAGAGCTACTCGCAGCAACGAGACTTCCAAAGATGTTCTCAACGGCAACCAAACTGCTCATAAACGGCTCACTGCAGCAGCGTCAGTAGTCAGTAGTCAGTGGTCAGAACTGCCACTTCTCCCCTGCTTCAATCCACTCGTGGTCGGCTCTCTCTCCTGCAATATAATCTCGCCTTTGCTGACCTGCCGGTTAAATAGCACAGCACAGCACAGGGGTTTGCGTGGGGCTCACAGTCCGGATCCGCTGCCCGGTCTCCTTCCCATTCAGAGCTACCGCTTCTCCGCTGAACCTGAGTGCAGCACGCAAAAACCCCCACAGACCCCCCACAGGCCCCCACAGAACCACGGAGACGATCGAAGGTGCCGTCGCCACCTCACTCTACTCCTGCTCGCGGCTCGCGGCACCCGAAATTACTGCCTCGCTCTCTCAGTAGTGGTGGCTCCTGCCATGTTTTGGTTTTTCGGCCGCCGCCGCTTTGGGATTCAGGCGGTGGCGGCTCCTGCCACGTTTTAATTTAATTTTAGGCAGCCGCTTTGGAGTTTAGGCGGAGGCGGTGGCGGCTCCTGCCGCAATTTGATTTTCGCCCGCCCTGCACAGCCCGCACAGCTAGCCTTTGCCTCCGCCTCCATCTCTGACTCTGACTCGAGCCGACGAGCCGATGAGCTTCAGGTGCGGCGCCGCTCCGTTCAGAAGGACAGCCTCTCTGTTCTGTAGCAGGTCTCTCCTCATCCCACATGCTTCCTCCTCAAAATAGTCAGCATCATCATAGTAATAGTCAGACATGACAGTCACTCAAAGGTGACAACTAAACCCACTGGAGGAAAGAACGGAGACAAAAAGGCACTGTCAGTGACACAGGATAGCCCAAATAATAACAGTGACAAATCAGGGGGAGCGGTAAAACCCCAGGCAAGCCAAGCAACACAGGTACAGAAAAAACCAAGTGCGCAGACTAAGAATAATAAAGCGTGGACGGAGGGCTTGCCCAGCACACCACTCTAGGCAGAGCCTATGCAAATTATCCAGCCCAAAACCTTATAACATGCTCTGGCGTCGCTGGGAGTCTGGCCAGGTTGTGGGTATAGAGCAAATGCCAGTGCTGCTCCTGCGTTCAAAAATACCGGCTGACATCTATTGAGAAAATTCTGGAATGCCGAAAATGGCTGCTACGAATGCGCAGAAGCGGCCAACACACAAGCCAGTCCGAGGTCGGCGCTTGTATAGAGCGTGCGACCTCGCACCCTGCTCCCGCTCCACAATATCCCGCAGGCAGCAAACGCCCGGGGTCCGGGAGGCAGACCGCGCTCCCAACAGTGCGCAGCTAAAAATGCGCGCTGTAAACCCCTACCGCAACAAGACGGGAACAAAGACGAGCTGCCGAACCGAAGCGGAGCTCAAATCAAAAGAGACAGCGGTGCTCGCACAGCGGTGTGGACCACTGGCGGAAGAAAAATGCTCACAACCTGCAAAGGAACACTGGCAGGAAACAGACATCAATAAAGCCAGTCATAACAAAGCACAAAGCAGGGAAGCGCCAGAACGGGCAAACAGAGCCATCAACACAGCGCGAAGAGCGAGCAGAAAGCTACACAGAGGTACACAGTAAATGTAAAGTACAGCGCATGTAAATACCATTAAGGATAAGTCAAGTAAGAGCACAATGCATTGATAATGAAGAGTAACAGTACTTACCTGGCTGCTGAGCAGCAAAGAAAGAGGATGTGGTATTCTCTGGTTTTCCTAATATGGGTATATGCTCTATGATTACCATGTCATACCCTCTAAGGTTTATGGGTATTGTAGTATGTATTTTACTTCTCACTTTCTGATTGGCTGTTGAGAATTTTCAGTAAAGAAAATTGAGAAGCATAATCAGATCCTCCAGTCCTGACATAGAATCTGGTCAGTTTCATTACGTTTTGGTGGAAGTGGCCTAGATTCACTTCCAAAATGATGGAAGCTGCTTTGCACGGCCGGGACTAGGATATTGAGCAGTCCCATTTCCCTCTCCACATGCTGCAAGTTTTGGTGCGGCAACAGAATATAAAAAAAAATAGTGGAATTAACCCGCTGAAGCATAGTTACAGACATACGGCCGAACGCAGAGATTTTTCAATCCCGGTATGTGTCTGGGTACAGGCTTTTTAACATTAGAGTGTAGCCATGTTACTAAATAACAATGCACTACATATAAGGGGTAACATGTTTTCTCTGAAAAAATAGTTTTTGGGGATATGGCAATGAGACATGCAAAAAAAAAAACCGGGGGGGGGGGGGTAGTTTATAATTATGCACAAACGAGAATTAAGTAGATGTGATGGGCATAAACATGGCTGTTTATTTCCTCGATTTGTAGGGTACCTGTGTGTTCACCGCAAACACAGTTGAGACTAAGGGAGGCAAATTCATTCGAGAGCTCCCTCGGCTAAATTGTTTACTTCTGAACCCGTATTACCATTAAAAGGTAAACTCTGATACAAAGAACACGGGAAATTATAATCAGATAAGGAACTTATGTAGATAACAACAATGTTTTAATAAACTAGTATAACAATATTAATTAACAATTTGGTTCTAGACAAAATTTAGCCAAAAATGAGAAGTTTTGAATTGGGCTGGTGTTCGCTGATAATTGTGCTGGGATCACCCACAAAATCAAAGAATTGGGTAGGTCATAAGATCCTGTGTTTTGAGCCTTGAGCTTTATGGGAAGTTTAAGACCAGAACGATAATTTTTTTCTATATCTATTAGAAACAGGAGCTATCCTGAGTGAAGCCTTCCTGAAGATCGATAGTTGGGATACTACTTCCCCATACTCGTTCTGCACGCCCAGATGGCGGTGGGTTGCGATAGTCATGAATGTTAATGCTATATTGAGGTGCTTTATTGTTTGCCCCTGTGTCCTGTCCCTTTGGCAGAGTAGGACCCCTCTCTCTTGTTTTAGAGTTCATCCACACAGTGCAAACAATCTCATTTGCGTTCATAGGGCTCTTTAAGGAGAGTCTGCCTTTTCTTTCCAATTCGACCTGATGGAAGCTGCAAAGGCATGTGCAAAGACACTCCATTTGGTCAGGGTGCTGACTCGCCTTTGGGGTTGTTCTTCCTCCCATCCTGGATGCAGGGTCACAATTCTTGGGATACAGCAAAATCAGAGTCAGCACACATCTTCTAGACTTCCCCTGGGGTGGTCACTGAAGCATGCATGCTGGTGAGTATCAGTTTCATGTTGATTAATCATGGATATTGAGGGAGACCAAGAGACCCTAGGGTAAACTCGGGTCAATTCAGGCACATCCTTACAGCAGTTTGCTTCTCCTGGACCACTCTTCCTGCTGGACTAGGCAGATGGGCTTCTCCTCATTGGGCAGACAGCTCCTGCAGGGCTAGTAACTCTTTCTTCCTTTTAGCAGGTGGGCAGGCTCCCATGTTTCAGGAAAACCCAGAGCTCTCAGTACAATGCACTTGCTTGAGATCACTGCCCTCATCTCAGGCAGACTATCACCAATACCAGCCCTTTGTCATACCAGCTCTCCGACGATTCATCCATGGCAGTGATTGCTCAATAGATCCCTCCAACACGTTCTCTGGCAGCTCTCTGCTCTGTAAGTTTAAATGGAGGAAGTATAAAATATCGCAATACAGTCATGGACCAGGGTCAGACTTTGGGGGCAGGGTCAGGCTCACAAACCTTTTCAGTTGTTGTTTGAAATGGCACTTCCTATAGGGTCACCTGTAAACGTTTTGCCTACACCTCCCCCCCTTTTTCTAACCTCATTTTCGATGGCTGTAGGACTCTGGGCAGTTTACCAATGCTAACCAGTGCTAAAGTGCATGTGCTCTCTCCTTAAAACATGCTAATAGTGGTTTAACCAAACTTGGCCTATTTAAATCACTTATAAATCCTTAGTAAAGTGCAGTGCATGTGTCTAGCATCTGTTTATTAAATCCTACTTGTGTGTCTGCAGCACTGAATGTGCCACCCAATGAAGTAGCCTTTTAAAACATGTCTCAGACCTGCCACTGTAAAGCTTGTGCATGCAGTTTAGACTAAAATGGCAATATTGCATGTAAAACCCTTTCCTAAGCCTTAAATTCCCCTTTTATTACATATAAGTCACCCCTATGGTAGGCCCTAGGTTGTCCATAGGGCATGGTGCTGTGTAATTACAAAACAGAACATATACTTTTAAGTTGTACATGTCCTGGTACTCTGAACTCCAAATTTGTTTTTCACTACTGTGAGGCCTTTTCCTCCCATAGGCTAACTTTGGGGATTCCTTGTTACATCTATTAAGTGTAATTTCCAATTGGAAAGAGGGAGAGCTTTCATCTTTAGTACATGTGGAATTGTAATGATAAATACTCTTTAATGGTAAAGCCACATTTTTAAAATATCATTTTTAGAAAGCTGTCTCCAATACACGTCTGGGGTGGGTGACAAGTGGGCCTTGTGCATTCCCTCTAGACAACCACACAAAGTGGGAGCTTAGGCATGACTGATGGGCCATCTATATTCTGATGAGCCATCCTGGGCAGGATAGGAGGGAGGAGCTGGGCACAGCCTCACACTTACACCTGGAAGTGCTCTGGCCTATCCCCATACAAAGGACTGCTTCACCCCCTGTAGTGAGTCTGTAGGCACAGCAAGAAAGGGAGGTCCTCTGTGTACTTCAAAGCCCCTCTTTGAAGTCTTATCCACTACAAAGGCACCACTGGGTATACACATTGGACTTCTGATCCTACCAACTCAGGACACTTCTGGACCTGTGGATACTCTGTCAGGAAGAAGAACTATTGTGATGCTGAAGGACTGACACTCTGCTGGAGTGCTGCTCTGGAGAAACTGCTTTCCTTCTGTGCTGACCTGCATGTTTCCCTCCTTGCCTGGGGAGAAGGACTGGACCTACACCACTTGAACACAGAGGGACACCAAGAGCTTGTCTGATTTCTTCCTGTTGAAGTCTCAGGGACACAAAAGAATTCCAACCACTCCACAACCACCACCTGGACTCTGCCAACTGTGGGTCATGTGCTGCCAAGTGTTGCCAACCCAGTCTGGGACCCTTGAAAATGGGCCTAAAGTGCTGCATCTGCCAGAACTCACGTATCAACACCATTCTTCTCATCAGAACCAATGCATCTTCCTCAACGCATCTGCGAGGACTCTGTACACCGCTTATTCACTGCGTGGCACAGCACCTTCCTTTCTGATGCATCTTCAAAGATCCAGTACATTACCTGATGGCTGTTCAATTCATCCCCTTTATCTGGAAGCTGTCCAACAATGCAGCAGCACTTTGCTACTTGGATCACTGATCCATCAACAGCGCAACTAGGTACTTTGCAGCAGACCAAAGCTGGTCCCTGTATCCGACCCATGTTCCATCGCGGTTGGCCTTAACGTTTGAACCAGATTGCCCCAGTTGGTGCTTCAAGCTTTTAAGCACTACATTTAAGGAAGGGCAGAGTTTGCCTGTCCTCAAGATGGCCACCTACTAGGCGAGCTCCTTCGGATGAATGAAACTACCATACATTATCCTTTGCCTTTGCATCGCAATTTGCATTTATATGTGGTGTCTTCTGCTAAACCTGCCATGGAGCACGGTATCGGCTGGAGGGAGTCGGCCAGGACTGCTCCATGAGCAGTCAAGATTAGCTGCTGTGGCCTTGATGCTCTGCGGGGCCTGCAGAACACATGGCATATGCTGGTGATAGGCCTATGCACCTAAGAAGCAGTGCTGAGGTGTTTTTGGGAGGTCTGTGGGTCAGCCTACGGCTCGTGCCGTTCGAGTCCAGAGTGATTTGTGGGCCTAGTGGTAAGGTGTGGGGCACTGTGAGTGGCCCTCTGGGAGCTGTGAGGAGGGGGCCTACACTGTGTGGACTGCCTCTGCTGTGCTCAGCATGCCGAAGGCAAAGTTGAGCGTGGCCTGTGTTGTGGAACTAAGGAACGCACATAAGAGTGCGCTGACACCGCTGGGGTCACTGGAATTGCGGTGCGGTGGAACTGCTACAGCTCACCGGGACCTACCTGTACTTGGACTGCCCTTCTGTGTGAGTCACTGTAGCAGACAGGCAAAGCCATGGTGGTACATTGTACTTGTACATCCTGCAGTTTTTGGCCCCTGTTGCCCTGCTGACATGGTGCCTGCTGGATGGGCAAACATTCATCGACAGGAGCGCATGACCGGCTTGTGCCTGGCAATCTGTGGGCACAGCTTGTTGTGCCATTGTTGGGACCTTTTCTGCTGCATGGGTGTCCCTGTTTCTCCTGCATGACGCCTGCCTATAGGGTGGCACACAGAGATTAATAGTGGTGATTGAACTGCCCCTGTGGTGGTCCTGAAGAGTGTGTTATCCTGAGCATCCTGGAATATCTGGACTTGGGGATTTTGGCAATTTGTACTACACCTCTCAGGATGGGGAAGCCTGATAAAACACAACCCAACCCGCAATACAAACAGTGCAAGTTGTTCCAGACCTGAGAGGAAGACTCAGTGACGACAGGGGCTGTGCCGGATGCTTCTAGCCCAGAAATGGGTACTGACCTGTGTCAAATTCTGTCTACAATGCAACTTAGCCTTACAAAATTTACGGTAAGATTGACTCTCTGTCTTAGAGAACAACAAGGATATCGGAGCTTATGGATAAGAAGCATGCTGAGTGCATAGATATGCAGGAGTGGAGTGTCAGACGAAGAAGATGAGCAAATCACGGCAATTGGTAACTAGAAGCAGATGGAGAAAGCCCTGCAGGGCATAGGACTTAGAGGCTCATTCGAGGTGGAACAATATTTACATAGTGGTATTGCTGAGTCCACAGCTACAGGTCCTATGGAGCCATTCGTGGAGCAGCTACTCATCAAACTACTGGGCTATGATACCTTTTTAGACATATTTATGGTAGAGCATGCATATCATTGCACGTTTACTTAATTATAGGGACCGGGATGCAGCATTATGCCACTCCAGAGAACTATAGACCCTCTTCTGCCAGGGGGTAGACTTCTCCATTTTTCCAGATTTCACTCCTCAGGTGCAGGAAGCGACGAGGAATTTTTTTCCGGTGAAACGCAAATTGAGAACAAAATATAGAATATGCAATGCTGTACCCGGCGAGCCTAAAAATAAACTTGGAATGGAAATCTAAAATCTTCAATGACCCTAACACTGTGCAGCAATTCCTTCTGGGCAGGTGGATGAAGACTGGATCTCAACGCACAAACTGGACGAGCAGGACTGATCATCGTCTCTATTGGTTATTAATAACTGGCTGTACACTGTATCACAAAGTTTTTATTACCTAATGTTGCTAGAATTGTATATGCTATGTCGATCTACTGATATGGTGAATTGTGAAAAACTGCACGTGTTCTTTTATGTATAAAGTTTATGGTGGGGGATTCTGAATGGGCTTTTTGGTCAGGACATTTCATTTAACTCTTGCAGTTAAGTGTAAGTGCATGGTGTGGGCACTCCTGATACTGCCAGATGCTAAAACGCTGGCTTGAATCTTGGTTCATATGAGTCAACGGACACGTCAATTTACCTTTGTTTACTGTATAGTTCTCCCTATCAGAAATCTTCGGTCGGTAAATGCTAAGATACTAGTTCTTTCAAGATTTAAACAAGTACAATGGGGTGGAAAGTGCATTGTGCTAGAAGCATCCAAAGCATGGAACAAACTGCCTCTGTGCATAACAACAGAACCTAGCCTCCCTACTTTGAGGAAAGCTGTGAAGACCTGGTTGTTCAGAACTTGGTAATTCTGGCGATCCTTTGACAAGTAGAAGCTGGAACTGATTAGCGCTTAGACGCCATTGGGCAGCAATGTTCTGACCCTGCGCAACGTAGCCTGTAGCCTGCAGCCCGTCTTTGCCTCCGCCCAGAGCCATCCCCGCATACGTTCGCCGTCCGACGTAGAGGGAGGAGAGTGAGATAGCGCGAGCAGCGAGCGATTCACGGAGCTGCAGAAGGCAAACTGGCATTATTTTTTTTTTCAACCCGGCGCGGAAAGAAAGAATATCGAGGACTGCCAGAAAGGCTACAAAGACGCGGTGGGGCAGGGGGCTCCCTGCACAAAGCGGCTGGCAGACGGGCCAGGCACGAGGTGCGCTAAACAAGGCAGACACGCAGAGGTAAGTGAGGGGTGAGGAGAGGAAAAGCATGAAACGCTAGCAGCAGAGTGGAACTGCGCTTCTTGGCTCGAGCAGTCTGGGGACCCTGTGATTGGGTGTTTTTAAACAGCAATACAGCAGCAAATTGGTGGTTGAACTGACACCCCACCGAGGACTTCTTTTTTTTTTTTTTTTTTGCATACGAAGAGCCAAAATTACAAGACTTGCTCGACTCAGGCAACAATAGTAGTGGACCAAACCATACTACCAAATCACCCCCAAACCCTCATCCCACACTACGAAAAATAGCCACTTGCCCCAAGAGTAACAATAACACCGGGTGAAGTTGACAAGATGGCTGCAAAAAAAGGCAAAAAAGTGGCGGAGCAAAACTCAAAGTCAAAAGCGAAGGTGGCAAACGTAGTAAGCCCGGGTTCCCTGGAAGGGAACAGTGGGAGTATAGACTTGTTCCCAGTTAAAGGGAAAAGAAGGGGGCTAAAGAACACCAAAGCTGTGGTTGACCCTACAACCAGAGCCACAACAATGAAGGATTTTGTGGGGAGACACTTCAAAAAAGTTGTCACATCAGCGCAAATACATGACGAAAACCTAACCCACGGAAAATATATAAGTGAAACAGCAACAAGAAAAGGGAACTCTGATATGGGCAAGAAAGGAAGTACCTCCCTACCGGTGGAGGTGCACGAGACCGATTCTCTTAATATGATCAACCACTCTCTACAGTTATTACTGGATCATGGGGGTTTACCTTCGCCACGGTTGTCATCATCACCACAGGCACTATTCTCATATGACTTGGAGAGAGACGCCCTAGATAGCCTGATTCAACAGGACAGTCCAACACCTGCGGAAGGGAAGGAGAAAGGGTCAGAAATCTCCCTGAGTTGCAGGACAACCCAGAAAAGAATGGAACTTAAAAGTCTGTTGGGAACCCAAGATAACAGCTTGAAGCAAACCGACGAACTAAATACAACTGCAGAGATAAATCCAGATTTAAATAGGGATTTATCATCAATGTCTGCAGTCTCTATGATGGATCTAATGTTGATTCTCCAAAAGACCTTACAAGGTCTACTAGAAATAACCCTGTCTAATAATACAGTGTTTAAAAATCAAACTGTTTACTTAGGCAACATAGAGGGGGAGCTGCAGGGGATAAGGGCTCTCATGCCCGCAATGGTAAGACAAATCCCCGATCATGAGTCATCAATACAGATACAGGAGGAAAGCAATGAACCGCCATTACGGAAGGAGTTTTACCAAAGATTGTAGATAAAACGCTAATGCCAGAAAGAGATATGAAGGGTAAAAGTCAGCTACAAACCGATAACCTCCTCAAGGAGAGCCATCAAGTATATATATCAAAATGGCCTATGAGGGTAAAAAGGAGAGCAGAGCATAATAGATGTGGGCTTAGAAGTAGTGTAACCAAAAGTGCAAGTGTTGTAGGTAAAAAAAGAGAACAACGGGAACATGGAGTTATACTTTGATCAAATCCCAATAAGAAAAGAGGGAAGAATCTTGGAAAGAGGCCGCCCCTAAATAGGTCACAACTACTGCAAGGTTTTGCAAAATGTCAGAACCTCAAAGCAATTGGAACAAACGACCTAAGGGGAGTGGGGTTCAGTCAGGTCAGAGAAGGGAAAGAGATTACAAAAGTTACACTGTATTCCTACCTGGTAATAGAGACGATCAAGAAAGCAGCAACTGAGTTACAGAAGGTGGGAATAAGACTGCTAGAGGAGAACAAAGTATTGGTAGACATTGGCGAGAAGAAAGGGCAGGGTCAACACTTCCTTAAATGCCACGCAGGTCTAGGAAAGAGACAGGTCAGGTTATGTGAGTACGAGGTTGAGGATGGCGAGATGACAGGAAACATAAAAATAACAGCAAATAACTCAAATATCGACCAGTGGTGGGGGAACTGGAGCAAGGAGTTAGGGCAGGCAGGCCCATCACAGAAATTCGTGGAAGAACAGGGGGAGGAAGGTTGGTTAGAGGACATTGAATAGGAAAAAGGTATGCCGCATAGCATAAGACTGGCCTCCTGGAACATAAATGGGTTAGGAGCTGATGAAAAACATAAAAAAGTAAATGAACTTGGAGAAAACATAGAAATTATGTGTATCCAGGAGACATGGTTATGTGGCAAGACACTAATTTTCGATGGTTTCTACCAGTTAATTCGACCTGCAAAGAAGAATAGATTTGGGCGTCCTGCAGGTGGAATAATGACCCTAGTGTCTACAAGAATTATGAAAAAAGTAGTAGAAATAACTGGAAGATGCAAATGGATGCTGGTTTGTAGAATAATGTTATCAGAATGTATAAATCTTGATACAATACTGATTATAAATGTGTACATTCAATGGGCCTCTATGGAGCAATACGTGGAGGAAATGGCTCTTTTTAAAGAGGATTTGGTTTCTCTATGTGAAAAGTACTGTAAGGACATCATTTTGCTTCTTGGAGATTTTAACCACAAATTACACACAAATAATGTAGATTGCTGTTTCTGAGAAATACTAGAAGCACATGACATACCGCAGGCAATATTCCCCGAATGTTTACTAGGTGCAAAGGAAACACAGTTGGCTAACTTCCTAGGAGTTAAAAATCCCTTCTGCCTAAATGGAAGGGGCCCCAAAGACTGTCCTGCCAAGAGAACATTTAAATTGGGTACACAGAGCTGCCCTATTGACTATGGGGCATATTACCAAGCCCGCGATAAATGCGTTAGTGACTTTTTAGAGTCGCTAACGCATTTTTTTTTAACGCACTATTCCCAATACGTCTCTAACCTGAGTTAGAGATGTATTATTGACGTTCTCTATCGCCCCACGCTGGGGGCGATAGATAACGCTAATAGGATGCAAGGTGGGCGTTCCCACGTCCAACCACATGTAAAATGTGGTTGGAGGTGTTAACACCCTATTATCAAGGCAGGCGTTGGGAGAAGGAGACCTGCGATAAACTCGTTTATCGCAGTTCTCCCAACGCCTGATTTGATCAGGTGTTAGGCATTGATAACATGGGGGTGTGGATCATAAAGCTGAATCCACACCCCCATATTATCAAGGCAGACATTAGCGCGTGAAAACAACGCTTGTTTTCATGCGCTAATGTTCCCTATTGCCGACTATCGCCGGATTTAATTTCGCCTACGTGTTACGCGTTGATAGTTACGCGCTATCATTGCGATACAATCCGGCGATATGGAAATGTGCGATGTGCTTTTATTATCGCACATCTTATTAATATCCCCTTATGTTTTTCTGGCACCCTGGAACTTCCACTTAGTCTTGGGGTTTAGCGTCACAAATAGAGAAGGGAGTGACCATAATGTGGTATCCCTAGAGTTTCCAGTAGTAAAGGTAGAACCCCGCCCTCAAGTGTTAGAGCAACAGATGGATTACCCTAGACGTCGTACAACTAAACTAACGGGTGAATACATCTCAAGACTACTAAGGTTGCAACAAAATCTAGATCTACAAATAATAGTGGACAAATCCTTGACTGGTATGTAAGAAAAATCGAGGAGGTTGTCCAAATACTCTGCAAAGGATTAAGAGATGGCAATGGGGGAAATAACAAAACCAAAGTGAGTAATAGAAAAATAGGTAAACTAACAGGCTGGTTCATAAAGGAATGTCTGGAGAAGAAAAGAGAAGTCAGGAGAATGGCTCGCCGGTTTGCCCGAAATGGGAATCAGGCCAGTGGAAAGGCTTTAGTGGCCCTAAAAAGAGAGTACAACATGTTAACAAGGAGGGTAAAAGGAAAAATTAAAGAAGGATGTTGGGTAAAACTACTAGAGGTGATTGAAACAAGGAACCTACGCCAGTTTTGGCAACTAGTGAATTCAGCAGCAGAAGGCCATAAAGGGGCAATGAACTGCATTGTTGAGGAGGCGGCCTGGGAGGAATATTTACAGGGCCTGTGTAGCGCAAAAACACATCAGGAAGAGAACCTGTACACAGATTGGAGCGGTCTGGTAGTAGATATGAAACCTGAGTTTTCTGTCGATGAGGTTAGAAAAACGATAAAGAGTTTAAATCTTACGAGAGCGGCAGGCCCTGATAACCTCCCGGCACTGATAATCAAAACACAGCCAGATTGGTGGGCAAAATTTTTCGCGGATATGTTTCAAATAATCCTAGAAACCGGGAGACTCCCCGATACCTGGAAAGGGGCCATAATACGGCCCATACATAAGAAAGGGGATATGCATAGTCCTAAAAACTATAGGCTAATCAATTTACTTGACATTGGGGAGAAGATCTTCGCCAAAATATTACTAGGCAAATTAAAAAACTGGGTAGAGACAAATCTAATTATCCCAGTGGAACAGGGAGGATTTAAGGAATGCCATTCCACAATGGACCACTGCTATGCACTTTGGGCGCTGGCCCGGAAGTCGATAGAGCAAAGGGGAAACTTGTTCTGTTGCTTTGTCGACTTCCGGGCAGCCTTCGACTCAGTGGATCGCGGGAAACTTTGGGAGTGCCTGATTAAATATAATATCCCAATTGACCTATTAGCGATATTAAAAGAACTACATAGAGGAAACTGGGCCCAAGTAGTAAAAGATACACAGGGGGCACTCACAAGGAAAATAGAAATAGACAATGGACTCCGACAGGCCTGCGTGTAAGCTCCTCTACTCTTTTCAATCTTCCTAGCAGACTTGCCGGTAGCATTGGAGGTGGAGAAGAGTGCTAGCCCCAGAATGAGTGGTAAGAAAGTATCATGCTTATTGTATGCAGACGATCTCGTCATCACTGACCAGACTGAGCTGGGGCTACAGAGGAAATTAAATGCTTTTAACGAATACTGCAAGAGTAAACTGCTAATAGTAAATATGGACAAAACAAAGGTTATGTGCTTTGGTAAAAAGCCAAAGAGCTTTTGCTGGTATCTAGATAAAACTAAATTAGAAACAGTAAAAGAATATAAATATCTGGGCCTATGGTTCGAATCATCCTTAAAATGGAACAAACATGTAGAAAACCAAAATGCAAAAGTTTCTTACTCTATTTGTGGTTTGAAAAAATTTAATAAAACCTACGGAAATATGTCACATAAACCCATGATAAAAGCTTTTTCAGCCATGGTCCCCCCACAAGTACTATATGGGGCAGAGGTCCTATTCCTTAGTGGTAAAGGGGATTGGAATCGGGAGGAAGGTAAAGCTGTAAAAACGCTACTGTGCTTGCCAAAGTCTGCCATGCTACAGGCAATTAGACTCGAAACAGGATTGATAGGGTGGAATACCCAGACCAGAATGGCGGTGGCTAGTTTTTGGAAATGTCAATCTCTAGAGGAAGCGCAAAAGGTGTCACACTGGTGTAGTGGGTTAATACAACATAGCAATCTAAGATGGGCAGCTGAGGCAAAAAAGAAGATAAAAGAGACAATTTGTTACCTAGATGTGGGTACAACCCAAAACCCCTTAGAAGCAGTCTTTACAAAAGGGACACTTAGAGCACAAGGAAGGGAGCACTCGAGGTCGCAGGACCTAGGTTATCTAAGAAACAAAAAATCTGTAAAAAACATGATAGACGTGTGGGAAACCGATATAGGATAACCATACCTAGAAGCACTCCCGAACTATGGATTTAGGTGGGATATTTTAAAAATGAGAATTGGCATTATCCCCTGGCGAGTGGAGGAGAAAGTCACGGCAGAAATGATGTACCCAGATGGTTTATGCAAGTGCGGTATGGGGTCTAAGTGTGAGATAATGCACATTCTTCTTGATTGTCTCATGTATGTTGAAGTGAGAAAACGGATTCTGCGACCCATATTCAGAAAATATAATACAAGAGCGAGAGCCCAAGCGATCAATTTAGTGCTAAGAATGGAATATCTAGAAATTGCTATAGCTCTGGGTTACTAACTGAAAGAAATTAATCAAATGGTCAGGGGAAAGCTCAAAGAAGTGTAGTGAGAAACCTCAGTTACCCTGTATACAAAAAAAGAAGAAGAGTAACTTAGGTATGACAAGTCCTATGGGTTTTAATACCTTTTAATCTCCTAACAGCAATGGTGGACTGCTGAAGATAATGAACAGCCTTGACTTTAAAAGTCTAAGATGATTCGGATTTTAAGTAGAATGTTCTGTATGTTTTTATACCTTTTAAAGATTTTAACAAAAAGTTGTACACTGTTTTACTAATAACTAATTATGTATAATACCCTGAATTGTATTTGATTTGGTTTTAAAGACTAAGGTCTAAATAAACAGAGTATTTCTCTCTCTCTCTCGTTGGGCAGCAATGCGCTTTATAAATTCTGCTAATATATAATATAACATGATGGGAATTGCTGTTGTTTAAGCGGCCCTCCTGCGACATGGTTTGCAGCATTGTTTGGCGGGCGCTCTCTGCCTCCATGTTTGATCCACATTGTTTTCTACGGGAATGTTGTTTGGGTTTCCAGGTGGGCATTGGGAGGGATGCTTGAAGACATGTCATAAGTTTGGAGATATGGCGTGGGTGATGAGAGGGACTTTGCCATCTATATGTCAGCACGAGAGCGCACAGAATACTTGGGCAATACTTACCCGTTTGCACATTGTAATATGGCAGTGAGAAGGGTGGTGCTATGGCGGCAGTTGACGACTCATTTAGCGTATTTTCAAGGTTGATTTTCTTGACCTGGAGTGTTAGAGGTTTGAACTGTAATCGTAAGATCCGTAAGATGGTGCTGTATTTGCAGCATCATAAGATTGATGTGACCATTTTGCAGGTAACACGTTTGGCTCTGAATACCCAAGTGGTACGCCAAGACGCATGAGCGGTGTTTGTTCGGCTGCAGGGCTTACAGTGCATGCATGTGGGTATTGATATGAACTAGACAGAGCTCGGAAATTATGTTGCAGGAGCTTCACGTGGATAAGGGGGGGCCGATATGAGGTCGCACGCTGCTGTAGAGAGCATTTGGATGTGGTGTTGGTAGGTGATGACGATCCACAGTTCTATTACTACTTTATTGCTAAGCTGGCTGTTTATGGGGATGCCCCTCAGATCTGGGGTGGTGGCTTTAACTGCGTCTTGGCCCCTAAACTGGATCTCTCCGAGGGTCCCCCTCGGAGGCGCTCAGCTGCAGCCTGTGCTATTTCTGCTGTGTCAGCAGCCATTGACCTGGTGATTGTGTGGGGCAGTCATTTTCAGCAAGATTATACTCAATATTCTTCAGTGCACGACAAACTGACACAAATTGATTATTGGCTTGCTTCATGTAGTTTATTGTCAAGCATGCGCTGCTGTTAACAGCTCCCATGCACATACTCGGACCACTCCCCTGTGCACCTGGTCATGGACATTGAACAGTTACACCCACATGCCTTCTTGGGGCATTTTCCACCATATTCACTACTAGATGCAGTTTTTTGCAAAACACAGGCAATCAATGCACACTTTCGTACTAATTTAGTTACAGTGGCTGAAATGGCTACAGTGAGGGAGACCTTTCAGGCAAATATTCGTGGGTTTACAATTTACAAACATGCTGGAGTGCTACGTTCTATTCAAGATCGATTGCAAAAGTTGGAAATGCAACTTGTGGAATTAGAATGCGCTTATCAGGAAACGTTGGATCCAGCGATATTCTCACGCGCTAGGGCTAAGCTGGAAGAGTATAATGAAATGGCATATATCAAGGTGACCCATCTTGTGAGATATGCTACAGCCAGGTTGTATGGGGAGGGGGAGTGACCAGGTGCCATTTTGGCAGCCTTTGTTAGACCGAGTAGGGAGGATAAATTGGTGCTCTCAGTGCTGGATGAGCAAGGGGCACCGCTACATGGGGCGACTCGGGTTGCTGCGAGATTTCAGACTTATTACAGTGAACTCTTCATATCTTGTATGCCTTACGACAAGCAAGCCACTGCAGATTATCTCTCACAAATTGCCATGAAGTGGCTGACAGACTTGCACAGGGAGTGAATTATCGCGCCTCTTTGTCCCACTGAAGTTATTCTGGCACTGAAAGACATGTCCGGAGGGAAAGCACCCAGAATGGAAAGCTTAACGTTAGCCTTTTACACGGTTTATCAAGATCAGCTAGTGTCACATTTGATTAATCGATTTGAGGAGATGGTGCATGTTGGCACAAAGCCTTCAACTATGAGGGAGGCAGGGGCTAGGCAGACTATGGAGATTCCCGCCTCTCCGTAGCACAGGTGATTGATGCCCCACCCACTGCAGAGAAGACCATAGTGAAGGATAGAATGGTGGACTGCTCCGTGACGCACAGAACGCGGAGCTGGGGGCCGCTGCCAGGACTTTCCAGTTATTTTGAAATGATTGAAGCAAGGTGATGTTAGTCGAGCAGTGTCAACGGCAGCCTAGCTGGAATGCTGTTTCGTTCCAATTTTGCAGTGAGCAGGCGTGAATCTCCAGTGTAATTGCTGCTAAACGCGGAGACCGGTTGCCGAAATCAAGGAAGAACAGGAGTCAGAAAGCTGAAGGAAAGCTGAAGGCTGCTGGCAACACTGCATCCGTGCTCGGTAAGAGCGTGAAGCATGCTTTATAGCCCAATAAATACTGCTGCTTGAGGCGCAAGGCTATGCAGCTAGGTTGATGTTTTTTTAAACAGCAAAAGCTACAGATGCCCCGCCAGGAAAATCCCAATTGAGACTGAGAGCCTGTGGCAGTGAGTGGGACCAGCAAGAGGAGTCAAGACGGAAGGGAGGTGAGTGAGGCATTGTTTATTACTGGCTGGGTCTGCAAGCAGCTGGAGGGCTTCAGAGAAATTTAAAATAAGATGGGCAGACATCAGAAACAAGCTAATGCTGTAGCAAAAGTGGATGGAGCAACCGACTGAAAGCTAAAAAACGAATGGTACAAGCAAAAGGGGCACAAACTTTGGCCAAAGATCCAGGCGTGATTAATTGTTTAGGACTAAATTCAAGCTCTGAGAGCTCCACAGAAGATCCGTTTGAGCCACAGCTTGAGCTACAGCATGGGGAGGTACCCCAATCTTGCAAATCTTGTAAATGATGGACCTAATGAAGTTGAAAAGGGACAGTCCAGCGAGTCCATGCCTGGAATTAATAAGACAGAACAATTTATTTTAAAGATTTTCCCCTGTTTGCCAAGAAGAGCATCCAGTCGTTAATTACCCAAGGCTTACTAGATCTAAGTACTGTCCTGCTATTAACATCAGAAGAAGAGACAGCATGTAATACCCTTGAGAGGCCCAATATTTCTCTTTCCAGGCCCCAACTCTAATTCCGGTAATTTCAATATCTTCTCACTTTGAGGGGGGAACCTTGTTGCTCTCTCAGGCAAGTCCACCGGCCTCATCTGATCAGCAGTTGCTCCCTGAGCAGCCCATTAATACAGAAAACATCTCAGAACAGCACCAAGAAAGTTTGCAGCAATTACAGGAAATATCTTGTGCAACAAGGGAGAAAGGCCCGGAATCACTGGGCCAGGGTATTAATTGGGAGAATAAAAGTTCATAAGAAAAGCTGCAACTCTCATCCACCGGAGCTAACTCGCAACAGATGGAAATTAAAACGTTACTTAATCTCATTTTGGAGAAGATCAGGGAAATGAAAAAGTCCCGGGCACTCGAGACGGCCGCTTTCCATCTCAGGCTGAAAAAAATTGAAGAATCCATTTCTGGCATTCCCGTTAGACTTGAAGATGCAGAGTCAAGCATAGCTCACTTGAATGATCAGATGAGCTCTAAGATCCAGAAAATCAACTCAGTGACGGCAGATAAGATTGCCCTTGAGAATAAGCTGGAAGATTTGGAAAATCATTCACGCCGCTCTAACCTTCGAATTGTGGGAGTGCCGGAGGGGAGCAAGGGGACCAACACCCTCCTTTGGGTTCAAACACTCATTAAGCAAAAAGTGCTACCGGATTTTACTGGAGATTTGACATTAACTAGGGCTCATCTGGTTTCTGCTCATCCCATCCCTAATTCTAAGCATCCTCGCACAATTTTAATCAACTTTGCTGATTAAAAAATCAAAGAGAATGTCCTGATCAAAGCTATTCAGCAGAGACAGTTTGTTATTGGCGATGGTACTAAATGTCAGATTCTTCCAGATATGTCAGTAGGAGCGGCGCGCAGACGTAAACAATTTGTTACGCTTTTGTATTTATTTAAGGCACAGGGAGCTCAGGCATCCATTGCACAACAATCTAAATTAAGGGTGTTGGTTAAACGAAAGTTTCATATGCTTCTTGTGTAGAGGAAGCTCAGGAGTTACTGAATGAGATTACTACTTCAAGATGAATCTGTGTTGAATTGAATCTGTGGAATTGACTCGTTTGATTTATGTTCACTGGTTCACTTTGTCCTCATTGACCAAAGGGAGGGAGAGATGTGAGTTGAGGGGCCTGAGTGGATGACCACATTTCTTAGGGGGGGTTTAGGGTCTTAGGGGTAGTTTTTCAGGGGGGGTGGCATTCAGCAATGGGAAAAAATGAACAGGAAAGATGTAATCGATTTTATAGATTTACGTTAATCAGCGCAGGCCGCGTCAGGTGGGTTTGTCAAAAATACAGAATACAAGATGAAAATGTATAGGTGCAGAATATAAAAATTGTTACCTGCAATGTTAATGGATTACTTAATCCGAGGAAATGTGCTGCTCTTTTAAATTGGGTTACTTCCCTTTCTTCTGAGATTGTGTTTCTACAGGAAACACATCTTAGGACTTTTATTTTCTTTCTGGTGTGTGTGAAGGGAATTTGGGGGGAGTGCTTGCCAGTTATTTTTTATTTGTGCATCACTTCGATGTTCTAAAATTGTATTTTAAAGTTTGCTAATACCTTTTGATGCTCGGTATTGCTCGGGGCTCTATTCTTCCTGCCACAGCTCCGCAGCACTCCTGTCCTCATTTTCGGCCGGGTAGCTGCCATCAAGGACATGACACGTGCTCGGCGCAGTCAGCGGTCCAGTCGTTCAACGCATCTCCCCAGCACTGGGCAATAATCTACTTAATGAGGCTCATTGCGGGAGAGCGCTGCTCCTGTTAGCTCCCACAGTACTAGCTTGTTGCTATTTTTTACTTTGCCCGCTGCATTTTATTTTCTTTCTGGTTGTGTGAAGGGATTTTGGGGGGGGAGTGCTTGCCAGTTATTTTTTATTTGTGCATCACTTCGATGTTCTAAAATTGTATTTTAAAGTTTGCTAATACCTATTGGTGCTCGGTATTGCTCGGGCTCTATTCTTCCTGCCACAGCTCCGTAGCACTCCTGTCCTCATTTTCGGCCGGGTAGCGGCCATCTTGGACGTGACACGTGCTCAACAAGGTCAGCGGTCCAGTCATTCCACGCATCTCCCTAGCACTGGCCTCACCCTATTTAAATGTGTCTGTGCCGAACGCGCAGCGGGCGCGCCTAAGGCAAGCCTGTCTGCGCCCCTCAGCGCTAAGGCAGGGCTCAGGGTGAGCCATACTGCCGGATTTGCCCCCACTCATCACAATGGCAAGCTCACTCAGTACTCTGGCACTTCTCTAAGGTCATTAAGAGCTCCATGCTGCCCCTCTTACTCTACGAGTACTGCCAGCCCCAAGATTACCTTTGCATGCCTGGACTGTGGCTTTTTGCCTTCCATACAGCTCCCCTTGGTTGCACCCAGGGTCGACCCCTGCCCCCAGGGCTCTTTCAAAGCCTACCTCATTAATTCTAGATCCCTGAAGCGGCATCATGCCGGCATTGCCGACCTGGTATCGGACAATGATCTCGATCTATTGTTCATCACAGAGACTTGGCTTGATGAGTTCTCTAATCCCATTGTTGCTCTTGCCACCCCCTCGTGTTATAAAATCCATCTGACTGACCGCCCAGTGGAGAGAGGGGGCGGTGTTGCTATTATATAAAGAGAACGTTGGGCTCTCCAGTGTGAGTCCTCCACCATCTGGGGAGGCTGTGAGGCTATGGATTTCAATCTCCAACTATCACCCCACTTCACATTGGGGGGCTCACTACTTTACCGTTCACTGTGCCCGGTGGGCGCCTTCTTGGATGCCTGCAGAGATGCTCTAGCTGATAGAGTATTAAGGTTTTCCAACTACTTTCTCTTGGGGGATTTCAATTTACATCTTGACTCCTTGGAGTCTGCTGATTCTGCGGCCTTCATGGAAAATCTCCAGCTGGCCATGCTCTCTCAATGGGTGATGGATCCGACTCACAAGGGGGGTCACATTTTGGATCCTATTTGCTCCAACTTCCCGGTGCTTGTTAGAAAGCCTCTACCAATCACCTGGTCGGATCACTTTCCCATATTCTTCACATGGTCCACCCTGAGCCAGCGGCAATCAGTTAACTGCCATCGCCCCCCCATGGCCAGGAAGCTGGATGCTGGTCTTCTCGGCGCCCATCTGGGGGCCCTTGCCCTACCCTTCTAGGTGATCTGCAGGACAATCTCACCACATTCTCTAGTTGGATTAGTGGTTCAGTCAGTGCCCTTTCGACACCGGGTCCCTGCAAACTAGGGAGAGAGACCCCCTCTAAGCCCTGGTTCACCCCGGAGCTTAAGGCTCTCAAGCATGCCTGTAAGGTGTTGGAGAGAGCTTGGTGGGTCAGCGGCTATTGCCTTATTGCCAAGCAGGCGTTCAGAGTCAAACAAAAAACCTATTACTCAGCCATCGCCATGGCTAAGGGCCAACATTTTGCTACTCGCACTGATCGGGCGAATAACAATTCCAAGGAAATTTTCGCCATCGTGCAGAGTTTTGTAACGCCTCGTGCCCAGGAGGCGGTGGTCCCCCCCCTGGGACACCTGGTGCACCACCTTGGCAAAACACTTCAGGGAGAAAATTATGGACATTCAAGAATCTTTCCAGAAAAACCTTAAGCCGACCCCGACTGTTCCATCAGGCGGCTCGGAGAGGGTTTTGGTCCACTCTCTCGGTTTTTAGCCCTATTGACCCATTGGCCTCCCGCCGAATCCTAGGAGCAATGAAATCGGGATCCCCAAAGGATCCTTGCGCGGCTAGGTTGTTGGCCGAGCTGTCCGATGTGATTAATCCGGAAGTTAACCTTCTGGTTAATCAGTCGCTCCGCGAGGCCTGCGTTCCGCTCTCCTGGAAGCAGGCTCTATAACTGCCCCTCCTTAAGAAGCCAACCTTGAATCCGTCGGTACCCGTCAACTACCGGCCTATATCGCTCCTGCCTAGCCTGGCGAAGGTCTGCAAAAAGGCAGTTACCTCTCAGCTTACCAACTTTGTTGAGAAGGCGGGTTTGCTGCACCCGGCACAATCGGCGTTCTGTACTTCTTATAGCACGGAGTCAGCCTTGCTGGAGGTGGCTGAAGCTATACGGGTCTGTTTGGATGCCGGCGGGAGAGCAGCCTTGGTGATGCTGGATCTCTCGGCGGAATTCGACACGGTGCCCCATTTTCTCCTGCTTGACCGGCTCACTGGTATTGGCATTGTGCGCTCAGCCTGGAGCTGGCTTAGATCCTTTTTGGAGGACAGGTCACAGCAAGTTTGGCTGCCCCCTTGCTCTTCGGCACCTACGCCCCTTTCCACCGGTGTCCCGCAAGGCTCCTCACTTAGCCCCCTATTGTTCAACATCTACATGACTCCCCTGGTTTATCTGGCGGAGTCTTTGGGGGCTAAGGTGATGGCCTACGCGGATGACATGCAGTTGTTGTTCTCCTGGAAGCGTGGTGAGGACTCGTTTAGCTCGGCGCAGCACTGTCTGGCAGCGGTATTTCGCTGGCTGGCTACTGCACAGCTAAAGTGCAACGAAGAGAAATCAGAGGTTCTCTTGTTTGGCACGTTCCCGGTGGACTTCAGAGCTAGGTTGTGGCTGCCTCACTTCCCGCCCCCTTTGTCCGATAGGAGTCTCGCAAAAAATGTTGGGGTCTGGTTTGAGGAAAACTTAAACTTTGCCACACAAGTGAAGAAGTTAACAGCGACATGTTTTGGCACCCTGAAAATTCTGAGGAAATTCCTCCCCCTCTTGCCAACTGGAGCTTAAGAGACGGTTGTCCGGGCGCTGATCCTTTCCCGCCTGAACTATGCCAATGCTCTCCTTGTAGGATGCCCGGGCTATCTGACCAGGAAGCTGCAGGTAGTCCAGAATGCGGCAGCGAGACTCCTCCTGGGACTTTCTTCCAGGCAGAGCGTGCGGGCCCATCTTCGCCACCTGCACTGGCTCCCAGTATGCTGTCCATTGTCCAACGGGCTTTGTATGGGTTGGGCCCGCTCTATCTTCAGAAGCGCTTTGCCTTTTATAGACCTTCTGGGCAATTGCGGTCCTCTGACCAACTCCTAATACAGAACCCTCGGTTCTGTCGCCACAGGCTGGGTGGCTGCTCTTTCTCCCGGAAAGCAGGTCTTGCCTGGAATGAGCTCCCTTTGGCCCTTCGGAGGGTGTCGGACCCTGTTGTTTTTTTTGAAGAAGTTAAAAACTCTACTTTTCTGATGACTTTTTCTTTCTCCTTGTCTCTCCTGTGGATAGTTATGTGGTTGTGTTTTTCCCTGAATAGTTATGTGGGAGGCTTTCTTGGGAATCAGCGCCGGGATACTTTGAGTAGCTGTGCGCTCTACAAATTCAGTATAACATAACATAACATAACATAACATAACCCAAAGATAGCACATCCCAAAAAGTATTCACAGGCATTTTCTTCTTCCGCTAATCTAGCATTCCGAGGGGTAGGGATTCTACTAGCAAACACACTTAACTGGCAGGTTAAGGATGTCCAATGATATGGGAAAGGTAGATGGCTGTGGGTGAAAGTTAAGCTGCTGGAAACAATCTTGAATTTGGTAAATTACTATGTCCTATTGAAGATGATACCATAGCACTCGGCCAAATTTACCAATTAGCAATATGAATGGAAGGCATACTACTTTTGGGTGGTGATTTTAATTTTATTCAGAACCTAGCATTGGATTAATCAAACAAGGCGAAGCATCAACTAAAGCCTAAAACCACAAAACTAATAGCCTTACAAAAGCTTTATTTCTAACAGATCCCTGGAGATTAGGCCATCCCAGTCTTTTGCAATTCACCTGTTATTCAGCAAGATTTAGATCAGCCTCATGATTGGACTATTTCTTAGTGGACAAATTAGTTGCCAACCGTCCGGCAGAAATAGTAGCCAACTCTTTTTCAGATCATTCTTTAGTTTCATTTACATTAAAATTAGGCAGTATTGTAAAAAAGATGCCCTGATGGCAATTTGACAAATCCCTACTACAAGACACGACCTGGTTAACAGAAACCAGAGGGTTTATCAAAGAGTTTTTTCAGCATAATATAAATACGGCCCCTTTATTTATGGCCTGGGAAACTTTCAAAACCACGTTTAGAGGCCAGGTTATTTCCTATAAGGCAAGAATAAATAACCTACGGAAACAGAAGATTTTTGCACTACAAATGGCTGTGAAGAAGGCTAGACTAAAGGTAATCTTTACAGATACCCCAGCGCCCATTATTAAAGCACAGCACCAAGAGTTAGCTAAGGCTAAGGAGAATCTGAAAGATTTCTTCTTCACTGAGGAAATTGCAGGGAGTAAGGCTTACCAACAAAAGGTTTATGAGGAGAGTCAGCAGATTGGCAGGTTTTTGGCTTGGTCTACGAAATCCCAAAAAGCTACGCAATTAATCGCTATAGCAGCAGTTCTCAGAGGCATGGAACGCTCAAATAGAAATCCCTGAAGCTCAATTAGTATTAAAAAGTATGGCTAAGGCCAAGGCTAGTGGAGCAGACAGGTTTCCTGTAGAAATATATAAGGTATTTCAAAATGAATTGCGTCCTTTTTTAGTAAAACTGGTCAATGAAATTAAGGATGGTATTGATATTCCCCAAAGTTTTAAGGATCTGTGGTAATAGTCTTTCTTAAAAAAGATAAAGATCTTTTGGATCCAAGTTTTTATCGTCCTATCAGTCTGCTAAATACAGATTATAAATTGCTCATGAAATTCAGGGCAAAAAGGATAGCTTGCTGTGCACAAAAGATGGTGCATAGTGATCAAAATGGTTTTATTCCAGGACGTTTGATGGCGTAGAAGACTTATATTTTAATGCAAGCCATTGAATTCTTTTCTATTAATAAGACTAATGTAGTTATTATGATGATGGATGCCGAAAAGGCTTTTGATTTAGTAGATTGGAGTGCTTTATTTTTTATTTTACGGAAGTTTGGTTTTCCGTTGCAATTTGTACAGATGCTAACAAAAGTCTATGGAGGTGCGGAAGCCAAAATTATGATTAATGGCTTAGAAACCATTAAGGTTATTATTAATAGCGGCACTCGCCAGGGGTGTCCGTTTCCCCTCTCTTATTTTCACTGTTTATTTTACCCCTAGCTGAGAAGATCCGGAAAAACGTAATGATCTTGCCTCCCATTGACAGTATGGCAAAAATTAAACTTCATGCAGATGATATTATTTCATATCTGAAAGCAGGGGCATCTAATGTACAGAATGTGCTGGATGAAATTCAAAACTTTACGCAAGTCGGTGGATACAAAGTTAGCCGGGCTAAAACCAAAATTTTAACATTTAATATGACTCCTTTGGATTTTCCATCTACCATTCATCTAAAACCACTGCGTCCAATTAGATATCTGGGGATATATGTCACTAATAAGTTTGGGCAATTATTACTTTTGAATTATACTAGTATGCTTACGAAATTGAAAAAGCTATTAGATAACTGGTCTCTGCTTCAATTATCCTTAATAGGGAGGATCTCAATGGTTAAAATGACGGTGCTTCCATTGTTTCTCTTCCTATTTATTAATCTTCCCATGAAAATTCTGAATCATTATTTTAAGGAGCTGGACCAAATAATATGGAAGTGTGTCTGGAATAATAAACATCCTAGGGTTAAGATATCTACATTGCAACTGTATGTAACTTCAGGAGGATAGGCACTTCCACATTTTTAAACCTATTATCAGGCTTCTTTGCTTAATTTATTTTCCCAACTGGGTAAGGCAAATTCAGTTTTTGTTAATTTTCTTTTAATACATGTGTAAAAGGAAAGTGCCATCGCACTCCCCGTGTTTTTACGTTTGGTAAAACTCCCCAAAAAAGCAGATCCAAGGTTATTCTTACATTGCCTGAAAGAATACAGCTATTTGTTAGATCACAAGATATCCCTGTATTTCATGCCTATACCCCTATGGAGGATGGAGTTGTAAGAGGGCTCAAGCTGTCCAGAGTGCTTATCCCGGTATGGCAAGAACTGGGTTATTTCCAGCTTGGGGATTTTTATAATTATGATAAATATTTAACTGGGAAAGGGTTTGTTTGCAGGCCACTACGCCGAACATAGCTCTTGCTCTGAGCTTTGTACAAATAGTTAATTTCCTTAAAACGAATTATTCAATGCTGGATGAGACGGTATGGCAAATTGTTAAGCAGATGGTAAATACAATGGAAGGGGTTGGCTGTTGGTATCAGCTACTTTATCAAAAACCCAATTCGGAAGAGATTCTGACGAAAGAGCACCAAAAAATTCATTAATATCAAAGAGTGGAAACAGCTTAGTGAGCTATCGAATAAAGCACTTAGAGGTGCCAACTATAAAAGAATGCATTTTTTTATCCAGATGGTTATTATATTTTACACTCCTGAAATTGTCTAAAATGTTTCGAACGTGCCCGAATCAATGTTTTCGCTGTGATAAAGAGGGTGAAGGGGGTTGGGCACATATATTTTATGAATGTAATGATATACAGCTATTTTGGGGGGGGGGGGTTGTGGAAATGTCTCTGATTTTATCCGTGGCAATCAGTCTGTCAGCCATGCTGGTGCTATTCGGGTCCTCAGGAGAAGTGAAATGTTTTACAAAATATCAGCAATATTTTATATTAATTGCTATTGCAGTTGCTAGAGCACTTGTTTTGCAAAACTGGAGAACCAGCCTACAACCTAACACCGAGCATTGGTTTAATAAAATGACCAGGACTTGCAGATTAGAAGAGGCCTATGCTAAACATATTGAAGTAGTTGTAAGATTTAGGGGTATATGGCAATGTTTCTTTCCTTACAGGACTACAGATGAAACCTGATTATGATGATCTAGTTATAAATAGTTAATATAAACACAAGCCACGTTTAAGAAACTATGATACTTATATATTTGTTAAAAAACAAAACAAAAAAACAACAAAAAAATGTATTTGCACATGGCACTTTGAACTTTATTCATCAGCCTTATTTAATGTAATTTGTTATTTAAAGATCAGTCAGTATGTATTGGATAAAAGTCTGGGAGTCTGATTCGTCATTAGTCACTATTGAGAATTATGTATTTGTATTCTACATCTAAAGTCCATCATGATTGTATTATGGAATGTTTTTTATAAGTGTTGTTAACTATGATCGAATAATTTACTGGTATCGCTTCTGTTGTGTAAACTATTTATTATTCTATTTATTTTTCCTGTTCAAATAAAAATATAAATAAAATAATATAAAAAAAAGACTATGCGGCTGGAATCTTTTTGGACGCTGATGTAGGGGATGTATTTTTAAAACGTATCTTGGTGCTTTATAAAAGTCCAGCTGCACGAGTGTGAGTGAATGGTTTAGTGTCTGCCCGATTACTCTTACAAGAGGCACGCACCATGGCTGCTTCCTTTCACCGCTCTGGTATGCGCTGGTGGCAGAACCCCTGGCATGCGCGTTGCATGAGTATCATGTCCATCATGGCATCCGGTTTCCTCATTATAACCGTAGAATATCAGCATATGCAGACAACACACTCTTGTATGTCCATGAACCAGAGCGGAATCTATCACCTGTTTTATGCAAAGTAGTGCGCTTTAACGGTCACTGCGGATTGCATATTAATTGTAGAAAGTCGCATATGTTCCCGCTTACTAAAACTACAGCTCCTTTTCCGATCGAGTTTCTACCACAGTGGACCTTGGAACACATACGATATTTAGGAACACAGATTCACACAGATCCAGAGGTGGTCATATTGGCTAATTATGGCACAGTCATGGTGCATTTGCCGGAGTCTGTTCAGTGCTGGATACGTCTGCCTCTATCTCTTGTCAGACGCATACCTATGATGAAGATGCTTGTGTTCCCATGCCTCTTGTTTTTCTTTGTTAAAATTCCTATACTGTTGCCGAAGACTGTGTTCAGAACTTTCAAATCATTAATGCAGCAGTTGGCATGTGCCAGGAAACAGTCTTGCTTACAGTGGGCTACGCTCACTCTGCCTTGCTCGGTGGGCGACGTAAACGAGCCAGACTTTGAAGTGTATTACAGAGCAGCGCAGAATATGCTGGCACATTTTTTAATGCACAGCCCACTGGATTTGCCTGATTTATATCTGGAGAGGGATGGGGCATCGCCGATGACCATGCTTTCTCATATCCTTGATAAATCGCAGCGCAGTGTTGTGAGATATTTACTGAGGAAATCAGCAGAGATACAGCGTGCTCCATTACTTTATTCACCACAGTTGCCCCTAGAGTGGGGCAGCTGGTTTGTACTGGGATGGAAGGAGGCTGCATTGGGGGGTACTACAGGTCCTTTGGGTATGCTGTTTGGGTGATTTATTTGCCAATAAGATGCTCCGTGATTGGAAGCAGATTAGATCACATGCCGAAGATCCAACTTTGTTGACGCAGTTTCCCTTTTTCAGGGCAAGGCACGCCTGGCTGAACCTGTCGGATGATGAGCTGGTGAAGCCCCCTGAGCTGGCTTCTCTTACTTATTTGATGTACTCGCAATCTCCAAGTCAGGCAATTTCAATTTGGTATGCCTACAAACAGGAGCGCAGTCACCCTACCACATCTAAAGCATTTCAGGAATGGAGAGACTTAGACATAGAAATTACTGAAAAACAGTGGACCTACTGCTGCTCTGTGAGTCATGCTGTATCTGTAAATGTCCTATTACTTACCGATAGTCTTCATCACTTCGGGTCCCGTAGTCCTCGACACCTTCATAACAAAGTGAGATAATCCACCTCACTGACAGAAAAAAAGAACGAAGGAATGCTGGACCTACCCTCCCCCTCCCGCTTGGAGTACATAAGCGTACAGGTCCCAGCATTCCCTCTGAAATACCAAGCCATGGATGAAGGCCGGCAGATCGGGAGGGAGGGAATCCATGAAGGTGTCGAGGACTACAGGACCCGGAGTGATGAAGATTACCGGTAAGTAATAGGACATTACCCCCAGGTCCCTACATCCTCGACACCTTCATAACAAAGTGAGAAATACCAAAGCAGACCCCGGCATTCATCCAAAAACACAACAAACCGCCAGGACACCAAATAAACCCAGAGATTTATGGACAAAAACAGAAGAAATCAGGAGCAAACACAGCCCAACACACCCAAAGCAAAACCGCCCTCATCCCCCAGCAGATTGAGAAGGCGGCAATGCCAGATGAAAGTAACAGAAGAAGCCCAAGGGCTGCCCTACAGAACACAGATAGAGGAACACCCCGGACCACAGCCCAAGAGGCAGCCACCCCCCTCGCAGAACAACCCTGAACACCCACAGGAGGAGGCAAGCCGCAAGGGAGCACCCAGCGGGGCATAAAGAAACCCCCCGGAACCACCGGGAGAAGGGAGCCCTGGAGAAGCGGAAGCCCCCCCACAGATCAACACAGCCAGGAAGGACAAAAGACCAGGTAGAAAAAAACAGCAAGGGAGAAACCCACAGCCCTTGGCACCACCAAGCAGCCACCCCACCAGGGACTAAACCGGCCAACCTGGTCCAACTACCGAGAGAGCACGAGAACAGGCTGCACAGGAGGACACCGCCAAGACTCAGAAAGAAATCAGCCGGGGCAAGACAGAGAGCGAACCCCTCCCCAACGCAGGGAAGAAAGCGACCCACAGCCAGGGTAACTCACAAACGACCAAACCAAAAGGCGAGGGGAAGGAAGACCAAACCAAAGAGGCACGCCAAAGCAAGAGAACAATGAACGGGACCAGCCAACGGCCAGCCCCAACACACCAGGGGAAGCCACCAGCAGAGCCACCAAGACAGAAGAGGGAGGAACCAGACAAGAAAGCAGGCACCGACCCAGAGCAACAACCAGGAAGAAAGGGGGCAAGGTAAGGCCCCCACCAACAGCCGACAACCGCGGCAATCAATCAATCAATCAATCAGTGACACTTATAAAGCGCGCTACATACCCGTAGGGTCTCAAGGCGCTGGGGGGGGGGGAGCCGCTACTGCTCGAACAGCCAGGTCTTCAGCTTCTTCCTGAAGAAGAGGTGGTCTTGGGTCAGGCGCAGGTCGGTCGGGAGGGAGTTCCAGGTCTTGGCGGCCAGGTAGGAGAAGGACCTTCCTCCTGTAGTCGCTCTTCGGATGCGGGGGACGGCGGCGAGGGCGTGGTTGGCTGATCGGAGGTGGCGTTTGGGAGCGTAGAAGTTGACTCGGCTGTTGAGGTAGCTCGGGCCTTGGTCGTGTAGGGCTTTGTGTGCGTGGGTGAGGAGGCAGAAGGTGATTCTTTTGTTGACGGGGAGCCAGTGAAGGTCTCTCAGATGTCCGGAGATGTGGCTGGTTCGTGGGATGTCGAGGATGAGTCTGGCTGAGGCGTTCTGGATCCGCTGGAGTCTCTTCTGGAGCTTGGCGGTGGTACCGGCGTAGAGGGCGTTGCCGTAGTCCAGTCGGCTGGTGACGAGGGCCTGGGTGACGGTCTTCCTGGTCTCGGTGGGGATCCACCAGAAGATCTTCCGTAGCATGCGTAGGATGTTGAAGCATGCCGAGGAGACGTTGTTGACTTGCCTGGTCATGGAGAGGGAGGAGTCCAGGATGAAGCCCAGGTTGCGTGCATGGTCTGTCGGTTTGGGTGCGGTGCCCAGGGCGGGAGGCCACCAGGAGTCGTCCCAGGCGGAGGGAGAGGAGCCCAGGATGAGGACCTCCGTCTTGTCCGAGTTCAGTTTCAGGCGGCTGGTCGTCATCCACTCGGCTACCTCTTTCATCCCTTTGTGCAGGTTGGCTCTGGCGGCGGCGGGGTCGTTGGTCAGGGAGAGGATCAGCTGGGTGTCGTCGGCGTAGGAGATTATGCTGAGGTTGTGTTTGCGTACGATGGCCGCGAGGGGGCTCATGTAGACGTTGAAGAGGGTGGGGCTCAGAGATGATCCTTGGGGGACGCCGCAGATGACTTCGGTGGCCTCTGACTTGTACGGTGGTAGGCGGACTCTCTGTGTTCTTCCGTCGAGGAAGGAGATGATCCATTCCAGCGCCTTGTCCTGGATTCCGACGTTGAAACGGCAAAAGGGAACCTGTGGCACAGAAAACCCCCAGAAGGCCCAGGCCAAAGGCAGGAAAGACCAGCAGCCAACCCCAGCAGAGACACCGGATGGCCACAGCCGAGGCCGCCACACCCGGTGAAGAAACCCGGGGCACAGGAACCAGCCAGCGGCCAGGCCCGAGGCAACCAAAAGCAGGAGACAAAGGTACACAAACCTAGGGACCTGCCCAGACCAGGCCAGGGAGAGCAAAAACGGCACCCAAAGCAGACACCACAAACGGCCAGGGCACAGACAAGAGAGAAAACCCAACGGCCGAACACGGAACCGGGGAAACCAATTCAAGAACAGGAAGGAGGAACCACCAGCAACCAAGAGCCGACCGCAACGAACCACCCAAGGTGAACCCCAAGAAGGGCAAACCATGAAGGCCAACAAGGAGGCCAAGAGTCCAACAACGCAGGAGGCCCAGAAAGACCCAAGAAGCCAACCGGACAACCGAGAGGTCTGATAGCCAGGAGGACCTCAAAACGGCACCAGCAGAACCCGAAAGGGGAGGCAGAGGGCCAACCAACCCAACCCTAAAAACCACAGAAGGGCCCCAGGGAAAGGCACCAAAGCTTGCCATTGCCAAGCCAACAAGAGAGGAGAAGCAGCAGGAAGACAGAGAGGGAGACCGGCAAGCCACAACCGTCAACCAACACAAAGGGCCCAGCGCACCAGTCAGGCGCAAAGAAGCGGCACAGGAAAGGACACAAGCCCTACCCAATGCCCAGACAAACAAGGACAGAACCACCGGACACCAAGAGGCCGCAAATAGAGGCCCAAAAGCACCAGAGAACGAGTGGCCCGAGAGGACCCAGGCAGGGACCCCACAAAGGGAGGCCAAGAACAGGGACCACCAGGGAACAAAACCCAACCGAGGCAGAGCTGAGACCCCATGGAACCCCGGAAACCCAAGGCAACTCCAAACCACAGGGGAGACCAAAACGGCGTACAACCCCCGAGGGGGGCAGGATCAGACCCAAAAAGGGGAAGAAAAAACCCTGCAGAGACAGCAAGAGCAATGGCCAGAGACACCACAGGCCGAAAGCAGGCCGCACAGGAGACGAAAACGCACAACCCCAAGGACAGGCCCGCAAGGGGTACACCACAGCACCAGGGCCCAGGAAGGCTGAAAGGGGGAGCGGGGAAGGAGGCAAGCGACCCACACAACAGGGGAGTCCGACACCAGACCACAACCGGCAACCACACCAACAAACCCACCTGCCAAGACCAAGAGAATTCTCAACAAAAGAGAAGGCACGGGGAGGAGGACACCATGAACGGCACCCAAAAAGCAGGAAAGAAGGGGACAGGGCAACCCAAACCCTGAAACAGGGAGGGGCACAGAAGCAGCGCACCCAAGAAACCAAGGGGCCACCCAGGCAGAAGCCAAGGAAGACCCACAACATACAGCTAACACAGGAGTCAAAGGGAGCGGCATCCAGCAAAAGGAAAAGGACCCCAAAGCGCAACAAGCCACAAAAAGAGCCAAAAGAGGGGAAAAGGAAACCACCACTGAAAGTCAAACCCCACCATCCAACCAAGCGCAACACAACATAGCACCAGGCAAGAGGCAAGCCACAATCACAGCCAGAAAGCCCACCAGGGGCCCCGGCAGGACAGTCTTGAGGCAACAGCCAACCGAGGCCCACCAGGACAGAGGGAGGGCAGAACAGCACCTTTGCCCCGAAAAAAACAACTGAACCCAGGAAACAGGGAGGCCGAAAGCACCAAGGAGCCTGAAGCATTAAGCACGAAGCGACCCAGCCAAACCCAAGCAGGGGCCAAGCTCAAGAGAAGATGTGCCACACCCAAACACGGGGTGGAACTGGGGGCAGCACAGCCACCACCAAGACCCGCAACCAGCATGAACCCCACTCACAGGAAACCCGCTGGGGGAAAAAACCCCACAGCCCGGGCAGGAGGGCACGCAGAAGGAGAGGAGAGAACGCAAGGGCACCAGAGGGGCCATCCGCCACACCCAGGCACCACCAGGCACCAGCAGGGAGTAAAAGGCCACAGGCAAGGAAACCCCACACAGCAAAAACCAGAGCACCGGTAATGCACCGGGGGACAAGAAGAAACATGACACCCCGAGCACGGGCCAAGACAACACCCTGAGAAGGACGCAAGGAGCTACCAGCACCAGGAGCCACAGGCAGGCACCCAGACAGGAACGCACCAGGCCCGAACCCACAAGAACAGGCAGGAACCAACAGGGCGGACTGGCAGAAGGTGGAAGAATCTGGGAAACCCACAACCAAGGGGGACACCCCATCAGGCACCAAGGATGTCCAGGGGGAAAAGAAGCACGCAGAGCAGGAAGGCACGAAGCCCCGAGGCCAGAGGAATGAACCAGGTCAATACCCCGCCAAAGGAAAAGCCCACGAGAGCGGAAAACATGGAGTCAAGGACGCAGGCCAGCACAGCAGAAGAGCACGGCACATGGAAGAAGAAACCAGCAATGCGTAAACACAGACTGTCCCGTAACCCCTCCACCCAGACGCCAACCAGCAACAAGCCCCAGGCAAGCGGAAAGTCAGGAGGCCTGAGAATCAAAAACCTGTGGAGGAAGAAATGCGCAGCACAGGGAAGAAAGGAAGAGACATAGCTAAAAAAACATGCAAAGTCCCAACCCAGCGCAGGGACAGGGAGCGCCACAAGCCAGAGAAAAGCCCCCAAAGACGCCGAGCAGGACTCCCAGACAGGACCCCCGAGGCAGCCCCACTATGCACAGCCAGACCCATCCAGGCAAAGCACAAAACACATGGCCATAGGAACATGTAAGTGCGAGGCAACTGGGTAAAAGCTAAACCGCTATGCGGTACTCACCACAGGGGCAGGAAGGACTCCAAGCTTCCTGCCCCCAAGAGCCGGCCCAGGCGCCACCCTAGAGACAACAGCGCCGGGCGGGGAAGAGGACTGCAGCCACGGTCCAACACTGACCCTCCATAAAGCCAGCCCCCGCATCGACACCACGAAAAGCAGGGGCAACAGAGAGGAATAAGGCCAGCAGCACCTCCACAGAACTGGGGATGTAGCCCAGTAGCAGATGGCAAGCTGCGCATGCAGGAGGCCCCGGGTGAATCCTCTGCAGAACCAGGCGTCTCCGTTGCTCATCCCGGCGTTTCCCAGAAGGGTAGCCTGCCAGCATGCCATCAAGCCAGGTAGGGGGACCAGGAGCACCACCCAGCTTAGACCCCGGGCCCCCAAAACAGCCTCAACCGCGCGTCCTCCAACTGGCCAAGCCATAGGAAGATGCGCGCTGTAACCCGGAAGGAATCCTGGAGGAGCGGCGCCCCAGCCGCAAAGGTCCGGGCGCCCATCAACGCGACTCCCAGCAATCTCGGCAGGCCAGGAGAAGCGGAACAGGATGACAAATCCATGGAAGAAACAGGTAAGCAGCAAACACGTCCTATTCTGTCGGAGACAGAAAAAAGAACAGAGGGAATGCTGGGACCTGTACTCTTATGTACTTCCAGCGGGAGGGGAAGGGTAGGTCCAGCATTCCTTCGTTCTTTTTTTTTGTCAGTGAGATGGATTATCTCACTTTGTTATGAAGGTTTCGAGGACGTAGGGACCTGGGGTAATGGGCGTCACCACCTGGTGCATTTCAATTATATTAATTGCGAGTACTACCAGTCTGACTCTTTAAATGCGGTCTGAGAACTGACTCGAGGTGCATGCAATCTGGAGTGTTCAGTGCTTTATTGTACAGTTACTAAAAAACATTACAAATAGCCATTGGCAATGATAAATGAACAAATTATTTAAAAAAACAGTTTAAAACAGTACGATCTGTCAATTCCTTTCCCC
Organism: Lissotriton vulgaris; assembly: GCF_964263255.1. Lineage (NCBI taxonomy): Eukaryota > Metazoa > Chordata > Amphibia > Caudata > Salamandridae > Lissotriton > Lissotriton vulgaris. The sequence goes on from NC_141696.1 coordinate 522,838,383, forward strand.
TATGTTTTCCTGTGGGGGGCGGACTGGTCCTCTCCCTAAGTAATCGTACATCATTGAGGTGATGCTTCAGTGTTCCGAGACAATTTAAGTCTTTAGGCCATCCTGATGTTTAGAGGTTGATGGTGTTGAGGGGGTAGTGTCAGTGAGCATTTGGTCTTCCAATGTTTTGAGCCTGATTTGGTCTTCCAATGTTTTGAGCCTGTTGCGATCTGGAGTGGAGAATGCTGGGTTTGTGCACTTGGCAAGGAATTGCCCTGGTGTGCACAGCTTTTGGCTTGCAGTGTTTGACACTTTAAGTGAAATTGTGGATGTTACGCTGGTTGGTGCACCATTACTGGCCTTGTTGTGGTATGATTGTGATATCCTGAAGTCCTTTTGGTGACTAGCAGCACCGAGACTCCTTCTAGCTAGAAGAAGGACGGCACGGTTGCTCCCCCACGCTCCAGCCTGGTATCATTTAACCTCCTAGCGCTGCATTGTCTCAGATAACCTTTCATTATACAGCGCTACACGATCGCTTCATAGCGCTGCACTGCTGAGATTAACTGAACTTAATTATTTAATTAATTGTGCTGCTCTGTGCATCTAACTCATTTAGTCAGCGCCGCACTGTCGCTCTTATTTAATTGTTAACGCGACGTCGCTGAGGCAGTTACTTTGCATTTAAACTTTATTCAGCTGCTACTGCGTGTAAGGCTCTCGCCTTTGAACCTCCATTTTGCGTTGTTGTTGTTGTTGCCGCCCCTCCTCCCGCCACCGCCTCCCAGCTGCTGACCCTCCCACGCTCCGCCCCCTCCACCATCCATTTATGGCCAATGATCCCACGCGCAGCGTCCACGCGCTTCGGCCACGCCGAAGGTGCGCCAAAGGTAAGCCCGTCTACGCCCGTCCGCACCTGGACCGCGCCCAGCGCCAGACCCCCTGCCCCTCGGGCTGCCCAGCCCCCCCGCGTTACCTACGATGCCGCCTCCCTCCTAGCCCTTAACCCCGGTCGCGCCCCCAACTGCGTCCAAGCCGCTCCTGGACGCACCCATGGACCGTTCTCCTGCCTCTCCTGCAAATTTAGCGGCACCGACAACATCTCCGCTACGACCACAACACAGATTCCCGACCCCAACCACCTAGAATGCATCCTTCTCAACACCCGCTCGGTCCACAGGCACGCCATTGACCTTTGGAACCTACTAGACACCACCTCTCCTGACGTCGCCTTCCTAACGGAAACATGGATGAACGCTTCCTCCGCCCCTGACATCGCCATCGCTATCCCTGACGACTATAAGATCACACGCAAGGACCGCACCGACCATACAGGAGGTGGAATCGCTATCGTCCATAAGAAATCAATCCGCATCTCAACCAGCTCTGACGCCAACCTCGCTAACTCCGAACACCTTCACTTCCAGATCCACATCGACCCCAAGACCACACTCAGAGGCACCCTCCTCTACAGACCACCAGGACCCCGCGCAAAATTCAGTGAAGATATCACGGACTTCATCACCCCACACGCGCTCCCCTCCAAAGACTACATCCTTCTGGGAGACCTCAACTTCCACCTTGAAAAGATCAACGACCGCAACACCTCCGCCCTCTTGGACAACCTAGCCAACCTCGGACTTAAACAACTGGTCACTTCCCCCACCCACATCGCAGGTCACACACTCGACCCCATCTTCACCCCCAGCAATCATGTCTCCTTCAGCCACACTACGGATCTCCTCTGGACTGACCACAGCTGCGTTCACTTCACCTACAACAAGCCGAAACCCATCATCCACCTCCAACCAACTCTACAAAGAAACTGGAACAAAATCACCACGGAGCAGATCTCCACATCGCTCCTTCAAACCTCCCCAGCCCCCTCTTCTAACGCCAACGAAGCCGCCTCCAACCTCACCCTTTGGTTATCTAACACCGCCGACACCTTAGCACCACTGAAAAAACGTCAACACAAACTTGGCATCAAGAAGGCCTCATGGTTCAACGATGACCTCAAGAAGTCCAAGAAACTGTGCCGCTCCCTTGAAAAGGCCTGGAAAAAAGACCCATCCACCAGCAACAAGGACGCCTTCAAAAGCGCCATCCGTACTCACCACCAACTGATCCGAAAAGCCAAGAAAACAGCATTCAAGGATCGACTTGACAACAACGCCCACAACAGCAAGGAACTTTTCAACATCGTCAAGGAATTTTCCAACCCCTCGGCCAACTCCAACGACGTCACCCCCTCTCAAACCCTCTGCGACTCCCTAGCCTCTTTTTTCCACAACAAGATTGCTGACATCCACAACAGCTTTGACAACCAACCCGGAAGCCAACCCACCCTACCATCAGCTGACCATCTTCCCCCCGTTAACACCCTTAACGCCTGGAACCCAATCTCCACTGAGGACACCATCCGCCTGATGAATTCCATCCACTCTGGATCCCCCACAGACCCATGCCCTCACCACATCTTCAACAAAGCAGACTCCGTCATAGCTCCGCACCTCCGAGACGTCATCAACTTCTCCTTCAACTCCGCTACCTTCCCAGAAGACTGGAAACACGCTGAACTCACCGCCCTTCTGAAAAAACCAACAGCAGACCCCACCGAACTCAAAAACTACCGCCCCATCTCGCTTCTTCCATTCCCGGCCAAAGTCATCGAGAAAGCTGTCAACAACCAGCTCGCCGCATTCCTCGAAACCAACAAATCCCTCGACTCCTCACAGTCCGGCTTCCGAGCAAAACACAGCACTGAGACCGCCCTCATCGCAGCAACAGACGACATTCGAACTCTACTGGACAATGGAGACACAGTCGCCCTCATCCTCCTCGACCTCTCTGCAGCCTTCGACACAGTCTGCCACAGCACCCTTTTACAACGCCTCAGAAACATCGGAATCCAAGGAAAGGCAATGGAATGGATCACCTCGTTCCTCACCGGAAGAACCCAGAGGGTCCGCCTCCCACCATTCAAGTCCGAGGCCTCTGAAATCATCTGCGGCGTACCACAAGGATCCTCACTCAGTCCCACCCTCTTCAACGTATACATGAGCCCCCTCGCGGCCATCGCACGCCAACACAACCTCAACATCATCTCTTATGCGGATGACACTCAACTGATCCTTTCTCTCACCAATGACCCCAGCACCGCCAAGACTAACCTACACGAAGGAATGAAAGAAGTCGCCGAATGGATGAAACAAAGCCGTCTGAAACTGAACTCAGACAAAACAGAAGTCCTCATCTTAGGTAAATCCCCCTCTGCATGGGACGACTCCTGGTGGCCGGAAGCCCTCGGAAATGCACCCATCCCGACAGACCACGCACGGAACCTTGGCGTCATCCTGGATTCTTCACTCTCAATGAACAGACAAGTCAGCGCCGTATCCTCTTCCTGCTTTAACATTCTTCGCATGCTGAGAAAAACATTTCGCTGGATCCCCACCGAAACAAGGAAAACAGTCACCCACGCTCTAGTCACGAGCCGACTGGACTACGGAAACACCCTCTACGCAGGTACCACCGCTAAACTCCAGAAGAAACTACAACGAATCCAAAACGCCTCAGCCAGGCTCATATTAGACATCCCATGCTACGAACACATCTCTGGTCACCTTAAAGACCTCCACTGGCTACCCGTCAATAAGAGGATTACTTTCCGACTGCTTACCCACGCACACAAATCACTCTACGACATCGGACCAGACTGCCTCAACTCTCGACTGTCCTTCTACACCCCCTCCCGCCAACTTCGCTCTTCCAGCCAAGCCTTCGCCACTGTACCTCGCATCAACAAGACCACCATGGGAGGCAGATCCTTCTCATACCTGGCTGCCAAAACATGGAACTCACTCCCCGCTTACCTTCGCCTCACCCAGAATCACCTAGCGTTCAGAAAGCAGCTTAAAACGTGGATTTTTGACAAATAATCCTCCTCCCCTTCCTAAGCGCCTTGAAACCCTCTGGGTATGTAGTGCGCTATATAAATTTTATGACTTGACTTGACTTGACAATGCGATGGATGAAATGCCCCTTACCAACTATCCTAGAATGGCAAACAGATATGACATAATTCTATGCACAATCAGATACTTACCATGCAGTGATGCCTGCTTGTAATTGCTCGAAAAGTATATGGCGACCATATCAAGTGTACTTGTACGGGAGAGGAGTTGACCTAATGGCTAGGGTGGTCGACCTTGAATCTTGGGAACTGGTTTCGAGTCTCGGGAATGACGCTGAACATCCTGTGATTCTGGGCAAATCACTTAATCCTCGTGCCTAACAAAAACAAAAAAATTAATGTGTCCTCATGTAATGCAACTGGCGCTATGTAAAGTGCTCTGATGCCCGATTCGGGTCAAGTTTGCGCTATATAAAGCACTGTAAAAAACAACAAAATAATGAATGCAGCTGCTGAGGGAGATGAGACTCCAGATGATGCACCATAAAGATCTGGTTGGTTTGCGGGAGCTTGGGCATTGATAGAGTATGCTAGTTTCTCGTATTGGACCATTGTCACATTTGCATAAGGTAAGGGGGCTGTGTGCGGCCTCCTTGTACATTGTGTTTGCAGTACCACTGTTTACAGACGATGTTTCGGGTCAAGAAGCTATTTGTACTGTGATGTTTATCTGATCACTCCTTCTCTGCCTTTTAGTATTTACTCTTCAAGTATGTGCTATGAAAGGACTGTGTAATTACTCTTTGCTATGACTGTACCTTTAAAGCTGCTGCATTGTTTATTGATCTGCAAAATGAAACTAAAGTTGCTTTAGAAATTCATAACTCTGGTTCTACTTATTGAATGTTTGTCATTTTGGTCTTGTTTTTTTCATTAAATTAAGATCTATTTTACTAACTGGGTGTGGTCACTGTTTTGGATGGTGTTTTCACTATTTTACTTTTTGAAGAGTTGTACAAATACTTTACACATTGCCTCTTAAGTTAGGTGTGACAGCTCTGTGCCAAGCTACCAGAGGCTAGCACAGGTTGATTTAGGGTGTGTATCTGCTGACTAGGATTTATGTTCCTGCTTGGACAGGGTACATACCTCTGCCAAACAGAAACCGATTTTTGACAGTTGGCAATTTGCAATCTTATCCAGAAACAAGAGATGAGGCACAGGGCCATTACAGAGAAATTAAATCTGACAATACTAACTCTCAAAAGCCCATATAGAAGATTTTGGAGCATTTGCGGATTGACTAAGGAAACTAGAGACGGGGGGCTAGATGTAGGTAAATATCATTTACCGATTCTAAAATACCAAATTTTACCGATTCGGTATTTTAGAATCGGTAAATGATATGTAGCTAATGATTCGGTAAATTTTACAGAATCGCTAAAATTTGGTAAATACCTATTCGGTATTTACCAAACTGGTATTCCCCATTCATTCCTGTGGGCCTGGAGGCCCATAGGAATGAAAGAGAATTACCGAATCGGTAAATACCGAATCAGTAATAGGGGGTAGACCTACAAGGGTGGCAGTGTGTCACAATGACACCCTGTTGCACCCCTGTATAGTGCATGGGTGCACATGTGGAAGACATACATGCCCTAAGGGCATGTATGTCTGCCACATGGCACTGAATAAAAAGCAAAAAATTGCTTTTCGAAAAGGGTATTCGGAATTTGGTACGTAACGAATCCTTAAATGTAAAAAAAGCACTCGCTTGAGTGCTCTCTACATTAAGGATTTGGTAATGTACCAAATCGGTATGTTAAGAATTCAGTAATTTACCGATTCCTTAAGTTACCAATCCGAAAATTTGGCCACCTACATCTGAAAAGCCTAATTCTGGTTGGTAACGGCTGAAATTCGGTAATTTTGGCTGTTACCGACCAGAATTAGGCTTCCTATATCTGGCACACAGTGTGTAATGATGTAATAAGGAAGAAGATCAAAGAGTTAATAATAAGTGATAACTTCAGTTGGGGAACAGATAGAGAAATGCTTCCTCAACTTAAATGAATTGTAATTTGAAATCATTTTAAATGGTAAAGTCAGATTATAAGTTACTATTATGAAATGTCACTTTTATAGAGCTGCCATTTTTCTACCTAAATTAAATGTACCTGTATACCATTGTCCAGGGTCACACAGCTGTGAATGGCTCTCCTGTTGTTCTTTGTGTATTCTTTCAAGACATGGGGACAAATGGGACATGGGTGCGGACAGGCTCTTCGTTTTTTCAGCAGGATGCCCACAGGGTTGTACTCAGCCCTTCCTGAGCTTCAAAGGGTACCCTCAAGACATTCCTACCCTATTCCAGACTTCTACATGTTGCCTGACCTGCCACTGATAAAAGCAGCCCACACCTAGGCCTGCATGCCTTTTGGTACCTGAAACCACTAGGAGTGTAATCCAGAAACCGGGGAAAGTTAGACAAAGGAGGCATCTCCCACCCACAGGATGGCAACAGGGATAAAAGAGGCACCTTCAGAACCTCTAATCAGAGCACTCTTGGATCTGTGGAAGATTCAGAAGAAGAAATGTCCTGCTGTCTGAAGAAGAAAGACTAGACCTGCTTGCCAAGAAACCCTGGATCCCCAAAAGTTACTCTAAGTGTCAGTTGGCTGACCTACTGTTTGAGCTACAGGGACACACCAATCTTTCAGAGGCTGCCCTGCAACTGTCCAGTAGTCCAGCACCAACTAGACCTACCTGGGCCTGACTGAACCCTGCTGCTGGCCTCTGTTGGAGTGAGTCCTGGTCCCCAAGAGGTGAACCTCTGGTGCTGGACCCTTAGCTGGCATCAGAGTGTACTCCTCCTGGAGAAAAGTTGAATATATAGACATTCTTAACTCCTTGCGCTAGTGGAATTAACTCTTTGTGCTGAGAAACGACTACCCTCGACAACTGCCAATGCAAAGGTCTAGCAAGACCTGCTCTTTGTCTCAAAAGTTAAAGCCCGTGTTGACTGCCAATGCAAAGCACCAGCAATGACCGGCTCTTCCTCTTCTGTGATGCCTGACCTGTCCCATGAACAAACAACTTCTCACTCACAGCCCCTACCAACGCGAATAGCAGCTCCTTGTCCATACCTAGAAGATAATTCTTCAGCAGAATGAACCTGGTCCCTGTATCTGACAAGCATTGTGGTCAGCCTGAACTTGCAACCTTCCCCTGATGCAGCGCGACCTGATAACCACAAGTGGCACTTTGTTCTTTTTGGCACTCTTTTTGCCTAAGACTTTCAAAACTAATTTCTCCAGTTCTAATGACTGGATTTTTGTTGCATTGGTGTAATTTTATATATTAAAATGTACTCTATTTTTCAAAATTATTTTGGCATTTTACTTGTGTTTTGTTTTCACTTTATTACTGTTTGAGTGCTGCATAATACTCTACACATTACATCTCTGTTACGCCTGACTGCTGTGTGCCAAGCTATTGGAGTTTTAAGCACCGCTTTATTTAGTGACTTTTGTGCATAACCCGGGCAAGGTTTGTGTTTATTGCTTGAGTGGGGATTCCACTCTTCTAAACTAATAATTCAGGGGCAGATTTACTAGGAAGTGCTGCAGAGCGGCCACGCAAGCCCTTTGGCTGTGCCACGCTGCAACACTTCCAAAGCACAAGAATGGAACCTATTTACAATAATATGTTGTATTCCTGTGCTCTCCCCTGCGCTGGCACAGTAACAGCTGCCCTGTGCCAGTGCAAACACCATTGCACCATGGTGCAAGGATGCCTGCGTCATGGGGAGATTGTTTTTGTGCAAGAAATTGCACCTTACTGCACAAAAACAATCACTACAGGCATTTTCCTCTTTCAATGCATGCTGTAGAATGCAGCACGCATTGAAAGAGGAATCAACGAGAAGAAATTAAAACATTTCTCCTCGTTGTGCCTTGCTACACCACCCCTGGGGAGGCATAGCATTCAGAAACATTTTCAGATATACGATTCCTCGTAAATCTGGAAATATGTCTTGTTCCATGGGTGTTGTGTGGGAACACCCACAGCAACACCAATGGAACGCCCCTTGCACACAAAGTGCTGCGTGTAAAAGGGGCCATATTTACAAGGGCAGGAAAAGCCAAGCAGGATGGCTTTTCCTGTCCTTGGAAATATGGAGCAGTAAAATACGCTACCAGTACGTCACAAAAAGTGACGTACTGGTGGCGCAGGGGGCTTTCAAATCTGTCCCTCAATTTCTTAAACTTGATGCACCACAGGTGTTGTGCACTTCATAAAGCCACATTTTCCTCATCAATATTGAGGCCACATTGGTCAGATCTTTAGTGGTGGGGGGGGGTGAAATTCATGTAATTTGCTTTCCCTTAATTATGGAAAATCATAGTAAAATTAACAAACTTAGGCGTAATTATACATAAGGCAAATCCATCATTGTGCACTATATTTTAGCATAATCATGCCAATTGTTGGTGAGGGGATGCATGTATTTAAACAAGAACACTGCCTACGACTGCTGCTAATTTTCTGTTGTTCTTGCGTGTTCACTGTAAATTATTATTTACAATAAGTGACCTAATATGTTATTTCAGGTATTTCACGTTATAAGCGTAAAGCAAAATTCCTGAAATAAGGCAAATTACACCAGCGTAATTTAAATTTTGCACAGGATTAATCTATAGTCTACTGGGATCAATGGCGGTTTATACCACTCAAGCCCACCAGACACAACAACAAGCATTTACATAACCTAATTTTGTTAGCAGAGAAGCCTAAATATATTTTAACCTTGGTGGACTTCAATAACACATTTAATTCTGTTGGATGGGATTATCTGTTTACACTCTTGGAAACGATCAATTTGGGAACTAGATTAATAGGCTACACCCATCTCATACATACCAAGTTGACAGCAAGAGTCAGAATAGTCAGTGTGGCGTCCAACAGAATCTGCTTACAGAGGGGCACCAGGCTGGGGTGTCTGCTTTCACTGCTGTTTTGTGGTCTCGCTATGGCTAGCTTTTTCTATTTGTTGCAGGCAGCATTATATTCCATATTTTAGCATCTACTTTGTGCTTTGTCATTGGGTGGCTTTATTGTCTATTTGAATTTTGGGCTTCAAATCATTGCTATTATCTCTGTACTGTCTTTTTCCCTCCTCTGAATCATACCTATAACTATGCATTCCCATTAGCTGCCCTATGTGTCCCTTCACTTTTGAGGCAATGAACCTAGTTTTACACTTGCTCCCCCAACTCTCAATTATCCCTGTTTCAGTACTACATCCCTCCCCCTTTCCACCGTTTTCTGCACTGCTGGTCAAAGACTGCTTTTGCCCTGAATCCCCCATCTCCCCCACTCACCCTCCCTTGTCCCATGTCAGCAGTAGGATTCACCCCCTATTCTACCATTTCCATCATTTGCTCTACTATCCTCCAATTGTCGGCACTAGGCCCATGTCCTATTTCCCTCAGCTCTGCTCGCTATTCCATGGCAGCTGTACCCCACCTCTTCCTGCGTCCCAGAAGATAGAAGATTAGAGCCATGTTTACTAAGGACTTGCATTGCCCTTGCATCGCAGAAGACTGCACACGGCACACAAGCCCTGACCTGGGATTTACTAAGCCATGCAAAGCTACCTTGTGTGGCTCTACGTGGTTTAGTAAATCAAAGGTAACACAAGATAGGGCATTTCACTGTCTTTCATTAGCTTGCGGCAAAGAGGCATTCCATGGGTGGTGTGTGGGCATTCCCACACATCCACCCATAGATTTTGGTGCAGTCCCAGGTTTTAAAAAAAGTTGTAAACCTGGGAATGCATCAAAATGGTGCACCTCCCAGACTCAGGAGTAACGAAGAGAAATATCTTTATTTCTCCGTTTTCTTCTCTTTTCTATGTGTGATGCATTCCACATCACACATAAAAAAATTCAAATGGCTTTAAGGATTGTTTTTGTGCAGGAAGGTGACAATTACAATCCTGCTCGTAAAGCAGGCCCCCTTTCATCATGTTGCAAGGGTGCCTCGATTCCAGCTAGGCAGCACCAAGTGCATCAGCGCTAGGAGGCAGAAGGAATGCACCATATCTTTGTAAATATGTCTCATTTCTGATGTCTCCCTTTCACACAACACAGTGCAGCTCTTGTTTAAAATGCTATATATACTGATCTTGGTTAGTTCATTTAGAAGTATAACTGTCACTCTCTAAAGGGGGAGTTTAGTGGTGCAAGTGGTCAATGTGTTGCCTTAGCAACGAAATGTTGGCGCGTGGAGTGCACCCAAGTATCCATCATTGTTTTTGTGAACCCGAATATTGTTTTCAAAAAATTAAACGTTCTGCTTTTTAATTTATTTTCAATACTTTCCGCTGGACCCGTTTTCCAGACTTGAAATCACTTTCAAGATACCGTTTTATTTATAGGTTTGAGTTTACTTTCATCATCAGCACATGTGATCAGCCACTTTTCAATCCACAAAGTAAAGCAAGGAAACGAAAAAAAACCTGGACATTTCAAGTGAAAAAGTAATCTAATGGATAGCAGTGAAAATTAATTAAAAGTAAGTGTGGGCTCATATTTTCTGGTTCTTAAATTTGGTTTAAAAAAATCCATCCCAAGAGGATGTTCGAATGATCCATTAAATTATCAACATGCGTTTGTGCTACAGACATCACCTAACCAAGGAAACAACCTTACTTTCCTACAAGTAACACATCGAATTATGCTGGAATATTATTTTAATGTCAATTGTTCCTAAAAAGTATTTTTGGAAAGCCAGAATCGAGTGTATGTTCGTTCAACAGATTAGCCTGCATGAAGCTTGACTGATGGCCTGTCATGGGAACACATAGTGCAGCTCAAGAAAGTTAATCTCTGAGCTTCTTTCCTGGATTACTACAGGACTGGGAGGTTTAGCACTAGCTCAGTACCCCAGGAGGGTCAGTTTCATCAGGCTCTGTTCACTCACCCATGGTGGTTGAATTCATTCATCAAAGTATGGGAAGCGCACATCTGAAGAAAGAGTGACTTTTCCATTACACAAACTCCAAAGTTAGGAGGCACCCTTGCTTATTTTACACTGCAGCTGAAGTCTAAGGCCTGACATGCACTGTGATTAGGGATGAAGGGTCGAGTCAGAAACTGCTTCTGATTCTGTGCAATAAAAAATATTTTTCTTTTAGGGAAGGTTGGCAGCATGTTTTTTTTACAAAATTGTTAAATTTTCTTACAGCCGAAAAATAGACTGTTAACTTTTTTTTCCCATGTCGGAACACATATCAATGCATGGTTCATTTCCGTGCATGCAGTGCGCTTATGTTATCTGTTCACTGAGCCTCTACACACAAGAACATTAATGGTTTTCAGCAAGTGTTAAGTCAGTGCGGCTTTCAAAAAATGTATTCTAATATTAAATAAGACAAATTAAATGATTGATGTAAATGTAGCATCGATTGGCTCAACACAATCCAAGGTAGTGAGTGGGTGCATGTGTGGTCGAGTGCATTCATGAATGGGTATGTGGGTGGTTGTGTGCGGGTGGGTGAATTGGTGTATGAGAGGGTGTATGGGAATGTGAGTGGGTGCTTGAGTGGTTCTGTGGATGATGTCATCAGTGAGTCACCAGAGATGCCATTTGGGATGTCATCAGTGGTGTCTCTGACCATGTCATGAGTGATGTAATATGTGAGGTCATAAACAGTACATTGCGGGGACGTAAGTTTCAGTTAGTTCAGGTAACTATAACTGCTGAATTTCACTGGTTTTGCACGAGTGAATTCTGAACTTGACTATAACATCCCTGTAACATTTATTTGTTTAGTGAATTTCGAAAGTTTTTTAAATACTATTTCTTAACTATAAAGTCTGTGTAACATTTAGTTTTAAGTGAATATATATATATATATATATATATATATATATATATATATATATATATATATATATATATATATATATATATATATATATATATATATATTTATATAATAGATAGATAGATAGATAGATAGATAGATAGATAGATAGATAGATAGATAGATAGATAGATAGATAGATAGATAGATAGGCACAAGATAAACTAACAGACATGAGATCAACAAAATTAACATTGCACCAAAGTTACATAAATATTTATATAAATATATAATAAGATAACGCATACAATTTTGGTAGCTGAAGTCATCGTCACACTCTACGAGTAGTAAAAAATGATGGAGCAAGACTACAAAATCAAAATAGCTTGAAAAATATGGTGGGAATAATAAAAAAATAAAGACTTCCATCCTATAGAAATCAAATGAGAAAAAGTATTTTATTTAGTAATGTTTGCTGAATATTAATAATATGATAAACATATTAAGAACATTTCTACTTTTAAAAAATGCACAAAAATATTTGATGTATAAATATGTATTACAAAATACGCCTAAGGGTAATTGTATGCGCTTTATAAATAGCATCAAATAAATAAAATAAATGAAAAATATAAACAATTTCCAGCACTTTTAATATGTTAAATTTAAGTAAAGTAAAGAATTAATTACTCCACAATAGGTTTATAAAATTTACGACTAAAAATAAAAATGTATGTCACTGCTTCTATATCATATATGAAATACAATTATTCAGAAACAAAATAGGAAAAACAATTTTTTTTCTTGGAAATAAAAAAAATCAAAAAACTTGTCATTAATGAAAAATAATTCACATTAAAAATGCTATTTAATATTTTATTTTAAAGGAGATGATTAGAAAATGTTTATAACAATAACATGTTAAAAACTAGTTCTTTTTAAAAACTACTATGAATAGCAAATAAATAATTTATACCATAATCTGTCTAACTTTTGTATGTACAAATTAAATTATACAAATGAGTGATAACAATTTATTATATTTATTATATTACATTTTCGAATACAAATTTGGGGAAAGTGGAATTTACTACACCCTTTCCAAACATACCCACTTTGTGGAAAGTGGTGATCTTTGGGAGGGTTTGATTTACCATTCCCACCCCAATCTTAAACAGATTAGAGAAAGTATTAGACTTTGGAGGGGGCAGGTTTAATGTTCCAACTATAAACTTAACCACAGTGTAGAAAGTAGTGGACTTTGAGGTTGTGGTAAATGTACTATTCCAGCTCCATAATTAATGACAATGGGTACGGTTTTGGTGTTTAGATGGGCCACACATGTTATTCCAACTGCAAACCTAACCACAATGAGAAAAGTGGTGGACTTTGAGGGGTTCAGATTTACTTTTCCCACTCCAAACTTAGCTATATTGGGGAATTGTCGGACTTTGGGGAGGAGGGGGGGAGCATTTACTCTTTCCACTCCAAACATAACCACATCAGAGAAAGTGTTAGATTTTAGGGTGTGGGGGGCCATATGTACTCTTCCAACTCCATACTTCACCACATTGGAGAAGGTGCTGGACTGTTTGGGGGCAGGTCACATTTACTCTTTCTTCCCCTAACGTATCAACATTGGGGAGAGTGTTGGACTTGGGGGTGGAAGGCAAATTTACTATACACACTCCAAACTCAACAGCATTAGGGAAAGTGATAGAAATGTGCCCACCTATTCCCCAGAGTCTATTTTAATTATCGCCCCCAAAAACACATAACATAAAATAAGTACATTGAAAGTTCTAACAGTACATTTAGAAATAACATGTAATAACTTTTCAAATCAGCAACTACAATTAGTGTCAAAAGGTTGAATTGCCAAAAAAAATATTGCAAAAGAAACTTTTGAATCATAATGCAAACAAATGACACAGATGACAAAAACACCTTAATATAATGCCAATAAATATATTTAAATTAAAATATTCAATTATTTTAATATTTAAAACAATACGTTTTCCAGGAAACGAAAAAGTTTAACAAATGTCATAACAAAAAACGATTGGAATGTTAAAAAAAACAATATTGAAACATAATTTTATAAAAATACAAACATTACACATAAACATTGTAATTTTCCAATTTTTTTGGTTTTGGTTTTGAAGATCATATGTGTTATTTTGAGAAACGTTGTGTTTACTGCATTATAGCTTGGTGCCTTTTTTTTCAATTCTTTGCCTGACAACTATATAGTGATGAAGTAATAGATTGACTATTTTGTGACAAATGAATAAATAGTAAATGCTCTAATCATTTTGTGTATTGGTAATTTAATGAGTGGGCTTGGAAGAGTCCTATGTTGTGACATACATTTCTAGTAGGTACACTTATGCACTAAAATCCCTACACCCTTTTGATTTGTGTTCTAGATCATTGCCATTGCCCACATTATTTAACCTAATGATAGGTTGCAAGATGTGCTGAAACAAAAACACCACTACATACATATTTATTTCTAAAATGTAAGATGTTTATTCATTCTTAGTGAGAGTTTTTAAAAATCTTTTTAATGAACTTGAGAATGTTAGCTCAATTCACTAATTCATTTCAAGGTTCAAGTCCATTTTACATGAGCAATTGCTTGATCTGTGACTGAAAATTCATGTTTGTATTCACAACACATGAGTTTACACTTGCAAATCATTTTAGGCACAGCTAATATTTCACTGAAGCATTGGGATAATATGTAGGAGAAACTCTGTTCACTTAATTAGGTAGGCGGTGTCTCAGTTTGGAGATACCCAGGAAAGTTTGTGTATGTACACAAATCTGCAGGGTTTTGAATATTCACAACAACTTCTTAACCCATTCTCACTCTAAAAATGGTCAAAGAGTCAACCCAGTCTAAGACAGGTGCAAATTGGTTTCCAGAATCAGCATGGCCAAGGAACACCAATAACAATTTAAGATAGAGGATCCTGCTGCACCACAAGTGAAAATTATTTTTCTGTGAATCAAAACGAACACAAATGGCAAGAGAGAGACTTTTACATAAGTAACTGTGATGTGGTTATATTGGAATTCACAAATAATTTTTAGGTGTAATTCTTTGGAAGGGCACTTTCAACAAATGATGAACCTTCCCAGGGAAACAAATGGAAACTTTCATGGTTTCCAAAGTAGACAGAGTACTCAATAGCGTAGGCATAGATCTACAAGAATACATTTCCAAGTGCTTAAAAATTGGGCCCATGGGTTGTGCTCTCGCAAATACCTATCTAATAATCATATTTAGATTAACCCTGGGAGAAGTGCTGCGCTACGCTCGCGTAGTTTGCAAAGTTTGTGCTACTTCGAATTACGGAAATTGCACGTAGCACAGTGCAAACACGCGTAGCGGTCATTTTTTGCTTGCTCGCGGTCCTCAACGTCAAGTTGGCGACCGCGAAGTAAGCAAAATAACATCCCGGTGAGACTTTTTCCTCGTTCGCGATAAACAACATCAAGTTGCCGATCGTGAGAGTGGAAAAAAAACCTGCGGCAAGATTCTCAACACGGGGAGGTCAGGTTTCTCATTGCAGGTGGTCACGTATGCTCGCGACCGCTCGCGATGAGAAACTACGTGTCCGCATTGAGAAAGCTGCCGCTCGAGTAGAAAACTAGTCGAGCGTCAGAATACAGCCACTTGCACTGTGCAAGACAAGGTTTGCACTGATTGCACAGTGCAGACAAGCATCCGGCACTGTGGAATCAGTGCGAACAGCATTTTGCACAGTGCACTACGCAGTTCGCATAGCTCGCATAGTGCGAAGTGCCCTTTGCGTAGGTACGTGTAGTGCTACTACAAAAACTACGCCCAGGGTTAATTTACATGGGAAAGGAAACTGATCCTCTTGCATGTCAGATGTCAGATCCACACAAACATAACTACATTAGCCTGTTAATTAATGAATTGTGATAAAACCACCTTCAGTCATAGGTTAGCTGCCCTCTGCACGCTCAGTAGCAATGGAACCTCTAGAAACTGCTGAGTCAGCAATAAGTAAGTTTGGAGCGCATTCACAAAGAAAAAGAAAGATCAGTTAAAGTTGTTTTTCAATATGCTGCTAGAGAGTAGGTACCTGAGGTGTAAACGTAGGGGCATATTTCAGAGAGACTTGCGTTGCATTTGCACCACGCAACGTAGTACATGCGTGTCTCAAACCTCTAAGTGAGATTTTTGAAACCACGCAAAGCCACTTTGAGAGGCTCTGTTTGGCTTCATAAATCTAGAGTAAAGCAACACAGTGATTTGCATGGTGTTGCGTTGTTGTCAAGATAGCCCGGCTGATGAGGATTATGAATCCGAAACAGGTCCCATGATACTTGTTTCCGGTCCAGGGAAGAGATGGCTTGGCAGTTTGGGCTGGACTGTTCCCATGAGGCCCAGGGTCAGACTGATTTGCATATGGCCATGTCTGAACTGGGGTAGCTGAGTGAGCTAAAGAATGGTGATGGATTAAACCCAGATCAGTTGACTGGGGGTGAGTGTTTGATTTGCTCAAACGCTCTGTCCATCATCTCCTTTTGTTTCGCTTTGTTAGCCCTAAGTTGGCAGGGTATGCTCAGACGTGAGTCCCTTGCTCACTTGGCAACTGTATGCAAGATAGCCTGGCTGATGAGGATTATGAATCTAAAACCGGTCCCAGGATACTTGTTTCCGGTCCAGGGAAGACATGGCTTGGCAGTTCGGCCTGGACTGTTCCCATGAGGCACAGGGTCAGACTGATTTGAATATGGCCATGTCTGAACTGGGGTGGCTGAGTGAGCTAAGGAATGGTGATGGATTAAACCCAGATCAGTTGCCTGGGGGTGAGTGTTTGATTTGCTCATATACTCCGTCCATCATCCCCTTTGTTTCGCTTTGTTCGCCCTAAGTTGGCAGGGTATGCTCAGACGTGAGTCCCTTGCCCACTTGGCCACTGGATTCAAGATAGCCTGGCTGATGAGGATTATGAATCCGAAACCGGTCCCAGGATACTTGTTTCCGGTCCAGGGAAGACATGGCTTGGTAGTTCGGGCTGGACTGTACCCATGAGGCACAGGGTCAGACTGATTTGCATATGGCCATGTCTGAACTGAGGTGGCTGAGTGAGCTAAATAATGGTGTTGATTAAACCCAGATCAGTTGACTGGGGGTGAGTGTTTGATTTGCTCAAATGCTCCATCCATCATCCCCTTTTGATTCGCTTTGTTCGCCCTAAGTAGACAGGGTATGCTCAGACGTGAGTCCCTTGCTCACTTGGCCACTGGATTCAAGAAAGGCTGGCTGATGAGGATTGAGATTCCGAAACCGGTCCCAGTAAACTTGTTTCCCTTCCAGTGAAGACATGGCCTGGCAGTTCGGGCTGGACTGTTCCCATGAGGCACAGGGTCAGACTGATTTGCATATGGCCATGACCCTGGGAGAAGTGCTGCTCTACGCTCGCGTAGTTTGCAAAGTTTGTGCTACTTCGAATTACGGAAATTGCACGTAGCACAGTGCAAACACGCGTAGCGGTCATTTTTTGCTTGCTCGCGGTCCTCAACGTCAAGTTGGCGACCGCGAAGTAAGCAAAATAACATCCCGGTGAGACTTTCTCCTCGTTCGCGATAAACAACATAAAGTTGCCGATCGTGAGAGTGGAAAAAAAACCTGCCGGCAAGATTCTCAACGCGGGGAGGTCAGGTTTCTCATTGCAGGTGGTCGCGTATGCTCGCGACCGCTCGCGACCGCTCGCGATGAGAAACTACGTGTCCGCATTGAGAAAGCTGCCGCTCGAGTAGAAAACTAGTCGAGCGTCAGAATACAACCACTTGCACTGTGCAAGACAAGGTTTGCACTGATTGTACAGTGCAGACAAGCATCCGGCACTGTGGAATCAGTGCGAACAGCATTTTGCACAGTGCACTACGCAGTTCGCATAGCTCGCATAGTGCGAAGTGCCCTTTGCGTAGGTACGTGTAGTGCTACTACAAAAACTACGCCCAGGGTTAATTTACATGGGAAAGGAAACTGATCCTCTTGCATGTCAGATGTCAGATCCACACAAACATAACTACATTAGCTTGTTAATTAATGAATTGTGATAAAACCACCTTCAGTCATAGGTTAGCTGCCCTCTGCACGCTCAGTAGCAATGGAACCTCTAGAAACTGCTGAGTCAGCAATAAGTAAGTTTGGAGCGCATTCACAAAGAAAAAGAAAGATCAGTTAAAGTTGTTTTTCAATATGCTGCTAGAGAGTAGGTACCTGAGGTGTAAACGTAGGGGCATATTTCAGAGAGACTTGCGTTGCATTTGCACCACGCAACGTAGTACATGCGTGACTCAAACCTCTAAGTGAGATTTTTGAAACCACGCAAAGCCACTTTGAGAGGCTCTGTTTGGCTTTATAAATCTAGAGTAAAGCAACACAGTGATTTGCATGGTGTTGCGTTGTTGTCAAGATAGCCCGGCTGATGAGGATTATGAATCCGAAACAGGTCCCATGATACTTGTTTCCGGTCCAGGGAAGAGATGGCTTGGCAGTTTGGGCTGGACTGTTCCCATGAGGCCCAGGGTCAGACTGATTTGCATATGGCCATGTCTGAACTGGGGTAGCTGAGTGAGCTAAAGAATGGTGATGGATTAAACCCAGATCAGTTGACTGGGGGTGAGTGTTTGATTTGCTCAAATGCTCCGTCCATCATCTCCTTTTGTTTCGCTTTGTTAGCCCTAAGATGGCAGGGTATGCTCAGACGTGAGTCCCTTGCTCACTTGGCAACTGTATGCAAGATAGCCTGGCTGATGAGGATTATGAATCTAAAACCGGTCCCAGGATACTTGTTTCCGGTCCAGGGAAGACATGGCTTGGCAGTTCGGGCTGGACTGTTCCCATGAGGCACAGGGTCAGACTGATTTGAATATGGCCATGTCTGAACTGGGGTGGCTGAGTGAGCTAAGGAATGGTGATGGATTAAACCCAGATCAGTTGACTGGGGGTGAGTGTTTGATTTGCTCATATACTCCGTCCATCATCCCCTTTGTTTCGCTTTGTTCGCCCTAAGTTGGCAGGGTATGCTCAGACGTGAGTCCCTTGCCCACTTGGCCACTGGATTCAAGATAGCCTGGCTGATGAGGATTATGAATCCGAAACCGGTCCCAGGATACTTGTTTCCGGTCCAGGGAAGACATGGCTTGGTAGTTCGGGCTGGACTGTACCCATGAGGCACAGGGTCAGACTGATTTGCATTTGGCCATGTCTGAACTGAGGTGGCTGAGTGAGCTAAATAATGGTGTTGATTAAACCCAGATCAGTTGACTGGGGGTGAGTGTTTGATTTGCTCAAATGCTCCATCCATCATCCCCTTTTGATTCGCTTTGTTCGCCCTAAGTAGACAGGGTATGCTCAGACGTGAGTCCCTTGCTCACTTGGCCACTGGATTCAAGAAAGGCTGGCTGATGAGGATTGAGATTCCGAAACCGGTCCCAGGATACTTGTTTCCCTTCCAGTGAAGACATGGCCTGGCAGTTCGGGCTGGACTGTTCCCATGAGGCACAGGGTCAGACTGATTTGCGTATGGCCATGACCCTGGGAGAAGTGCTGCGCTACGCTCGCGCAGTTTGCAAAGTTTGTGCTACTTCGAATTACGGAAATTGCACGTAGCACAGTGCAAACACGCGTAGCGGTCATTTTTTGCTTGCTCGCGGTCCTCAACGTCAAGTTGGCGACCGCGAAGTAAGTAAAATAACATCCCGGTGAGACTTTCTCCTCGTTCGCGATAAACAACATAAAGTTGCCGATCGTGAGAGTGGAAAAAAAACCTGCCGGCAAGATTCTCAACGCGGGGAGGTCAGGTTTCTCATTGCAGGTGGTCGCGTATGCTCGCGACCGCTCGCGATGAGAAACTACGTGTCCGCATTGAGAAAGCTGCCGCTCGAGTAGAAAACTAGTCGAGCGTCAGAATACAACCACTTGCACTGTGCAAGACAAGGTTTGCACTGATTGTACAGTGCAGACAAGCATCCGGCACTGTGGAATCAGTGCGAACAGCATTTTGCACAGTGCACTACGCAGTTCGCATAGCTCGCATAGTGCGAAGTGCCCTTTGCGTAGGTACGTGTAGAGCTACTACAAAAACTACGCCCAGGGTTAATTTACATGGGAAAGGAAACTGATCCTCTTGCATGTCAGATGTCAGATCCACACAAACATAACTACGTTAGCTTGTTAATTAATGAATTGTGATAAAACCACCTTCAGTCATAGGTTAGCTGCCCTCTGCACGCTCAGTAGCAATGGAACCTCTAGAAACTGCTGAGTCAGCAATAAGTAAGTTTGGAGCGCATTCACAAAGAAAAAGAAAGATCAGTTAAAGTTGTTTTTCAATATGCTGCTAGAGGGTAGGTACCTGAGGTGTAAACGTAGGGGCATATTTCAGAGAGACTTGCGTTGCATTTGCACCACGCAACGTAGTACATGCGTGACTCAAACCTCTAAGTGAGATTTTTGAAACCACGCAAAGCCACTTTGAGAGGCTCTGTTTGGCTTCATAAATCTAGAGTAAAGCAACACAGTGATTTGCATGGTGTTGCGTTGTTGTCAAGATAGCCCGGCTGATGAGGATTATGAATCCGAAACTGGTCCCAGGATACTTGTTTCCGGTCCAGGGAAGAGATGGCTTGGCAGTTTGGGCTGGACTGTTCCCATGAGGCCCAGGGTCAGACTGATTTGCATATGGCCAAGTCTGAACTGGGGTAGCTGAGTGAGCTAAAGAATGGTGATGGATTAAACCCAGATCAGTTGACTGGGGGTGAGTGTTTGATTTGCTCAAACGCTCCGTCCATCATCTCCTTTTGTTTCGCTTTGTTTGCCCTAAGTTGGCAGGGTATGCTCAGACGTGAGTCCCTTGCTCACTTGGCAACTGTATTCAAGATAGCCTGGCTGATGAGGATTATGAATCTAAAACCGGTCCCAGGATACTTGTTTCCGGTCCAGGGAAGACATGGCTTGGCAGTTCGGGCTGGACTGTTCCCATGAGGCACAGGATCAGACTGATTTGAATATGGCCATGTCTGAACTGGGGTGGCTGAGTGAGCTAAAGAATGGTGATGGATTAAACCCAGATCAGTTGACTGGGGGTGAGTGTTTGATTTGCTCATATACTCCGTCCATCATCCCCTTTGTTTCGCTTTGTTCACCCTAAGTTGGCAGGGTATGCTCAGACGTGAATCCCTTGCCCACTTGGCCACTGTATTCAAGATAGCCTGGCTGATGAGGATTATGAATCCAAAACCGGTCCCAGGATACTTGTTTCCGGTCCAGGGAAGACATGGCTTGGTAGTTCGGGCTGGACTGTACCCATGAGGCACAGGGTCAGACTGATTTGCATATGGCCATGTCTGAACTGAGGTGGCTGAGTGAGCTAAAAAATGGTGTTGATTAAACCCAGATCAGTTGACTGGGGGTGAGTGTTTGATTTGCTCAAATGCTCCATCCATCATCCCCTTTTGATTCGCTTTGTTCGCCCTAAGTAGACAGGGTATGCTCAGACGTGAGTCCCTTGCTCACTTGGCCACTGGATTCAAGAAAGGCTGGCTGATGAGGATTATGATTCCGAAACCGGTCCCAGGATACTTGTTTCCCTTCCAGTGAAGACGTGGCCTGGCAGTTCGGGCTGGACTGTTCCCATGAGGCACAGGGTCAGACTGATTTGCATATGGCCATGTCTGAACTGGGGTGGCAGAGTGAGCTAAAGAATGGTGATGGATTAAACCCAGATCAGTTGACTGGGGGTGAGTGTTTGATTTGCTCCGTCCATCATCCCCTTTTGTTTTGCTTTGTTCGCCCTTAGTTGGCAGGGTATGCTCAGACGTGAGTTCCTTGCTCATTTGGCCACTGGATTCAAGATAGCCTGGCTGATGAGGATTATGAATCCGAAACCGGTCCCAGGATACTTGTTTCCGGTCCAGGGAAGACATGGCTTGGCAGTTCGGGCTGGACTGCTCCCATGAGACACAGGGTCAGACTGATTTGCATATGGTCATGTCTGAACTGGGGTGGCAGAGTGAGCTAAAGAATGGTGATGGATAAAACCCAGATCAGTTGACTGGGGGTGAGTGTTTGATATGCTCAAATGCTCCGTCCATCATCCCCTTTTGTTTTGCTTTGTTCACTCTAAATTGGCAGAGTACGCTCAGACATGAATCCCTTGCTCACTTGGCCCATGGATTCAAGATAGCCTGGCTCATGAGGATTATGCATCCGAAATCGGTCCCAGGATACTTGTTTCCGGTCCAGGGAAGACATAGCTTGGCAGTTCGGGCTGGACTGTTCCCATGAGGCACAGGGTCAGACTGATTTGCATATGGCCAAGTCTGAACTGGGGTAGCTGAGTGAGCTGAAGAATGGTGATGGATTAAACCCAGATCAGTTGACTGGGTGTGAGTATTTGATTTGCTCAAACGCTCCGTCCATCATCTCCTTTTGTTTCGCTTTGTTTGCCCTAAGTTGGCAGGGTATGCTCAGATGTGAGTCCCTTGCTCACTTGGCCACTGGATTCAAGATAGCCTGGCTGATGAGGATTATGAATCCGAAACCGGTCCCAGGATACTTGTTTCCGGTCCAGGGAAGACATGGCTTGGCAGTTCGGGCTGGACTGCTCCCATGAGGCACAGGGTCAGACTGATTTGCATATGGCCATGTCTGAACTGGGGTGGCTGAGTGAGCTAAAGAATGGTGATGGATTAAACCCAGATCAGTTGACTGGGGGTGAGTATTTGATTTGCTCAAATGCTCCGTCCATCATCCCCTTTTGTTTTGCTTTTTTCGCCCTTAGTTGGCAGGGTATGCTCAGACGTGAGTCCCTTGCTCACTTGGCAACTGTATGCAAGATAGCCTGGCTGATGAGGATTATGAATCTAAAACCGGCCCCAGGATACTTGTTTCCGGTCCAGGGAAGACATGGCTTGGCAGTTCGGGCTGGACTGTTCCCATGAGGCACAGGGTCAGACTGATTTGCATTTGGCCATGTTTGAACTGGGGTGGCTGAGTGAGCTAAAGAATGGTGATGGATTAAACCCAGATCAGCTGGGGACGTGGCCAAGATGGCGGAGTAGGAGGACGTGTTTTCCGGAGCTCCCGTTCCCTTCCTAGCCCCCAAGCCCTACTTTGAGCTAAATCTCCCCCCCGGAGCCGCAAAGTGGAGCCGAAACAGCGAGGGAAGCGGCGGTCTTTCGGCCGCACCGGATGAGCCCCGCGGAACACGTATTCGCTGAGGCCAGAAGACCAAGTGCTTGATCGGTGCCGACTGGGGCCGGCGCAGCTCCTTAGTCTGGAAGAAGCAACACTCCGCGGGGCTGCAGGAGAGCGGTGGTCCAGCCAGCTGAAGCGGACAGTGCAGGCCAGCGACGGCGGACCGGGGAGCCGGTTGCAGGTACCCGGCGCCGAGCAGTGTCCGAGGGGCTCCTGTCTCACCCCCCGGGGAACAAGATGGCGGCGTGCTGAGGCCGGGGCTCTCGCCCGACCTTGCGGAGAGTGCTGGGCCCAGACACCGGATGGGTGACTAGGAGCGACCGATCACCGACATCGTCGACATCGGGTCAGAGCCCTTGGCGGAGAGGCGGGTAGGGAGCCGGAGGCTTCGGGTTTGATCACCGGAACCTGGAGACTGCTTCACTCAGGGGCGCTGGCCGGCCGGCGCCGGAGCCACGCGAGTGCCCGGCTTGGGAGCCCACTACAGGCCCTGCTGTAGAAAAAAGAACAACAGGCCGGGGCGCCGCGGATTGCCCGCGCGCCTTTTGAAGCCGGGATACCCTCTTCGCCTGGCCGACTGGTGGCGCCCACCGCCTCCGGCACTAGTCAATTTTGTACGGCCACGCCAGCGAGGCCCGTAAGGACTAAGCCGCGCACAGGACAGGACGGGGCCAGCGGCGGTGTGGAGGAAGCCCCCCCGACGCAGCCCCCACTACCACAGACACATCGGGGCAGCCTGGAAGGGATATACATAGCCCCGCGCTGCAGCCCTCACTCAAACTTACCTGCAGATGGTGCCTGGCGCTGATCGGAGCGGGAGAACAGACAGGAACCCGCTGAGGAATCGGCACAGGGCGCCACGAGGAAGACTACTGGCGGGGACCTTGCCTTGACCCTGGGACGCAGCCGGAATCCAGACCCGGAGCCCAGGACAGCACTGAGGGCTCCGCACCACCGGCAGCCCTAGAGGTACAGCGCTTGGGGCGTTAGAAGAAAGGAGGCCGTAAAGCTCCCGCCTCGGCCCGGAGTGCAGAGAGTAGGCCGGCTCACCGACAATCTCAGGGGGGGGGCGCAGAACGGCATTCACCCCGGACTGGGAGCGAAACACCGGAGAGGTGCAGATCAGGAGGGTCCAGAGCAGCCAAAGGCACGCGGGACTGTGGAAAGGACAGCAACATGGCCGGTCAGAGGGTGGTAAATGCACCGGCGGCACGCTACCGGAGATGCTCAGCAGATCTCAAAGCAAAGGGGATAAGGCCCCCTCCTCACCTGGAGCGGCTGGAGGCTCGCACTCAGGTGCTTCGGCGGAGCCCCGGGTCACCAGATCATTTCTGGAATCTCTCTTTGGCACACTAAGGGAAGACTTCCAGGCCCTGAAGCAGGAAGTGGCAGGTGAAGTGAGAGAAATACGCAGGGATGTGGACGGCTTGGGAGAGAGGGTGGCCACAGTTGAGAGATCCACGCAAAGACAGGACGAGGAAATCACTCTGCTGCAGCAGGAGGTGTTGACTCTCAGGGAACAACAACTGGACCTCCAATTACATATCGAGGATTTGGAGAATAGGTCGCGAAGTAACAACATAAGGGTCCGGGGTGTGCCGTCCTTGGAGGAGAACCCGGATATCGTCAAATACCTACAGGAACTCTTTCGAGCTGTTCTGGGAGAAGGGACTGACTTTCCCATCAGGATTGACAGGGCACACAGGGTTGGACCTCCTAGACGGGCAAACGGCCCCCCACCGGACATTCTGGCATTCCTCCCAGACTTCCCACTGAAAGATAGAATAATGGCGGAGGCGCGGAAAGACCGCTCACTCACATTTCGCGGTCACCCTGTGGCACTATACCAGGACCTATCCTCCATCACGCTTCAAAAGCGTAAAGCATTTAAGATAGTGACGGACTTCCTCAGGCAGCATGAAACACCCTACTCCTGGGGCCACCCTTTCCGTATTATCTTTAAGTGGCATGGAGAGACCCACCAATTACGATCCCTGCAAGACACCTGCGAAGTACTGGGCATCACCACGGAAGAAGAGGAGTCCCCCACACCGCAGAGAAGACGCACAGCTGATGGAGGCTGGCGGAGTGTTGCACGGAGAGGGACGCGGGGGATGTCCCGGAGGCCGGGTTCTCCAACCATCAGGGCGGAAATGGAAGATGCTGTCCGGATAGCATCCGGGGAGCAGGGGAGAAGGGAGGAAGTAGCCCTGACCGCTTGAAAATGCTCCGGGGGGAGTTCACCTTGGCACCACTGCAACTGCTGGCTTGGGGTGGGGGGAGGGAGCGCTGGATCGGGTGCGTGTGGTTGGACGTCCACTAAGGTAACATACCACGGACTGGTCTTCCGGGACTTGTCTGGGACTACTTAACGAAGTTGTTGGAAGTTTGGGTGGGGGGGACGGGTCGGGAGGTTGGGGAGTGTGTTGAGAGAATGGGGGGAGGGGGAGATTGGGAGTTGGGAGGGGGGAGTTAAGAGGGGGGAGTTTGGGGCTGCCCTGTCCAGTGCCTTCAGACCGTCTACACATATCTGTCTTGGCACCCAAGCTAATTTGCATGTCATTTCGATGCCACACACTTCAGATTTAATGCCTAAGGCAGGTAATCCTGACAAACGATGGCGGAACTGAAGGTGTTGACCCTGAATGTTAAGGGGTTGAATAATCCCACAAAGAGGAGGGCGATCCTATCACTATTAGAAAGCTCACAAGCGGACATCTGTCTGCTTCAAGAAACCCACCTACTGGCTAGTGACTGTCACAGGTTGCGGTCCCGTCACTTCCCTACACAGTTCTTCTCTTCCAACACGACCAAAACGGCCGGGGTGGCTATCCTTTTGTCCAAATCCTTTAAGGGGGAAGTGCTGCACAAATTTGTAGAGCAGAAAGGGCGCCTTCTAGCTTACCGATTCAAACTGGGAACCCTACTGTTCACGGTAGGGACGATTTATGGCCTAAACGAGCAGCAAGACAGATTCCTACGCACAGCACTAGATGACGTTACAGCATTGCCAGATAGGCACGTGATACTAGGAGGGGACATTAACATGGTCTTTGACTCTTCCACGGACAGATCAGCACAGACACACCCACAAACTGGGGAACTATCACACGCAGTGAAGACACAGTTGACTGACTTGGACATGCACGATCTTTGGTGAGGGCTTCACCCGCTTGATAGAGATTTCTCTTATTACTCACACGCACACAAGACATACGCCAGACTGGACCACTTGCTGGTCTCAGGACCGGTCCGAGACATGGCCACCGCTTCAGACATAGGGGTTATCTCTCATATCACGCGCCGGTCTCGGGAACATTTCTTCTCCCATCGAATCCTGCTCGGCGAGGGGTTTGGCGGCTTCGGGACACGCTTCTTCATAAAAAAACAGTAGTGCAGCGTATAACTAACTCGGTGAAAGACTTTCAGCGGCATAACTCTAACTCTGATACCGTACTGTCGACTCAATGGGGTGCCCTTAAGGCAGTGTTGCGGGGAGAATTCATAGCGATCTCAGCGGCTGACAACAGAGATAGGAAACTAAAACGGGAAGAGCTCACACAGAAAGTCAGGGAACTCGAACAGGTCCACCGCCGCACCGGGGCTCCCAGGGTTTGGAAGCAGCTGAAGGTGGCCAGGAAACTCTTATCAGCAATAGATCTAGATAGGGCTAAATATGCTGCGTTGCGTTTAAAACATGCCTATTACACAGGGGGGATTCAGAAAAGGGGGTGGTGATGAACTCTGGCCCACATGCATCATTGTGTCATTTTGCATTTCTTAATTTGCGAAAAATAAGGAATCGCAAATTGAGAAGTGCAAAATGCTATGCATCATTTTTTTCGGTATTTCTTTGTGATTCGGTAAAAATCGCAATTTTTACAGAATCCCAAAGAAATACCGAATTCTTAAGTTAGTTTTCGCAATTCCCATTGATTCCTATGGGCCAAAAGGCCCATAGGAGTCAATGCAAATTGCGAGTGGCACTTAGAAAATTTCATGGGTGCAGCCCCCCCATGCACCCCTGAAATGTATTTTTCGCATCATGTTGCACACACACATGTCCTAAGGACATGTGTGTCCGTAACATGAATGTTGAAAAAAAAGCATTTTCAACATTTTGAACACTTTTTCCAAATTTACCGAGTGGTTCAACCACTCGGTAAATTTGGCACCCTATTTGCGAGTTTTCACTCTTTAAAATAATGATGCATTGCTTTTAAGAAATCGCACATCTGCGACTTCTTAAAAGCACCCGCAATTTTAGAACTCGCAACAATGTTAAGAATTCTAAAATTGCTTCATGCATCCCAAAAAGCACTTTTGCATTCGCAAACGGCCGATTTTAAGGAATCGCACCGTTTGCGAATGAAAAAGTGCTTGATGCATGTGGCCCAGAGTGTCTGAATTAAGCAGACCACTCTTACCCAGTCCAAAGATCAGGGCTTGATCCATCACCGTTATTTATCTCACTGCACCATCCCAGCTCAGAACCTGGCTATATGCAAATCAGTCTGTCCCTGGCCCAGTGCATCATGGGAACAGGGCAGACTAAACTTCCAAGCCAATTCTTCACCAGAAAGGAGACAAGCTACCGGGGACCGGTTTCTGGCATTTCAGCCGTCTTAAGCCCGGCTTGCTTGAATCCTGATGGTGCAGTGAGAAAGGGACTCATGTCTGAGTATACCCTGCCACACCTATAGTGGCCAAAAACGATTCAGAAAAAGGGGTGGTGATGAACAGAGTGTCTGAATTAAGCAGACCACTCTTACCCAGTCCAAAGATCAGGGCTTGATCCATCACCGTTATTTATCTCACTGCACCATCCCAGCTCAGAACCTGGCTATATGCAAATCAGTCTGTCCCTGGCCCAGTGCATCATGGGAACAGGGCAGACTAAATTTCCAAGCCAATTCTTCACCAGAAAGGAGACAAGCTACCGGGGACCGGTTTCTGGTATTTCAGCCGTCTTAAGCCCGGCTTGCTTGAATCCTGATGGTGCAGTGAGAAAGGGACTCATGTCTGAGTATACCCTGCCACACCTATAGTGGCCAAAAACGATTCAGAAAAAGGGGTGGTGATGAACAGAGTGTCTGAATTAAGCAGACCACTCTTACCCAGTCCAAAGATCAGGGCTTGATCCATCACCGTTATTTATCTCACTGCACCATCCCAGCTCAGAACCTGGCTATATGCAAATCAGTCTGTCCCTGGCCCAGTGCATCATGGGAACAGGGCAGACTAAACTACCAAGCCAATTCTTCACCAGAAAGGAGACAAGCTACAGGGGGACCGGTTTCTGGCATTTCAGCCGTCTTCGGCCCGGCTTGCTTGAATCCTGATGGTGCAGTGAGAAAGGGACTCATGTCTGAGTATACCCTGCCACACCTATAGTGGCCAAAAACGATTCAGAAAAGGGGGTGGTGATGAACAGAGTGTCTGAATTAAGCAGACCACTCTTACCCAGTCCAAAGATCAGGGCTTGATCCATCACCGTTATTTATCTCACTGCACCATCCCAGCTCAGAACCTGGCTATATGCAAATCAGTCTGTCCCTGGCCCAGTGCATCATGGGAACAGGGCAGACTAAACTACCAAGCCAATTCTTCACCAGAAAGGAGACAAGCTACCGGGGACCGGTTTCTGGCATTTCAGCCGTCTTCGGCCCGGCTTGCTTGAATCCTGATGGTGCAGTGAGAAAGGGACTCATGTCTGAGTATACCCTGGCACACCTATAGTGGCCAAAAACGATTCAGAAAAGAGGGTGGTGATGAACAGAGTGTCTGAATTAAGCAGACCACTCTTACCCAGTCCAAAGATCAGGGCTTGATCCATCACCGTTATTTATCTCACTGCACCATCCCAGCTCAGAACCTGGCTATATGCAAATCAGTCTGTCCCTGGCCCAGTGCATCATAGGAACAGGGCAGACTAAACTACCAAGCCAATTCTTCACCAGAAAGGAGACAAGCTACCGGGGACCGGTTCCTGGCATTTCAGCCGTCTTCGGCCCGGCTTGCTTGAATACTGATGGTGCAGTGAGAAAGGGACTCATGTCTGAGTATACCCTGCCACACCTATAGTGGCCAAAAACGATTCAGAAAAGGGGGTTGTGATGAACAGAGTGTCTGAATTAAGCAGACCACTCTTACCCAGTCCAAAGATCAGGGCTTGATCTATCACCGTTATTTATCTCACTGCACCATCCCAGCTCAGAACCTGGCTATATGCAAATCAGTCTGTCCCTGGCCCAGTGCATCATGGGAACAGGGCAGACTAAACTACCAAGCCAATTCTTCACCAGAAAGGAGACAAGCTACCGGGGACCGGTTTCTTGCATTTCAGCCGTCTTCGGCCCGGCTTGCTTGAATCCTGATGGTGCAGTGAGAAAGGGACTCATGTCTGAGTATACCCTGCCACACCTATAGTGGCCAAAAACGATTCAGAAAAGGGGGTGGTGATGAACAGAGTGTCTGAATTAAGCAGACCACTCTTACCCAGTCCAAAGATCAGGGCTTGATCCATCACCGTTATTTATCTCACTGCACCATCCCAGCTCAGAACCTGGCTATATGCAAATCAGTCTGTCCCTGGCCCAGTGCATCATGGGAACAGGGCAGACTAAACTACCAAGCCAATTCTTCACCTGAAAGGAGACAAGCTACCGGGGACCGGTTTCTGGCATTTCAGCCGTCTTCGGCCCGGCTTGCTTGAATCCTGATGGTGCAGTGAGAAAGGGACTCATGTCTGAGTATACCCTGCCACACGTTTTCTGAATCATTTTTGTCCACCATAAGCGTGGAAGGGTATACTCAGATGTGAGTCCCTAGCTCACTGCACCATCAGGATTCAAGCAAGCCGGGCCGAAGACGGCTGAAATGCCAGAAACCGGTCCCCGGTAGCTTGTTTCCTTCCCAGTATAAGAATTGGCTTGGTAGTTCGGTCTGCCCTGTTCCCATGATGCACTGGGCCAGGGTCAGACTAATTTGCATATAGCCAAGTTCTGAGCTGGGATGGTGCAGTGAGCTAAAAAACAGTGATGGATCAAGCCCTGATCTTTGGACTGGGTAAGAGTGGTCTGCTTAATTCAGACACTCTGTTCATCACCACCTCCCTTTTCTGAATCATTTTTGTCCACCATAAGCGTGGAAGGGTATACTCAGATGTGAGTCCCTAGCTCACTGCACCATCAGGATTCAAGCAAGCCGGGCCGACGACGGCTGAAATGCCAGAAACCGGTCCCGGGTAGCTTGTTTCCTTCCCAGTATAAGAATTGGCTTGGTAGTTCGGTCTGCCCTGTTCCCATGATGCACTGGGCCAGGGTCAGACTAATTTGCATATAGCCAAGTTCTGAGCTGGGATGGTGCAGTGAGCCAAAAAAACGGTGATGGATCAAGCCCTGATCTTTGGACTGGGTAAGAGTGGTCTGCTTAATTCAGACACTCTGTTCATCACCACCCCCCTTTTCTGAATCATTTTTGTCCACCATAAGCGTGGAAGGGTATACTCAGATGTGAGTCCCTAGCTCACTGCACCATCAGGATTCAAGCAAGCCGGGCCGAAGACGGCTGAAATGCCAGAAACCGGTCCCCGGTAGCTTGTTTCCTTCCCAGTATAAGAATTGGCTTGGTAGTTCGGTCTGCCCTGTTCCCATGATGCACTTGGCCAGGGTCAGACTAATTTGCATTTAGCCAAGTTCTGAGCTGGGATGGTGCAGTGAGCTAAAAAACGGTGATGGATCAAGCCCTGATCTTTGGACTGGGTAAGAGTGGTCTGCTTAATTCAGACACTCTGTTCATCACCACCCCCCTTTTCTGAATCATTTTTGTCCACCATAAGCGTGGAAGGGTATAGTCAGATGTGAGTCCCTAGCTCACTGCACCATCAGGATTCAAGCAAGCCGGGCCGAAGACGGCTGAAATGCCAGAAACCGGTCCCCGGTAGCTTGTTTCCTTCCCAGTATAAGAATTGGCTTGGTAGTTCGGTCTGCCCTGTTACCATGATGCACTGGGCCAGGGTCAGACTAATTTGCATATAGCCAATTTCTGAGCTGGGATGGTGCAGTGAGCTAAAAATGGGTGATGGATCAAGCCCTGATCTTTGGACTGGGTAAGAGTGGTCTGCTTAATTCGGACACTCTGTTCATCACCACCCCCCTTTTCTGAATCATTTTTGTCCACCACAAGCGTGGAAGGGTATACTCAGTTGTGAGTCCCTAGCTCACTGCACCATCAGGATTCAAGCAAGCCGGGCCGAAAACGGCTGAAATGCCAGAAACCGGTCCCCGGTAGCTTGTTTCCTTCCCAGTTTAAGAATTGGCTTGGTAGTTCGGTCTGCCCTGTTCCCATGATGCACTGGGCCAGGGTCAGACTAATTTGCATATAGCCAAGTTCTGAGCTGGGATGGTGCAGTGAGCTAAAAAACGGTGATGGATCAAGCCCTGATCTTTGGACTGGGTAAAAGTGGTCTGCTTAATTCATTTTTTTTTTAAATGTCTTTATTTAATTTTTCTCCCCCCCCCCATTTTTCTGTTACGACCAATGTGTTTTTATACATTTACATAATCTTTTATAACAAATACAGATTTGTACTGCTAAATCATAATAGAAATTAATAAAGCAAATAAACATAATATGCATTCTTAAAGTACCAGTATTCAAAAACATAGATATGGCCGATAAAACACCATCTCTTATTTAACCTTATATATACAACACATTTCTCAAAAGTTACCACATCCCGTTTTTCCTACTCTTCCACTGTTCAATGGGAAACCATATCTTATTCCCCATAGCTTTTGCCCTCCTTCCTTTTCTGTCATAAATAGCCCTCTCCAGGTTATACGTAGATAATAATCTTGCAATCCAAATCTGAAATGTCGGTGCATTTATATCCTTCCATGCTTTTGCGACAACAATCCTATATACTGCTACGGCCATATATAAGAATTCTGGGTATATTATATTGTCCTCAGGGCTTACCCCCAGGATTATTACCTCCTCAGATAATTTAACTTTAATGTCGAGTGAATTCTCTAGAAACTCTTCTATTGCCAGTTTTAAGGTATATAATTGTGGACATTGTGCAAACATATGTATTAAATTAGCTTGGTCTGAATTACACCTTGGGCACGTTATTCCCGTAGAGCCTCCCCAGCTGGCTATTCTGGCTGGTGTATAATATAAAGAGTAGACTGTTTTATAGTGTTGGGTTTGGAGTGTAGCAGAGCATAAAATAGTTCTACCAAAATCTAAGGAGGTCTGAAAGTCTTCCGGTCTTGCGTTTACCTGCTCTCTCCATTTGCTACTATATTTCGCTCTATCATCAGTTTTGTAAGCTTGTAATTCTGTATACAGCTGTCTTATTGAGCATGCGAAGGTACTTCCCAAATAGTCCATGATTTTACATCTTACCATCCCTCCTGGACCCCCCGTTTTTGTATAACAGTAGCTCCTCACTTGTAGATATTTAAAAAAGCTATGTCCAGATATTTTATACTTCTGCTGTACATTTTGAAACGTTAAAATTGCCCCCCCTTCATCCATTAAATCGCCCAGTTTCTCTATCCCTTTCTCATACCATTCTTTCATGACCGTATCCCCGAAAACTTCCATCGGAAGGCTATCATTTCTATAGAGCCTTAAATATCGGTTGTACCTTCCCAGTCCCAGTTTTTTCTTTATCACATTCCAGACTTTATATATCGCAGTCAATGTCTTGAATCTTGTGTGCTTGAAATATGCGAAATCCACAGTTGTTACCAGAGCATTTTCTGCCGCCTTACCTAGAAGTGCTTTATATACATTAGTCGGTCCTTTCCTCCCCCACTCTTCCACCTGCTCACCTCCGCCTAATAGTCCTTTGGAATATTGTAGAGCTGCTGCCCAATAGTAATATCTAAAATCAGGTGCTCCCCAGCCTCCTCTCTCGCGTGATAGTGTTAAGAACCGATATGCTCTGCGTGTCTTCCCCTGTGCCCAGATTAACTTGTTTACAGCCGATTCTATTCTATTAAACCAAATCCCTTCGAAAAATAGTGGGATTGCCCTGAACAAATACAAAAACTTTGGGAAAGTAACCATTTTGATAAAATTGATCCTGCCCATGAGAGTCAGGTGTAAATTGTTTACTCTCTCCAAGTTGCTTTTAACTTTGTCTAGCAGTGGTTCCAAATTTAACTCTACTAGTTTTTCTAGGTCTGCCGTCACCCTGACTCCCAAATACTTTGTGTCTGATACAACTCTTGCGTCTACAAATGTAGTGTATATATTCTGAACAACCTGAGTTTTCCCCCTGTTTATTGAATATCCAGACACCTCTCCGAATTTCCTAGCCTCCTGTTCAATTTCAACCAGTGCCTCCTCTGGTGTATGTGTTATGACAGCCACATCATCTGCGTAAGCAAATAGTTTATATTCTCTCCCGTGTAACGTAACTGGGGTGATCGTCCTATTTATTGACAGTCTTCTTAAGTAGGGGTCTAAATATATTGCGAATAATAGTGGTGAGACTGGGCAACCCTGCCTGGTCCCTCGTCTAATCTGCACTGCATTAGAATATGATCTATTAATGCGGATCCTCGCGCTAGGATGTTTGTATAATGCCTGGACTGCCTTTATATATCCTCGACCTATCCCAGCCCACTCCAGGGCCTTCCAAAGGTAAGCCCAAGAGACCCTGTCGAAAGCCTTCTCGGCATCCAGAAAGATAGCCGCGACAGGATCTCCTGCGGCCGCTGCAGCATCAAAAATGGTTATCAACTGTCTAGTATGTTCCGTGGTTCCCTTCCCTGGTATAAACCCATGTTGTATAGGTGAAACCACCTTCTCTATCACTTTGCTCAATCTGTTGGCCAGTGCCTTCGAGAATATTTTCGCATCAGCATTAAGCAGTGTGATAGGCCTATAAGAACCCGGTTCAGTGGGGGGTTTGTCTTTTTTCAATAATACAATTATATCAGCCCCCGCCCAAGATTGAGGCACCGTTCTGCCTCCTTGTGCCAGGCAGCAGATTATCCAGATATCTTTGGCTAATACATCCCAGAAAGTTTTGTAAAATTCTACTGGGATCTGATCTTGACCCGTTGCTTTTCCAGATGGTAAACTAAATGTTGCGTCCCTTATCTCCTGTAATGTTAATTGTGTATCTAATTTTTCCCTATCTTCTATACTCAGCCCCTCCTGATGGCCTTGCCTTAGATATTCCAAACTCTTTACTTCTATCTCCTCCTCATTTTTATCCTGCTCGTATAATCTCTCGTAAAACCTCCTGAACTCCTCCTGCACCTCCTCCACTTTATTAACAATTATCCCATTGCAGTCCTTAATTTCTTTGATTTCTCCTGCAGCTAGGGTTTGCCTGGTTCTTATTGCGAGCAGATGTCCCACCCTCTCATTACATTCATAGCATTTCTCTTTGTGTGCTAAGTATTTTCTTGCTGTTTTTTGTGCCAGAGTGGTCCCTGTTTCTGATCTCTGTATCTCTATGGCCAATAAAATCTGTTCAATAGGATCTTGTTTTTCTATTGCTTCTACTAGCGTTTTTTCCATCTCCAGCAACTTTCTAATATCCTCATCCATCTTGTCTTTTTCCTTTTTACTTCTTGTCAAAGAGAAACTTAATGTCTCCCCCCTTACTCCTGCCTTAAAACTGTCCCACACCATATCCGCTGATGTTGAGTATCTATTTATGTCCCAGAATTGTATCAGCCATTCTTGCATCCTTATAATATAATCCTCATCCTTCAACAGACCTCTCTCAAATGTCCATGTCGGGTTTATTTTTTCCACTTTTTGTAATGTTGCTAAACTTAACACCAACGGATTATGATCCGAGATTATCCTTGGGAGACAATCTATTTTAACCCTATTAGCTAAAGAGCTAGAGATAAGGAAATAGTCCAAACGTGCAACTGTTTGATGCGGTGCTGAATAATAAGTACTGCCTGATCCTAATGGGTTACACTCCAGCCAAATATCTACCAATGCGTTGTGTCTAGCGAGATTTTGCATTGCTTTTTGTACCTTTTTTTTCCTTCCTTGATAACCACTTCTGCTTGCGCCTATTATTCCATACAGCCCATTAATATTAAAATCCCCACAGCAGATCACGGGCTCTGGCCACAAGGCTAACTCGCTATCCAGAAATTCTAATAGGTCTGATTCGTCATCATTTGAGCCATACAGTGAAACCAAAGTGCATCTTCCCGCTGTTGTTTCTAGGTCTAGCATCACCCATCTCCCTTCAGAATCCTCTTTTTTCCTTTTAATTTTAGCCATCCCTTTTCTAGCCAGGACTGCCACCCCCTTGTTTCGCTCTTCTTGTCCTGTATTAGCAAGGATCTCCAACCCCATCTGGCCAAGCATGAATTTCTCATCAGCTGCTACGTGCGTTTCCTGTATACAGACTATGTCAATCTTCCAAAATCGCAGCAGCGCGGAGAACTTCTGTCTTTTCTCCAAATTATTTAACCCACATATATTAATTGACATTATCCTAAGTGCCATAATTCTAGTTTAACTTTTACCAGCTCTACAAATATTTTTTTACTTTTTTCTATATACACTGCATTTCTCCACTCTTTACAAATCTGTATTACCTTGCACCAACACCTTTTCCCCGTGAATTTTCCCCTCCCCCCCCCTTTAAGCCCCCCCACCCCGACTGCTCCCCCTCCCCCTCCCCCCCTGTGACAGGCAAATAGGTCATCCCTGACCTATGTGTGTCCGCTTGACACTGTAGAGTCGCTCCCCCTCTCCTTCCCTCTTGTCAATTGCCATATTGGACTATCAGGCATAGTCCATTTTAATCGCCATGTATGCATCCTTGATATTGCATTTTCTTCTACTCTTCTTCCTTGCCTATTTTCTTCGAGCCCCCCCTTTTTCCTTTAATTCTGTCAAAAACTCCCCCGCTTTTATTTCAGAAAAAAACATTCTGGTACGGCCCGCTACGACAACCTTTAGTTTTGCTGGAAACAGTAAATATGCTTCTGTTCCTTGGGCCTGAAATTCACTGATCAATTGCCTTAGCCGCCATCTCCTCTCCACTGTTATATGGCAAAAGTCAGGTCTTGCGAAAAAAGTTATCCCTTCCACCGTTTTTTTGGCGTCAGGTCTAGCTCTCTCCATTAACTCCTGCCTTGCGAGGAAGTTACCAAAAAAGACTAACATAGCTCTGGGGAGTATGTTTGAGCCATCCTTATGTGTTTTTTTTACAAAGAGTGGATATCTGTGGGCTCTCTGCACTTCTTGGTCCCAACTCCATGCTGTCTCTGGAAACGCTCCCTTTAACAGCTTGACGACGAAGCCTCTCGGGTCTTGGCCTTCAATCCCTTCCTCTATTCCGAGAAGTCTGACATTGTTTCGCCTCTGGCGATTCTCCAAATCCTCCACTTTCCACTGCAGATCTTCCATGACCTTAGTCTGCCCCTCTCTAGCTGCTTGCCATTCAGTTGCGTCATCTTCTAGGCGTCCTGTTCTTTCCTCAACTCCAATAATTCTTTCCTCAACTTCTTCAAATTTTTTGTTTATCTTCCTAATTGAGGCTTGAATTTTTTTCGTATCATGCCTGGCCCTCCGGCTTTCAGCCCTAGCTTCAGTTTGCATCTGTTTCAGCATGGCAAACATTAAGTCCAGTTTCCCACCATCATTTTTTGTCTCATTCTCATCTTCCTTATATATGCTGGAGGTGGCAGAATAGTCCCATGCTAGTTTTTTAAATGCTCCCTTATGGAAGTTCTGGGGGGAGCCTGCTTTTCTAGATGATATTTTACGGTTTTTTTGTGTACCTCTGCCCCTTGAACTGTCGCTAGCTTCTGAACTCGACAATGAGTCAGAGGAATCTCTTTCTTCCTCGCTACTTGCCAATGTTGAGTCCGATCCCTCAGGGACAGAAAAAAATTCTCCGTCAGCCCCATCAGCACGAGTCATTTCTGCCAAGCTAGCTTGTTTCTGCTCCTCGCAAATGTCAGTCTCTACTTCAATGAGGGCCTCGAGCATTAGCCCCGTGTTCAGCGTCTCACCCCCACAATTAGCTTCTCTCACCTCTTTGTTTGTGTCTGAGCCTTGGTTTTCATTCCGTTCCTCCCAATACTGTGGCTGCTCCTGCTCAGGTGCAGCGCCGTCTTGCTCCGCTACTGCTTGACTCGTCCTTTGATTCTCCGCGGGAAGCGTGAGCTCCGTTACCTCCTGTTGCATAGCAACGCCTCCGCTTGCGTCCTCGAGGACGCTCTGAGCAGCTCCTGCGGGCGGCCCGGTTGTTGTACTCTGCTGTGCTCCCGATGCTCCCGATGCTCCTAAGCCCCCTGCTGCCTCTGCTTGGATCTTGGCCCCGAAGACCTCAGATACAGAAGGTTGCCGATATACAGTATCGGGTTTTTTCTTTTCTGCCGCTGCATCCCGCATTGTTGTGATACCGGTGCTCCTCGCGTCTTTTGGCTGAGTCAGCATTTTTTCCCCCTTTTCTCCGGCCCTCTCCAATTTGCGCAGTTGAGTTTTCGTGAGGGTAGAGACCGTGGGGGTTGTCTTCTTGTTGTTGGGTGGTGCTTTTGTTTTTGGGATAGCTCCCAATTTTCCTGAATCCTTTTGTATGGAGTCTTTGTTTATAGCGCCTGGTATGGGCACTTGTTGCTGTGATTTTTCTTTTCCTCTGGTAGCCATTTCTGCCAGCAATTTTTCACGGAGCCTTAAGTACCACAGTTTTACTTTTCCCAGCAAGTCTGTAAGATTAATAGATCCTCTGTGTTTGATTATAGCGGCGAATTGCATGCTGCTTTCCAATCCCCATCAGTGCCTGAGTTTCTGCTTAGCTTTCAGGAGAGGGGTCTGAGTGCGACTTACTCCCACAGCGCCTCGGCGGCCATCTTGCCTCTCGACTGGGTAAAAGTGGTCTGCTTAATTCAGACACTCTGTTCATCACCACCCCCCTTTTCTGAATCATTTTTGTCCACCATAAGCGTGGAAGGGTATACTCATATGTGAGTCCCTAGCTCACTGCACCATCAGGATTCAAGCAAGCCGGGCCGAAGACGGCTGAAATGCCAGAAACCGGTCCCCGGTAGCTTGTTTCCTTCCCAGTATAAGAATTGGCTTGGTAGTTCGGTCTGCCCTGTTCCCTTGATGCACTGGGCCAGGGTCAGACTAATTTGCATATAGCCAAGTTCTGAGCTGGGATGGTGCAGTGAGCTAAAAAACGGTGATGGATCAAGCCCTGATCTTTGGACTGGGTAAGAGTGGTCTGCTTAATTCAGACACTCTGTTCATCACCACCCCCCTTTTCTGAATCATTTTTGTCCACCATAAGCGTGGAAGGGTATACTCAGATGTGAGTCCCTAGCTCACTGCACCATCAGGATTCAAGCAAGCCGGGCCGAAGACGGCTGAAATGCCAGAAACCGGTCCCCGGTAGCTTGTTTCCTTCCTAGTATAAGAATTGGCTTGGTAGTTCGGTCTGCCCTGTTCCCATGATGCACTGGGCCAGGGTCAGACTAATTTGCATATAGCCAAGTTCTGAGCTGGGATGGTGCAGTGAGCTAAAAAACGGTGATGGATCAAGCCCTGATCTTTGGACTGGGTAAGAGTGGTCTGCTTAATTCAGACACTCTGTTCATCACCACCCCCCTTTTCTGAATCATTATTACACAGGGGGGGATCGATGTGGCAGCCTACTGGCAGCCAAAATAAGAGCTGTGCATCAGAGTCGTCAGGTGAAAGAAATAGAAAGGGAAGCGGGGCGACGGATTACGGATGACGCTGACGTAGCCGAAGCCTTCCGCCGGTTCTACGCTGAACTGTATGCAGCAGGGGATGCGCAGATGAAGGACCCGGATGCTTACTTGGACTCGGTGCCCCTCCCGTCCCTGACCCCGGAGCAAGCAACCTATTTGGAAAGGGAGATACGGATTGAGGAAGTTGTTTCGGCGATTTCCAGACTTAAACATGGTAAGGCCCCAGGCCCAGATGGTTACACTACCCTCTTCTATAGAACGTTTAGCTCGACGCTAGCACCAATTTTGACTAAATTGTTCAACTCCTTCTCCGACCCAGGGGCTATTCCTCCAGATCTCTTGCAGGCAACGGTATCGGTCATACCCAAACCAGGGAAGGACAGGACCCAGTGCAGCTCGTATAGACCGATCTCCTTACTCAATGTGGACCTGAAAATTTACACGGAGATCTTAGCAGCGAGACTTGCGCAGTACCTCCCTGGCTTGATTGAACCGGACCAATCTGGCTTTGTGCCTGGACGACAAACTGTGGACAACACTAAAAGGATAGTACACGTTCTGGAAAAAGCCTCGCATATCCCAGGGGAGAGGATGCTGCTTTTGGTCAACGCCGAGAAAGCGATTGACCGAGTGCACTGGCCTTACCTCGAGCGAGTGATGGCGCGGTTGGGAATGGGGGAGAAATTCCGGCGTATGGTGTTTAACTGCTATAATTTCCCTTCTGCGGTGGTGCGTGTAAACGGCTGCGGTTCGAAGAGATTCAACATTGAACGTGGCACGAGACAGGGATGTCCCCTCTCCCCTCTCCTTTTTCTCCCTCTACATGGAGCCCTTTGCTCAACGAGTGTGACAGAACCCTGACGTGACCGGAGTACGAATGGGTGGTTACACCCACGCGATCAGCCTTTACGCGGACGATGTAATTTTCACACTAGAGAACCCGAGGCGGGCTTTGCCGGCAAGTATGGCTGAACTCAAGGCCTTTGAGGATGTAGCAGGTTTTAGGATGAACGTGGCAAATCCACGGCTTTGGATGTCTCCCTTACACCCGCAACGAGACGCGAACTACAGGGGCTTTTCCCTCTGCGTTGGTCGCGGAACCAAGTGCAATACCTAGGGATAGCGCTGGCACCAACGTTGCCGGCGATGGTCTCCATCAACTACGAGACGATGAGTAAAAAAGTTAAGGAAGAAATGGGGAGATGGAACAAAGGGACGATATCCTGGCTTGGCCGGGTGGCAGCGATTACAATGACGGTCTTGCCCCAGATTCTGTACTTATTCCGAGCACTGCCCCTACAGCCCCCCAGAGGATGGATTCAGCAGATGAAAAATGAGGTGTCCCGCTTTGTGTGGCAGGGCCGCAAGCCCCGAATGCGCCGCGCTCTTACCACTCTGGCGCCGGAGTCAGGTGATGGATTAAACCCAGATCAGTTGACTGGGGGTGAGTGTTTGATTTGCTCAAACGCTCCGTCCATCATCCCCTTTTGTTTCTCTTTGTTCGCCCTTAGTTGGCAGGGTATGTTCAGACGTGAGTCCCTTGCTCACTTGGCCACTGGATTCAAGATAGCCTGGCTGATAAGGATTATGAATCAGAATCCGGTCCCAGGATACTTGTTTCCGGTCCAGGGAAGACATGGCTTGGCAGTTCGAGCTGGACTGTTCCAATGAGGCACAGGGGCAGACTAATTTGCATATGACCATGTCTGAACTGGGGTGGCTGAGTGAGCTAAAGAATGGTGATGGATTAAACCCAGATCAGTTGACTGGGGGTGAGTGTTTGATATGCTCAAATGCTCCGTCCATCATCCCCTTTTGTTTCGCTTTGTTCGCTCTATGTTGGCAGGGTACGCTCAGACGTGAATCCCTTGCTCACTTGGCCCATGGATTCAAGATAGCCTGGCTGATGAGGATTATGCATCTGAAACCGGGCCCAGGATACTTGTTTCCGGTCCAAGGAAGACATGGCTTGGCAGTTCGGGCTGGACTGCTCCCATGAGGCACAGGGTCAGACTGATTTGCATATGGCCATGTCTGAACTGGGGTGGCTGAGTGAGCTAAAGAATGGTGATGGATTAAACCCAGATCAGTTGACTGGGGGTGAGTGTTTGATTTGCTCAAACGCTCCGTCCATAATCCCCTTTTGTTTCGCTTTTTTCGCCCTTAGTTGGCAGGGTATGCTCAGACGTGAGTCCCTTGCTCACTTGGCCACTGGATTCAAGATAACCTGGCTGATGAGGATCATGAATGCGAAACCGGTCCCAGGATACTTGTTTCCCTTCCAGTGAAGACATGGCCTGGCAGTTCGGGCTGGACTGTTCCCATGAGGCACAGGGTCAGACTGATTTGCATATGGCCATGTCTGAACTGGGGTGGCTGAGTGAGCTAAAGAAAGGTGATGGATTAAACCCAGATCAGTTGACTGGGGGTGAGTGTTTGATTTGGTAAAACGCTCCGATAATCATACCCTTTTGTTTCGCTTTGTTCGCCCTATGTTGGCAGGGTATGCTCAGACGTGAGTCCCTTGCTCACTTGACCACTGGATTAAAGATAGCCTGACTGATGAGGATTATGAATCCAAAACCGGTCCCAGGATGCTTGTTTCCGGTCCAGGGAAGACATGGCTTGGCAGTTTGGGCTCGGGGTGAGTGTTTGATTTGCTCAAACGCTCCGTCCATCATCCCCTTTTGTTTCTCTTTGTTCACCCTTAGTTAGCAGGGTATGCTCAGACGTGAGTCCCTTGCTCACTTGGCCACTGGATTCAAGATAGCCTGGCTGATAAGGATTATGAATCAAAAACCGGTCCCAGGATACTTGTTTCCGGTCCAGGGAAGACAAGGCTTGGCAGTTCGAGCTGGACTGTTCCAATGAGGCACAGGGTCAGACTGATTTGCATATGGCTGAGTGAGCTAAAGAATGGTAAAGAATGGTGATGGATTAAACCCAGATCAGTTGACTGGGGGTGAGTGTTTGATTTGCTCAAACGCTCCGTCCATCATCCCCTTTTGTTTCTCTTTGTTCGCCCTTAGTTGGCAGGGTATGTTCAGATGTGAGTCCCTTGCTCACTTGGCCA
Organism: Lissotriton vulgaris; assembly: GCF_964263255.1. NCBI lineage: Eukaryota > Metazoa > Chordata > Amphibia > Caudata > Salamandridae > Lissotriton > Lissotriton vulgaris. The sequence continues at coordinate 522,880,206 of NC_141696.1, forward strand.
CTGGATTCAAGATAGCCTGGCTGATAAGGATTATGAATCCGAAACCGGACCCAGGCTACTTGTTTCCGCTCCAGGGAAGACATGCTTGGCAGTTCAGGCTGGACTGTTCCAATGAGGCACAGGGTCAGACTGATTTGCATATAGCCATGTCTGAACTTGGGTTGCTGAGTGAGCTAAAAAATGGTGATGGATTAAACCCAGATCAGTTGACTGGGGGCGAGTGTTTGATTTACTCAAACACTCCGTCCATCATCCACTTTTGTTTCTCTTTGTTCGCCCTTAGTTGGCAGGGTATGCTCAGACGTGAGTCCCTTGCTCACTTGGCCACTGGATTCAAGATAGCCTGGCTGATAAAGATTATGAATCAGAAACCGGTCCCAGGATACTTGTTTCTGGTCCAGGAAGACATGGCTTGGCAGTTCGAGCTGGACTGTTCCAATGAGGCACAGGGTGAGACTGATTTGCATATGGCCATGTCTGAACTGGGGTGGCTGAGTGAGCTAAAAAATGGTGATGGAATAAACCCAGATCAGTTGACTGGGGGTGAGTGTTTGATTTGCTAAAACGCTCCGATAATCATCCTCTTTTGTTTCACTTTGTTCGCCCTAGGTTGGCAGGGTATGCTCAGAAGTGAGTCCCTTGCTCACTTGGCCACTGGATTCAAGATAGCCTGGCTGATGAGGATCATGCATCCGAAACCGATCCCAGAATACTTGTTTCCGGTCCAGGGAAGACATGGCTTGGCAGTTCGGGCTAGACTGTTCCCATGAGGCACAGGGTCAGACTGATTTGCATATGGCCATGTCTGAACTGGGGTGGCTGAGTGAGCTAAAGAATGGTGATGGATTAAACCCAGATCAGTTGACTGGGGGTGAGTGTTTGATTTGCTCAAACGCTCCGTCCATCATCCCCTTTTGTTTCGCTTTGTTCGCTCTATGTTGGCAGGGTACGCTCAGACGTGAATCCCTTGCTCACTTGGCCCATGGATTCAAGATAGCCTGGCTGATGAGGATTATGCATCTGAAACCGGGCCCAGGATACTTGTTTCCGGTCCAAGGAAGACATGGCTTGGCAGTTCGGGCTGGACTGCTCCCATGAGGCACAGGGTCAGACTGATTTGCATATGGCCATGTCTGAACTGGGGTGGCTGAGTGAGCTAAAGAATGGTGATGGATTAAACCCAGATCAGTTGACTGGGGGTGAGTGTTTGATTTGCTCAAACGCTCCGTCCATAATCCCCTTTTGTTTCGCTTTTTTCGCCCTTAGTTGGCAGGGTATGCTCAGACGTGAGTCCCTTGCTCACTTGGCCACTGGATTCAAGATAACCTGGCTGATGAGGATCATGAATGCGAAACCGGTCCCAGGATACTTGTTTCCCTTCCAGTGAAGACATGGCCTGGCAGTTCGGGCTGGACTGTTCCCATGAGGCACAGGGTCAGACTGATTTGCATATGGCCATGTCTGAACTGGGGTGGCTGAGTGAGCTAAAGAAAGGTGATGGATTAAACCCAGATCAGTTGACTGGGGGTGAGTGTTTGATTTGGTAAAACGCTCCGATAATCATACCCTTTTGTTTCGCTTTGTTCGCCCTATGTTGGCAGGGTATGCTCAGACGTGAGTCCCTTGCTCACTTGACCACTGGATTAAAGATAGCCTGACTGATGAGGATTATGAATCCAAAACCGGTCCCAGGATGCTTGTTTCCGGTCCAGGGAAGACATGGCTTGGCAGTTTGGGCTCGGGGTGAGTGTTTGATTTGCTCAAACGCTCCGTCCATCATCCCCTTTTGTTTCTCTTTGTTCACCCTTAGTTAGCAGGGTATGCTCAGACGTGAGTCCCTTGCTCACTTGGCCACTGGATTCAAGATAGCCTGGCTGATAAGGATTATGAATCAAAAACCGGTCCCAGGATACTTGTTTCCGGTCCAGGGAAGACAAGGCTTGGCAGTTCGAGCTGGACTGTTCCAATGAGGCACAGGGTCAGACTGATTTGCATATGGCTGAGTGAGCTAAAGAATGGTAAAGAATGGTGATGGATTAAACCCAGATCAGTTGACTGGGGGTGAGTGTTTGATTTGCTCAAACGCTCCGTCCATCATCCCCTTTTGTTTCTCTTTGTTCGCCCTTAGTTGGCAGGGTATGTTCAGATGTGAGTCCCTTGCTCACTTGGCCACTGGATTCAAGATAGCCTGGCTGATAAGGATTATGAATCCGAAACCGGACCCAGGCTACTTGTTTCCGCTCCAGGGAAGACATGCTTGGCAGTTCAGGCTGGACTGTTCCAATGAGGCACAGGGTCAGACTGATTTGCATATAGCCATGTCTGAACTTGGGTTGCTGAGTGAGCTAAAAAATGGTGATGGATTAAACCCAGATCAGTTGACTGGGGGCGAGTGTTTGATTTACTCAAACACTCCGTCCATCATCCACTTTTGTTTCTCTTTGTTCGCCCTTAGTTGGCAGGGTATGCTCAGACGTGAGTCCCTTGCTCACTTGGCCACTGGATTCAAGATAGCCTGGCTGATAAAGATTATGAATCAGAAACCGGTCCCAGGATACTTGTTTCTGGTCCAGGAAGACATGGCTTGGCAGTTCGAGCTGGACTGTTCCAATGAGGCACAGGGTGAGACTGATTTGCATATGGCCATGTCTGAACTGGGGTGGCTGAGTGAGCTAAAAAATGGTGATGGAATAAACCCAGATCAGTTGACTGGGGGTGAGTGTTTGATTTGCTAAAACGCTCCGATAATCATCCTCTTTTGTTTCACTTTGTTCGCCCTAGGTTGGCAGGGTATGCTCAGAAGTGAGTCCCTTGCTCACTTGGCCACTGGATTCAAGATAGCCTGGCTGATGAGGATCATGCATCCGAAACCGATCCCAGAATACTTGTTTCCGGTCCAGGGAAGACATGGCTTGGCAGTTCGGGCTAGACTGTTCCCATGAGGCACAGGGTCAGACTGATTTGCATATGGCCATGTCTGAACTGGGGTGGCTGAGTGAGCTAAAGAATGGTGATGGATTAAACCCAGATCAGTTGACTGGGGGTGAGTGTTTGATTTGCTCAAACGCTCCGTCCATCATCCCCTTTTGTTTCTCTTTGTTCGCCCTTAGTTGGCAGGGTATGTTCAGATGCGAGTCCCTTGCTCACTTGGCCACCGGATTCAAGATAGCCTGGCTGATAAGGATTATGAATCCGAACCCGGACCCAGGATACTTGTTTCCGGTCCAGGGAAGACATGGCTTGGCAGTTCAGGCTGGACTGTTCCCATGAGACACAGGGTCAGACTGATTTGCATATAGCCATGTCTGAACTGGGGTGGCTGAGTGAGCTAAAAAGATGGTGATGGATTAAACCCAGATCAGTTGACTGGGGGCGAGTGTTTGATTTGCTCATACGCTCCGAGCATCATCCCCTTTTGTTTCTCTTTGTTCACCCTTAGTTGGCAGGGTATGTTCAGACGTGAGTCCCTTGCTCACTTGGCCACTGGATTCAAGATAGCCTGGCTGATAAGGATTATGAATCAGAAACCGGTCCCAGGATACTTGTTTCCGGTCCAGGGAAGACATGGCTTGGCAGTTCGAGCTGGACTGTTCCAATGAGGCACAGGGGCAGACTAATTTGCATATGGCCATGTCTGAACTGGGGTGGCTGAGTGAGCTAAAGAATGGTGATGGATTAAACCCAGATCAGTAGACTGGGGGTGAGTGTTTGATTTGCTAAAACGCTCCGCTAATCATCCCCTTTTGTTTCGCTTTGTTCGCCCTAGGTTGGCAGGGTATGCTCAGAAGTGAGTCCCTTGCTCACTTGGCCACTGGATTCAAGATAGCCTGGCTGATGAGGATCATGCATCCGAAACCGATCCCAGAATACTTGTTTCCGGTCCAGGGAAGACATGGCTTGGCAGTTCGGGCTAGACTGTTCCCATGAGGCACAGGGTCAGACTGATTTGCATATGGCCATGTCTGAACTGGGGTGGCTGAGTGAGCTAAAGAATGGTGATGGATTAAACCCAGATCAGTTGACTGGGGGTGAGTGTTTGATTTGCTCAAACGCTCCGTCCATCATCCCCTTTTGTTTCTCTTTGTTCGCCCTTAGTTGGCAGGGTATGTTCAGATGTGAGTCCCTTGCTCACTTGGCCACCGGATTCAAGATAGCCTGGCTGATAAGGATTATGAATCCGAAACCGGACCCAGGATACTTGTTTCCGGTCCAGGGAAGACATGGCTTGGCAGTTCAGGCTGGACTGTTCCCATGAGGCACAGGGTCAGACTGATTTGCATATAGCCATGTCTGAACTGGGGTGGCTGAGTGAGCTAAAAAATGGTGATGGATTAAACCCAGATCAGTTGACTGGGGGCGAGTGTTTGATTTGCTCAAACGCTCCGAGCATCATCCCCTTTTGTTTCTCTTTGTTCACCCTTAGTTGGCAGGGTATGTTCAGACGTGAGTCCCTTGCTCACTTGGCCACTGGATTCAAGATAGCCTGGCTGATAAGGATTATGAATCAGAAACCGGTCCCAGGATACTTGTTTCCGGTCCAGGGAAGACATGGCTTGGCAGTTCGAGCTGGACTGTTCCAATGAGGCACAGGGGCAGACTAATTTGCATATGGCCATGTCTGAGCTGGGGTGGCTGAGTGAGCTAAAGAATGGTGATGGATTAAACCCAGATCAGTAGACTGGGGGTGAGTGTTTGATTTGCTAAAACGCTCCGATAATCATCCCCTTTTGTTTCACTTTGTTCGCCCTAGGTTGGCAGGGTATGCTCAGAAGTGAGTCCCTTGCTCACTTGGCCACTGGATTCCAGATAGCCTGGCTGATGAGGATTATGAATCCGAAACCAATCCCAGGATACTTGTTTCCGGTCCAGGGAAGACATGGCTTGGCAGTTCGGGCTTGAATGTTCCCATGAGGCACAGGGTCAGACTGATTTGCATATGGCCATGTCTGAACTGGGGTGGCTGAGTGAGCTAAAAAATGGTGATGGATTAAACCTAGATCAGTTGAAGGGGGGTGAGTGTTTGATTTGCTCAAACGCTCCGTCCATCATCCCCTTTTGTTTCGCTTTGTTCGCCCTAAGTTGGCAGGGTATGCTCAGACGTGAGTCCCTTGCTCACTTGGCCACTGGATTCAAGATAGCCTGGCTGATGAGGATTATGAATCCGAAATCGGTCCCAGGTTACTTGTTTCCGGTCCGGGGTAGACATGGCTTGGCAGTTCGGGCTGGACTGTTCCCATGAGGCACAGGGTCAGACTGATTTGCATATGGCCATGTCTGAACTGGGGTGGCTGAGTGAGCTAAAGAATGGTGATGGATTAAACCCAGATCAGTTGACTCGGGGTGAGTGTTTGATTTGCTCAAACGCTCCGTCCTTCATCCCCTTTTGTTTCTCTTTGTTCGCCCTTAGTTGGCAGGGTATGCTCAGACGTGAGTCCCTTGTTCACTTGGCCACTGGATTCAAGATAGCCTGGCTGATAAGGATTATGAATCAGAAACCGGTCCCAGGATACTTGTTTCCGGTCCAGGGAAGACATAGCTTGGCAGTTCCAGCTGGACTGTTCCAATGAGGCACAGGGTGAGACTGATTTGCATATGGCCATGTCTGAACTGGGGTGGCTGAGTGAGCTAAAAAATGGTGATGGATTAAACCCAGATCAGTTGACTGGGGGTGAGTGTTTGATTTGCTAAAACGCTCCGATAATCATCCTCTTTTGTTTCACTTTGTTCGCCCTAGGTTGGCAGGGTATGCTCAGAAGTGAGTCCCTTGCTCACTTGGCCACTGGATTCAAGATAGCCTGGCTGATGAGGATTATGAATCAGAAACCGTTCCCAGAATACTTGTTTCCGGTCCATGGAAGACATGGCGTGCCATTTCGAGCTGGACTGTTCCCATGAGGCACAGGTTCAGACTGACTTGCATATGGCCATGTCTGAACTGGGGTGGCTGAGTGAGCTAAAAAATGGTGATGGATTAAACCCAGATCAGTTGACTGGGGGCGAGTGTTTGATTTGCTCAATTGCTCCGTCCATCATCCCCTTTTGGTTCGCCCTTAGTTGGCAGGGTATGCTCAGATGTGAGTCCCTTGCTCACTTGGCCACTGGATTCAAGATAGCTTGGCTGATGAGGATTATGAATCAGAAACCGTTCCCAGAATACTTGTTTCCGGTCCATGGAAGACATGGCGTGCCATTTCGAGCTGGACTGTTCCCATGAGGCACAGGTTCAGACTGATTTGCATATGGCCATGTCTACACTGGGGTGGCTGAGTGAGCTAAAGAATGGTGATGGATTAAACCCAGATCAGTTGACTGGGGGTGAGTGTTTGATTTGCTAAAATGCTCCGTCCATCATCCCCTTTTGTTTCGTTTTGTTCGCCCTACGTTGGCAGGGTATGCTCAGATGTGAGTCCCTTGCTCACTTGCCACTGGATTCAAGATAGCCTGGCTGATGAGGATTATGAATCCGAAACCGGCCCCAGGATACTTGTTTCCGGTCCAGGGAAGGCATGGCTTGGCAGTTTGGGCTGGACTGTTCCCATGAGGCACAGAGTAAGACTGATTTGCATATGGCCACGTCTGAACCGGGGTGGCTGAGTGAGCTAAAGAATGGTGATGGATTAAACCAGATCAGTTGACTGGGGGTGAGTGTTTGATTTGCTCAAACGCTCTGTCCATCATCCCCTTTTGTTTCGCTTTGTTCGCCCTAAGTTGGCAGGGTATGCTCAGACGTGAGTCCCTTGCTCACTTGGCCACTGGACTCAAGATAGCCTGGCTGCTGAGGATTATGAATCCGAAACCGGCCCCAGGATACTTGTTTCCGGTCCAGGGAAGACATGGCTTGGCAGTTCGGGCTGGACTGCTCCCATGAGACACAGGATCAGACTGATTTGCATATGGCCATGTCTGAACTGGGGTGGCAGAGTGAGCTAAAGAATGGTGATGGATTAAACCCAGATCAGTTGACTGGGGGTGAGTGTTTGATATGCTCAAATGCTCCGTCCATCATCCCCTTTTGTTTTGCTTTGTTCGCTCTAAGTTGGCAGGGTACGCTCAGACGTGAATCCCTTTCTCACTTGGCCCATGGATTCAAGATAGCCTGGCTGATGAGGATTATGCATCCGAAATCGGTCCCAGGATACTTGTTTCCGGTCCAGGGAAGACATAGCTTGGCAGTTCGGGCTGGACTGTTCCCATGAGGCACAGGGTCAGACTGATTTGCATATGGCCATGTCTGAACTGGGGTGGCTGAGTGAGCTGAAGAATGGTGATGGATTAAACCCCGACCAGTTGACTGGGGGTGAGTATCTGATTTGCTCAAATGCTCCGTCCATCATCCCCTTTTGATTCGCTATGTTCACCCTTAGTAGGCAGGGTATGCTCACACGTCAGTCCCTTGCTCACTTGGCCACTGGATTCAAGATAGGCTGGCTGATGAGGATTATGATTCCGAAACCGGCCCCAGGATACTTGTTTCCGGTCCAGGGAAGACATGGCTTGGCAGATCGGGCTGGACTGCTCCCATGAGACACAGGATCAGACTGATTTGCATATGGCCATGTCTGAACTGGGGTGGCAGAGTGAGCTAAAGAATGGTGATGGATTAAACCCAGATCAGTTGACTGGGGGTGAGTGTTGAATTTGCTCAAACGCTCCATCCATAATCCCCTTTTGTTTCACTTTTTTCGCCCTTAGTTGGCAGGGTATGCTCAGACGTGAGTCCCTTGCTCACTTGGCCACTGGATTCAAGATAGCCTGGCTGATGAGGATTATGAATCCGAAACCAGTCCCAGGATACTTGTTTCCGGTCCAGGGAATGCATGGCTTGGCAGTTCGGGCTGGACTGTTCCCATGAGGCACAGGGTCAGACTGATTTGCATTTGGCCATGTCTGAACTGGGGTGGCTGAGTGAGCTAAAGAATGGTGATGGATTAAACCCAGATCAGTTGACTGGGGGTGAGTGTTTGACCTGCTCAAACGCTCCGTCCATCATCCCCTTTTGATTCGCTATGTTCACCCTAAGTAGGCAGGGTATGCTCACACGTCAGTCCCTTGCTCACTTGGCCACTGGATTCAAGATAGGCTGGCTGATGAGGATTATGATTCCGAAACCGGCCCCAGGATACTTGTTTCCCTTCCAGTGAAGACATGGCCTGGCATTTCGGTCTGGACTGTTCCCATGAGGCACAGGGTCAGACGGATTTTCATATGGCCATGTCTGAACTGGGGTGGCTGAGTGAGCTAAAGAATGGTGATGGATTAAACCCAGATCAGTTGACTGGGGGTGAGTGTTTCATTTGCTCAAACGCTCCATCCATCATCCCCTTTTGTTTCTCTTTGTTCGCCCTTAGTTGGCAGGGTATGTTCAGACGTGAGTCCCTTGCTCACTTGGCCACTGGATTCAAGATAGCCTGGCTGATAAGGATTATGAATCAGAAACCGGTCCCAGGATACTTGTTTCCGGTCCAGGGAAGACATGGCTTGGCAGTTCGAGCTGGACTGTTCCAATGAGGCACAGGGTCAGACTGATTTGCATATGGCCATGTCTGAACTGGGGTGGCTGAGTGAGCTAAAAAATGGTGATGGATTAAACCCAGATCAGTTGACTGGGGGTGAGTGTTTGATTTGCTAAAACGCTCCGATAATCATCCCCTTTTGTTTCACTTTGTTCGCCCTAGGTTGGCAGGGTATGCTCAGACGTGAGTCCCTTGCTCACTTGGCCACTGGATTCAAGATAGCCTGGCTGATAAGGATTATGAATCCGAAACCGGACCCAGGATAATTGTTTCCGGTCCAAGGAAGACATGGCTTGGCAGTTCGGGCTGGACTGCTCCCATGAGGCACAGGGTCAGACTGATTTGCATATGGCCATGTCTGAACTGGGGTGGCTGAGTGAGCTAAAGAATGGTGATGGATTAAACCCAGATCAGTTGACTGGGGGTGAGTGTTTGATTTGCTCAAACGCTCCGTCCATAATCCCCTTTTGTTTCACTTTTTTCGCCCTTAGTTGGCAGGGTATGCTCAGACGTGAGTCCCTTGCTCACTTGGCCACTGGATTCAAGATAACCTGGCTGATGAGGATCATGAATGCGAAACCGGTCCCAGGATACTTGTTTCCCTTCCAGTGAAGACATGGCCTGGCAGTTCGGGCTGGACTGTTCCCATGAGGCACAGGGTCAGACTGATTTGCATATGGCCATGTCTGAACTGGGGTGGCTGAGTGAGCTAAAGAAAGGTGATGGATTAAACCAAGATCAGTTGACTGGGGGTGAGTGTTTGATTTGCTAAAACGCTCCGATAATCATACCCTTTTGTTTCGCTTTGTTCGCCCTATGTTGGCAGGGTATGCTCAGACGTGAGTCCCTTGCTCACTTGACCACTGGATTAAAGATAGCCTGGCTGATGAGGATTATGAATCCGAAACCGGTCCCAGGATACTTGTTTCCGGTCCAGGGAAGACATGGCTTGGCAGTTCGGGCTGGACTGCTCCCATGAGGCACAGGGTCAGACTGGTTTGCATATGGCCATGTCTGAACTGGGGTGGCTGAGTAAGCTAAAGAATGGTGATGGATTAAACCCAGATCAGTTGACTGGGGGTGAGTGTTGAATTTGCTCAAACGCTCCGTCCATAATCCCCTTTTGATTCGCTTTTTTCGCCCTTAGTTGGCAGGGTATGCTCAGACGTGAGATCCTTGCTCACTTGGCCACTGGATTCAAGATAGCCTGGCTGATGAGGATTATGAATCCGAAACCAGTCCCAGGATACTTGTTTCCGGTCCAGGGAATGCATGGCTTGGCAGTTCGGGCTGGACTGTTCCCATGAGGCACAGGGTCAGACTGATTTGCATTTGGCCATGTCTGAACTGGGGTGGTTGAGTGAGCTAAAGAATGGTGATGGATTAAACCCAGATCAGTTGACTGGGGGTGAGTGTTTGATATGCTCAAACGCTCCGTCCATCATCCCCTTTTGATTCGCTATGTTCACCCTAAGTAGGCAGGGTATGCTCACACGTCAGTCCCTTGCTCACTTGGCCACTGGATTCAAGATAGGCTGGCTGATGAGGATTATGATTCCGAAACCGGCCCCAGGATACTTGTTTCCCTTCCAGTGAAGACATGGCCTGGCATTTCGGGCTGGACTGTTCCCCTGAGGCACAGGGTCAGACGGATTTGCATATGGCCATGTCTGAACTGGGGTGGCTGAGTGAGCTAAAGAATGGTGATGGATTAAACCCAGATCAGTTGACTGGGGGTGAGTGTTTGATTTGCTCAAACGCTCCGTCCATCATCCCCTTTTGTTTCTCTTTGTTCGCCCTTATTTGGCAGGGTATGTTCAGGCGTGAGTCCCCTGCTCACTTGGCCACTGGATTCAAGATAGCCTGGCTGATAAGGATTATGAATCAGAAACCGGTCCCAGGATACTTGTTTCCGGTCCAGGGAAGACATGGCTTGACAGTTCGAGCTGGACTGTTCCAATGAGGCACAGGGTCAGACTGATTTGCATATGGCCATGTCTGAACTGGGGTGGCTGAGTGAGCTAAAAAATGGTGATGGATTAAACCCAGATCAGTTGACTGGGGGTGAGTGTTTGATTTGCTCAAACGCTCCGATAATCATCCCCTTTTGTTTCGCTTTGTTCGCCCTAAATTGGCAGGGTATGCTCAGACGTGAGTCCCTTGCTCACTTGGCCACTGGATTCAAGATAGCCTGGCTGATGAGGATTATGAATCCGAAACCGGTCCCAGGATACTTGTTTCCGGTCCAGGGAAGACATGGCTTGGCAGTTCGGGCTGGACTGTTCCCATGAGGCACAGGGTCAGACTGATTTGCATATGGCCATGTCTGAACTGGGGTGGCTGAGTGAGCTAAAGAATGGTGATGGATTAAACCCAGATCAGTTGACTCGGGGTGAGTGTTTGATTTGCTCAAACGCTCCGTCCATCATCCCCTTTTGTTTCTCTTTGTTTGCCGTTCGTTGGCAGGGTATGCTCAGACGTGAGTCCCTTGCTCACTTGGCCACTGGATTCAAGATAGCCTGGCTGATAAGGATTATGAATCAGAAACCGGTCCCAGGATACTTGTTTCCGGTCCAGGGAAGACATGGCTTTGCAGTTCGAGCTGGACTGTTCCAATGAGGCACAGGGTCAGACTGATTTGCATATGGCCATGTCTGAACTGGGGTGGCTGAGTGAGCTAAAGAAAGGTGATGGATTAAACCCAGATCAGTTGACTGGGGGTGAGTATTTGATTTGCTAAAACGCCCAGATAATCATCCCCTTTTGTTTTGCTTTGTTCGCCCTAGGTTGGCAGGGTATGCTCAGACGTGAGTCCCTTGCTCACTTGGCCACTGGATTCAAGATAGCCTGGCTGATGAGGATTATGAATCCGAAACCGGTCCCAGGATGCTTGTTCCCGGTCCAGGGAAGACATGGCTTGGCAGTTTGGGCTGGACTGTTCCCATGAGGCACAGGGTCAGACTGACTTGCATATGGCCATGTCTGAACTGGGGTGGATGAGTGAGCTAAAAAATGGTGATGGATTAAACCCAGATCAGTTGACTGGGGGTAGGTGTTTGATTTGCTCAAACGCTCCGTCCATCATCCCCTTTTGTTTCGCTTTGTTCGCCCTTAGTTGGCAGGGTATGCTCAGATGTGAGTCCCTTGCTCACTTGGCCACTGGATTCAAGATAGTCTGGCTGATGAGGATTATGAATCAGAAACCGTTCCCAGAATACTTGCTTCCGGTCCAGGGAAGACATGGCTTGCCAGTTCGAGCTGGACTGTTCCCATGAGGCACAGGTTCCGACTGATTTGCATATGGCCATGTCTACACTGGGGTGGCTGAGTGAGCTAAAGAATGGTGATGGATTAAACCCAGATCAGTTGACTGGGGGTGAGTGTTTGATTTGCTAAAATGCTCCGTCCATCATCCCCTTTTGTTTCGCTTTGTTCGCCCTACGTTGGCAGGGTATGCTCAGACGTGAGTCCCTTGCTCACTTGGCCACTGGATTCAAGATAGCCTGGCTGATGAGGATTATGAATCCGAAACCGGCCCCAGGATACTTGTTTCCGGTCCAGGGAAGGCATGGCTTGGCAGTTTGGGCTGGACTGTTCCCATGAGGCACAGAGTAAGACTGATTTGCATATGGCCACGTCTGAACTGGGGTGGCTGAGTGAGCTAAAGAATGGTGATGGATTAACCCAGATCAGTTGACTGGGGGTGAGTGTTTGATTTGCTCAAACGCTCTGTCCATCATCCCCTTTTGTTTCGCTTTGTTCGCCCTAAGTTGGCAGGGTATGCTCAGTCGTGAGTCCCTTGCTCACTTGGCCACTGGATTCAAGATAGCCTGGCTGCTGAGGATTATGAATCCGAAACTGTCCCCAGGATACTTGTTTCCGGTCCAGGGAAGACATGGCTTGGCAGTTCCGGCTGGACTGCTCCCATGAGACACAGGGTCAGACTGATTTGCATATGGCCATGTCTGAACTGGGGTGGCAGAGTGAGCTAAAGAATGGTGATGGATTAAACCCAGATCAGTTGACTGGGGGTGAGTGTTTGATATGCTCAAATGCTCCGTCCATCATCAACTTTTGTTTTGCTTTGTTCGCTCTAAGTTGGCAGGGTACGCTCAGACGTGAATCCCTTGCTCACTTGGCCCATGGATTCAAGATAGCCTGGCTGATGAGGATTATGCATCCGAAATCGGTCCCAGGATACTTGTTTCCGGTCCAGGGAGAACATAGCTTGGCAGTTCGGGCTGGACTGTTCCCATGAGGCACAGGGTCAGACTGATTTGCATATGGCCATGTCTGAACTGGGGTGGCTGAGTGAGCTGAAGAATGGTGATGGATTAAACCCAGATCAGTTGACTGGGGGTGAGTATTTGATTTGCTCAAATGCTCCGTCCATCATCTCTTTTGTTTCGCTTTGTTCGCCCTAAGTTGGCATGGTATGCTCAGACGTGAGTCCCTTGCTCACTTGGCCACTGGATTCAAGATAGCTTGGCTGATGAGGATTATGAATCCGAAACCGGTCCTAGGATACTTGTTTCCGGTCCAGGGAAGACATGGCTTGGCAGTTCGGGCTTGACTGCTCCCATGAGGCACAGGGTCAGACTGATTTGCATATGGCCATGTCTGAACTGGGGTGGCTGAGTGAGATAAAGAATGGTGATGGATTAAACCCAGATCAGTTGACTGGGGGTGAGTGTTGAATTTGCTCAAACGCTCCGTCCATAATCCCCTTTTGTTTCGCTTTTTTCGCCCTTAGTTGGCAGGGTATGCTCAGACGTGAGTCCCTTGCTCACTTGGCCACTGGATTCAAGATAGCCTGGCTGATGAGGATTATGAATCCGAAACCAGTCCCAGGATACTTGTTTCCGGTCCAGGGAATGCATGGCTTGGCAGTTCGGGCTGGACTGTTCCCATGAGGCACAGGGTCAGACTGATTTGCATTTGGCCATGTCTGAACTGGGGTGGCTGAGTGAGCTAAAGAATGGTGATGGATTAAACCCAGATCAGTTGACTGGGGGTGAGTGTTTGATTTGCTCAAATGCTTCGTCCATCATCCCCTTTTGATTCGCTATGTTCACCCTAAGTAGGCAGGGTATGCTCACACGTCAGTCCCTTGCTCACTTGGCCACTGGATTCAAGATAGGCTGGCTGATGAGGATTATGATTTCGAAACCGGCCCCAGGATACTTGTTTCCCTTCCAGTGAAGACATGGCCTGGCATTTCGGGCTGGACTGTTCCCATGAGGCACATGGTCAGACGGATTTGCATATGGCCATGTCTGAACTGGGGTGGCTGAGTGAGCTAAAGAATGGTGATGGATTAAACCCAGATCCGTTGACTGGGGGTGAGTGTTTGATTTGCTCAAATGCTTCGTCCATCATCCCCTTTTGATTCGCTATGTTCACCCTAAGTAGGCAGGGTATGCTCAGACGTGAGTCCCTTGCTCACTTGGCCACTGGATTCAAGATAGCCTGGCTGCTGAGGATTATGAATCCGAAACTGTCCCCAGGATACTTGTTTCCGGTCCAGGGAAGACATGGCTTGGCAGTTCCGGCTGGACTGCTCCCATGAGACACAGGGTCAGACTGATTTGCATATGGCCATGTCTGAACTGGGGTGGCAGAGTGAGCTAAAGAATGGTGATGGATTAAACCCAGATCAGTTGACTGGGGGTGAGTGTTTGATATGCTCAAATGCTCCGTCCATCATCCACTTTTGTTTTGCTTTGTTCGCTCTAAGTTGGCAGGGTACGCTCAGACGTGAATCCCTTGCTCACTTGGCCCATGGATTCAAGATAGCCTGGCTGATGAGGATTATGCATCCGAAATCGGTCCCAGGATACTTGTTTCCGGTCCAGGGAAGACATAGCTTGGCAGTTCGGGCTGGACTGTTCCCATGAGGCACAGGGTCAGACTGATTTGCATATGGCCATGTCTGAACTGGGGTGGCTGAGTGAGCTAAAAAATGGTGATGGATTAAACCCAGATCAGTTGACTGGGGGTGAGTGTTTGATTTGCTAAAACGCTCCGATAATCATCCCCTTTTGTTTCACTTTGTTCGCCCTAGGTTGGCAGGGTATGTTCAGACGTGAGTCCCTTGCTCACTTGGCCACTGGATTCAAGATAGCCTGGCTGATAAGGATTATGAATCAGAAACCGGTCCCAGGATACTTGTTTCCTGTCCAGGGAAGACATGGCTTGGCAGTTCGAGCTGGACTGTTCCAATGAGGCACAGGGGCAGACTAATTTGCATATGGCCATGTCTGAACTGGGGTGGCTGAGTGAGCTAAAGAATGGTGATGGATTAAACCCAGATCAGTTGACTGGGGGTGAGTGTTTGATTTGCTAAAACGCTCCGATAATCATCCCCTTGTTTCGCTTTGTTCGCCCTAGGTTGGCAGGGTATGCTCAGAAGTGTGTCCCTTGCTCACTTGGCCACTGGATTCAAGATAGCCTGGCTGATGAGGATCATGAATCCGAAACCGATCCCAGAATACTTGTTTCCGGTCCAGGGAAGACATGGCTTGGCAGTTCGTGCTGTACTGTTCCCATGAGGCACAGGGTCAGACTGATTTGCATATGGCCATGTCTGAACTGGGGTGGCTGAGTGAGCTAAAAAATGGTGATGGATTAAACCTAGATCAGTTGACTGGGGGTGAGTGTTTGATTTGCTCAAACGCTCCGTCCATCATCCCCTTTTGTTTCGCTTTGTTCGCCCTGAGTTGGCAGGCTATGCTCAGACGTGAGTCCCTTGCTCACTTGGCCACTGGATTCAAGATAGCCTTGCTGATGAGGATTATGAATCCGAAACCGGTCCCAGGATACTTGTTTCCGGTCCAGGGAAGACACGGCTTGGCAGTTCGGGCTGGACTGCTCCCATGAGACACCGGGTCAGACTGATTTGCATATGGCCATGTCTGAACTGGGGTGGCTGAGTGAGCTGAAGAATGGTGATGGATTAAACCCAGATCAGTTGACTGGGGGTGAGTGTTGAATTTGCTCAAACGCTCCGTCCATAATCCCCTTTTGTTTCGCTTTTTTCGCCCTTAGTTGGCAGGGTATGCTCAGACGTGAGTCCCTTGCTCACTTGGCCACTGGATTCAAGATAGCCTGGCTGATGAGGATTATGAATCCGAAACCAGTCCCAGGATACTTGTTTCCGGTCCAGGGAATGCATGGCTTGGCAGTTCGGGCTGGACTGTTCCCATGAGGCACAGGGTCAGACTGATTTGCATTTGGCCATGTCTGAACTGGGGTGGCTGAGTGAGCTAAAGAATGGTGATGGATTAAACCCAGATCAGTTGACTGGGGGTGAGTGTTTGATTTGCTCAAATGCTTCGTCCATCATCCCCTTTTGATTCGCTATGTTCACCCTAAGTAGGCAGGGTATGCTCACACGTCAGTCCCTTGCTCACTTGGCCACTGGATTCAAGATAGGCTGGCTGATGAGGATTATGATTTCGAAACCGGCCCCAGGATACTTGTTTCCCTTCCAGTGAAGACATGGCCTGGCATTTCGGGCTGGACTGTTCCCATGAGGCACAGGGTCAGACGGATTTGCATATGGCCATGTCTGAACTGGGGTGGCTGAGTGAGCTAAAGAATGGTGATGGATTAAACCCAGATCCGTTGACTGGGGGTGAGTGTTTGATTTGCTCAAACGCTCCGTCCATCATCCCCTTTTGTTTCTCCTTGTTTGCCCTTAGTTGGCAGGGTATGTTCAGATGTGAGTCCCTTGCTCACTTGGCCACTGGATTCAAGATAGCCTGGCTGATAAGGATTATGAATCAGAAACCGGTCCCAGGATACTTGTTTCCAGTCCAGGGAAGACATGGCTTGGCAGTTCGAGCTGGACTGTTCCAATGAGGCACAGGGTCAGACTGATTTGCATATGGCCATGTCTGAACTGGGGTGGCTGAGTGAGCTAAAAAATGGTGATGGATTAAACCCAGATCAGTTGACTGGGGGTGAGTGTTTGATTTGCTAAAACGCTCCGATAATCATCCCCTTTTGTTTCACTTTGTTCGCCCTAGGTTGGCAGGGTATGCTCAGACGTGAGTACCTTGCTCACTTGGCCACTGGATTCAAGATAGCCTGGCTGATAAGGATTATGAATCCGAAACCGGACCCAGGATACTTGTTTCCGGTCCAGGGAAGACATGGCTTGGCAGTTCAGGCTGGACTGTTCCCATGAGGCACAGGGTCAGACTGATTTGAATATGGCCATGTCTGAACTGGGGTGGCTGAGTGAGCTAAAAAATGGTGATGGATTAAACCCAGATCAGTTGACAGGGGGCGAGTGTTTGATTTGCTCAAACGCTCCGTCCATCATCCCCTTTTGTTTCTCTTTGTTCACCCTTAGTTGGCAGGGTATGTTCAGACGTGAGTCCCTTGCTCACTTGGCCACTGGATTCAAGATAGCCTGGCTGATAAGGATTATGAATCAGAAACCGGTCCCAGGATACCTTTTTCCGGTCCAGGGAAGACATGGCTTGGCAGTCCGAGCTGGACTGTTCCAATGAGGCACAGGGGCAGACTAATTTGCATATGGCCATGTCTGAACTGGGGTGGCTGAGTGAGCTAAAGAATGGTGATGGATTAAACCCAGATCAGTTGACTGGGGGTGAGTGTTTGATTTGCTAAAACGCTCCGATAATCATCCCCTTGTTTCGCTTTGTTCGCCCTAGGTTGGCAGGGTATGCTCAGAAGTGAGTCCCTTGCTCACTTGGCCACTGGATTCAAGATAGCCTGGCTGATGAGGATCATGAATCCGAAACCGATCCCAGAATACTTGTTTCCGGTCCAGGGCAGACATGGCTTGGCAGTTCGGGCTGTACTGTTCCCATGAGGCACAGGGTCAGACTGATTTGCATATGGCCATGTCTGAACTGGGGTGGCTGAGTGAGCTAAAAAATGGTGATGGATTAAACCTAGATCAGTTGACTGGGGGTGAGTGTTTGATTTTCTCAAACGCTCCGTCCATCATCCCCTTTTGTTTCGCTTTGTTCGCCCTGAGTTGGCAGGCTATGCTCAGACGTGAGTCCCTTGCTCACTTGGCCACTGGATTCAAGATAGCCTGGCTGATGAGGATTATGAATCCGAAACCGGTCCCAGGATACTTGTTTTCGGTCCAGGGAAGACATGGCTTGGCAGTTCGGGCTGGACTGTTACCTTGAGGCACAGGGTCAGACAGATTTGCATATGGCCATGTCTGAACTGGGGTGGCTGAGTGAGCTAAAAAATGGTGATGGATTAAACCCAGATCAGTTGACTGGGGGTGAGTGTTTGATTTGCTAAAACGCTCCGATAATCATCCCCTTTTGTTTCACTTTGTTCGCCCTAGGTTGGCAGGGTATGCTCAGACGTGAGTACCTTGCTCACTTGGCCACTGGATTCAAGATAGCCTGGCTGATAAGGATTATGAATCCGAAACCGGACCCAGGATACTTGTTTCCGGTCCAGGGAAGACATGGCTTGGCAGTTCAGGCTGGACTGTTCCCATGAGGCACAGGGTCAGACTGATTTGAATATGGCCATGTCTGAACTGGGGTGGCTGAGTGAGCTAAAAAATGGTGATGGATTAAACCCAGATCAGTTGACAGGGGGCGAGTGTTTGATTTGCTCAAACGCTCCGTCCATCATCCCCTTTTGTTTCTCTTTGTTCACCCTTAGTTGGCAGGGTATGTTCAGACGTGAGTCCCTTGCTCACTTGGCCACTGGATTCAAGATAGCCTGGCTGATAAGGATTATGAATCAGAAACCGGTCCCAGGATACCTTTTTCCGGTCCAGGGAAGACATGGCTTGGCAGTCCGAGCTGGACTGTTCCAATGAGGCACAGGGGCAGACTAATTTGCATATGGCCATGTCTGAACTGGGGTGGCTGAGTGAGCTAAAGAATGGTGATGGATTAAACCCAGATCAGTTGACTGGGGGTGAGTGTTTGATTTGCTAAAACGCTCCGATAATCATCCCCTTGTTTCGCTTTGTTCGCCCTAGGTTGGCAGGGTATGCTCAGAAGTGAGTCCCTTGCTCACTTGGCCACTGGATTCAAGATAGCCTGGCTGATGAGGATCATGAATCCGAAACCGATCCCAGAATACTTGTTTCCGGTCCAGGGCAGACATGGCTTGGCAGTTCGGGCTGTACTGTTCCCATGAGGCACAGGGTCAGACTGATTTGCATATGGCCATGTCTGAACTGGGGTGGCTGAGTGAGCTAAAAAATGGTGATGGATTAAACCTAGATCAGTTGACTGGGGGTGAGTGTTTGATTTTCTCAAACGCTCCGTCCATCATCCCCTTTTGTTTCGCTTTGTTCGCCCTGAGTTGGCAGGCTATGCTCAGACGTGAGTCCCTTGCTCACTTGGCCACTGGATTCAAGATAGCCTGGCTGATGAGGATTATGAATCCGAAACCGGTCCCAGGATACTTGTTTTCGGTCCAGGGAAGACATGGCTTGGCAGTTCGGGCTGGACTGTTACCTTGAGGCACAGGGTCAGACAGATTTGCATATGGCCATGTCTGAACTGGGGTGGCTGAGTGAGCTAAAGAATGGTGATGGATTAAACCCAGATCATTTGACTGGGGTTGAGTGTTTGATTTGCTCAAACGCTCCGTCCATCTTCCCCTTTTGTTTTGCTTTGTTCGCCCTAAGTTGGCAGGGTATGCTCAGACGTGAGTCCCTTGCTCACTTGGCCACTGGATTCAAGGTAACCTGGCTGATGAGGATCATGAATCCGAAACCGGTCCCAGGATACTTGTTTCCGGTCCAGGGAAGACATGGCTCGGCAGTTCGGGCTGGACTGTTCCCATGAGGCACAGGGTCAGACTGATTTGCATTGGGCCATGTCTGAACTGGGGTGGCTGAGTGAGCTAAAGAATGGTGATGGGTTAAACCCAGATCAGTTGACGGGGGTGAGTGTTTGATTTGCTCAAAAGCTCCGTCCATCATCCCCTTTTGTTTCGCTTTGTTTGCCCTAAGTTGGCAGGGTATGCTGAGACCCGAGTCCCTTGCTCACTTGGCCACTGGATTCAAGATATCCTGACTAATGAGGATTATGAATCCAAAACCGGTCCCAGGATAATTGTTTCCGGTTCAGTGAAGACATGGCTTGGCAGTTCGGGCTGGACTGTTCCCATGAGGCACAGGGTCAGACTGATTTGCATATGGCCATGTCTGAACTGGGGTGGCTGAGTGAGATAAAGAATGGTGATGGATTAAACCCAGATCAGTTGACTGGGGGTGAGTGTTTGATTTGCTAAAACGCTCCGTCCATCATCCCCTTTTGTTTCGCTTTGTTCGCCCTAGGTTGGCAGGGTATGCTCAGACGTGAGTCCCTTGCTCACTTGGCCACTGGATTCAAGATAGCCTGGCTGATGAGGATTATGAATCCGAAACCGGTCCCAGGATACTTGTTTCCGGTCCAGGGAAGACATGGCTTGGCAGTTCGGGCTGGACTGTTCCCATGAGGCACAGGGTCAGACTGATTTGCATATGGCCAGGTCTGAACTGGGGTGGCTGAGTGAGATAAAGAATGGTGATGGATTAAACCCAGACCAGTTGACTGGGGGTGAGTGTTTGATTTGCTCAAATGCACCATCCATCATCCCCTTTTGTTTCGCGTTGCGTTAACCTGCCCTGGGAAGGTGTTCCATATCCTTAGCATGGGTGTTCCCATGCAAGTCCGATTTTGACACATTCCCATGCTAACAAGAACTTGTAAATCAGAGAATGCACAAAAATTATTACGCATTCCAAGGATAGGAGTAACAAGAAGAAATAACTATTTTTGTCCTGGTTAATTCCTCTTTCTATGTGTGCTGAGCAGTACACATAGAAAAGAATGTGCCTCCCAGATTTAGTTTTGTGCCGAAGGTGCCACTTTGTACACAAAAACAATCCTACATGCTGCACAGGCATCCTTGCACCATTGTGCAAAGGTGCCTGCATTGGTGCTAGGCAGCCAAAAGGGCACCAGAGAAGGTGAAATGATAGTGATACACTGAATTGCCTTAAATAAGGCACATTACTGCCCTTTCCCTGGCACACAGCAAGGTGACTTGCTGCGCTGCACTGCAGGACTTCTTCATTAATGAGACCAGTATTTTGCGGTTGCAAAGCCTGGGATTTACAAAATGTTTTCCATTTGTAAATACAAATTTAGGGACGGAGGGCTGCTGCGTCTTACAGGCATCCATCTCTGTCTGCATTTGCAATCAACCTCAGAGGATCATACATTGCTAATGAATATGCACTTTTGGCAGGCCATTTTTATTTTGCAAAGTTTTGCGAACATTCAATTTGCCATCCCACCATTTAGTGCATAGGTTGCACCTCAAATTGCATTATCCTTTTGCTCCAATTCACCTTGGTATGTGAATAACATAGTTTACCTGACCCCTAAGTTTCATTGCTAATGAATATGCACTTTTGGCAGGCCATTTTCATTTTGCAAAGTTTTGCGAACATTTAATTTGCCATCCCACCATTTAGTGCATAAGTTGCACCTCAAATTGCATCATCCTTTTGCACCAATCCACCTTGGTATGTGAATAACATAGTTTACCTGACCCCTAAGTTTCATTGTGTAATAGTCTTGTGAAGAAAAAGTAGACGTTGCAAATATAAATCTAGGGCAACACCAAATGAATGCTATGATGAAAGATCATACAAAAATTAAGCACAACATACATCTTCACACTCGACATAGACAACCACATGCCTAGAGATCAGCAAGATTTTACTAATGCATTGAAGAAAGGAACATTGAGCATTTGTATCCTGTAAGGATCAAACTAAAAAACACATTTCAACATTTTATGTATTTGCCAAAGTCATCAGCACCCTTCAACTTTAGACTTGCACAAAAAACTTTTGAGCAGGGGGATGAAAATCCGCTGTTTTTACAGCCTTTCGTTTGCATAAGTTAGGATTCATTCATACATCTTTAGGGGATTATTTTACAATAAAAAAACGTAAGAGTTTCCACATTTATTTAAAAAAAATAAAGAAAATGACTTCTATCGTAAATTGTCCACACTTACTTTCACTATAAAAAAGGAATCATTTTAAAATTGTAACTAATACATTTTGCCAAATTATCATTGATATAAATGCAGGTATTTCAATAAAAAGGTCAGCTTTCACTAATCGTGCATAGCTTAATTAATGATGCAGCAATAAATTATGGATGGGGTGCTCAATGAATCAAACTTTCACCCCCAGTCATGAGATTTGTGTTAAATCTATTGTCGTTTTGCTCACTACGCCACCCCAGTTTGAACCCAGATATATGCAAATCAGCCTTGACCCTGCTCCTCATGGGAACAGTCCAGCCTGAACTGCCGAGTCGGGTCCTCCCCGGACCAGAAACAAGTATCCTGGGACCTATTTCAGGGTAACATTCCTCATCAGTCAGGCTAACTTGAAGGCACAGCGAGCAAGGGACCCATATCTGGTCATATCTTTCCTACTTAGAGTGACAAAAGCAAAAAGAATAGATGATGGACAGAGCTCTGAACAATTCAAACATTCATCCACAGCCAACAGATCTGGGTTTAATCCATTATTTCTTTTGCCCACCACCCCACCCCCATTTGGACCATACAATATGCAAATCAGTCTTGACCCTGCTCCTCATGGGAACAGCTCAGCTCAAACCACCAAGCCAGGCTCTCCATGGATCGGAAACAAGCATACAGGAACCGTTTTTTTGGTATCAACCCCTTATCAGGCAGGCTAGCTTGAACCCAGTGGCGCTGTGAGAACAGGATCCATGCTTAAGCATACCCTTCCCACGTTTAACAAACCCAATTATGGTTTGCTTACCACCCCGTGTCAGAGGGAGAAGGACATGGAAGCTCCAGGTAGGATGTTGAGCCCCAACCGTGCTGTGAGGGCAGACTGAGGAGGGGCCTGGCCTCATTAGCGGCCGCCCAGATGAAGCATCAGTGGCATTTTCAGCTTCTCCACCTAGGTATGAGGCCCGCGTAGAGCCCAGGATATTTTGAGAATGGGGGAGGGCAGGAAAAGAGCCTAGTAGAAAGCAGGAGGGCCCGGAAGTGAGGATCAGCACTGGGGTCTCCTTATGACCTACCAGTGGGCTAGGAAATGCCGTCGAGGCTAGGGGCAGGCCCAGAATATCTTTAGACAAGAAGGATTGGCTGGATAGAGTCTCTCCAAGGTTTGTGGTCATGATGGCCAGTGGGATTTTCATGTAGGGATTCAGTGAGGGACCAAGGGGTTGAGGGAGAGCAAGGGAGCCGGGAGGGGATTTGGGCCAGGCGTCAATGCCAGCACAAACAACAGGGCCCAGCATCTGGATTGGTGGCAGTATTCTTGGAGTGGAGGAAGGACTGGAGGAGATAGAGGAGGAGAAGGCAGAGGACATAGAAGAGGCGGTGGCAGGCAGGGCAGAAGGACAATGGGCTTGAGAGGACACAAACCCCAATGGGTTTACTCACTCAGATGTAAAGAGGGAGTGGAAGGGCAGTCACAGGAAGGTGAGTGCACAGGTGTATTGGGAATGGAGAGCAGAGGCAGCGATGCTGGAGTGCGCAATGAGACTCATAGTAAGGGGGCGGGCCAGATGGGCTTGTAGGCCTTGCCACTAGACCTTTCATTTTCTTACAGGTGGCTGTACAGCAGTAAGCAGCAGACTCAGGAGAGTGCAGTGAGGCTCACCTACCCCAAGAGGAAGTGACGGCATGACGCAGAATGGTCACCCGGAATGAGTCGTGGGACAGAGCATTGGCTGGCACAAGGAGGTCTGATGAGGCCTTGTCAGGGCTCATGGAAGAGCAGCACAGAACATCTACAGGCAAAAGG
Source organism: Lissotriton vulgaris (assembly GCF_964263255.1). Classification (NCBI taxonomy): domain Eukaryota; kingdom Metazoa; phylum Chordata; class Amphibia; order Caudata; family Salamandridae; genus Lissotriton; species Lissotriton vulgaris. Next base: position 522,903,543 of record NC_141696.1, read on the forward strand.
ATATGCTGGTCACGACGGCCTGCAACAACAGAGTTATTGGGAAGGCTCATTACGCCCCCCAGTATTATGTAGAATTTTACCCCACAAAGAGGCACAGTGTATCCTATAAGATGACGGTTCCGCCAAGCGCTAGGTGTGTGTGACGCAGGATTTGGAAGATGATACAGAATTGGACTATGATGAAGATAGTCTTGAGGAAGGTGAGGGTTTGGATAGTGATATGCATGATGAGGTGGAGCGGAGGTGGTGGCAGCAAGGGGCAGGACAGACCAGGGGGATAAACATTAAATAGTATCTGCCTTGTGTCTTACATGCCACAGATGTGTCACCGGCAAGAGCTGTTGACACCAAGCTCACAGGCACGCATCTTCCACTGGCAAGGCGGCAGACTGCAGAGTAGGCACCAACCTTAATGTCAGATAAGGGCACGAGAGCCATGGTGATGGCCTCTGTTATGGTATCAATTATGGTGGATGCATGCCATGAGTCACATGAGGACAATATGCAGATTTTGAAGGGGTGGTATGTGAATGATACTGGTATTGGTACGGTAGAGCGAAAGTTGGACACAAGAGAGGGGACCATACCATCAAGAAGGACGGCATGAAAGCAGACAATTGGACTGACACATAGGTAGGGACATCCGTGGATGAACACCAGGATAAAAAGGGAAAGGGCACAGAAGTGATTTCTGGGGTGGAGATATGGGGAGAGAGACAGAAACAAGGAAAAGTAGATGAAGCAGAAGGCAAAGAAAGCAATAAACTGAAAATAAAGAAATTGCAATATATGTGGGTGATAAAACAGTTGGAGGCACATCTTATGGTGCCAACCGAAAAGAAAATATGGAAAGGGGAGTATATCGAAATGTTCAAGCTGTTACATAGAGAACTCGGGGTCAAAGAAGGGTTGAAAGAAGAGAAAAATGAACTCTCTAAATTCCCAAACTTATCCATGACCATTGAGAATTGGATGACGGCCTATTTAATTAACTTCAGTGCATACTGTGAAAAATCTGAGTGGAGTGTGGCGCCTTTTAAATACATGGATGTCTTATGTAAGGCACAGATCACTTATCGGAGATTTCTGTGGGCCCAGTAAGATGATGAATTTAGGGCACATATAGCCCTGGACACCAAGGCAAAATTGGGGAGATAGATTTCAATTGACACATGATGGGTCCAGCAAAATTTGGGAAGACGATTCTTACAAGTGGTTTGCCCATTATTTATAGGCCCTCCCAGGGGCGCCCCACCCGAGGAGAGGTGGGATCAAAAACTAAAAGACAGGGAGGAACACTGGGCGCATGCTGGGACTTTACTATAGGCCTGGGCATGAGAGAAAATTGCAAGTTTCTGCACAAGTCTTCCAAATGCACAGAGAAGCAGACATTGGTTCACTGTTTAGGCACAGCAGGGAACCAGCAGGGGGCCCAACCAGGGGATACATGGGACAGTGAACTCACAATCAAAGGGGCTCCGGCACATCACACCATGCAGCAAGAGCATACAGGGGCAGAGGGACCTGGTGGGAAAATCTCATACGCTGGTTAGGCTGGACAGGCTGAAATTTTGGTTGCAATCTTCCATTAACAGGGAAGATGCAGCAGAGCTGAGGGATGGGTTTCAGTATGAGCTTTGACTGGGGTATGAAGGCTCAAGAGTCAGGTAATGGGTGGAAAATCTGAAATCAGTCAGGGAGCACCAACAAATGGTGACTAACAAACTACAGAAAGAAGTTCAAGACGGTAGGATGGCAGACCTATTTGATGACTGTCCGCTGGCTAATCTCATTGTGTCCCCAATAGGGGTGGTACCTAAAAAATAGCAGGACCAGTTTTGACTGATTCAACACTTGTCTTGGCCCGAAGGGTACTCAGTCAATAATTTCATAGCTGAGGACTTGGCCTTGTGTCATATTCTTCAGTGGATGATGCAATGTCACTGGAGGGACGGGCGGTGGTGGGAGCTGAGATGACAAAGAGGGGCATAAAGTCAGCCTTTCAGTTGTTGCCAGTGCACTTGGAGGATTTTCAACTGGTGGGAATCCAGTTAAAAAAGTGGTAGTATAGGGACAAGGCCCAACCAATGGGGTGCTCCATTTTGTGTGCTCTGTTTCAGTGTTTTAACTCCTTCTTGCAATGGCTGTTTACATGTGTGGGCTGGGCATGAGGGGGTTATACATTACTTGGATGACTTCTTCTTTGTTTGCAACTCAGGGTCTGTGGGCGGCCAGGGCTGCTAGTAAGCTTTCAGGAGCTCATGGAGGATATCGGGGTCCCTTTAGCACCTTAAAAGACGGTAGCTTCACAAACTGTGCGAATCCTTTTTGGGAATAGAACTGAACGTTAGAAACATGGAAACACATTTACCACCAGACAAAAAAATTAAAATGCTAGAAGCGATGCTGAAGAAAGGCATGGTTAATGTCAGGATGTACAAGTGCAGTTAGTACATCTCAATTTCTCTTGTAGATTGGTACATGCAGGCAGGATCTTTTGTAGGCGCCTGGGTCTGGCGCTGCCAAGTTTGTCTCTTCGGCATCATCATGTGTGGCTGTCTGCCAGTGTGAGGTAGGACTTGCTCATATAGTGCTTATTTCTGAACTCCTTTATTGGTATTCCGATGTGCACGTCACAAGACTTTGAGTGGGAGGTAAAGCTCTAATAGGATGAGGCAGGAGGTGGGGGTTTTGGTCTCTACTGGCAGGGGTGCCAGTGTGAAGGGAATGGCCCTAGCTGTGGAAGTGGGGGAGGCATAGTATTGCTTACTGGAGTTTTTCACCTTGGTCATGACTGTTTCCTTGTGGAAGAATAAGCTGGCCCACAAAAAAGCATTGTTTCGGATTGACAACAAGGTGGTGGTACAAATAGTGAATAGACTGTTGGTCAGGTAGGAATAGGTATTGAAGTTACTACTGGTTTATCTGCTGCAATGCTTGAGACACATTTTTTGTTAAAAGCAAACCATGTGCCAGGGGTGGACAGTGACACTGCGGATGTCTCACTTATAGTGGGAGAGATTACATGGGCTGGCCACGATGGATTTAGGCCCAGATCTCTGTACTGGGGTGAATGTATGACATTGTTCTGCATTCTGTCCATCAACTGTGGTTTTTGCACTGGCCACGGAGGTTGACTTGGACAAGACACCTATGCCAACAGACCTATGGAAAATTGGAGGCAGGAGCATCTCCAGTTGGAAGTAGGATCACTCACAAAATCGTATACCCAAGCTTGGCAGGATTACTTGGACAATGGGGTGAGGAAGAGGCAGGAAGTGTGAGAGCAGATTGAAGACGGTGTTCAGTTTATTTTTACAATGATAGAGAAAGGGCGTTCATGATTCAGGATCTCAGGAAGGTTGGCAGGCGTTGCATTTATGGGAAAGTTAATCTGGGATTATTCTCCGTCAGCAGCTGAAGTGGGGAAGAGGATGCTAGATGATTGGTCTAAAGAGCAGGGCTGTGCAGAGCCCAAACATAAGCCATTGAGGTGGCGGAGGTAACATTGTTCACTACTTTGATGACATGGATGTTTTGTGGCGTGTTTTGGTTGTTAAAGTTTTTAGGAGGAAGGTGTATCAATCAATCAGGAGTTTGTTAAAGCGCAACTACTCACCCCTAAGGGTCTTAAGGCGCTAGGGGTGTGGGGGGGGGGGGTGCATGTTCCATTCCATCAAGGAGGGGGCCTTGTAGGCAAGGACTGCTATGGAATGAAGTAGTGATGCAAGAAGTTGGGGTTGGGATTCAGCTGTCCACCCTAACTTCTTGTGGTGGTGTTTAAAGATGGACCAGTGATCAAGGAGGACAGTGGTGTTGAAGCTGTAACTGCTAAAAAAATTTTGTCCCATCAACTTGGGTGAGAGATTGCAAGCGTGTTTTGTAAGATGAGAGCCATTGACACCAAGCTCACAGACAGGCATCTTCCACTGGCAAGGCTACAGAGTGGGCACCAACCTTAATGCCAGATAAGGGCACGAGGGCCATGGTGATGGCCTCTGTTATGGTATCAATTAGGGTGGATGCATGGCATGTAAGGCGGAATGCCCAGGAATCTTTTGTGTTTTACACCTGTTTAATTATTTTGAAATTGAACTGTGGTCTGTGCTGCCCCCCTCTCTCTCGTCCAATTCTTGATGCTGCACTAAAACTGCTTTTTTCGAACAAATGAGGCTGATAACATCATGAACACATAATTCCTACTAATTATAGCACTGCACACTTTTTTTAATCCTTTGTGTGATGCAGAGCTGCTGAATGAATTTGAAATCTAGGGCTCAATGATTAACCAAGTTTATGCACAAAGTGTGAGCCCGATTCAGAGAACTAACTTAAGACAAAATCCTAAAATTACTGCTTTTGGTATTCACAGAAGGCATTTAGTAGTCCTAAATTAGGATTTTGTCTTAAATTAGGATTTAGTCCTAAATTAGGATTTTGTCTTAAGTTAAACTTAAGACAAACTTAAGTTAAACTTAAGTTTAACTTAAGACAAAATCCTAATTTAGGACAAAATCCTAAATTAGGACAAAATCCTAACTTAAGACAAAATCCTAATTTAGGACAAAATCCTATTTTAAGACAAAATCCTAACTTTGGACAAAATCCTAACTTAAGACAAAATCCTAATTTAAGACTACTAAATGGCTTCTGTGAATACCAAAAGTAGTAAGTTTAGTATTTTGTCTTAAGTTAGTTCTGTGAATCGGGCCCTTAGAGTTTATGCAGTATCTACAGATCACCAGAGACATTAATCACCTGAATCATAGCATGCGGTGGGAAAATGTTTCAATTAAGGCAAACAATGGGAATAAATACATATATGAAAATAAAATACATGGGGATAATGGGTTGTGTATTGACTGCTGAGGAATGCAATACCCTTTTGGAAACTTATTCTACTTCTGCGAACCTACAAAGATTGTGAGCAACCAATAGTGACAAGCAGCAATGAAGGATTATTGTGAGGGTAAATTCAGAACGAGCAATAAAAAAATTTCTTCAATCAATCAATCAAAAAGGGGTTTATAAAGCGCGCTTCTCACCCATGCACGGTCTCAAGGCACTGGGGGAGGGGGTGATGCAGCTCCGGTTCAGTCAAAGAGCTATGTCTTCAGGTTCTTCCTGAAGGTGTGCTGGGACGGAGAGCATCTGATGTTAACTGGGAGCTCGTTCCAGGTCTTGTCTGTGATGTAGGAGAAGGCTCTTCCGCCAGTTCTGTTTAAGCGGATGCAGGGGGTCTCCATTAGGGCGAGGTCGGCAGAGCGGAGGTTCCTTTTGGGTACATGAAAGGAGACTCTCTTGTTGAGGTATTTGGGTCCGATGTTTTGGAGGGATTAGTAGGCTTGGTGAGAAGTTGGAAGGTTACTCTCTTCTCGACCGGGAGCCAGTGGAGGTCTCGTAGGTGTTGGGTCATGTGTTCGTGCCGTGGAGTGCAAAGGACAAGTCTGGCTGCAGTGTTCTGGATGGTTTGGAGATTGTGTTGAAGAGTTCTGTTGATTCCGGCGTAGAGAGCGTTGCCTTAGTCCAGTCTGCTGTTTATGAGTGTGTGGATGACTGTCGTTCTGCAATCGGGAGGTATCCATTTGAAGGTCTTGTGGCGGATCCGGAGGCAGTTGAAACTGGAGGAGACGAAGGAGTTGATCTGGCGGGTCATAGTGAGGAAGGAGCCAAGGATGATGCAGAAGTTCCATGCCTGGTCTGTAGGGGTGGGTGGACTAACGAGGGCAGAGGGTCACCAGGTGTTGTCCCAGGCAGAGGTGGAGGGTCTGAGGATGAGTTTTCTCAGAGTTGAGCTTCAGGCAACTCTCTTTCATCCAGGCTGGGATGTCCTTCATTCCTTCCTAGAAGCGGAGTGTGGTGTCATCGGAGTTCTTCGTGAGGATGAGCTGGGTGTCGTCGGCGTAAGATACTATGCTGAGTCCATGCTGTTTGACGATGGCAGCGAGTGGGGCCATGTAGATGGTGAAAAGCATGGGGCTAAGGGATGATCCTTGGGGTACTCCGCAGTTTATCTCTGTGGGTTCGGAGAGGAAGGGAGGGAGTCTGATCCCCAGGGTTCTGCCTGAGAGAAAGGATTGGATCCGGTTGAGGGCAGTTCCTCGTATCCCAGCATCATGAAGTCTGGCTGCGAGAGTGCGATGTGAGACGGTGTCAAAAGATGCAGAGAGGTCTAGTAGAATGAGGGCCGCAGTGTGTCCCTGATCGAGTAGAATGCGGATGTAATCAGTGGCGGTGAGGAGGGTGGTCTCGGTGCTGTGGTTGCTGCGGAACCCAGAGTGGGAGCTGTCTAGGATGGAGTGCTCTTCGATGAAGGTGGTCAGTTGGGCGTTTATGAGTCTCTTGGTGACTTTGGCAGCGAAGGGGAGAAGAGAGATGGGCCGGTAGTTTTTCAGGTCCGTCAGGTCGACCGTGGGTTTCTTGAGGAGGGATTTGGCCTCTGCCCACTTCCAGTCTGGGAAGATGCTGGATTTGAAGGAGGCGTTGACGGTCCATCTTAGTTTGGATGCGATGGTGGTGGCGGCCCTGTAGTAGATGTGTAGTGAGCAGGGGTCGGTGGGGGCTCCTGAGTGGGTGTTCTTTATGGTTGCAGTGATGTGTTCAACGGTGGCGGGATTCCGGTAAGTAACGGTCGACTCGCTGTCGGCAGTGGGGGGGTGGTATCCGGCATCTGTTCGCTGAAATTGTCGTAGAGGGCCTTGATTTTCAGATGGAAGTAGGAGCTGAGCTTGTTGCAGAGTTCTTGGGATGGTGTGACGTCTGTGTATTCGCGGGGGTTTGGTGAATTGCTGAATGATGTTGAAAAGTTATTTGGCGTTGGTTGCATTGGTGTGGATTTTGTTCTTGATGAAGGTCCGCTTGGTGTCTTTTATGCGCTGCTGATATTCCTCCAGGGCACTCCTGTGGTTGTTCATGTCTTCCGTGGTTTTCCTGTTTCGCCAGGTTTTCTCGAGACGTCTGCAGGAGCGCCTGGCTCTTTGGAGTTCGGTGGTGAACCAGACGGCCTTCAGGGGGTGTTGTTTGGTGGGGAGGCGGAGGGTTGCAAGCTTGTTGGCGCAGCTAGAGATCCAGCGGTGTAGTTCTTTTGCTGTGGGTTTGGCGTTGGTTGTGGCACTGGGAGGTCTAGGAGGAGGGGGGTGTTAAGGTGATCCTCTGTGATCTTGCTCCAGTTCCATCATGGGGGGGGGGGGCGCGGGTAGGGCAGGGGTACAGTGGTGGTGTCAAAGGCTTAATGTACGCAGTAGTGGTACGTCCAGGGGGGCAGCATGGTGTGGGTGAAGTGGATGTTTGTCCCTCCTGCGAAGATGGGATCGAGGGTGTGTCCTGCTCTGTGAGTGGGGGTGTTGATGAGCTGCTTCAATCTGAGGTTGGAGAGGTTGTCAAGGAGGGTGGTGGAGTCGGGGTCGCTGCGGTTGCCAAGGTGCAAGTTTGTGTCTCCGAGTGGGATATAGTCCTTAGAGGTGATGGCGTGGGGTGCATGAGGTCGGCAATGGTGGTTGCAGACTGGGTGCAAGGTTCCGGGGGTCTGTAGGCGGGCGTGCCGCGTATTGTGGTCCTGGGGCTGGTCTGTATCTGGAAGTGGAGGTGTTCTGTGTTGCTCGTCTTTGAGGTGGAGAGTGGGAGGGAGGTCTTGTGTGCATTGGGGAGTCCTCCTCCTTGGCGGTGTGTGTGGTCCTTTCTCTGGTTCTTGTAGCCATTGGGGATGGCGGTGGCGATGTCGGGCCGGAGGTGGAGTAGGTCCAGGTGTCTGTGAAGAAGGCGACGTCTGGCGAGAGGGTGTCAATCAGGTCCCAGATCTCTATGGCTTCTCTGTGTAGGGAGCGCACGTTGAGGAGGATGCAGGTCAGGGCCTTGATGGTATGTGCATCCAGATACCTTTGGGAGTTGTTGGGGCGCTGTTGATGGTGAAGGATCATCAGCAGTGTCTGCAGGAGAACTGTCCGTGTGTAGTGTTTAGTGTGGATCTTTGGCAGTCAGTGTGTCTTCTGGGGTTGAGTGTATGAAGGGTGGCGGAGTCATATCGGCGGGGCCTCAGAGGTCCACGGTTCCTGGCGCGGGCCGTGGACGGGCGCAGATGGGCTTGCCTTAGGTGCACCTTCGGCGCACCAGTAGTGCGACCGCGCAGCGGCCGCCATTAAGTTGGGGAGGGACATGCAGCGGGGAGCGGGCGGGTCTGGGGGAGAGGTTACGGCAGGAAACTATGGCAGATGAAGGGCACAGGCACAAGCAAGGAACAGGAAATACAACAGGATGAAGAAATACCACAAAACAGAAGGAAGGAAAAGAAACAGTGATTAAAAATCCGGTTACAATACGGGCACAGTGCAGGGGGATAAAAACAAAAAAAAGTGAAAGACACCGGCACAGCAAGGGGTGCTGGAACCCTGTCTTGGAGGACCGCCGGCAGAGCACAGTACGGCAGAGCGGCTGGGGAAGAGCTGATCTCTGACCTAGGGTCAGAGGTCTTGCTCGTGCTCCCCAGCAGTGGCCGTCATTAAGAGGGGGAGGGATGTGCAGCGGGATGTCGGGAGCAGGGGCAGGTCAGGGGGAGTGGTTATGGTGGGAAACGTCGGCAGACAAAGGCACAGGCACAAGCAAGGAACGGGAAATCCAACAGAAAGCAGAAATACCACAAAACAGAAGGAATGAAAAAAACAGTGATTAAAAATCAGGCTATAATACGGTCACAGTGCAGGGGGAGAAAAGGGTGAAAGAGTGAATGGTACTGGCACAGCAAGAGGCGGCTTAAACACTGTCTTGGAGGACTGCAGGCAGAGCACAGTGCGGTGGAGCTGCTGGGGAATTGCAGCTCTCTGACCGAGGGACTAATTTTGGAATAGTTTTCTGGGTTGTCCTCAGGTCTGATTTCTGATTATTTTGTGTTATGGATACGATTTCCATCACAAATCATACGGCTTATATGCTTCCAAGGTGTACCTCATCTTTCACTCAACCACTTTACTCAATGACCACATAGTCTCTAAAAATACAGCTGAAGAGACTGGTATCATTAACATCCCAAAAACGTGCACCGCATCAAATGCATTCTAGACTGGATTACTTTTTTGTCTCACTAGAACTGTTAGCTGGTTGTTCGATAAGTAAATTTCTGAAAGTTATGTCAGACCATAACTCTGTGGTTATGGAGTTAGGAATTTGCGGGCAGTGCTCGCCGACACGCTGGAAATTCTGTAGGGCTTTATTATATGAAAAGGGCTACATACAGCAATTGAGGGATTGGATTCTGAGGTTTATCGAGGAGAATATAAGGAGTACTAATGTTAGTTTAGTATGGGACACACTAAAGACAGGGGTTAGAGGAGAAACCTCTCGGTATGGTTGAGAGGCGCAAAAGAGGGCAACAATGTTATTACGCTCATTATATTAGAATCTGGAGAATGCAGAAGACGAGCTCATTGAGGTATTAAATACTAGGGGTGACTCGGCTGCAGTACAATTAAAGATCACCATTGCGAGATCCGCCATTACAGAGAGATCGTTTAACAATGCGGCCGGTACATATCGGGCCAGGAGTAGTAGATTCTACGAGAGTAGTGAGAGAACGGGCCATATGCTGGGTATGCATACAAGGGAAAAAACAGTGCAAACCCAAGTCAGGGAAATCAGAGATCCGGGGGCTGGTTTGTTAAAGGAGCCAGATGCTATCCTCTCTGCATTCAAATTTTTTTTATCAAATGCTATATACGGAGGATGTCCAGGTTTGGCACCAGGAAATGGAAGAATATTTAAGGGGGCAAATATATGACCAGTTATCTGCTGAGAAAAAAAAGTAGCCTAGATGCACCAATTACAATGGACGAAGTAAGTGAGGCTATCGACTCCCTGCCACCGGGCAAAGTCACTGGTAGTGATTTAATTCCGGGGGAATTTTATAAAAAGTTCAAGATCCAGCTTCTCGCACTCATAGGGGAGGCATTTCACAGAGAACAACTAGATATGGCTGCCCCAGACTCTTGGAAAAGTGCTAACATTATCATTTTTCTAAAAAATGGCAAACCTGCTACAGAATTGGGGTCGTACAGACCAATTACGTTGGTAAATAGTGATGTGAAAATATTTTCTAAAATTTTAGCAAAAAAGTTTACTATGGTTTTTCAAAAATTAGTCTCCTACTTTCAGCACGGGTTTGTACAACCGAGCATATTCGGCGCATAATTACCCTTTTTGACTATGTGAAGGTGGCAGGAGACTCTATGGCTCCAATACTACTTGACGCTGAAAAAGCGTTCAATAGGATCTTCTGGCCCTTTTTATGGTTGATCATGGAGAGGAAAGGCCATGGTAAGGGCTTCATTGATGCGATTAAATGTATGTATGAAGAACCTGTGGCCAGGATAGCTATGATGTACTCCTTATCGGATGTAATAAAAATCTCCTGGGGCACCTGGCAGGGGTGCCCTTGCTCTCTGCTTCTATTTGCTTTGTACATAGATCCTCTAATTCATAAAATAGTGGAGAACAACAGGATATTAGCTGTCCGGTGTGTAGGTGGGGATACGAAGATACTGGCATATGCAGATGACCTTGCTGTAATAACAGACAATCCATAGGAGGCTATTGAGGAGGTTGGAAGGGAGACCAAAGAATTTGGCAAAATCTCAGGGTACTTTCTTAATAAAAATAGGACAGTGATTGATAAAAATGCTAAAGCATGCCTGAATGATATATGACTTGTTGACAACGCTAGGTATTTAGGGGTTGAGGTTTCAGCCAATGTGGATGAGATAGTTCAAATTAATCTGGAGCCTTTGCTGCAAAGGTCTAGAGCTGAGTTCAATAGAATGAATTGTCTGCACCTTACACTTCTGGGAAGGTGCAATGTCATTAAGATGCTACTTCTTCTAGAATGTTATACTTCATCAGGGCCATCCCTGTGGAAATAAATACAATTTGGTTTTCTGTGTTTAATCAATTAATTTCTAAATGTTTGTGGGCTGGGAAACGCCCTCATAGAGTACTTACATAAATGACTTTGCCAAAGGATAGTGTGTGACACCTGAGGAAACACCTTATATTTCTATATACAGCTTAATAATGGGGGCAGAGGCTTGTGGGTGCCTTATGCAACATATTGATTATGTCTTCTTTAAAAGAGTGAAGTTTAAAACTATGCTAGGTGCTTTTAAGATTTGGACGGCAGTAAGGAATAAACTTAAGCTTAACAGGATACATAGATACACACTCCTAGAGGATAATGATTTATTGCCAGATATCTTCCAGGATGGTTATATGAAGGAATGGATTGCTGGAGAAATCAGACATGTAGGTTATCTTATGAAGGATAATAATGTGCATTTGTTTGATGTAATCAAAGACAAATTTGGGATTGACAATAACTTTTTCTTGAAATTTTTACAACTGAGAGATTTCCTTACAGGCTTTAAAGTCCCTTAACTGGAGCTTGTTTTAGAGGCCTACTCGCCGATTTTGAAATTTTATATAGCACTTAATAATGAAATGGAGGATGACCTCATAAAGCACACGGATCGCTGGCAGGAATTGCTGCAGGCAGAGGCAGGGGAGTGTGAGAACTCCGTATTAATGGGCCAGACTGTGCTTTGCTCAGCCAATCTCGAAGTACAATGTTTTAAAACATGGCTGAATTTATATAATACTCCTGCAAGAATTTCGAAATGGGGAGGATCTGTAGGTATCCACTGTTCTTGCTGTGATTGCCTTGCTGCAGATAATGTGCATATGTTTGCTACTTGTCCCAGATTGTGGTCCCTGCAGGTAGAAGTGGGCAAAAAAATCAGAAATATGTTTGGGTTTGAGGTTGCTCTCACGCCACAAGTCATTGTATTGAGAGTAAGCAATCAAGAAATACCTGCTCCAAGACGGACTTTGCTTTTCACTGCGATGGCTGTGTTTAGGATCTGTATAGCTACTGTATGGCTAGACAAAGAAACCTCCTCAGTAAATTGCTAGCTGGGGATATTTTTAGCCACTTATTGTTGGGAGTAAGCAGTTGTTTTACGTTCAAGTGCTAAAAAAAAGAAAAGGGGGTTGGAAATGTGGGGACCAGTTACTAATTGGATTAATGAGGCTTCAGTTTGATCTAATTTAAATTATGTTAGGTAGATCACTTGGGAAAGTGTTGAAGTTGGTTATTAAATATTTGTGTGCTCTATCAAATCTGAAAGGTTAGATTAGATCATATTTAGAGTCAAATTGAATTCTCTGCCTTTGGGTCTGTGGGAGGGGAGGGTTGGGTGGGAGGGTTTCTAGGGTGTAGGGGGGTGGGTGTTCATTTTTTAAAAAAGAAAACTGACTCTTTATGCGTGAGTATTGTGTATTATGAAAATTGTAATAGCATTTTTTTCTTGTCTGTGTATGTGTTGGAGTCTGAATAAAGATTTTTAAAAAAGAGAAAAAAAAACATCCCAAAAACTTGGAAAATATTTACGTCTCCATAAATAGACTTGAATAATTCCTTTAATGTTAAGCGTAAGAGGCCTAAGGATAACAAGCTTAGTCCTTTCAAATAGCAAGAGGGCTCCGGCATCAATAGCTTACAATTGGGAAAGAGAACTTTAAAGTCCTTCAAGGTCCTCATCTTCATCATAATTTCAGACTATCAAAGAAAATGTAAGGCAATTGAAATAATGGATACCAGCAATGAAAATAGATTATAAAAGATGGATAGAATATATTTTTCCAAGACTACAAGAAGTTGTATATCACATGTTATAGCTAAATTATGCCAAAGAATGTCTTGGAAATAGTCTTTGGCAGCCGCGGTCGGTAGTAGGAGTTCCTGCAGGGCGGTGACGTGGGGAGGGGGAGGGACAGGGGGGGTTAGTAATCTATGGATTACAGAGCTTTACAGGTAAGTAAACATATAAATAAATAAAACAAATTTCATTGCGCGCACTGCATTGCATTTGGAGATGCAGTGCGCGCAACCAAATTTGTTTTAGTTTAGGACAGACTATATCTTTGTTATGCCTGCCAGGAATCCCCAAAAGAATTCATGTCAGGTAGAAGGCCAGGAGTTTGGAGTTCTGTGCACCAATAAATCCCACTGAATGAACAGCACCACAGTGTTTCCAGGGTATTATTATCCTTTAAATCACATTTTGGGTAAATTAGTTACTCCACCTATGCAGAGATCTCTGTAATGGAGAGCTCAGTTAGATCAAAATCCTGATTGAAAAATCCAAATACCACCCAGGAACACTGCCCCTGGTGCATGGTGTAGGTTTCCCTGTGGATTCCTATGATTTTGATTTTTTGGGGGGTGGGCCTAACTAGCAGAGTATCCCTCCACAGAACTCTGCAGTTACCTAAAAACTCAGCAAGATTCCGTGAAGTTCCATGAGCGGCAGAGTTCATAGGTCACACTGCAGGCGCTTATTTTTAGAACCAGAGGGAGCTATTTTTTTCTACCAGGCAAGTAGATTTTCTACTCGAATGGCATCTTTCTCAACATGAGTTGCAGCTTTCTCAAAGTGAACGGAAGTGACCTGCCATGATCGTCTGCATTGACAAATCTCGCATTCTAGCGCACAATTTTCTTGCTTGTGCTCACCAAATTAACATTGGTGAACTGCTTGTGAAAATCTGTGCCACATGGCATTTGGTGGAGTTTTTCCAAAACTCTTCAGTCCAAGCGGAGCGGGCAGAACTCTACAAACTATGTCAGAGGAGTGGTGTTTACTGCCTACCCCTAGTTTTTTATGCAATTCCAGAAAGTAGTAAATTAACTTTTAGATGTAAATGTAAATCTATGAAGGTTGATACAGTACTTTCTTTGCATATTGACCCAAGCAAGATGAAATATTTGTGTGTCAACTTCAAATCGTTTTTACCAGAAATCTTTTAACTTGACCCTTATGTTACTTTCAGTGTTCAACTGTGCCTATCTATTAGAAATGTTTGTAACACCAACCCCAGAAATGGTGCTATGTACAATATATAGTGCACATAAGATGCAGCTTAGAGAGAAGGTAAATTGAATGAAATACACATCAGCTCTTTTCACTCAAGATCTCAGAAGATATTGTTGCACCAAAGATCTGCATGACTGGACTACTGACACTTATTATAGAAAAACAGAGGTCCTATGCTCATTTGATAATTTTCTGCAGAACAGTAATAATATATAGACCACAATAAGTACTATATATGTTTTTCCAGTGTCCAGCCGGACAGCGGATTTTAATTCAATAAAATGTCAGGAATTAATTCAAGGAATATAAGTACACAAAATAATACACAGGCACAATCCTGTACCACACAGAGGAAGAAGGTGGGAGGAAAGGACAAAAGACTAGTGCACAAAACAACATTTTGAAATAATCAGGCAAACAGTTCGGAGCAAAAATAGGCTTGCCTATAGAATGTAGTAACACAAGCTCTACAAAACAATGATCCACATCAATCTCATAATCTCATTCAATGGTTAATATGTGGTATTGTTAAAAAACAGTCGACGTTTCGCTCCCTAGCTCCTAGGTGAGTGGGATCATCATCAGGACTACTTTAAATAACAATTGCCTGGTTAATCACATTGAAGCCAAAGATCCGCCGTAGAAATCTGATTAGCGGGTCTTTCAACAAGAGATTCCGCAGGGCTTGGGGTTATCTCTTCCTCACTATGCTGGACCGCACGATGAATAGTTAATTGGTGGCTGGCCACGAGGATTAGGACGGCTTCGCTCGATGGCGGGAGACACGCCATATTGGCGCTCTAAGGAGTCTCGTACGAACGGGATCAGTTAGATGTCCACAGACCGATCCCGGGGCGAGCTCTCTTGTGAGTTGAGGTACCAACGGAAAGTTGCGGGCCTCCTTCCAGAGCAGCCTGCCAGGTAGAGGTAAGGCAGGGCTATCCTACAGTTGAGGATACCTGGGTATGACCTGACAGACAAATGAAAAGCAGGAATACTGGTGTTGTATAAAACTTTATTACTTTTTCACACAGTTGCAGCAGCATTACCACGTTAAAAATCTGGTCCTGAAGAAAGCCGCTGATACATGGGTATTGATCAACAGGCTGAAACATGTTGACCATTTAGTGACAGTGGTTCTATATCCATACCACTGTGCTGTTTCATTTTAATCCTGTCAGGTAGAACACACTAATAAAGTTAATCAGTGATTCTACCTAGGTAGTTTTAATGTCACTATTCTATTCTTTCACACAGCGCTGCATACCTCACTACATCCATCATCTCACATATGGGATTACCATCCTGCCCCTTACCTAACAAAACATCTCTGAGCTCCTTCCTTAAACTCCGAAGTAGTAGCTCCCAGTGGTGACTAGGTTTTCCACACTGGTAAGGAGGACCCATATGATGAAGCATGTCACCTTCGGGTGAGTGAGGGTTCTTATCCTTAAGGGATGTCTTCCCCAGTGATTAACACTTGTTGTTAACTTTTGAGAGAGACATTTCAATTTTGCTCACATACACATGTTTGAGACTATAGGTGTACACTTTGGTATTTAGTCTGTATGAGGGAACGTACACCCATAGGTCTATAAACTTTTCCTTCTGACCCCGAATCTACGGTAGTGTTATATACGTCCTCTGCGGCAACCAGATTGGTGTTGAGGTGATGTCTAAAAGTGTGGTACCCATGGGGTGGCTGTGATGGACGTGTGGGCTCCTATTATGTCATGTTACTGGTGTTGGTGGTGGTGCATATGTAAGGAGTGTACTCAAGGAGCAGGTTGATTAGGGACTGGGAAGAATGCTTCCTTAATAGTATACTGTTTTACTTGAGAAAATGGTGCGTAAGTGTTGGACTTGGCCCTTTTGGCAGGTTCACCCTAAAACTTTTTGCATTTGCCCAGCCTGTTTCTATAACCTGGTGTTGATGATTTTAGGCCTCTGCGCACTTTTTCACTGTGGTGCAGTGTAAAGTGTGTGCGCTCTCTGTGTATGTGTGGTGAGAGTGGCCTGCCCTCCCATAGGAATGCATGGGGAATATGTGTGACCATGGTAGTTCCTGATGTGTGGGGAGTGCAGGGTTGCGTTTCGTATGTGCAAACTCGTAAGATTAAATGCTGCACGATGATTTGCGCGGATTTATTGTGTCTAGTGTGGAAGTGCCACTTCTAGAAGTTGGCATGTCAGTGCAGTGAATGTGAATTGACTATCTGGTTTGTGATTGGCTGGAGCTGGCTGGTGTGCTTGGCTCCAGGAGTCAGGATGCCCCGGTGGTGAATGGAGAGATCTGCATGCTAATGGCAGGGAGGAGGGCACTGGGGACCTGAATAGGGCTGTGCTTTCCCTACACGATGCTGGCTCCACCTACTGTGGTGCGTCTGATGTCCCTAGCCTGGCCAGTGAAAGGGAGTGCCCCTGAACAAGCTGTAGCTGGTTCTCCCATTGCCTGCACCTGGGTAAACAAAAGATTTTTGTGTATAAATAAAGGGTTGTGACCTCATGAAAAAGGGGTGCTTGTGCTTGTTCTGACAGAGGGGGGCTTGCTGCTGGTGGGGCCCAGGAGGGACCGCCATGGGTGCGGCCTCCTTGCTGGAGGGTCCTGTGTGCTTGCCCCTGGGCCCTACATTGCCCACCTGATGCCTTCAGGACTGCTTGGACCTTTTACTTTGCTTTTGTCTTTGCCCAGACCAGTGGCTGCCTTTTTGGTGCACTGAGAGCGCTGAGATTTGGCTCCCAGAGGAGCCCTCAAGCTTGGAAGCCCTGAGCGAATCCCCAGCATAGGGATTCCCCTGATATTGCTGGGTTTAGCGGGTGCCCACCCCGCGATTGTGGCCTCTCGATTTTATTTTATTTAATAACGGGTGCCCACTACGCTCTGTATTTTTGATTCAGAGGGAGCCTACCCCTCATTGCCGCTTATTTGTTCTACTGGTGCCCACCCCACGCTTTGGCAGCCTGTCCTCCTTTCCTTTTTTTGCAGAGCAGGTGCCCACCCCGTAGTTGCCGCCACATCGAGCTAATTTCCTGAAGCCGGAGCCCACCCGGCATGGCTGCAGTTCGGGTTCTATCGCGGCAGCCCACCCTCCATTTCTAAAGCTGCACCAGGAGCGGGCTGCCGCTGCCATGACTAACCCGGATGTAAACCGAGGGGGGGGGGCCTATGCCCAGAGCACGTTCGGAGCCTTGCGGGCCACCGGTCGAAGTCCCGGTCCCGCGAGAGGGGACCGGGCGAAGCCAGAGAAGCCTGCCGATGTCTCAGGACCCAGCTGAGCCCCACAGAGAGCAGCAGAGCCCGCCCTAAGTCCAGCCAGAGGTCCGGTGAGTGAGGCAGCCTTGATTTTTGTCAGAAGCCCCCGTGGGGGCAGGGGGGAAAAAGGGGCTCGCTCACCCATTGTGGTGTTGTGCAGGCACAGCGCTGCATCCCTTCTTTTTCCGAGCAGCCACCGCCTGATAGTGGGGCTGCTCCAACGATGGAGCTAATTTGATTTATAATCCCCCAGTGCCTGGCTGAGGCACCGCGGCCAGGGTGTATTTAGGGAGGCCCCGATTTGGCAGTGGGCTGCCCCAACGTTTTTACTGAGCCCAGGCGTGGCTCCAACGGTGGGGGCATCCTTATTTCAAGAGCCAGATGGCTCCAGAGGCCTCCAGTTATTCTGAGAGGCAGATGGCTCCCTCAGGGGGCATGTGTAGTTTAATAGCCCTGTGTGGCTCCAACCCAGGGCACATTTGTTTTCGGAGCCCCCGAGGCTCCACCATGGGGGCCTGTTTTGTTTCAGGAGCCAGTGCGCTCCCTTGGGGCTGGATGTTTTAGAGCCCGATTGGTTCCCCCATTTTCTTTTCCCCATGTTGTGCCTCATTATGTCTAGAGCCTTAGGGGCTCCCACGCTGTAGCCATTGATTTTGAGGTCCTTTGTCCTGTCCCCAGTGTTTGAGGGAACCTGCTTATTTTCAGAGCCAGATGGCTCCAACGTTTGGGTGCAGTTTTGTTCCTAGGGGCTAGTGAGAGCCCATGCCGCAGTTTGAAGTTCACAGCTGCCCATAAGTAGTGGGCAGCTGCACCGATTAGGCGCAACTTGAGTGGGAGGACTTGAGAGGGACAGAAGTGGCACAGAGGTGCCAGGCCTTCCACAGCTGCGCTGCACTTAGGGCCAGCTGCAGCATTTGGGCCCTGTTCTGGTTCTCAGCTGCCCAGCAAGTAATGGGCAGCTGCAACGTTTAGGTTTGCACCGGTGGCGCACCCCTGACTGGCGCTGCGTTAGCAGCGCGCCCCGACATTCTGGACATAGGGCATTTGAGCCCCTTCTTGAGATGCCCAGTTGGCCAGGGGGCTGGTAAATGGTTAGGGCCCAAGGTCCTAATGTGGTTTATGTGCTAGAGTGATGTGGTGCTAGGACATGTAATGCATTTAGTATGTTTTGCGCACCCTGTTTTTATACCTCTAAACTGTGGTTTATAATTATGAGGCTGTTTTGAATTTCTTGTGGTTATGCTACTGAGATGATGTTTCACTCTGTGCTTGACGCCCCTAAATGGGAGTTATACTTAGGAGGTAGGGTCTAATGTGTTTAGACTAGTGAGGAGATTGCCTACTGTATTTATACTGGTTAGGCCTAATGTGATTTATGCATAATGTGCAATGCCTTTATGCCTGTGATACCTCTACATGTGTTTTCATGTTTGGGAGGTTGTTTTGCCTAGTATAGTTTATCCTAGTGAGTTTATGTGTCCCTGCGTGATCTATGCCGATGGTGATTAGTATTGCGTGGTGTGTACCTACCTTTTACCAGTGGTTACTGGTTGTGTTCTACAATTGTTATTTGGTGCTACAGTTCCTACTATTTGCTGATACTTACAGTGGCCTACGTGGCCCTGTCCTGTGTAAATAATCCCTTGAAAAGATGGCCCGTGCCCGTTGGCACGATGTATATTGTGTGATTACTATCTGATGTGTTTTGAGAATACAAAAGTTATTTTTATATAACCTTGTGTGGAGTTCTTTTCGTAGTGTGCCTGGGATGTTGTTGCTGTGTGCGTGCGCAAATGCTTTACACATTGCCTCCAGGATAAGCCTGTCTGCTCATGCCAAGCAACCAAGGGTTGAGCAGGGGTTATCTTTGGCGTGTAACTCCCTTGCCCTAACTAGAGTGGTGGTTTCTGCCTGGCTTCGGCGCAAGCCTTAGCCAACCAGAAATCCATTTCTAACAGTAAGCATGGTATCCTGGTCATTAGAGTTATCTTGCAAGGGTTAAACAATGTAGGGGTGGCCGAGCAATACTCTGCAAGCTCGCTGAACTCCGTGGAATTTGGCAGAGTTTTTCAGTAACTCCACGGAATTCCACGGAGTGCAACTCTGTGAGCTCCGTCAAGCCCTAGTAAAGATTTCTTTGGGAATAGTGTCCATTCCAAAGATTCAATGGGAGTAATGCGCTTGGTGCCAAACACATTATCATAATGATTGCTGAGTGAGCTGTGTAGTAGACTGTATAAAAGTTAAAGTAATTGTATTGATGTGAGAAATTGGGTTGTTGGTTGACTGGGGTGTGAGCCCCGGTCAAGCAGCAACCATATACCTTGTCAGGTTGAGGCACAACCCAACCCTAAAAATGCCTTTGCTCAAACCTCTGGCAGTCAAGCTTAACTTAGAGGCAATGTGTAAAGAATTTGTGCAGCACTTCAAACAGTAATAACAAAAACACACCATGCATAAATGATCCCACACCAAGTTAGAAATAGATTTTCCTTTGTTTTATTACATATAAGAAGACCAAAGTGACAAAAACCCAATCACTAGAACTGGAGATACGCAATTGTAAAGATTTTGGAGAAAATAGCACCAAAAAGAACACAGCGCGAACTGTGGATATTTGTTTGTGCTGGACCAGGACATAGTTGCAAATTCTGGCTCACCATGATGGAGCTCAGGTAGGCTGCAGGGAACCAGTTAGGTCCGCTAAATGGAAAACCTTAAATCCTTGTTTGTGTAGTGTTGCAAGGATCTGCGTTGAAGATGTCTCACACAGCCCAAGTGATGCATTTGTTCTGAAGTGCTGTGAGGCTGCGATGTGAGGCCCTGCATCGTCACTGAGGATCCTGTTGACAGGGCTTGCTATACAAAGTACAGCTTCAAGGATATGGCGTGGAGTCAGGGCAATGCCTCAGTTCAGAGGAGCTGTTGTCATCATTGAAATTCCAGATGATGAGGGATGCAAGGACCTGTACTGAGGTTGCATCGCAGTAGAAGTTCGAAGGGCTACGATTCAATGCAGGTCTTTGTGATGGGTCCAATCCATGAAGAAGCCGCAATACATCGGTTCTGCTTGGGTTTGTGCTGAGCAGCAGAAAGGGTACGATGGCTCTGCTAGATCAACTGAGCCTGGCAAAGCATCTTAAGCCTACTCCCAAGGATCCAGGGCTAAGGAGGAAGCACTTGGCAGGGTAGACTCACAGATGCAGTCTGTTTTGCCTTTGAGGCTTCAGATCAGGAGACCAGTCAACGAGCACTTGGAGCCACTCTGGGTGAAGAGATTCAGACCCACTTTTCACCCGGACAAGAGTGTACAGGCAGCAATTCAGCACAGCAGACCAGAAAAGTGGCTGTCCTTTAAGCAGCACAGCAGTCCTTCTTCTTGGCAGAGTAGCCACAGGTCCAGAAGTGTATTGAAGTGGTGGTGTCTAAGGTCCAGTACACAATCTCAGTACATATTCTCAGTACAGAAGAATGAAACTTCTAGAGGCAGGCCTTTGAAGTACACAGATGCCCTGCCTTCAATACTCTGCCCTGCTGCCCACTTCTTCCGATCCCTGGCACAAGGTGGGTGGCGTCCCACCTCAGCATAGAGGCAGGTGGTGCCACGTTCCGTATCCTCCATTTGGAAGATGGGTGGGCCTCCATGTGGTGTACACCTAGTTACAAAAGAGAAGACGTTTTAGAGATAAACTTGGTGAGGTCATATGGTTTAGCTATTTGTATACCAATAATGTATTGTTAGTGTATAAATGCTCGATTTTCTGATGTTTGCGGTGTGCTACATGCTATCACTAAGTTGTGTTGCATTTCGATTAGGGGCAGGAAATTCTGCTTTAGTCATAATGTTTCCATCCCTCCTTTTCGGTCCTTTTTCCAACTTTCTGTCTTCTCCTCTTTGGTTGAAAGGACAACAGTCGTCTAGTGACTCAACATCTATTAGCCTCTTTAGGTCTCACATAATCAATCAATCAATCAGGAGTTTGTTAAAGCACGACTACTCACCCGTAAGGGTCTCAAGGCGCTAGGGGTGGGGGGGTGGGGGGGGGGTGCAGGTTCCATTCCATCAAGGAGGGGGTCTGTCGAAGAGCCAGGTTTTGAGGTTTCTTGCGAAGATGGGGAGCGATGTTGTCTGTCTGAGGTGGAGCGGAAGGGCGTTCCATGCTTGGGCCGCGAGGAAGGAGAAGGAGCGGCCTCCCGATCTGGTCTTTCTGGTGCGGGGGACCACGGCGTAGGAAAGCTGGGCTGATCGTAGGGTCCTTTGGGGTGCGTGGAATTTGAGTCGGCTGTTCAGGTATGCTGGTCCGGTGCCGTGGAGGGCCTTGTGTGCGTGGGTGAGCATCTTAAAGGTGATTCTCGCCTCGACGGGGAGCCAGAAGAGTGTGCGCAGGTGCTGGGAGATGTGGCAGTGTTTTGGCAGGTTGAGGACTAGTCTTGCGGCGGCGTTCTGGATGTTCTGTAGCTTGCGGATGAGGTTTTTGTTTATTCCGGCGTAGAGTGCGTTGCCGTAGTCGAGTCTGCTGGTGACCAGGGCGTGAGTGAGTGACTGTCTGTCGGTGTTCGAGGGGGATCCATTTGAAGGTCTTACGAAGGAGGCGGAGGGTGCAACGCACTGCCATCGCTTTGAGAGGCATGCAGCATACACTATAGCTGGGGGAAGCTACACCCACTTTCCATCCATAATTTTCATTGGCTTCAATCATAAATTCAGCATTGCAACTGGTTTTTGGCTTCTTAGTCCCGCCTCCTGATGGCCATGTCATCAGTTTTGTTCTTCCGAGGCCCCTTTACTTTAAAAATCGTTTTGTTCCCCTACTTCTCCCTATCCCCTCCCGCAGTCTGTAATTTCTTTACTACAACCACCCCCATACCCCCTCCCATTCGTGCCTTCTTTAATGACCGCACTTCTGTTTAAAATGCAATAGGGCTCGCGTAAATACGAGTCCTATTGCATTTTCCGTGCTTATTTGTTTTCTGATTGGTGGCTGAATTTGCACTCTTTGTCTTTCATGTGCGTGACAAAACAGTGGCGATTCACTGTGGGAGACAGAGACAGCACAAGCAGAGAAGCAGAGGCCGGCATGGCCTGTCACAGGTCGGCGCTGCTTGTTTACCCCCCCCCCGTTGTCCGTGCCTTCAGGCTTGACTGCTGACAGACCAGGTAGGACTTCAGAGCATGCACCAGACTGTTCGATATTTATTGAATGTTAAATTAAATTGAGACTGACTGTTGGAGGCATTTGACACACTACTACCGTAAACTTTAAAAATGCACTTGTAAACCGATGCTTTTAATTTTGATATTTTCTGCAACTTTTGTGCTTTGTGTTCTACCTTAATTTAATATGCAGGGGCGCCATGCTTGATGTTCTAGCCCAGCGCCCACTGTCTACATAATTATTATTACTTTTTAAATCATCCAACTCAGGCCTCCTAGTATCTCATTTAAGCAAGGCGCCTGCTTAATTTAATATGCACAGTACTTACTTTTTCTTTTCTGAGTACCATTTATTATGTGGGGTCTAAGCAGTTTGGACGGGAGAGAGAGCTCACTACTTCTGCCGGCTGATCGCAACGTTTAAGGGTTAGAGGTCATGATGTAGTACTAGTGTCATAGTTGGAGCGACAATACAGGCCATAGGTTCCTATGAGTGGGGTCCTAAAGTGAGCGCGACAGTCAAGTCTGAGCATCATGTCTGGATAATGTGCAGAGTGTAGTGAGGCCCCAGTAGTTGGGATCCGAAGGCTCTGATTAGATGAGGGAGCGTAGGTTGCGAGTCTTACACGGGGTCGGTAGGGAGGGGCAGGCTAACCGTCTATTCCGTCTTTTCCGTGGTGGAAACCTGCATCTCTCAGAATCTGACGAGTGGCACTCTCTTGACTTTCCGGTATGAAGGTGATCGATCATGAGGGGGTTAGTAGAGACATGATTCGAGGCTAAACATTGCAGGGTAGAAACGTCTGTGTTCAGTGTTTCAGAGTTGTCCAGGGAGTAGGGTTACCAACTGGCATGGGTGCCAATTCAGGACAGTGAGTGCAAAAATTCAGGGCAAAGGGTCAAAATTCAGGACAAAAATTCAGGACAGGAGGTTAGAATTCAGGACGAAAATTTGAGACAAAAGGTATGTTTTGTATACACATCAGAGGAGGTCACGCAATAGTGCATAAGTAAATAGACAACCAACACAAGCACAAGTCAAAATAAGTTTATTGTAGGTTGAGAGAACCTTGCACTCACTGCATCTGTTGCGAGTGAAACACACCTGCGTTTGCATATTCAAAAAAAAAAGTGAAGAAAAAGATCAGGGCTGAAGTCTTCTTAGATCTTACATGCCCTCTCTCCCCAATGAAAAAAAACCACCAGATCCGAAATGCTATCACTGAGTAGAGAGGCCCATTATCATTCTGTATGTGATAATTAGGCTAGCATACAGAATGATTACAGGCCTGATAATCTGTGCCAGGTCCGGAGGGGCTGCTGCAGGTCACAGATCACAGCAGGTGCATGAGCTGGCCCCTTCAGTGAGAGTTACAGGCTGCTTGTAGGTTGCAGCTCACGCCAATGTCTGCAATTACTGACAAAAGGCGTCCGTGGAAGAAACCCTTACGGACAACGAACAGGAGGCCCAAATTACGGGCAGTCTGTGAAATTTACGGACGGTTGGTAACTCTACCAGGGAGCCTTCTTCCCATCACATTTTTATGTTTTGCAGTTTTATATAACGGGAACTCGACCTGGAGGTAATGGAGCATGTTACGCAAACATCAGTTAGTTACATTACAGAAGGACACTGTTGTGCCCCTGGACAAGGGCACTAGGACCCTGAGACACAGGGCAGGGGACAAGGGACACCGGACACCACATCCGGTCAGGGGAGGGGACAAGGGGCATTCTGGAATGAGACCTCGAGGTAAGTGGTCACGAGATCTGTGAGCGGCATGTGCAAGAATAATGGTACCTCAAAAGCGCCACCGTGTCCTGCGTGTTTCCTGGGTTAGAGAACACGACATCTGGCGATGAAGGTTTGACGACGTCCATGCGTGCCCATTGAAGAAAGAAATCGCGATTTTGAAACCAGGAGCCCACCCTGGATCGCGTTGTGCCGAGAAGAAGACTCGCGTTGTGCCAAGAAGAAGACTGCAAGACCAAAAAGAAGAAGCGCAGCAACGCGGGAGACCACCCTGACCGCTGCGTGAAGAAGACTGACTGTGCCGGTAAAGAAAACTGGCGTGCGCTCTCGCGAGAGTCTCGGCAGCCATTTTAAGTTCAGGCGCGAGAGCCAATGAAAGAGAAGGAAAGTCGGACGGCCATTTTAAAGTCAGGCAGCGACCTGATTGGCTCTGAAGTCCCGCGAGATCAACGGCGGGCATTTTTAAACCAGGGGAATAGACCAATAGAATCACAGAACAGCGCGACGGACATCTTAGAGTCAGGCATAACGATGAAAATAAGGAAAAGTGCAGAGTGAAAGGAAATAGAAGATAACAAGCACAATCAAAGGCAATAAAGGCACAATAAAGAAAAACAAGCACAAATAAAGACAAAAAGAACAGAATAAAGAGAAAAGAAGCACAAGCTAAGGCAAGAAAGATAGAATAAAGAGGAAAACAAGCCCAAGCAAAGGCAATAAAGGAATAATAAAGAGAAAACAAGCACGCAAAGGCAACAAAGGCACAATGAAGAGAAAACAAGCACAAGCAAAGGCAATAAAAGGCACAATAAGAGCACAGAAAAAGAATAGCAGACCCGAAACCAAGTGCACAATACAGAAGACCACTACTATTTAATCTATCTGAGTCACAAACAGGAATTAGATGGGAAAAATGGGTCAGACGTTTCGAAAGGTACGTGGAAGCGACAGACGCAAAAAAGCTAGGTTTATTTCTAAATTTAGTAGGCGATGAGGTTGAAGACCTATTGGTGATGTTGCCAAAAGATGAAACTACCACCTATTCCAAACTAAAAAAGTGCCTGACAGATAAATTTGATCCTCAAAGAAATGTTGATTTTGAACGAAACAGCTTCATGATTGTGTTCCAACAAGCTGATGAATCGCTCGATGACTTCACAACAAGACTACGAAAGCTTGTAACACACTGTGATTTTGACAAGTTCGACAATGAGCAGGCAAACCGGCTGCGCATAATTGAGGGTTGCCGTGACACAGAGTTCCGTGTGAGGGTCCTAAAAGAGACGACATCTCTAGAAAACATCCTGTCATTGGCAAGAGCTGAGACTAGAGCGACAGCACACGCAAAAGAAATGGAGCGAGGAAAGACACGAAATGTAGAGCAGGTCCAACGGATAACAAATAACAACCTCTCGGGCGGTTGGAAAAAAGACAGAAACGAGCAAACAGTGAAAAAGCAACCGGAAGGAACATGCTATAGATGCGGACTTGAATTTCCCCATAGAGGCCCATGACCGGCATTCGGACAGACAAGCAGAAAGTGCAACAGAAGAAATCACTATGCCAGTGTGTGCCAAGGGATGCAGTTCAGAAACGAACGAGGAAGGTCAGGAAGAGCACGAATGCCACCAAGTAGGCATGTCAGACATGCTGAGACAGGAGCAAGAAGCTCCTCAACAGAGTCTCAGCGGCCATTTTAAGGTCAGGCGCGAGAGCCAATGAAAAAGAATCAAAGTCGGGCGGCCATTTTAAAGTCAGGCAGCGACCTGATTGGCTCTGAAGTCCCGCGAGATCAATGGCGGCCATTTTTAAACCAGGCGAATAGACCAATAGAAGCACAGAACAGTGCGATGGACATCTTAGAGTCAGGCATAACGACGAAAATAAGGAAAAGTGCAGAGTGAAAGGAAATAGAAGATAACAAGCACAATCAAAGGCAATAAAGGCATAATAAAGAAAAACAAGCACAAATAAAGACAAAAAGAACAGAATAAAAAGAAAAGAAGCACAAGCTAAGGCAAGAAAGATAGAATAAAGAGGAAAACAAGCACAAGCAAAGGCAATAAAGGAATAATAAAGAGAAAACAAGCACAAGCAAAGGCAACAAAGGCACAATAAAGAGAAAAGAAGCACAAGCAAAGGCAAGAAAGATAGAACAAAGAGGAAACAAGCACAAGCAAAGGCAATAAAGGCACAATAAGAGCACAGAAGAAGAATGGCAGACCCGAAACCAAGTGTACAATACAGAAGACCACTACTATTTAATCTATCTGAGCCACAAACAGGAATTAGATGGGAAAAATGGGTCAGACGTTTCGAAAAGTACGTGAAAGCGACAGATGTGACAGAGGCAAAAAAGGTAGGTTTATTTCTAAATTTAGTAGGCGATGAGGTTGAAGACCTATTGGTGATGCTGGCAAAAGATGAAACTACCACCTATGCCAAACTAAAAAAGTGCCTGACAGATAAATTTGATACACAAAGAAATGTTGATTTTGAACGGTACATCTTCATGATTACGTTCCAACAAGCTGATGAATCGCTCGACGACTTCGCAACAAGACTACGAAAGCTTGTAACACACTGTGAGTTTGACAAGTTCGACAATGAGCAGGCAAACAGGCTGCGCATAATTGAGGGTTGCCGTGACACAGAGTTCTGCGCAAGGGTCCTTAAAGAGCCGGCATCTCTAGAAAAACATCCTGTCATTGGCAAGAGCTGAGGCCAGAGCGACAGCACACGCAAAAGAAATGGAGCGAGGAAAGACACGAAATGTAGAGCAGGTCCAATGGATAACAAATAACAACTGCTCGGGCGGTTGGAAAAAAGACAGAAACGAGCAAACAGTGAAAAAGCAACCAGAAGGAGCATTCTATAGATGCAGACTTAAATTTCCGCATAGAGGCCCATGCCCGGCATTCGGACAGACATGCAGGAAGTGCAACAGAAGAAATCACTATGCCAGTGTGTGCCAAGGGATGCAGTACAGAAATGACCGAGGAAAGTCAGGAAGAGCATGAATGCCACCAAGTAGGCATGTCAGACATGTTGAGACAGGAGCAAGAAGCTCCTCAACAGAGTCTGGGAAAGACGAAGAAGAAGAAAAACGGAAATACTGTATCTTATGTTGGATGTCACTACAGAGTCAACTAATGAAGAGAAAGACGAAGAAAGAATATGCCTTGTAGACAAAAACAAGATGAAAAAGACAGAGTCTGTGACTATAGGTGTGGGGCCACACAAAGCAAAATTTGTATTGGACAGCGGCGCAACATGCAATATTATGTGCGTCTCAGAATATGAAAAGATGAAAATAAAGCCAACTCTAAGGCCATCACGACTCAAAGTATTCACATGGGGGTCCAAGAGATCGGTAACAAACATGGGAAAGTTCATGGAAGAACTGACATACAAGGACCAAAAGAAAACAGAAGAGAGACATGTACTGAAAAATGACATCCCAGCACCCTGCCTATTGAGTAACATCACAGCTCAAACGATGGGTCTGTTGGATATGACATACAACATGTCAGAAAAAAGAAGCATCCTGAAAGAATAGCCTAAGTTACTGCAAGGGCTAGGAAAACTGAAAGGGCGACAAATAACATTACATATTGACAAAACAGTAAGACCTATAGCGCAACATCACAGAAGACTGCCAATACACCTGCAGCCACAGGTAGAAGAGGAGCTTAAAGCATTACTAAAGCAGGACATAATAGAACCAGCGGAAGGACCAACGCCTTGGGTGTCACCCATCGTTGCTGTCCCAAATAAGACACGTCCAAAATAAGAATATGTGTCGACATGAGCATACCGAACAAGGCTATTGAACGTGAGAGACATCCCGGACCACATCTCAATGACATGATTAGCTGTCTCTCAGGCACAAGGCGTTTCTCCAAAATGGATTTGTGTAAGGAATACCACCAGCTAGAACTAGATCCTCAATCTCGATACAACACAACGTTCTCCACCCACCTAGGTCTTTTTAGGTACAAACATCTGAGCTTTGGGATCTCATCTGCTGCGGAAATATTTCAGGAGACGATAAGACAAATAATAAGGCCAATAAAGAACAGCCTTAATTATAACGATGACATTCCAGTGTTTGAAAAGTCTGACAAGGAGCACAACAAAGCTCTAAGAGATGTGTGCTCCTACCTGGAGCAGGCAGGTCTGACACTGAATGAAGACAAATGTGAGCTAGAACGTGACGAGCTAGTATTTTTTCGCCACACTTTCTCCAAAAACGGAATGCGACCGGATCGTAGCAAAGTGAAAACACAAGAAAAGGCAAAGGAACCAACTGATGCAGCGGAAGTAAGGCCATTCCTTGGTCTTGCTAGCTACTGTGCGAGATATATCAAAGATTTTGCCACTGTAAGCGTACCCCTAAGAGAACTAACAAAGCAAGGACAAAGTTTCTCATGGACCAACGAATGCAGCAAAGCATTCGAAGAAATAAGACATGCTGTAACAGCAGTGGATCACCTCGCATATTTTGATCCAAGACTATGCACAGAACTAACTGTAGACGCAAGTCCAGTGGGACTAGGAGCAATATTGGCACAACATCATCCAGGGAGAGACTCTCCAAGACACATAGTGGCATATGGAAGCAAGAGCTTGTCAGAGGTAGAAAAAGGATACTCCCAACCAGAAAAAGAGAGTTTGGCAGTAGTGTGGGCCTGCAAACATTACCACATGCTTATCTACGGAAAACCATTCACAATTCTAACAGATCATCAGGCACTCATAACAATATACGGCAATCCGAACGCGAAAATACCACCAAGGATAGAGAGATGGGGAATCAGACTGATGGACTACAACTTTAAGATAATCCACAAGCCAGGAAAGGAGCATAACCCAGCTGACTATGTGTCAAGGCACCCTCTGCCACAAGCATCTCAAGCAACAACGAAGGCAGAAGAATATCTCAATTTTGCATTGAAGCATAGCACACCGACAACCATAACAATGGAAGAGCTGGAACAAGAAACAAAACAAGACCCCACCATGCAAGAGACAATGAACATAACAAAACAGCAAAGTTGGAGACTCATAAACAGCAACAGCAGCCTGGAAAAGGGTGTAGAAAGAGAAGAATTGCTGGCATTCAAAAGGATAAGTGAGGAGCTGTCCGAAAGTGGCAATGGGATAGTGATGAGAGGCACCTGAATAGTGATGCCCCGGACACTGAGAAGAAGGACAGTAGAACTCGCACATGAGTCCCATAGAGGGATTGTAGCAACCAAAAAGATGTTGAGTGAAAAAGTATGGTTTCCAGGGTTAGACAACATGGTTGAAGAGGTCGTGATGAACTCCCACATCTGTCAAATAACAGGGCCCCCATCAAAGCCGGAGCCACTGCAAATGTCCCTACTCCCAAAGACGGTGTGGACAGAGCTGGCTGCCAACTTCTATGGCCCTCTGGAGGCAGGAAACTACCTTCTGGTGGTAATAGACGAGTTCGCCAGGTTCCCAATAGTGAGTCCAGTCACGTCAACATCGGCAAACGCAACACTGCCTGTCCTAGACAACATATTTGCAGCATGGGGTTCGCCACAGACATTGGAAACAGACAATAGTCTGCCATTCCCTGGTGAGGAGTTCGAAAGATTTATGACATATCTAGGGATTCACCATCGAAAGATAACACTGCTGTGGCCACAAGCCAACAGATGGCAGAACGGTTCAGGGGAACTATCAAAAAGGCAATACAGAGAGCGAAATTGACACAGATCTCGACTGGACAAGCACTATGTCAGGTGCTGAGGGAGGATCACTGTCATAATATAGAATGACAAAATATAGACTTACCAAAATATAGTCACCAAAATATAGAATGCCAAAATATCGAATTCCTATCTACAAACAGGTAAGTACAAAAATATCAAATCCAAAATATAGTCTGTAAAAAATATAGTCAGTCAAAATATAGAATTTTTTTAAATGTCTTAAAAGTAATTTAAAATTAATGAAATAATAAATATAATTAACTAAAACATACTTAAAAATACTCAAATAACCTTAAAATTAAGATATAATTAATTTAAGTTATTAATAAAAAATTTACAATATTTTACCGTAGGATAGCAGGAGGGTAACATTTAATATTACCACTCCAGTGAGTGCCACAGTAGGGAAAGCGTTGGATAGCGTAGGGGTAAAAAATACTATTCCCACTCCAGTGAGTGCAACAGTAGGGAAAGCATTGGATAGCGTAAGGGTAAAAATTACTATTCCCACTCCAGAGAGGGCAACAGTAGGGAAAGCGTTGGATAGCGGGAGGGTAAAAAATACTATTCCCACTCCAGTGAGTGCAACAGTAGGGAAAGTGTTGGATAGCGTAGGGGTAAAAAATACTATTCCCACTCCAGACAGTGCAACAGTAGGGAGGCGTTGGATGGCATAGGGGTAAAAATTACTATTCCCACTCCAGAGAGTGCAACAGTAGGGAAAGCGTTGGATAGCATAAGGGTAAAAATTACTATTCCCACTCCAGAGAGTGCAACAGTAGGGAAAGATTTGGATAGCGGGAGGGTAAAAATTACTATTCCAACTCCAGAGCGTGCAACAGTATGGAAAGCGTTGGATAGCGTAGGGGTAAGAATTACTATTCCCACTCCAGAGAGTGCAACAGCAGGGAAAGGGTTGGATATTGGAAGGGTATAAATTACTATTTCCACTCCAGAGAGTACAACAGTAGGGAAAGCATTGGCTAGCGTAGGGGTAAAAATTACTATTCCCACTCCAGAGAGTGCAACAGTAGGGAAAGCGTTGGATAGCGTAGGGGTAAAAATTACTATTCCCACTCCAGAGAGTGCAACAGTAGGGAAAGCGTTGGATAGCGTAGGGGTAAAAAATACTATTCCCATTTCAGAGAGTGCAACAGTAGGGAAAGCGTTGGATAGCGGGAGGGTGAAAATTACCATTCCCACTCCAGTGAGTTTAACAGTAGGGAAAGTAATGATTTAATATATTATTAAAAATAAATTAAATATCAATACCAATAAAACATTAATAGAAATTAATACCAATTTAATATAATGTAATAATTAATTAGAAATACAACTACATATTAGTTATTAAAAATTAATAACCTATTCATAATTATTCAACAACTAATTAATTTTAAATAACAAAAACTAATTAATAATAAAAATTAATACCAATTAAAAATTAACAGTAAATTAATTATCAATACACAAAAAGTATTTTTAATATGTAATTAATTACAATTACATTACTTCCCACCCTATTCACCTATAAACCCACATCCCACTACAGAAAATACATTAATACAATTATCATAATTATCAAATATTTAATTAGTACAAAATAATTACCAATTAATAAAAATAAATTGCCAATTATTAGAAATTATTTACCAATTAAAAATTAATTAACAATAAATTTAAAATCAATACCAATGAATGAAAAATACTATTTACTTTATTACAATTAAATTACTTCCCACCCTATTCCCCTATAAACCCACAGCCCGCTACAGAATTAAATTACGCAAAAATTAAATAACATAAAATTCATTACTTAAAATACATTAAACATACATTACAAAAATTTATATACACTTTTCACACATATACTAACATACAAAACACTTTAAAAAAATTGATATTATTAAAAAATCGATATATTTAATGCCTATATTGTATATTTCGATATTTTGACTTCTATATTTTGAAAATCGATATTACTTACCTTAAATTCGATATTTTTAACCACTATATTGTGTCCATTGGATATTTTGTCCATTCTATATTTTTACTTCGATATTATGTCCATTCTATATTTTGGAATCGATATTATGACTGTTTACCGCTGAGGGACTATCAAAATACCCCTCACAGCTTCACGGGAAAAAGTCCGGCGGAACTAGTGTTAGGGCCCTCAAGCAGAACAAGATTGCCACAAAAGAAAGAAGTGGAGCGAGCGGGACAACAAGACATTGCGGCAAGAGACAAATCAGAGAAAGCAAAAATGAAGACCTATGCTGACCAGAGAAGACACGCAACACACACAAAATTAAAAGGAGACACCGTACTAGTGAGACAAAAACAAGTGAAGAAATCTGACAGTGCGTTCTCAAGAGAACCATTGACGGTGACAGAAGTCAAGGGGCAAATTATAACGGCGTCAGCTGGCCAGTACCACATCACTCGAAATAGCTCGCATTTTAGAGAACTGAAAACAAAAGAAGTGCCAAAGCAAGAACTGAGAGAAGACACACCAAGAGAAGAAGTGCAAGCTGACATCAGAGAACAGCGAACAAAACGAGAATGCAGGAAAACAAAAAGACTAATTGAGGAGATGTAAAGAGAAGAGATGGAGGCTGTGCACATTTTCTATCAGCTATGTATCTCTCTCTCTCTTTCTCTCTCTCTCTCTCTCTCTCTCTCTCTCTCGATCTCTCACCACAAGCCAAATTCAAAATGTTTGTTTTGCAACAAGGTGGGAGATGTCGTGCCCCTGGACAAGGGCTTTAGGACCCTGAGACGGTTCCATGTTTAAATATCGATAACAAAAATATAGTTTACAAAAATATAGATGTAAAAATATCGATTACAAAAATATCGACTCCCTATACTTAAACAGGTAAGTACATAAATATCGACTTAAAAATATAGAGGTAATAAATATAGATGTAAAAAATATCGACTTTAATAAATATTATAACTTAAAATAAATAATTAAATAATATTAATATTATTAACAAAATAATTTACATTACTTTTATTTTTTAACTATTTATTACAAATGAACTACATTTAATCAATATAAACTTAATAAATGTGTACATATACATATATTTAACACAGACAAGTATATAAAATTATTAATACTTACATTTAATAACAATATAAAAACATTAGTAGTTAAAAGATTTGATAGCGAAGGGGTAAAAATTGCTATTCCCACTCCAGTGAGTGCAACAGTAGGGAAATCGCAGGATACCGTAGGGGTCAAAATTACAATTCCCACTCCAGAGGGTGCAATAGTAGGGAAAGCGTTGGATAGCGTAGGGGTAAAAATTACTATTCCCACTCCAGAGGGTGCTACAGTAGGGAAAGCGTTGGATAGCGTAGGGCTAAAAATTACTATTCCCACTCCAAAGGGTGCAACAATAGGGAAAGCGTTGGATAGCGTAGGGGTAAAAATTACTATTCCAACTCCAGTGAGTGCAACAGTAGGGAAAGCACTGGATAGTGTAGGGGTAAAAATTACTATTCTCACTCCAGAGGGTGCAACAGTAGGGAAAGCATTGGATAGCGTAGGGGTAAAAATTACTATTCCCACTCCAAAGAGTGCAACAGTAGGGAAAGCGTTGGATTGCGTAGGGGTAAAAAATACTATTCCCACTCCAAAGGGTGCAACAGTGGGGAAAGTGTTGGATAGCGTAGGGGTATAAATTACTATTCCCACTCCAGTGAATTCTACAGTAGGGAAAGCGCTGGATAGCGTATGGGTAAAAATTACTATTCCCACTACAGAGGGAGCAACAGTAGGAAAAGCGTTGGATAGCAAAGGGGTAAAAATTACTATTCCCACTCCAAAGGGTGCAACAGTAGGGGAAGCGTTGGATAGCGTAGGGGTAAAAATTACTATTCCCACTCCAGTGAGTGCAACAGTAGGGAAAGCGCTGGATAGCGTAGGAGTAAAAATGACTATTCCCACTCCAAAGGGTGCAACAGTAAGGAAAGCGTTGGATAGCGTAGGGGTAAAAATTACTATTCCCACTCCAAAGGGTGCAACAGTAGGGAAAGGGCTGGATAGAGTAGGGGTAAAAATTACTATTCCCACTCCAGTGAGTGCAACAGTAGGGAAAGCGCTGGCTAGCGTCGGGGTAAAAATTACTATTCCCACTCCAAAGGGTGCAACAGTAGGGAAAG
This sequence comes from Lissotriton vulgaris, assembly GCF_964263255.1. Lineage (NCBI taxonomy): Eukaryota > Metazoa > Chordata > Amphibia > Caudata > Salamandridae > Lissotriton > Lissotriton vulgaris. The sequence goes on from NC_141696.1 coordinate 522,937,537, forward strand.
CGTTGGACAGCGTAGGGGTAAAAATTACTATTCCCACTCCAGAGGGTGCAACAGTAGGGAAAGCGCTGGATAGCGTTGGGGTAAAAATTAGTATTCCCACACCAGAGGGTGCAACAGTAGGGAAAGCGCTGGATAGCGTAGGCGTAAAAATTACTATTCCCACTCCACAGGGTACAACAGTAGGGAAAGCGCTGGAACTCAAAACAATAAAAAAACAACTATCAAATTAATTTAGATTATAAACATAATTAATATATACATTTAAATAAATTATTTACAAACACCTACACACCTAAAATTAATTACTCAATTATATTTAATATTTACTATTGAATTAATGAAAAATAATTTATTTTTCGATTAATTAATTAATTAATTAATTGACAGCTTTCACACCATATACACTTATAAACACCACAACACAAACTTAAAATTATTTACTCTTTTACAATTAATAAATAATTAATTATAATTAATTTATAAAGTATTTAATAATTATTCAATAAAAATGTAATTTCTTCACACCATTTTCACATATAAACTCCACTACACACACCTAAAATTAATTAAACAATTGACATAATTAATTAACATAATTAATTAATAATTAACTATTTGAAATTAATTAACAAATAATTATTAAACAATTTATATTTAAATTAAAACATTCATTAATCAATTAATTTTATATATTTAAATTACTTCCCACCCTATTCCCCTATAAACCCACAACCCGCTACGGAACTAATAACACAAAATTCAACATAAAATACATTAATACCTAATAAAATTCTACAACATATAATAAATTGACAAACAATACTCATTAAAAATACTAAAATACATATCATTAATAAAAAATCGATATTTTTGTAAACTATATTTTTGTAAACGATATTTATTACAACTATATTATTGTTATCGATATTACTTACCTGTCTGTCGATATTCTGGTCAAACTATATTTTTGTTGTCGATATTTCTTCTTTTCGATATTTCAGCGGGGATATTTATGTCACACGATATTTTGCCGTCAGTATTCCCGCTCTGCACCCCTGAGACACAGGGCAGTGGACAAGGGACACCGGACACCAAATCCGGTCAGGGGAGGGGACAAGGGGCATTCTGGAATGAGACCTCGAGGTAAGAGGTCACGAGATCTGTAAGCTGCATGTGCAAGAATAAAGGTACCTCAAAAGCTCCACCGTGTCCTGCGTGTTTCCTGGGTTAGAGAACACGACAGACACATTATTTTTTTCTAGGCACGGGGTGATTAAGTAAGTTGCCCAGAATCACAGTGTGTTGAGCCTACGGGTTGACTCAAACCTGATTCCCCAGGTCCAAAGTTGGCAGCTCTGGCCATAACGCCACATACTCCATAAGTAATAGTCCAGCTTCCTGACAATGCCTTCTTCAGCGATGCTGTGTTCTCCACGTTTTCGTTCCTTTGCGAATTATAATAACTTGGGCCCAGATGTAGGTAAAATAGATTTACCGAATTTTAATTACCGAATTCTACCGATTCGGTAATTAAAAATCGGTAAATCTTAGGGGTGGATATGTAGGAACATCCAGATGTTCCTTTTACCTAATCGGTAAATATCTGTATTTACCGATTCTGTAAATACCGACCGGTAATGCCCCATTCATTCCTATGGGCTTTGAAGCCCATAGGAATGAATGGGGCATTACCGGTCGGTATTTACCGAATCGGTAAATACCAATTTTGACAAGGGTGCAGGGGGTGTCACTTTGACACCCTCTAGCACCCCCAAAAAAGATTCGGGGGCCATGTGGCAGGCATACCTGCCCTAAGGGCAGGTCTGCCTGTCATATGGCACAGGTGTGCATGCACACATGTGCATGCACACCGGAATCGGTATTTTACCATGAAGTTGGATTTCATGGTAAAATACCGATTCTGTAAGGCTTGTGGGACTCAGAAGAGTCCCACCTACATCTCATTGTTACCGAATCGGTAAAAATACCGATTCGGTATTTTACAGATTCGGTAAATTTACCGATCGGTAAATTTACCGAATCTGTAAAATATGTGGCCCTACATACCATTTTGTGAATCTCGGTCGGTAACGGCCGAAAATACCGATTTTCGGCCGTTACCGACCGACCTACATCCGGCCCTTTGTGTGTACACCATAGCTTTCATCCCCGGGTCATTAAATCCCCCGGAGACTGCTTATCTCACTGCCATCTAAATACTTAAGCTTTGCCCGATAATGAGCGGAGCACGATGTTTGTAAGCTCAGAAACACTGTGTTAAATAGATCTGGACTACAGAGCTAAGGCATGCATGCTCACAGTGAGGCTTTTAATATTTATTTTTAAGTATCTTGTTTCAGTTAAAAAACAATTTACAGTGTAGCTGTGAGGCTAATAGCGGCCTTCAGTTTCAAAGCTGTGTGTGGATTTCCCAATTTAACTGTCTTTAGCTTTCTGGAGATTCTTTGGCTAGTCACATCACGAAGGTTATTGCATTCATTAGTGATGATGAATGTGTGTAAATGTTTTCACTATCCAGTTAATTTTGCCAGTTACATCCAAAACGGAACATAGAATGCATTTCCTGCTGTAGTTAGCTCTAGATGACTGTGTTTCAGTTTGTGAGCTTTTATTAGCTGACCCTGGTCAGGAATAAAAATAAACACCAGGAAAGAAATACAGTTTAACAATGAGCCACCCCCCAAGTCATTTTTGTTCCGGAGTGGGTCAGTGTTCCATTACAGTATATTAGACAGACAGTAAGATAAAAGCGTGGAGAGTTCACTGAAGGCTCAGTACAATAGCAGAAGAGATTAAATGGATTCTATATTACTTTGCAACATTTCAGTAGCATTTTATCCGCAATTGCGAAAAAAAAGATTTTACATTTAATTGTTTTTAAATTATGACCACTTTTATTTGGCTGTATAGACCACGGCGGATGGTAGCACATTTCCTCCCTGCACCCGTTTTCTTCCTTTGCATTCAGGTGTAGAAAGTCATTCATTCTGTTTGCACTTAATAGTCAAGTGCTTGTCATCAAGTGTTAGCTCAGTAAAAAACAGTATTCTTTAGACTCATCTTTCATGCGATTCGTCCGTCATTGGCAAGGAGCAATCCTGTCTTTTGGAAGTGCTTGGCAAACCACTATCATTTGTTCAAACTGTTTACCCACCCAAGCACCTAAGTGCATCCTCAGGGCTGTGTGCGCGTGCGTTTTATGAATTATACCCACTCTCCTTCCTTTCTTATAAAATGAATGGTTTTATTCTTACACCTTACCGTCCATAACCCCTTACGTGTTCAGTAATTATAATGCATGTACTGATTAATTTACAATTTGAATTGACTTTGCAAGGATGAAAGACCAAGTAAGCCCTATTTGTCTTCCCTAACCTCAATATTAGTAGATTAGTCTTGTGGAGCTGGTGATGTGTTGGTGACCAGTCTTTGGAAGGATGAAAGACCGAGTCAGTCCTGTCTGTCTTCTTTTTCTCCCTCACAGGTTGTCGTTGCCCCCTCTCCCTCGGCTTAATTTGAGCCGCTGGTTGCAGCACCCAGGATAATGTGCTAGATGGATAAATACTTACAAGGTCTCAAATGCGAGACCGATTGCATTGCAAATGCTTGTTTTTCTTTTATCCTCACTAAGTAGGTGCTTCTATGGTGAACTAGCAGCAGATGATTTGTCCTTTGAATGCCAGACTGTTTGCAAACATACTCTGCTTCTACTAATAACATGCCCCTGGCTGACTGAATTCAGAAAAGGTGCTCCTGAACGTGTTGTTTCCCCCAACCATGTTACCTGGGGAATGAGCGTTCAAGCTAGTTTCACAGCCACCCTTTTGTTCTCTTGTGCTCAGTATAAGTGAACTGTTTGCAATGCAATTGGGCAAGCGGCTATCACATCCATACAATGGGTAACCCAATTAGTACAGATGATTTACATAGGAGTAAGATTGCCCTGCCGAAATGCTCCTCCGCCTATCAAGTGGCCATATGCCTTGACCTCAGTGCAAGCATTTTCTTAGAAAAATGGCACATTCCTTGGTCTTGCTAGCTACTGTGCGAGATATATCAAAGATTTTTCCACTGTAAGCGTACCCCTAAGAGAACTAACAAAGCAAGGACAAAGTTTCTCATGGACCAACGATTGCAGCAAAGCATTCGAAGAAATAAGACATGCTGTAACAGCAGTGGATCACCTCGCATATTTTGATCCAAGACTATGCACAGAACTAACTGTAGACGCAAGTCCAGTGGGACTAGGAGCAATATTGGCACAACATCATCCAGGGAGAGACTCTCCAAGACACATAGTGGCATATGGAAGCAAGAGCTTGTCAGAGGTAGAAAAAGGATACTCCCAACCAGAAAAAGAGAGTTTGGCAGTAGTGTGGGCCTGCAAACATTACCACATGCTTATCTACGGAAAACCATTCACAATTCTAACAGATCATCAGGCACTCATAACAATATACGGCAATCCGAACGCGAAAATACCACCAAGGATAGAGAGATGGGGAATCAGACTGATGGACTACAACTTTAAGATAATCCACAAGCCAGGAAAGGAGCATAACCCAGCTGACTATGTGTCAAGGCACCCTCTGCCACAAGCATCTCAAGCAACAACGAAGGCAGAAGAATATCTCAATTTTGCATTGAAGCATAGCACACCGACAACCATAACAATGGAAGAGCTGGAACAAGAAACAAAACAAGACCCCACCATGCAAGAGACAATGAACATAACAAAACAGCAAAGTTGGAGACTCATAAACAGCAACAGCAGCCTGGAAAAGGGTGTAGAAAGAGAAGAATTGCTGGCATTCAAAAGGATAAGTGAGGAGCTGTCCGAAAGTGGCAATGGGATAGTGATGAGAGGCACCTGAATAGTGATGCCCCGGACACTGAGAAGAAGGACAGTAGAACTCGCACATGAGTCCCATAGCGGGATTGTAGCAGCCAAAAAGATGTTGAGTGAAAAAGTATGGTTTCCAGGGTTAGACAACATGGTTGAAGAGGTCGTGATGAACTCCCACATCTGTCAAATAACAGGGCCCCCATCAAAGCCGGAGCCACTGCAAATGTCCCTACTCCCAAAGACGGTGTGGACAGAGCTGGCTGCCAACTTCTATGGCCCTCTGGAGGCAGGAAACTACCTTCTGGTGGTAATAGTTGAGTTCGCCAGGTTCCCAATAGTGAGTCCAGTCACGTCAACATCGGCAAACGCAACACTGCCTGTCCTAGACAACATATTTGCAGCATGGGGATCGCCACAGACATTGGAAACAGACAATAGTCTGCCATTCCCTGGTGAGGAGTTCAAAAGATTTATGACATATCTAGGGATTCACCATCGAAAGATAACACTGCTGTGGCCACAAGCCAACAGATGGCAGAACGGTTCAGGGGAACTATCAAAAAGGCGATACAGAGAGCGAAATTGACACAGATCTCGACTGGACAAGCACTATGTCAGGTGCTGAGGGAGGATCACTGACATAATATAGAATGACAAAATATAGACTTACCAAAATATAGTCACCAAAATATAGAATGCCAAAATATCGAATTCCTATCTACAAACAGGTAAGTACAAAAATATCAAATCCAAAATATAGTCTGTAAAAAATATAGTCAAAATATCGAATTTTTTTAAATGTCTTAAAAGTAATTTAAAATTAATGAAATAATAAATATAATTAACTAAAACATACTTAAAAATACTCAAATAACCTTAAAATTAAGATATAATTAATTTAAGTTATTAATAAAAAATTTACAATATTTTACCGTAGGATAGCAGGAGGGTAACATTTAATATTACCACTCCAGTGAGTGCCACAGTAGGGAAAGCGTTGGATAGCGTAGGGGTAAAAAATACTATTCCCACTCCAGTGAGTGCAACAGTAGGGAAAGCATTGGATAGCGTAAGGGTAAAAATTACCATTCCCACTCCAGAGAGTGCAACAGTAGGGAAAGCGTTGGATAGCGGGAGGGTAAAGAATACTATTCCCACTCCAGTGAGTGCAACAGTAGGGAAAGTGTTAGATAGCGTAGGGGTAAAAAATACTATTCACACTCCAGAGAGTGCAACAGTAGGGAGGCGTTGGATGGCATAGGGGTAAAAATTACTATTCCCACTCCAGAGAGTGCAACAGTAGGGAAAGCGTTGGATAGCATAAGGGTAAAAATTACTATTCCAACTCCAGAGCGTGCAACAGTATGGAAAGCGTTGGATAGCGTAGGGGTAAGAATTACTATTCCCACTCCAGAGAGTGCAACAGCAGGGAAAGCGTTGGATATTGGAAGGGTATAAATTACTATTTCCACTCCAGAGAGTACAACAGTAGGGAAAGCATTGGCTAGCGTAGGGGTAAAAATTACTATTCCCACTCCAGAGAGTGCAACAGTAGGGAAAGCGTTGGATAGCGTAGGGGTAAAAAATTACTATTCCCACTCCAGAGAGTGCAACAGTAGGGAAAGCGTTGGATAGCGTAGGGGTAAAAAATACTATTCCCATTACAGAGAGTGCAACAGTAGGGAAAGCGTTGGATAGCGGGAGGGTGAAAATTACCATTCCCACTCCAGTGAGTTTAACAGTAGGGAAAGTAATGATTTAATATATTATTAAAAATAAATTAAATACCAATAAAACATTAATAGAAATGAATACCAATTTAATATTATGTAATAATTAATTAGAAATACAACTACATATTAGTTATTAAAAATTAATAACCTATTCATAATTATTCAACAACTAATTAATTTTAAATAACAAAAACTAATTAATAATGAAAATTAATACCAATTAAAAATTAACAGTAAATTAATTATCAATACACAAAAAGTATTTTTAATATGTAATTAATTACAATTACATTACTTCCCACCCTATTCACCTATAAACCCACATCCCACTACAGAAAATACATTAATACAATTATCATAATTATCAAATATTTAATTAGTACAAAATAATTACCAATTAATAAAAATAAATTGCCAATTATTAGAAATGATTTACCAATTAAAAATTAATTAACAATAAATTTAAAATCAATACCAATAAATGAAAAATACTATTTACTTTATTACAATTAAATTACTTCCCACCCTATTCCCATATAAACCCACAGCCCGCTACAGAATTAAATTACGCAAAAATTAAATAACATAAAATTCATTACTTAAAATACATTAAACATACATTACAAAAATTTATATGCACTTTTCACACATATACTAACATACAAAACACTTTAAAAAAATTGATATTATTAAAAAATCGATATATTTAATGCCTATATTGTATATTTCGATATTTTGACTTCTATATTTTGAAAATTGATATTAATTACCTTAAATTCGATATTTTTAACCACTATATTGTGTCCATTGGATATTTTGTCCATTCTATATTTTTACTTCGATATTATGTCCATTCTATATTTTGGAATCGATATTATGACTGTTTACCGCTGAGGGACTATCAAAATACCCCTCACAGCTTCACGGGAAAAAGTCCGGCGGAACTAGTGTTAGGGCCCTCAAGCAGAACAAGATTGCCACAAAAGAACGAAGTGGAGCGAGCGGGACAACAAGACATTGCGGCAAGAGACAAATCAGAGAAAGCAAAAATGAAGACCTATGCTGACCAGAGAAGACACCCAACACACACAAAATTAAAAGGAGACACCGTACTAGTGAGACAAAAACAAGTGAAGAAATCTGACAGTGCGTTCTCAAGAGAACCATTGACGGTGACAGAAGTCAAGGGGCAAATTATAACGGCGTCAGCTGGCCAGTACCACATCACTCGAAATAGCTCGCATTTTAGAGAACTGAAAACAAAAGAAGTGCCAAAGAAAGAACTGAGAGAAGACACACCAAGAGAAGAAGTGCAAGCTCACATCAGAGAACAGCGAACAAAACGAGAATGCAGGAAAACAAAAAGACTAATTGAGGAGATGTAAAGAGAAGAGATGGAGGCTGTGCACATTTTCTATCAGCTATGTATCTCTCTCTCTCTTTCTCTCTCTCTCTCTCTCTCTCGATCTCTCACCACAAGCCAAATTCAAAATGTTTGTTTTGCAACAAGGTGGGAGATGTCGTGCCCCTGGACAAGGGCTTTAGGACCCTGAGACGGTTCCATGTTTAAATATCGATAACAAAAATATAGTTTACAAAAATATAGATGTAAAAATATCGATTACAAAAATATCGACTCCCTATACTTAAACAGGTAAGTACATAAATATCGACTCAAAAATATAGAGGTAATAAATATAGATGTAAAAAATATCGACTTTAATAAATATTATAACTTAAAATAAATAATTAAATAATATTAATATTATTAACAAAATAATTTACATTACTTTTATTTTTTAACTATTTATTACAAATGAACTACATTTAATCAATATAAACTTAATAAATGTGTACATATACATATATTTAACACAGACAAGTATATAAAATTATTAATACTTACATTTAATAACAATATAAAAACATTAGTAGTTAAAAGATTTGATAGCGAAGGGGTAAAAATTGCTATTCCCACTCCAGTGAATGCAACAGTAGGGAAATCGCAGGATACCGTAGGGGTCAAAATTACAATTCCCACTCCAGAGGGTGCAATAGTAGGGAAAGCGTTGGATAGCGTAGGGGTAAACATTACTATTCCCACTCCAAAGGGTGCAACAGTGGGGAAAGCGTTGGATAGCGTAGGGGTAAAAATTACAATTCCCACTCTATTGAGTGCAACAGTTGGGAAAGCGCTGGAAAGCGTAGGGGTAAAAATTACTATTCCCACTCCAGAGGGTGCTACAGTAGGGAAAGCGTTGGATAGCGTAGGGCTAAAAATTACTATTCCCACTCCAAAGGGTGCAACAATAGGGAAAGCCTTGGATACCGTAGGGGTAAAAATTACTATTCCAACTCCAGTGAGTGCAACAGTAGGGAAAGCACTGGATAGTGTAGGGGTAAAAATTACTATTCTCACTCCAGAGGGTGCAACAGTAGGGAAAGCATTGGATAGCGTAGGGGTAAAAATTACTATTCCCACTCCAAAGAGTGCAACAGTAGGGAAAGCGTTGGATTGCGTAGGGGTAAAAAAGTACTATTCCCACTCCAAAGGGTGCAACAGTAGGGAAAGTGTTGGATAGCGTAGGGGTATAAATTACTATTCCCACTCCAGTGAATTCTACAGTAGGGAAAGCGCTGGATAGCGTATGGGTAAAAATTACTATTCCCACTACAGAGGGAGCAACAGTAGGAAAAGCGTTGGATAGCAAAGGGGTAAAAATTACTATTCCCACTCCAAAGGGTGCAACAGTAGGGAAAGCGTTGGATAGCGTAGGGGTAAAAATTACTATTCCCACTCCAGTGAGTGCAACAGTAGGGAAAGCGCTGGATAGCGTAGGAGTAAAAATTACTATTCCCACTCCAAAGGGTGCAACAGTAAGGAAAGCGTTGGATAGCGTAGGGGTAAAAATTACTATTCCCACTCCAAAGGGTGCAACAGTAGGGAAAGGGCTGGATAGAGTAGGGGTAAAAATTACTATTCCCACTCCAGTGAGTGCAACAGTAGGGAAAGCGCTGGCTAGCGTCGGGGTAAAAATTACTATTCCCACTCCAAAGGGTGCAACAGTAGGGAAAGCGTTGGACAGCGTAGGGGTAAAAATTACTATTCCCACTCCAGAGGGTGCAACAGTAGGGAAAGCGCTGGATAGCGTTGGGGTAAAAATTAGTATTCCCACACCAGAGGGTGCAACAGTAGGGAAAGCGCTGGATAGCGTAGGCGTAAAAATTACTATTCCCACTCCACAGGGTACAACAGTAGGGAAAGCGCTGGAACTCAAAACAATAAAAAAACAACTATCAAATTAATTTAGATTATAAACATAATTAATATATACATTTAAATAAATTATTTACAAACACCTACACACCTAAAATTAATTACTCAATTATATTTAATATTTACTATTGAATTAATGAAAAATAATTTATTTTTCAATTAATTAATTAATTAATTAATTGACAGCTTTCACACCATATACACTTATAAACACCACAACACAAACTTAAAATTATTTACTCTTTTACAATTAATAAATAATTAATTATAATTAATTTATAAAGTATTTAATAATTATTCAATAAAAATGTAATTTCTTCACACCATTTTCACATATAAACTCCACTACACACACCTAAAATTAATTAAACAATTGACATAATTAATTAACATAATTAATTAATAATTAACTATTTGAAATTAATTAACAAATAATTATTAAACAATTTATATTAAATTAAAACATGAATTAATCAATTAATTTTATATATTTATATTACTTCCCACCCTATTCCCCTATAAACCCACAACCCGCTACGGAACTAATAACACAAAATTCAACATAAAATACATTAATACCTAATAAAATTCTACAACATATAATAAATTGACAAACAATACTCATTAAAAACACTAAAATACATATCATTATTAAAAAATCGATATTTTTGTAAACTATATTTTTGTAAACGATATTTATTACAACTATATTATTGTTATCGATATTAATTACCTGTCTGTCGATATTCTGGTCAAACTATATTTTTGTTGTCGATATTTCTTCTTTTCGATATTTCTGCGGGGATATTTATGTCACACGATATTTTGCCGTCAGTATTCCCGCTCTGCACCCCTGAGACACAGGGCAGTGGACAAGGGACACCGGACACCACATCCGGTCAGGGGAGGGGACAAGGGGCATTCTGGAATGAGACCTCGAGGTAAGAGGTCACGAGATCTGTAAGCTGCATGTGCAAGAATAAAGGTACCTCAAAAGCTCCACCGTGTCCTGCGTGTTTCCTGGGTTAGAGAACACGACAGACACATTATTTTTTTCTAGGCACGGGGTGATTAAGTAAGTTGCCCAGAATCACAGTGTGTTGAGCCTACGGGTTGACTCAAACCTGATTCCCAGGTCCAAAGTTGGCAGCTCTGGCCATAACGCCACATACTCCATAAGTAATAGTCCAGCTTCCTGACAATGCCTTCTTCAGCGATGCTGTGTTCTCCACGTTTTCGTTCCTTTGCGAATTATAATAACTTGGGCCCAGATGTAGGTAAAATAGATTTACCGAATTTTAATTACCGAATTCTACCGATTCGGTAATTAAAAATCGGTAAATCTTAGGGGTGGATATGTAGGAACATCCAGATGTTCCTTTTACCTAATCGGTAAATATCTGTATTTACCGATTCTGTAAATACCGACCGGTAATGCCCCATTCATTCCTATGAAGCCCATAGGAATGAATGGGGCATTACCGGTCGGTATTTACCGAATCGGTAAATACCGATTTTGACAAGGGTGCAGGGGGTGTCACTTTGACACCCTCTAGCACCCCCAAAAAAGATTCGGGGGCCATGTGGCAGGCATACCTGCCCTAAGGGCAGGTCTGCCTGTCATATGGCACAGGTGTGCATGCACACATGTGCATGCACACCGGAATCGGTATTTTACCATGAAGTTGGATTTCATGGTAAAATACCGATTCTGTAAGGCTTGTGGGACTCAGAAGAGTCCCACCTACATCTCATTGTTACCGAATCGGTAAAAATACCGATTCGGTATTTTACAGATTCGGTAAATTTACCGATCGGTAAATTTACCGAATCTGTAAAATATGTGGCCCTACATACCATTTTGTGAATCTCGGTCGGTAACGGCCGAAAATACCGATTTTCGGCCGTTACCGACCGACCTACATCCGGCCCTTTGTGTGTACACCATAGCTTTCATCCCCGGGTCATTAAATCCCCCGGAGACTGCTTATCTCACTGCCATCTAAATACTTAAGCTTTGCCCGATAATGAGCGGAGCACGATGTTTGTAAGCTCAGAAACACTGTGTTAAATAGATCTGGACTACAGAGCTAAGGCATGCATGCTCACAGTGAGGCTTTTAATATTTATTTTTAAGTATCTTGTTTCAGTTAAAAAACAATTTACAGTGTAGCTGTGAGGCTAATAGCGGCCTTCAGTTTCAAAGCTGTGTGTGGATTTCCCAATTTAACTGTCTTTAGCTTTCTGGAGATTCTTTGGCTAGTCACATCACGAAGGTTATTGCATTCATTAGTGATGATGAATGTGTGTAAATGTTTTCACTATCCAGTTAATTTTGCCAGTTACATCCAAAACGGAACATAGAATGCATTTCCTGCTGTAGTTAGCTCTAGATGACTGTGTTTCAGTTTGTGAGCTTTTATTAGCTGACCCTGGTCAGGAATAAAAATAAACACCAGGAAAGAAATACAGTTTAACAATGAGCCACCCCCCAAGTCATTTTTGTTCCGGAGTGGGTCAGTGTTCCATTACAGTATATTAGACAGACAGTAAGATAAAAGCGTGGAGAGTTCACTGAAGGCTCAGTACAATAGCAGAAGAGATTAAATGGATTCTATATTACTTTGCAACATTTCAGTAGCATTTTATCCGCAATTGCGAAAAAAAAGATTTTACATTTAATTGTTTTTAAATTATGACCACTTTTATTTGGCTGTATAGACCACGGCGGATGGTAGCACATTTCCTCCCTGCACCCGTTCTCTTCCTTTGCATTCAGGTGTAGAAAGTCATTCATTCTGTTTGCACTTAATAGTCAAGTGCTTGTCATCAAGTGTTAGCTCAGTAAAAAACAGTATTCTTTAGACTCATCTTTCATGCGATTCGTCCGTCATTGGCAAGGAGCAATCCTGTCTTTTGGAAGTGCTTGGCAAACCACTATCATTTGTTCAAACTGTTTACCCACCCAAGCACCTAAGTGCATCCTCAGGGCTGTGTGCGCGTGCGTTTTATGAATTATACCCACTCTCCTTCCTTTCTTATAAAATGAATGGTTTTATTCTTACACCTTACCGCCCATAACCCCTTACGTGTTCAGTAATTATAATGCATGTACTGATTAATTTACAATTTGAATTGACTTTGCAAGGATGAAAGACCAAGTAAGCCCTATTTGTCTTCCCTAACCTCAATATTAGTAGATTAGTCTTGTGGAGCTGGTGATGTGTTGGTGACCAGTCTTTGGAAGGATGAAAGACCGAGTCAGTCCTGTCTGTCTTCTTTTTCTCCCTCACAGGTTGTCGTTGCCCCCTCTCCCTCGGCTTAATTTGAGCCGCTGGTTGCAGCACCCAGGATAATGTGCTAGATGGATAAATACTTACAAGGTCTCAAATGCGAGACCGGTTGCATTGCAAATGCTTGTTTTTCTTTTATCCTCACTAAGTAGGTGTTTCTATGGTGAACTAGCAGCAGATGATTTGTCCTTTGAATGCCAGACTGTTTGCAAACATACTCTGCTTCTACTAATAACATGACCCTGGCTGACTGAATTCAGAAAAGGTGCTCCTGAATGTGCTGTTTCCCCTAACCATATTGCCTGGGGTAGGAGCGTTCAAGCTAGTTTCACTGCCACCCTTTTGTTCTCTTGTGCTCAGTATAAGTGAACTGTTTGCAATGCAATAGGGCAAGCTGCTATCACATCCATACAATGGGTAACCCAATTAGTACAGATGATTTACATAGGAGTAAGATTGTCCTGCCGAAATGCTCCTCCGCCTATCAAGTGGCCATATGCCATGGCCTTAGTGCAAGTATTTTCTTAGAAAAATGTCACACACTGACAGCAAAAAGAAAGAATTTGCAGTTCCAATTGCATGGTACCTACGACATGGCTAGGTTGTCTTATTTAAGGCAGATGTTGATATTGAATGGCAAGATAATAAGACCAGCGGAGTGGGGCTCCTTTTGGAGGCAGGATATGGGGTTTCCGAACTACTAGTGATGTAAAAGAGAAGGTGCATAAGGAGTTTTTGGTATTGAAGGAAGGATTGTGGAAACAGATAGCAGATCAGAAGGATGGAAAACTAGAGACAAAACAGTTAGATGTCATTGGGGTCTTCCCCTGTATTCCTGTGGCAAGTGCCCGAGGATTAAGGGGAAGAAGCAGACCCAGTGCTAGAGGACATAATAAGTGGGCGGATGAGGAGCCCCCCTGGCTAATATTCCTGATAAAGAACATGGTCTGTAGAAGTCCTCCTAAGGCGCTGAAACTACACGGCTAACTGCAGCAGAAGAGGCCCTAGCATGGCGACTCGTAAATGAGGAACTAACAAAAATAGATCTTAAAAATGTTTCAAACATTCCTTACTTTGCAGTCATCAGGGAGAATGTTGCAATCTGCTTTTGCTGTTATGTATTTTATAGTGGTACATTCCGCCCCCCCTCTGGACCCCTACCTGTTGGTGTGTTCTACTGGAGTCTGCTTCAGAATGTTGAGATCCTCCAGGCAGTCTGGAGAGTTGGGTGACAGAATAAAGACTGTTCAAAGTAAAAGAGAAAGCCACATACAGTCAGCAAATTGAGCAAAGAGCGAGAATTGCTGATGAAAGCATGCTAAGAGAAATATATGGCGCTGCAAAAAATTACCTCAGTGTGGGGACAAGCATTTGACAATGGACCTTCTGACCATACACTGGGCTTGGAGGGCTGCGCACGCTGTCCTGGGATATTTGCATATGCACAAAACATATAGCACATAACATGTCAGCACTAGCAAAAACATATAAGAGGCCAGCAAAAACTACCGGAGGCCCGGTGGGATAGTTTGATAAAGGCCCACGCCCTCAGCAACACAGAGAAAGATGTTTTAAAGAGTGACAGACTGAAATGTATTGCGCTACTAATGACCTAGTAGTAGGCAGGCTACAGGTAAGCCAACTAGCGGCAACATCAGGACACAGTGCTGGGATTGTCATGAGTTAGTCTAATAAACACACGCCCCTGGGTATGCTGCTCTTATGAGTAGCATGTCATACCGTGACAGAAACACCCCCCTTCCTTGCTCGAGGTGTACATAGGGATTTACCTAAATATAGCTTCCAGGATTCAGACTTACAGCCTTGGGAAGATGCTAGAGTAGTAGACACATTACAGTACGCCATAGAAAAGTTGCACATGTGGAAAGAACTAAGGGATTTCCTGACTACTATAGGGGTAGCACAAGAAGTAGTAGCTCAATACCCAGCAATATCTAAACCTGTCTTTATTATGCCCCTACGAGATGTACCCCCAGCACCGGCGCAGCCAGGGGAAAAGCCAAATGCCCCAACTTACATACATGTCCCATGGTCTAGGGTGGATCTTATGTCATTCACAAAATATTTCCCCAAGTTGCGGGAGGAATCACATAAATGGTACACAGAATTAAACAGGACGGTGGCAATGGGAGGGTTACTTTTGAAAGACCTGGATATTTTCTTCAGAATTATAGTACCAAAATATTTATGGGAGAAATGCAAAAGAGCAATGGGATGGCCAGTGGGTGAACCAAAAAGAAGGAGGTGGGAAAGCCAGGGGACGAAGAAGAAGAAAGAATGAAGGAGGTAGAAAAAGCACTTGAAAGAGAAGGTGCCTGAGGACAAGGTGGACTGGTTAACAATAGTACACACTACACAGGAAAACGATTAGGGTGTAAAAACCTATTTTGACCACCTCTTACAGATATACCAACAGACTAACAGTATGTGGATCCCATTGGTGGAGGGTCTACTTTAGGCTTATGTTAGAATCTTTGTCAACAGACTGCTAGAGGCTAACTACTACATGGATGACCAGGTGCTCTTGCAGGCTATGGAAATAGAGAAAGTGAAGAAAGAAAAAGTACGTCTGATGGTGGAAAAGGAGCAGCTTTACAATGGGCAGTGGACCAGGGGTGCAGGAAAGGGAAGGGGAAGAGAAAAGATGAGGGACAATAGGTCAGCTACCCAGGCCCCACCAGGAACGAAGTGCTCCCACTGTAATGACCAAGGACTTTGGAAGGTTAATTGATCTTGTTGTAATGAAAATGTTTTCGCTATCTTTGCTTGTGCATTATTCAATGTAAATTAGCCTTTGTGGCACCATTTCATTTTTGGCTGCCATTTTGAACAATGATTCAAACTAATGTCTGTCTCTCTGAAAAATGTTTTCTGGTGAGTTTCATTTCTTCAAGACCTTGCTTTGCTAATGAATACACTGTTCTTATTAGCGCATACCTTTCGCACCAGATTGAGGCCTTCTCCCACCAGTCTAGTGGCGGGCCCTGACAGAGTGACCTTGTTTAGGAGATAGTGTGTGCCAGGCCTCAGAGTCAAAACCTATCCTACTGTACTTCTTTGTTTAGCTGCATCTGCCTGGAAAATTCCATATGGTTGTTCTTTCATGGATTATGAATTGTACATAATGTATCTCTATGTTTGCTGATGTCAGTCCCTCTGCAGCACTCCTAAGAGACTGGGCAGACCGGCTCCGCTCGAGTGTATCTGAATAAATATAGTGGTTTGTATTCTCTACAGTCATACCGATTCTTCATTTGGTATGGAAGGATGAGAGGTGGTCGTGAGTGACCCGGTTGACCCTAAGCGGGCCACTTCCTTCACTCTTTACTGAACAGGCCACAAGGCCAAAGGACCATAAAGAAAAGGCCCCACAGGCAACCAGTGTACCAAAGGAATTTGGTACGCAGGTTAAAAGGCAGCAACGACTTACAACAGCCCAACCACAGTATGGCCCAGTACAAGCCCCTTCACTCCCTCCACCCCCAGCGAAGACTATGAAACAATGGATTCCAGAGGAAAAAATGGTCATTTGTTATCCGTCATACCCCTCCACCACCAGAAATGTTTCAAGGATACCCGAGTGTGGAGGACTGCCTTATAGCACCAGCGATAACAGAGGACCAGGCTGGTCCATATGTTGAATGGACAACATTGGACCAAACTGTTCCCTTCTTAGTTGATACCAGGGCTACAAGATCAATGCTGAAAGCATCAGAGATGTCGAATATACCACTTTCAGGAACACAAATAATGGCAGTTGGTATGACAGGACAGTTGGTAGATGAGTCAATATATCAATCAATCTGGGATTTTTATAGCATAGCTACTCACCCGTGGGAGTCTCAAAGCACCGAGATGGGAGGGAGGGATGCTAATCTATTTGGATGCTGGGGTTCAGTCAAAGAGCCAGGTATTGAGATCTTTCCTGAATTGGGACAGCAACAGTGATTGCCAGAGGTGCAGAAGCAGGGTGTTCCAGGTCTTGGCTGTGAAGTAGTAGAAGGATCTTTCTCCAGTTCTGGTGTTGCTGATCCGTGGGAAGGTGGCCAGGGACAGTTTGGTGGAGCTGAGGTTTTTGGTGAGTACCTAGAATGACAGGTAGTGGTTCAGATATGCTGGTCCCCCATCATTGAGGGCTTTGTAGGTGTGTGTGAGGAGCTTGAAAGTGATTCCTTTGTTCTATTTAATGGTGGATACCAACCTATTGTGGGCGCACTACCATAACTTCAGGGTACAAAATTATAATCATCAACAATAATAAGATGGTGCTTCTAGAGAAATGATGCGTATCCTACATCACTGGCTTCATATGAAGCGGCAATATGTACAATAGCCTCTGAGCACACACACAGTTCACTAGTATACTTCAATTGTATATATGGCAAGTAACTCCAATTCTCCGGAGTCGGATTAATGATTGTAGTTTCCAAAGTCAATGCAAGAAGAGTCAACTTTCAGTATGTATCAAAAGTCCTTGTGATTTTATTTCCAATGTTGATTACAGCAGCCAACACGTGTTTCGTCGTGCATTTAATAATACCTCGACTTCTTCAGGGCTGTAATCAAGCAAAACATATCCCATGAGCATTATATATATTTGTCTCATATAACCCGATATAGATGTGGGATAGTACCAACCACCATCTAGTAAGATAAAAGCCTGCAGAGTGAGGAGTTTGAGGTAGAAAATTAAATAGTCGAAAACCATTCCAGTCTAGAAATCCACCCAATGTGTGATAAAAAGAAAAAACCCTGCATCCAAGATAAATAAACGAGGTAGGGGTAAAGTATCACCTCTGTATTTGTCAGTAATTTTCTCACTCTAATATGGTCCTCACAGCGTAAACTACTATTTAATCTGAAAAAACAGAGGCATATCAGAAGCATATATACCATGAGTGCTTTCACTAATATCTAATTTGACTAAATAATCCAAAATGAGATCCTAACAGAAGTTATTTGCCAACTTCGAGTTTAAAGTTCACCCCCTATGTTACTAATAAGTTAGGTTTACCCTCGTATTCTCATCTCATTTCATCCAGCATTTTGAAAATAATGTTTATCTCTCCAATCACCTATATTTACCACTAGGAACAAAATAAATATATAACAATCAGAATATACTGCTGGAAAACATTAATACAAAGCGTGTATCCTATAACACTCACCCAGTCAATATCATCTGGTGTGTTCTATTGAATAATATCTTTGACTTCACTTATCCACTTCATTCTAAACAACAAAATTAGCACATGTCATTCCCAATTTACGGTCCATGTACCAAATCAATATAGTTTACCATCAGGTAAGTATAAGAGTCTCACTCAATATATACCCCTATTCTAGACTCGATATACAAGTAGAGCTTTTTTACAAAAAATATATATACATAACGTTCCCCTTATTATCTACACTGCAATTTTGCAAATCACCTCTATTTACCAAGGGTTCTAAAGTTGCCTTACCCCCAATTTTGGTAAAAGAAAAATATTCCCTTTTCCGTAAATAAGCGGAAATAGGAAGGCAAATCATATATGTACTCCCAAAGTTACTCCTATGAGGCTACATTGACTTACCCACTGTAAATATTCAAATATAGCATACACAGGGTCGTTGTCGTCTCTTGGTCCAGTATATGGCTATCTGTGTCAAAATAATGACTTTAATACCATAGCCCATACGTATATGTATACAGTTTCAAGTATATAAGGTTTTCCAACACTCACCAAATTTCGATTTCTTCAAATATCACGACTACCTGAAAATATATATATAAGGAAACGGTGTTTTAATATCTTAAACCGTTCCGATAATCACAATCTCGATAAAACTAAGGCCAACGCTGCTTCTAGTTTACCTGTGTTCCGTGTACTCGCAGCATATCATCTGTCGTCCAACGTTTCCAAGCACTGGCGTCTAGCATAGGCGCCATCTTGGAATGTCCTTAAATACGCGTGTAAGCGTGCGCCATCTTGTAGTGTGTTCATACTGTTTTAAGAGTATAAACACGCGTCTACCCATATGTATGGGCAAAGCATGAACCTTTAGTCCAATATCAGACATCACTATATAGCTGATGCAAATAGTATTTAAGTACGTTAGCTTTAATCTGATTAAATGTTGTTACTTATTAATCAACAGAGTTACCCGATTTCGATCGGGTTACCGAAATTATTCCTAATTCCAAATCTGACCCTGCATACCACCATAAATCCTGGGATAATGCACTAATCTGTTTGTGTATACTCATATAAACAGATCACTTAATATAACCATTATGTGTATGCATCTAGTTCCATAGGAATGGGTGAGTAGAGTTAATGAAGAATAAATGTTAGACAGTTAGCCATAAGAGAGGCAACCGAAAGTGCAATACTATCCTAACTGTTAACTATCATTCAATCATCGAACAAATTGCAATTAGAAGGGAAGCAAAGCTTACAACATCCTAGGGAACAAAAGTCCCTGTACAGTCTAGTACCAGAAAGCTGCTAGATGTCAACAACAGGCATGCAGTATACATTGTCAATAATCATTCAGTATATAGTGCACATAATGTTGGAAGAGATCAGCACGATTATTAATCATTGCCCAAGAAGTACTGGTACTCATTATCAATATTTAGCCCCTGTTGGACCGATTTCAATTTCATAATCCACAGTACTTCCCTACGCCTGAGTTTCAGAGTTCTGTTACCCCCTCTATGATCCTGTGTTACATGTTCTATTGCATGGTAACAAAATTGGTGATCTCCCTGATTGTCAATATTCTGTACAAAATGAGCAGCAATTGGGTATCTGGTGTCCCCATTCTTCCATGCCCTAATATGCTCCATCATCCTGTCCCTGAGTCTCCTTATCGTGCTGCCCACGTAAATCTGTCCACATGTGCAAGCTATGATATAAACAACATAGGAGGTTTCACAGTTCATAAAGGTATCTATTTCATACACTGTTGAGTTATTGTAACTGAAACTCACAATCTTTTTACAAGCCCATCTACAGCAATTACATCGCCCACATTTGTAGAATCCTTTTGTCAAATTCCTGGGCCAGATTTCTCTATTCTTAATTGGATAACTCGGGCTCAAGTCATTCGCCAAGGTTCTCCCTTTCCTAAAGGTTACAGCCGGTCTCTGTCCAATATGTGCTGAAAGATCTTTGTCCGCAGACAACAAGTGCCAATGTCGATTCAAAATAGAGTATAATTTATTAGACTCAGTATTGTAATTGGTTACTAGGCGAACCTCACGTACTTTTTCTCTGTAGTCATCTTTTCTCTTAATGTATGTGATCGTTCAAGTTTATGCACACGTCTTTCCGCCTTCTCAATAACTGCCCATTGGTAGCCCCTAGCTAGAAATCTGGAAGACATATCCTGTACTGTATCCTTAAATTCTTCATTCTCCGAACAATTTCTCCTAGCCCGGACCATCTCACCATATGGGATGGATTTAATCTGAAAGTTAGGGTGGCAACTCTTAGCATGTAATAGTGAGTTACAACTAGTCTCCTTTCTGTACATCTTGGAACACAACTTATTTCCCTTAGTATATAGCTCGACATCAAGAAAATACATTTTCTCCTTATCATATTGAGTTGTGAACCTAAGGTAAACATCATTACTGTTTAGGTATTCAAAAAAACACAGAAGGTCTTCAAGGCTGCCAGTCCAGATCATGAGACAGTCGTCTATGAAACGACCCCAATATTGGATATATTCTATCCACCTGACCCCACGACGACCCCAGATCCACTCCGCCTCAAACCATCCCATAAATAGGTTGGCAAAAGACGGAGCAAATCCGGAGCCCATCGCGGGCCCAAGACGCTGTCTGTACCAGTTGCGATTGAACACAAATACATTGTTACTGAGTATTATCTGTGTCATATCAAGTATCATCTTTGTGTGCTCAAAATATTCAGCTGGTCTCCTGTTGAAAAAGGTTTCTACTGCATGAATTCCCAGTGTGTGGTCTATATTTGAATACAGTGAAACCACATCAAGTGTTACAAGATACATATCTCTTTGCCAAGTCACATCTTACATCATGTTTAAAACATGCTTGGTGTCTCGAATATAGGAGGGCAAGCTTTCAACAAACGGTCTCATGAATATGTCAATATACTCAGATATCTTCTCAGTCGGACCACCAATACCAGAGATAATGGGCCGTCCGGGTGGGTTCTCTCTATTCTTATGTACCTTAGGTAAGGTATATAAGCAGGGAGCTCTAGGTGCTGAAATTATCATATAATTATATTCATCCATGTCCAATAGTGACAGATCATACCAACTTTTAAGTTTCTCATTTATAAAAGTAGTTAAGGATGGCAATGGATTGCTAGATAAGGACTCATAGTATTTCCGATCCTCTAGCTGTGACATAATCTCTGCATTATATTTAGTGGTATCCATTACAACCACATTACCACCCTTATCAGCCATTCGAATTGTAATGTCATCATTGGACTTGAGGAGTTTAAGTGCTTTTCTCTCTCCCTGTGTAAGGTTGTCTGGTTCTTTATAGTAGCCACCTTTCGACCGTTTATCAATGAGTTTATCAATTTCAAATTCCACAGACTTGTGGAAAGCATCTATAGTATTTCCTGTGCCCAATTGTGGTGTCCACTTTGATTTCAATTTTAGACCGCTGCTTTGACTGAGATATCTGTTAATCTCTAAGTCCTCCAAAACTCTAGACAGTGTAATAGGGTCTTCCTCATTTTCTGTTAGAGAAAGTAATAGTCTTGTAGCATTAGCCCCTTCTATAGTCAAGTCACTCAATTGATTATGTATGGAAGTACTTTTGTCTTTCAATGGTGCATGAACAAAAAAATATTTAATTTTCAAAAGTCTCACAAATTTATATACATCAATCTTGGTCATGTACCAATCCGAAATAACATTAGGACAAAATCCTAATCCCCTTTTCAACAGTTTAGTCATGTCATCAGTCAATACAAGTTCAGATATATTAATGATCTCAATCTCATTCTCAGTTCTACTCTGTATATTATTCAGTCCTTCCATGACCTCAGCCTCATTCCCCTTCTTGCTCCTTGCTGACCCCCTGCCCCTAGATCCTCTCCTTGTCTTGTAGTTCCGCCACCTCTGCCTCTGATCGTGGAGTCCCGATTCCCAATTCTGTGACGCTTCACCTCTTCTAAAAAAGCATTCTCTCGTGTGCCTGGCTCGGCCACCGCCCCTCCATTTACCTCTTCATTCTCACTACTTACAATGGATGAGGCATCAGTTTCACTAGCTGCAACGCTAGGTGTGGCAGTTGTTTTCTGTTTGGAACCACGGGGTTGTCTAACCAGATAGTCAAAACGCTTAGCAAAAGTGAAAACGCGTCCTGCTTTATAATCGTTCTCATCTCTTTGTAGCTTCCTAGCTTTCCTACACTTTATATCCGCCTGGAGGTCTGTTAGGAAATTATCCAAAATAGTGTAATTTCTAATAGTCTCTTCTGGTTGATTAAGCTCTTTAATCTCTTCTTCCAATTTGTGTATTTCTTCTAACAATTTCTTAATCTTTCTCTCTGCATTCTCGATAAGAATATTAATAAGATTCCTAGAGGAATTTGTAAGCTCCTGCTCCCAATTTGCTAACAGATCAGAATCCAGGTCTACGTATGTGGGCATGATCTGAGATCTCAAGCCCCTAGGTATTCTATTTAGAAAGAGATAATGCTTCAATGTTGCTGCGTCCCACCACTTGTTAAGCTCCTGTCTTTTCAAATTCTCCAATTTTTTGAATTTCTCCCTCAAGCCCTCCGTCTTAGCAGGTAAAGGTGCATTGACTGACTTGCCTTGTTTATTCCCTGTCTTGAGATTATTAAATAACTCTTGTGCTTCCTGGTCTCTATTCATCATGAAAGCGGATATATCGTACCCTCCAGGTGGCAGCTCCAAGTTGCAAACAAACTCTATTTAATGGTGGATACCAACCTATTGTGGGCGCACTACCATAACTTCAGGG
The DNA here is from genome assembly GCF_964263255.1 of Lissotriton vulgaris. Taxonomy (NCBI): domain Eukaryota; kingdom Metazoa; phylum Chordata; class Amphibia; order Caudata; family Salamandridae; genus Lissotriton; species Lissotriton vulgaris. The sequence continues at coordinate 522,960,712 of NC_141696.1, forward strand.
TACAAAATTATAATCATCAACAATAATAAGATGGTGCTTCTAGAGAAATTATGCGTATCCTACATCACTGGCTTCATATGAAGCGGCAATATGTACAATAGCCTCTGAGCACACACACAGTTCACTAGTATACTTCAATTGTATATATGGCAAGTAACTCCAATTCTCCGGAGTCGGATTAATGATTGTAGTTTCCAAAGTCAATGCAAGAAGAGTCAACTTTCAGTATGTATCAAAAGTCCTTGTGATTTTATTTCCAATGTTGATTACACCAGCCAACACGTGTTTCGTCGTGCATTTAATAATACCTCGACTTCTTCAGGGCTGTAATCAAGCAAAACATATCCCATGAGCATTATATATATTTGTCTCATATAAACCGATATAGATGTGGGATAGTACCAACCACCATCTAGTAAGATAAAAGCCTGCAGAGTGAGGAGTTTGAGGTAGAAAATTAAATAGTCGAAAACCATTCCAGTCTAGAAATCCACCCAATGTGTGATAAAAAGAAAAAACCCTGCATCCAAGATAAATAAACGAGGTAGGGGTAAAGTATCACCTCTGTATTTGTCAGTAATTTTCTCACTCTAATATGGTCCTCACAGCGTAAACTACTATGTAATCTGAAAAAACAGAGGCATATCAGAAGCATATATACCATGAGTGCTTTCACTAATATCTAATTTGACTAAATAATCCAAAATGAGATCCTAACAGAAGTTATTTGCCAACTTCGAGTTTAAAGTTCACCCCCTATGTTACTAATAAGTTAGGTTTACCTTCGTATTCTCATCTCATTTCATCCAGCATTTTGAAAATAATGTTTATCTCTCCAATCACCTATATTTACCACTAGGAACAAAATAAATATATAACAATCAGAATATACTGCTGGAAAACATTAATACAAAGCGTGTATCCTATAACACTCACCCAGTCAATATCATCTGGTGTGTTCTATTGAATAATATCTTTGACTTCACTCATCCACTTCATTCTAAACAACAAAATTAGCACATGTCATTCCCAATTTACGGTCCATGTACCAAATCAATATAGTTTACCATCAGGTAAGTATAAGAGTCTCACTCAATATATACCCCTATTCTAGACTCGATATACAAGTAGAGCTTTTTTACAAAAAATATATATACATAACGTTCCCCTTATTATCTACACTGCAATTTTGCAAATCACCTCTATTTACCAAGGGTTCTAAAGTTGCCTTACCCCCAATTTTGGTAAAAGAAAAATATTCCCTTTTCCGTAAATAAGCGGAAATAGGAAGGCAAATCATATATGTACTCCCAAAGTTACTCCTATGAGGCTACATTGACTTACCCACGGTAAATATTCAAATATAGCATACACAGGGTCGTTGTCGTCTCTTGGTCCAGTATATGGCTATCTGTGTCAAAATAATGACTTTAATACCATAGCCCATACGTATATGTATACAGTTTCAAGTATATAAGGTTTTCCAACACTCACCAAATTTCGATTTCTTCAAATATCACGACTACCTGAAAATATATATATATAAGGAAACGGTGTTTTAATATCTTAAACCGTTCCGATAATCACAATCTCGATAAAACTAAGGCCAACGCTGCTTCTAGTTTACCTGTGTTCCGTGTACTCGCAGCATATCATCTGTCGTCCAACGTTTCCAAGCACTGGCGTCTAGCATAGGCGCCATCTTGGAATGTCCTTAAATACGCGTGTAAGCGTGCGCCATCTTGTAGTGTGTTCATACTGTTTTAAGAGTATAAACACGCGTCTACCCATATGTATGGGCAAAGCATGAACCTTTAGTCCAATATCAGGCATCACTATATAGCTGATGCAAATAGTATTTAAGTACGTTAGCTTTAATCTGATTAAATGTTGTTACTTATTAATCAACAGAGTTACCCGATTTCGATCGGGTTACCGAAATTATTCCTAATTCCAAATCTGACCCTGCATACCACCATAAATCCTGGGATAATGCACTAATCTGTTTGTGTATACTCATATAAACAGATCACTTAATATAACCATTATGTGTATGCATCTAGTTCCATAGGAATGGGTGAGTAGAGTTAATGAAGAATAAATGTTAGACAGTTAGCCCGAAGAGAGGCAACCGAAAGTGCAATACTATCCTAACTGTTAACTATCATTCAATCATCGAACAAATTGCAATTAGAAGGGAAGCAAAGCTTACAACATCCTAGGGAACAAAAGTCCCTGTACAGTCTAGTACCAGAAAGCTGCTAGATGTCAACAACAGGCATGCAGTATACATTGTCAATAATCATTCAGTATATAGTGCACATAATGTTGGAAGAGATCAGCACGATTATTAATCATTGCCCAAGAAGTACTGGTACTCATTATCAATATTTACCCCCTGTTGGACCGATTTCAATTTCATAATCCACAGTACTTCCCTACGCCTGAGTTTCAGAGTTCTGTTACCCCCTCTATGATCCTGTGTTACATGTTCTATTGCATGGTAACAAAATTGGTGATCTCCCTGATTGTCAATATTCTGTACAAAATGAGCAGCAATTGGGTATCTGGTGTCCCCATTCTTCCATGCCCTAATATGCTCCATCATCCTGTCCCTGAGTCTCCTTATCGTGCTGCCCACGTAAATCTGTCCACATGTGCAAGCTATGATATAAACAACATAGGAGGTTTCACAGTTCATAAAGGTATCTATTTCATACACTGTTGAGTTATTGTAACTGAAACTCACAATCTTTTTACAAGCCCATCTACAGCAATTACATCGCCCACATTTGTAGAATCCTTTTGTCAAATTCCTGGGCCAGATTTCTCTATTCTTAATTGGATAACTCGGGCTCAAGTCATTCGCCAAGGTTCTCCCTTTCCTAAAGGTTACAGCCGGTCTCTGTCCAATATGTGCTGAAAGATCTTTGTCCGCAGACAACAAGTGCCAATGTCGATTCAAAATAGAGTATAATTTATTAGACTCAGTATTGTAATTGGTTACTAGGCGAACCTCACGTACTTTCTTCTCTGTAGTCATCTTTTCTCTTAATGTATGTGATCGTTCAAGTTTATGCACACGTCTTTCCGCCTTCTCAATAACTGCCCGTTGGTAGCCCCTAGCTAGAAATCTGGAAGACATATCCTGTACTGTATCCTTAAATTCTTCATTCTCCGAACAATTTCTCCTAGCCCGGACCATCTCACCATATGGGATGGATTTAATCTGAAAGTTAGGGTGGCAACTCTTAGCATGTAATAGTGAGTTACAACTAGTCTCCTTTCTGTACATCTTGGAACACAACTTATTTCCCTTAGTATATAGCTCGACATCAAGAAAATAAATGTTCTCCTTATCATATTGAGTTGTGAACCTAAGGTAAACATCATTACTGTTTAGGTATTCAAAAAAACACAGAAGGTCTTCAAGGCTGCCAGCCCAGATCATGAGACAGTCGTCTATGAAACGACCCCAATATTGGATATATTCTATCCACCTGACCCCACGACGACCCCAGATCCACTCCGCCTCAAACCATCCCATAAATAGGTTGGCAAAAGACGGAGCAAATCCGGAGCCCATCGCGGTCCCAAGACGCTGTCTGTACCAGTTGCGATTGAACACAAATACATTGTTACTGAGTATTATCTGTGTCATATCAAGTATCATCTTTGTGTGCTCAAAATATTCAGCTGGTCTCCTGTTGAAAAAGGTTTCTACTGCATGAATTCCCAGTGTGTGGTCTATATTTGAATACAGTGAAACCACATCAAGTGTTACAAGATACATATCTCTTTGCCAAGTCACATCTTACATCATGTTTAAAACATGCTTGGTGTCTCGAATATAGGAGGGCAAGCTTTCAACAAACGGTCTCATGAATATGTCAATATACTCAGATATCTTCTCAGTCGGACCACCAATACCAGAGATAATGGGCCGTCCGGGTGGGTTCTCTCTATTCTTATGTACCTTAGGTAAGGTATATAAGCAGGGAGCTCTAGGTGCTGAAATTATCATATAATTATATTCATCCATGTCCAATAGTGACAGATCATACCAACTTTTAAGTTTCTCATTTATAAAAGTAGTTAAGGATGGCAATGGATTGCTAGATAAGGACTCATAGTATTTCCGATCCTCTAGGTGTGACATATTCTCTGCATTATATTTAGTGGTATCCATTACAACCACATTACCACCCTTATCAGCCATTCGAATTGTAATGTCATCATTGGACTTGAGGAGTTTAAGTGCTTTTCTCTCTCCCTGTGTAAGGTTGTCTGGTTCTTTATAGTAGCCACCTTTCGACCGTTTATCAATGAGTTTATCAATTTCAAATTCCACAGACTTGTGGAAAGCATCTATAGTATTTCCTGTGCCCAATTGTGGTGTCCACTTTGATTTCAATTTTAGACCGCTGCTTTGACTGAGATATCTGTTAATCTCTAAGTCCTCCAAAACTCTAGACAGTGTAATAGGGTCTTCCTCATTTTCTGTTAGAGAAAGTAATAGTCTTGTAGCATTAGCCCCTTCTATAGTCAAGTCACTCAATTGATTATGTATGGAAGTACTTTTGTCTTTCAATGGTGCATGAACAAAAATTTTTTTAATTTTCAAAAGTCTCACAAATTTATATACATCAATCTTGGTCATGTACCAATCCGAAATAACATTAGGACAAAATCCTAATCCCCTTTTCAACAGTTTAGTCATGTCATCAGTCAATACAAGTTCAGATATATTAATGATCTCAATCTCATTCTCAGTTCTACTCTGTATATTATTCAGTCCTTCCATGACCTCAGCCTCATTCCCCTTCTTGCTCCTTGCTGACCCCCTGCCCCTAGATCCTCTCCTTGTCTTGTAGTTCCGCCACCTCTGCCTCTGATCATGGAGTCCCGATTCCCAATTCTGTGACGCTTCACCTCTTCTAAAAAAGCATTCTCTCGTGTGCCTGGCTCGGCCACCGCCCCTCCATTTACCTCTTCATTCTCACTACTTACAATGGATGAGGCATCAGTTTCACTAGCTGCAACGCTAGGTGTGGCAGTTGTTTTCTGTTTGGAACCACGGGGTTGTCTAACCAGATAGTCAAAACGCTTAGCAAAAGTGAAAACGCGTCCTGCTTTATAATCGTTCTCATCTCTTTGTAGCTTCCTAGCTTTCCTACACTTTATATCCGCCTGGAGGTCTGTTAGGAAATTATCCAAAATAGTGTAATTTCTAATAGTCACTTCTGGTTGATTAAGCTCTTTAATCTCTTCTTCCAATTTGTGTATTTCTTCTAACAATTTCTTAATCTTTCTCTCTGCATTCTCGATAAGAATATTAATAAGATTCCTAGAGGAATTTGTAAGCTCCTGCTCCCAATTTGCTAACAGATCAGAATCCAGGTCTACGTATGTGGGCATGATCTGAGATCTCAAGCCCCTAGGTATTCTATTTAGAGAGAGATAATGCTTCAATGTTGCTGCGTCCCACCACTTGTTAAGCTCCTGTCTTTTCAAATTCTCCAATTTTTTGAATTTCTCCCTCAAGCCCTCCGTCTTAGCAGGTAAAGGTGCATTGACTGACTTGCCTTGTTTATTCCCTGTCTTGAGATTATTGAATAACTCTTGTGCTTCCTGGTCTCTATTCATCATGAAAGCGGATATATCGTACCCTCCAGGTGGCAGCTCCAAGTTGCAAACAAACTCTATTTAATGGTGGATACCAACCTATTGTGGGCGCTCTACCATAACTTCAGGGTACAAAATTATAATCATCAACAATAATAAGATGGTGCTTCTAGAGAAATGATGCGTATCCTACATCACTGGCTTCATATGAAGCGGCAATATGTACAATAGCCTCTGAGCACACACACAGTTCACTAGTATACTTCAATTGTATATATGGCAAGTAACTCCAATTCTCCGGAGTCGGATTAATGATTGTAGTTTCCAAAGTCAATGCAAGAAGAGTCAACTTTCAGTATGTATCAAAAGTCCTTGTGATTTTATTTCCAATGTTGATTACACCAGCCAACACGTGTTTCGTCGTGCATTTAATAATACCTCGACTTCTTCAGGGCTGTAATCAAGCAAAACATATCCCATGAGCATTATATATATTTGTCTCATATAAACCGATATAGATGTGGGATAGTACCAACCACCATCTAGTAAGATAAAAGCCTGCAGAGTGAGGAGTTTGAGGTAGAAAATTAAATAGTCGAAAACCATTCCAGTCTAGAAATCCACCCAATGTGTGATAAAAAGAAAAAACCCTGCATCCAAGATAAATAAACGAGGTAGGGGTAAAGTATCACCTCTGTATTTGTCAGTAATTTTCTCACTCTAATATGGTCCTCACAGCGTAAACTACTATTTAATCTAAAAAACAGAGGCATATCAGAAGCATATATACCATGAGTGCTTTCACTAATATCTAATTTGACTAAATAATCCAAAATGAGATCCTAACAGAAGTTATTTGCCAACTTCGAGTTTAAAGTTCACCCCCTATGTTACTAATAAGTTAGGTTTACCTTCGTATTCTCATCTCATTTCATCCAGCATTTTGAAAATAATGTTTATCTCTCCAATCACCTATATTTACCACTAGGAACAAAATAAATATATAACAATCAGAATATACTGCTGGAAAACATTAATACAAAGCGTGTATCCTATAACACTCACCCAGTCAATATCATCTGGTGTGTTCTATTGAATAATATCTTTGACTTCACTCATCCACTTCATTCTAAACAACAAAATTAGCACATGTCATTCCCAATTTACGGTCCATGTACCAAATCAATATAGTTTACCATCAGGTAAGTATAAGAGTCTCACTCAATATATACCCCTATTCTAGACTCGATATACAAGTAGAGCTTTTTTACAAAAAATATATATACATAACGTTCCCCTTATTATCTACACTGCAATTTTGCAAATCACCTCTATTTACCAAGGGTTCTAAAGTTGCCTTACCCCCAATTTTGGTAAAAGAAAAATATTCCCTTTTCCGTAAATAAGCGGAAATAGGAAGGCAAATCATATATGTACTCCCAAAGTTACTCCTATGAGGCTACATTGACTTACCCACGGTAAATATTCAAATATAGCATACACAGGGTCGTTGTCGTCTCTTGGTCCAGTATATGGCTATCTGTGTCAAAATAATGACTTTAATACCATAGCCCATACGTATATGTATACAGTTTCAAGTATATAAGGTTTTCCAACACTCACCAAATTTCGATTTCTTCAAATATCACGACTACCTGAAAATATATATATAAGGAAACGGTGTTTTAATATCTTAAACCGTTCCGATAATCACAATCTCGATAAAACTAAGGCCAACGCTGCTTCTAGTTTACCTGTGTTCCGTGTACTCGCAGCATATCATCTGTCGTCCAACGTTTCCAAGCACTGGCGTCTAGCATAGGCGCCATCTTGGAATGTCCTTAAATACGCGTGTAAGCGTGCGCCATCTTGTAGTGTGTTCATACTGTTTTAAGAGTATAAACACGCGTCTACCCATATGTATGGGCAAAGCATGAACCTTTAGTCCAATATCAGGCATCACTATATAGCTGATGCAAATAGTATTTAAGTACGTTAGCTTTAATCTGATTAAATGTTGTTACTTATTAATCAACAGAGTTACCCGATTTCGATCGGGTTACCGAAATTATTCCTAATTCCAAATCTGACCCTGCATACCACCATAAATCCTGGGATAATGCACTAATCTGTTTGTGTATACTCATATAAACAGATCACTTAATATAACCATTATGTGTATGCATCTAGTTCCATAGGAATGGGTGAGTAGAGTTAATGAAGAATAAATGTTAGACAGTTAGCCCGAAGAGAGGCAACCGAAAGTGCAATACTATCCTAACTGTTAACTATCATTCAATCATCGAACAAATTGCAATTAGAAGGGAAGCAAAGCTTACAACATCCTAGGGAACAAAAGTCCCTGTACAGTCTAGTACCAGAAAGCTGCTAGATGTCAACAACAGGCATGCAGTATACATTGTCAATAATCATTCAGTATATAGTGCACATAATGTTGGAAGAGATCAGCACGATTATTAATCATTGCCCAAGAAGTACTGGTACTCATTATCAATATTTACCCCCTGTTGGACCGATTTCAATTTCATAATCCACAGTACTTCCCTACGCCTGAGTTTCAGAGTTCTGTTACCCCCTCTATGATCCTGTGTTACATGTTCTATTGCATGGTAACAAAATTGGTGATCTCCCTGATTGTCAATATTCTGTACAAAATGAGCAGCAATTGGGTATCTGGTGTCCCCATTCTTCCATGCCCTAATATGCTCCATCATCCTGTCCCTGAGTCTCCTTATCGTGCTGCCCACGTAAATCTGTCCACATGTGCAAGCTATGATATAAACAACATAGGAGGTTTCACAGTTCATAAAGGTATCTATTTCATACACTGTTGAGTTATTGTAACTGAAACTCACAATCTTTTTACAAGCCCATCTACAGCAATTACATCGCCCACATTTGTAGAATCCTTTTGTCAAATTCCTGGGCCAGATTTCTCTATTCTTAATTGGATAACTCGGGCTCAAGTCATTCGCCAAGGTTCTCCCTTTCCTAAAGGTTACAGCCGGTCTCTGTCCAATATGTGCTGAAAGATCTTTGTCCGCAGACAACAAGTGCCAATGTCGATTCAAAATAGAGTATAATTTATTAGACTCAGTATTGTAATTGGTTACTAGGCGAACCTCACGTACTTTCTTCTCTGTAGTCATCTTTTCTCTTAATGTATGTGATCGTTCAAGTTTATGCACACGTCTTTCCGCCTTCTCAATAACTGCCCGTTGGTAGCCCCTAGCTAGAAATCTGGAAGACATATCCTGTACTGTATCCTTAAATTCTTCATTCTCCGAACAATTTCTCCTAGCCCGGACCATCTCACCATATGGGATGGATTTAATCTGAAAGTTAGGGTGGCAACTCTTAGCATGTAATAGTGAGTTACAACTAGTCTCCTTTCTGTACATCTTGGAACACAACTTATTTCCCTTAGTATATAGCTCGACATCAAGAAAATAAATTTTCTCCTTATCATATTGAGTTGTGAACCTAAGGTAAACATCATTACTGTTTAGGTATTCAAAAAAACACAGAAGGTCTTCAAGGCTGCCAGTCCAGATCATGAGACAGTCGTCTATGAAACGACCCCAATATTGGATATATTCTATCCACCTGACCCCACGACGACCCCAGATCCACTCCGCCTCAAACCATCCCATAAATAGGTTGGCAAAAGACGGAGCAAATCCGGAGCCCATCGCGGTCCCAAGACGCTGTCTGTACCAGTTGCGATTGAACACAAATACATTGTTACTGAGTATTATCTGTGTCATATCAAGTATCATCTTTGTGTGCTCAAAATATTCAGCTGGTCTCCTGTTGAAAAAGGTTTCTACTGCATGAATTCCCAGTGTGTGGTCTATATTTGAATACAGTGAAACCACATCAAGTGTTACAAGATACATATCTCTTTGCCAAGTCACATCTTACATCATGTTTAAAACATGCTTGGTGTCTCGAATATAGGAGGGCAAGCTTTCAACAAACGGTCTCATGAATATGTCAATATACTCAGATATCTTCTCAGTCGGACCACCAATACCAGAGATAATGGGCCGTCCGGGTGGGTTCTCTCTATTCTTATGTACCTTAGGTAAGGTATATAAGCAGGGAGCTCTAGGTGCTGAAATTATCATATAATTATATTCATCCATGTCCAATAGTGACAGATCATACCAACTTTTAAGTTTCTCATTTATAAAAGTAGTTAAGGATGGCAATGGATTGCTAGATAAGGACTCATAGTATTTCCGATCCTCTAGCTGTGACATATTCTCTGCATTATATTTAGTGGTATCCATTACAACCACATTACCACCCTTATCAGCCATTCGAATTGTAATGTCATCATTGGACTTGAGGAGTTTAAGTGCTTTTCTCTCTCCCTGTGTAAGGTTGTCTGGTTCTTTATAGTAGCCACCTTTCGACCGTTTATCAATGAGTTTATCAATTTCAAATTCCACAGACTTGTGGAAAGCATCTATAGTATTTCCTGTGCCCAATTGTGGTGTCCACTTTGATTTCAATTTTAGACCGCTGCTTTGACTGAGATATCTGTTAATCTCTAAGTCCTCCAAAACTCTAGACAGTGTAATAGGGTCTTCCTCATTTTCTGTTAGAGAAAGTAATAGTCTTGTAGCATTAGCCCCTTCTATAGTCAAGTCACTCAATTGATTATGTATGGAAGTACTTTTGTCTTTCAATGGTGCATGAACCAAAATTTTTTTAATTTTCAAAAGTCTCACAAATTTATATACATCAATCTTGGTCATGTACCAATCCGAAATAACATTAGGACAAAATCCTAATCCCCTTTTCAACAGTTTAGTCATGTCATCAGTCAATACAAGTTCAGATATATTAATGATCTCAATCTCATTCTCAGTTCTACTCTGTATATTATTCAGTCCTTCCATGACCTCAGCCTCATTCCCCTTCTTGCTCCTTGCTGACCCCCTGCCCCTAGATCCTCTCCTTGTCTTGTAGTTCCGCCACCTCTGCCTCTGATCGTGGAGTCCCGATTCCCAATTCTGTGACGCTTCACCTCTTCTAAAAAAGCATTCTCTCGTGTGCCTGGCTCGGCCACCGCCCCTCCATTTACCTCTTCATTCTCACTACTTACAATGGATGAGGCATCAGTTTCACTAGCTGCAACGCTAGGTGTGGCAGTTGTTTTCTGTTTGGAACCACGGGGTTGTCTAACCAGATAGTCAAAACGCTTAGCAAAAGTGAAAACGCGTCCTGCTTTATAATCGTTCTCATCTCTTTGTAGCTTCCTAGCTTTCCTACACTTTATATCCGCCTGGAGGTCTGTTAGGAAATTATCCAAAATAGTGTAATTTCTAATAGTCTCTTCTGGTTGATTAAGCTCTTTAATCTCTTCTTCCAATTTGTGTATTTCTTCTAACAATTTCTTAATCTTTCTCTCTGCATTCTCGATAAGAATATTAATAAGATTCCTAGAGGAATTTGTAAGCTCCTGCTCCCAATTTGCTAACAGATCAGAATCCAGGTCTACGTATGTGGGCATGATCTGAGATCTCAAGCCCCTAGGTATTCTATTTAGAAAGAGATAATGCTTCAATGTTGCTGCGTCCCACCACTTGTTAAGCTCCTGTCTTTTCAAATTCTCCAATTTTTTGAATTTCTCCCTCAAGCCCTCCGTCTTAGCAGGTAAAGGTGCATTGACTGACTTGCCTTGTTTATTCCCTGTCTTGAGATTATTAAATAACTCTTGTGCTTCCTGGTCTCTATTCAACATGAAAGCGGATATATCGTACCCTCCAGGTGGCAGCTCCAAGTTGCAAACAAACTCTATTTAATGGGGGATACCAACCTATTGTGGGCGCACTACCATAACTTCAGGGTACAAAATTATAATCATCAACAATAATAAGATGGTGCTTCTAGAGAAATGATGCGTATCCTACATCACTGGCTTCATATGAAGCGGCAATATGTACAATAGCCTCTGAGCACACACACAGTTCACTAGTATACTTCAATTGTATATATGGCAAGTAACTCCAATTCTCCGGAGTCGGATTAATGATTGTAGTTTCCAAAGTCAATGCAAGAAGAGTCAACTTTCAGTATGTATCAAAAGTCCTTGTGATTTTATTTCCAATGTTGATTACACCAGCCAACACGTGTTTCGTCGTGCATTTAATAATACCTCGACTTCTTCAGGGCTGTAATCAAGCAAAACATATCCCATGAGCATTATATATATTTGTCTCATATAAACCGATATAGATGTGGGATAGTACCAACCACCATCTAGTAAGATAAAAGCCTGCAGAGTGAGGAGTTTGAGGTAGAAAATTAAATAGTCGAAAACCATTCCAGTCTAGAAATCCACCCAATGTGTGATAAAAAGAAAAAACCCTGCATCCAAGATAAATAAACGAGGTAGGGGTAAAGTATCACCTCTGTATTTGTCAGTAATTTTCTCACTCTAATATGGTCCTCACAGCGTAAACTACTATTTAATCTGAAAAAACAGAGGCATATCAGAAGCATATATACCATGAGTGCTTTCACTAATATCTAATTTGACTAAATAATCCAAAATGAGATCCTAACAGAAGTTATTTGCCAACTTCGAGTTTAAAGTTCACCCCCTATGTTACTAATAAGTTAGGTTTACCTTCGTATTCTCATCTCATTTCATCCAGCATTTTGAAAATAATGTTTATCTCTCCAATCACCTATATTTACCACTAGGAACAAAATAAATATATAACAATCAGAATATACTGCTGGAAAACATTAATACAAAGCGTGTATCCTATACCACTCACCCAGTCAATATCATCTGGTGTGTTCTATTGAATAATATCTTTGACTTCACTCATCCACTTCATTCTAAACAACAAAATTAGCACATGTCATTCCCAATTTACGGTCCATGTACCAAATCAATATAGTTTACCATCAGGTAAGTATAAGAGTCTCACTCAATATATACCCCTATTCTAGACTCGATATACAAGTAGAGCTTTTTTACAAAAAATATATATACATAACGTTCCCCTTATTATCTACACTGCAATTTTGCAAATCACCTCTATTTACCAAGGGTTCTAAAGTTGCCTTACCCCCAATTTTGGTAAAAGAAAAATATTCCCTTGTCCGTAAATAAGCGGAACTATCTGGTTAGACAACCCTGTGGTTCCAAACAGAAAACAACTGCCACACCTAGCGTTGCAGCTAGTGAAACTGATGCCTCATCCATTGTAAGTAGTGAGAATGAAGAGGTAAATGGAGGGGCGGTGGCCGAGCCAGGCACACGAGAGAATGCTTTTTTAGAAGAGGTGAAGCGTCACAGAATTGGGAATCGGGACTCCACGATCAGAGGCAGAGGTGGCGGAACTACAAGACAAGGAGAGGATCTAGGGGCAGGGGGTCAGCAAGGAGCAAGAAGGGGAATGAGGCTGAGGTCATGGAAGGACTGAATAATATACAGAGTAGAACTGAGAATGAGATTGAGATCATTAATATATCTGAACTTGTATTGACTGATGACATGACTAAACTGTGGAAAAGGGGATTAGGATTTTGTCCTAATGTTATTTCGGATTGGTACATGACCAAGATTGATGTATATAAATTTGTGAGACTTTTGAAAATTAAAAAATTTTTTGTTCATGCACCATTGAAAGACAAAAGTACTTCCATACATAATCAATTGAGTGACTTGACTATAGAAGGGGCTAATGCTACAAGACTATTACTTTCTCTAACAGAAAATGAGGAAGACCCTATTACACTGTCTAGAGTTTTGGAGGACTTAGAGATTAACAGATATCTCAGTCAAAGCAGCGGTCTAAAATTGAAATCAAAGTGGACACCACAATTGGGCACAGGAAATACTATAGATGCTTTCCACAAGTCTGTGGAATTTGAAATTGATAAACTCATTGATAAACGGTCGAAAGGTGGCTACTATAAAGAACCAGACAACCTTACACAGGGAGAGAGAAAAGCACTTAAACTCCTCAAGTCCAATGATGACATTACAATTCGAATGGCTGATAAGGGTGGTAATGTGGTTGTAATGGATACCACTAAATATAATGCAGAGATTATGTCACAGCTAGAGGATCGGAAATACTATGAGTCCTTATCTAGCAATCCATTGCCATCCTTAACTACTTTTATAAATGAGAAACTTAAAAGTTGGTATGATCTGTCACTATTGGACATGGATGAATATAATTATATGATAATTTCAGCACCTAGAGCTCCCTGCTTATATACCTTACCTAAGGTACATAAGAATAGAGAGAACCCACCCGGACGGCCCATTATCTCTGGTATTGGTGGTCCGACTGAGAAGATATCTGAGTATATTGACATATTCATGAGACCGTTTGTTGAAAGCTTGCCCTCCTATATTCGAGACACCAAGCATGTTTTAAACATGATGTCAGATGTGACTTGGCAAAGAGATATGTATCTTGTAACACTTGATGTGGTTTCACTGTATTCAAATATAGACCACACACTGGGAATTCATGCAGTAGAAACCTTTTTCAACAGGAGACCAGCTGAATATTTTGAGCACACAAAGATGATACTTGATATGACACAGATAATACTCAGTAACAATGTATTTGTGTTCAATCGCAACTGGTACAGACAGCGTCTTGGGACCGCGATGGGCTCCGGATTTGCTCCGTCTTTTGCCAACCTATTTATGGGATGGTTTGAGGCGGAGTGGATCTGGGGTCGTCGTGGGGTCAGGTGGATAGAATATATCCAATATTGGGGTCGTTTCATAGACGACTGTCTCATGATCTGGACTGGCAGCCTTGAAGACCTTCTGTGTTTTTTTGAATACCTAAACAGTAATGATGTTAACCTTAGGTTCACAACTCAATATGATAAGGAGAAAATTTATTTTCTTGATGTCGAGCTATATACTAAGGGAAATAAGTTGTGTTCCAAGATGTACAGAAAGGAGACTAGTTGTAACTCACTATTACATGCTAAGAGTTGCCACCCTAACTTTCAGATTAAATCCATCCCATATGGTGAGATGGTCCGGGCTAGGAGAAATTGTTCGGAGAATGAAGAATTTAAGGATACAGTACAGGATATGTCTTCCAGATTTCTAGCTAGGGGCTACCAACGGGCAGTTATTGAGAAGGCGGAAAGACGTGTGCATAAACTTGAACGATCACATACATTAAGAGAAAAGATGACTACAGAGAAGAAAGTACGTGAGGTTCGCCTAGTAACCAATTACAATACTGAGTCTAATAAATTATACTCTATTTTGAATCGACATTGGCACTTGTTGTCTGCGGACAAAGATCTTTCAGCACATATTGGACAGAGACCGGCTGTAACCTTTAGGAAAGGGAGAACCTTGGCGAATGACTTGAGCCCGAGTTATCCAATTAAGAATAGAGAAATCTGGCCCAGGAATTTGACAAAAGGATTCTACAAATGTGGGCGATGTAATTGCTGTAGATGGGCTTGTAAAAAGATTGTGAGTTTCAGTTACAATAACTCAACAGTGTATGAAATAGATACCTTTATGAACTGTGAAACCTCCTATGTTGTTTATATCATAGCTTGCACATGTGGACAGATTTACGTGGGCAGCACGATAAGGAGACTCAGGGACAGGATGATGGAGCATATTAGGGCATGGAAGAATGGGGACACCAGATACCCAATTGCTGCTCATTTTGTACAGAATATTGACAATCAGGGAGATCACCAATTTTGTTACCATGCAATAGAACATGTAACACAGGATCATAGAGGGGGTAACAGAACTCTGAAACTCAGGCGTAGGGAAGTACTGTGGATTATGAAATTGAAATCGGTCCAACAGGGGCTAAATATTGATAATGAGTACCAGTACTTCTTGGGCAATGATTAATAATCGTGCTGATCTCTTCCAACATTATGTGCACTATATACTGAATGATTATTGACAATGTATACTGCATGCCTGTTGTTGACATCTAGCAGCTTTCTGGTACTAGACTGTACAGGGACTTTTGTTCCCTAGGATGTTGTAAGCTTTGCTTCCCTTCTAATTGCAATTTGTTCGATGATTGAATGATAGTTAACAGTTAGGATAGTATTGTACTTTCGGTTGCCTCTCTTCTGGCTAACTGTCTAACATTTATTCTTCATTAACTCTACTCACCCATTCCTATGGAACTAGATGCATACACATAATGGTTATATTAAGTGATCTGTTTATATGAGTATACACAAACAGATTAGTGCATTATCCCAGGATTTATGGTGGTATGCAGGGTCAGATTTGGAATTAGGAATAATTTCGGTAACCCGATCGAAATCGGGTAACTCTGTTGATTAATAAGTAACAACATTTAATCAGATTAAAGCTAACGTACTTAAATACTATTTGCATCAGCTATATAGTGATGCCTGATATTGGACTAAAGGTTCATGCTTTGCCCATACATATGGGTAGACGCGTGTTTATACTCTTAAAACAGTATGAACACACTACAAGATGGCGCACGCTTACACGCGTATTTAAGGACATTCCAAGATGGCGCCTATGCTAGACGCCAGTGCTTGGAAACGTTGGACGACAGATGATATGCTGCGAGTACACGGAACACAGGTAAACTAGAAGCAGCGTTGGCCTTAGTTTTATCGAGATTGTGATTATCGGAACGGTTTAAGATATTAAAACACCGTTTCCTTATATATATATTTTCAGGTAGTCGTGATATTTGTAGAAATCGAAATTTGGTAGTGTTAGAAAACCTTATATACTTGAAACTGTATACATATACGTATGGGCTATGGTATTAAAGTCATTATTTTGACACAGATAGCCATATACTGGACCAAGAGACGACAACGACCCTGTGTATGCTATATTTGAATATTTACCGTGGGTAAGTCAACGTAGCCTCATAGGAGTAACTTTGGGAGTACATATATGATTTGCCTTCCTATTTCCGCTTATTTACGGACAAGGGAATATTTTTCTTTTACCAAAATTGGGGGTAAGGCAACTTTAGAACCCTTGGTAAATAGAGGTGATTTGCAAAATTGCAGTGTAGATAATAAGGGGAACGTTATGTATATATATTTTTTGTAAAAAAGCTCTACTTGTATATCGAGTCTAGAATAGGGGTATATATTGAGTGAGACTCTTATACTTACCTGATGGTAAACTATATTGATTTGGTACATGGACCGTAAATTGGGAATGACATGTGCTAATTTTGTTGTTTAGAATGAAGTGGATAAGTGAAGTCAAAGATATTATTCAATAGAACACACCAGATGATATTGACTGGGTGAGTGTTATAGGATACACGCTTTGTATTAATGTTTTCCAGCAGTATATTCTGATTGTTATATATTTATTTTGTTCCTAGTGGTAAATATAGGTGATTGGAGAGATAAACATTATTTTCAAAATGCTGGATGAAATGAGATGAGAATACGAAGGTAAACCTAACTTATTAGTAACATAGGGGGTGAACTTTAAACTCGAAGTTGGCAAATAACTTCTGTTAGGATCTCATTTTGGATTATTTAGTCAAATTAGATATTAGTGAAAGCACTCATGGTATATATGCTTCTGATATGCCTCTGTTTTTTAGATTAAATAGTAGTTTACGCTGTGAGGACCATATTAGAGTGAGAAAATTACTGACAAATACAGAGGTGATACTTTACCCCTACCTCGTTTATTTATCTTGGATGCAGGGTTTTTTCTTTTTATCACACATTGGGTGGATTTCTAGACAGGAATGGTTTTCGACTATTTAATTTTCTACCTCAAACTCCTCACTCTGCAGGCTTTTATCTTACTAGATGGTGGTTGGTACTATCCCACATCTATATCGGGTTATATGAGACAAATATATATAATGCTCATGGGATATGTTTTGCTTGATTACAGCCCTGAAGAAGTCGAGGTATTATTAAATGCACGACGAAACACATGTTGGCTGGTGTAATCAACATTGGAAATAAAATCACAAGGACTTTTGATACATACTGAAAGTTGACTCTTCTTGCATTGACTTTGGAAACTACAATCATTAATCCGACTCCGGAGAATTGGAGTTACTTGCCATATATACAATTGAAGTATACTAGTGAACTGTGTGTGTGCTCAGAGGCTATTGTACATGATTCCTTTGTTGACTGGGAGCTAGTGGAGTCTTTGCAGGTGTTCAGAGATGTGGTTGCAGCAGGAGGACAGGTTTGGCTGTGGTATTTTGAACGTTCTCTAGAGCTTCTGGGTGACACCGCCATAGAGTGCATTGCTGTAATCGTGTCCTCAGCGGATGAGTGTGTGGGTGACCGTATTTCTGGATTCAGTGGGGATCCATCTAAATGTCTTTTGAAGCAGGCAAAGCGTGTGGAAGCATGATGAGGATTTGGCACTAATCTGGTGGTTCATTGTGAGTGAGGAGTCCAGTATGATGCCGAGGTTCCTTGCATGGTCCATGGGAGATTCTAGTGAGGTGGGCCACCAGGAGTCATCCCAAGCTGAGGGGCTGGTCCCAGGATGAGGATTTCTTCTTGTCTGAGTTCAATTTGAGGCAGCTGTCTTTCATCCAGATGGTGACTGCCTACATCCCGCTATGGAAGTGTGTTTGTTTGTGAGGGAGAGAATCAGCTGTGTGTCATCACCCTAGGAGACAATGTTGAATCTGTGGTTCCCGACGATGGCTGCGACTGCGGCTATGTAAACATTAGAGAAACTGGGTCTCTGGATGGAGCCCTGGGGCACTCCGCAGCTGATCACTGTAGGTTCTGAGAGGAACAGAGTAGTCTGACTCGCTGTGTTTGACTAGTGAGGAAGGAGGGGATCCAGTCCAGGGCCTTGTCGTGGAGTCTCATGATTAGGGTGCGGTGGAGATGGCCTCAAAGGTGGCTGAGAGTTCCAGAAGGATGAGGGCAGCTGTTTTGCCCCAGTCGAGGAAGTAGCGGATGTCATCAGTGGCATCGAAGAGTATGGTCTCGGTGCTCTGGTTGCTTCAGGAACCAGACTGAAAGTCCAGGACTTGGTTGACGTTGATGAATTCGGAGAGTTGGACGTTGATGGCTTTCTCAATGACCTTGACTGGGAAGGGGAGCAGGGAGATGGGTCTGAAGTTCTTGAGTACTGTGGAAGGCTTCTTCAGCAAGGGGGTGATCTCATTGTGTTTTTAGTCATCTCGGAAGGTGGCGGTCTCGATAGTACGGGGTAGCTGGGCCGATGGAGGTGGCTGATCTATGGAAGATGTGGAGTGGGCATGGGTCCATGGGGGCTCCGAGTGGATGTTCTACATGGTCTTCCATGTGTCGTCTGTGGCGAGAGGGGTCCAGTTGGAGTACGGCGTGGTTGGATGCAGTGGGGGCGGGCATGGTGAGACCGTCTTGGGTGTCGAAGCTGCCATTGATCTGTCTGATCTTGTGTTGGAAGAAGGTGCAGAGTTTGTTGCAGAGGTCATAGGAGGGTCTGCAGTTTCACTGTTGGACTTGGCAAACTCCTTGACGATGGTGGACAGTTCTTTGCTGTTGTGTGTGTTGGCGTTGATTCTGTCTTGGAGGGCCATTTTCTTTTTGGTTTTGAGGAGGAGGTGGTATGCGGTTATAGCGGCTTTGAAGGTTGCCTGGGCTTCTGGGGTTTTGTTGTTCCTCTATCTCTTCTCGAGTCGTCTACAGGTGTGTCTGGTCTTGTGGTGATTAGGATGGAACCAGCAGGCTTTCTTGGAGAGTTGCTTGCCGGGTGCCTTTTTGAGGGGTGTCATTGTGTTGGAGAAGTTTGAGATCCATTGGTGGAGGTTACGTGCTGAGGTATTAACGTTGGCATATGTTGGTGGTGTGTTAGTGCTGAGGGAGGCTGTGAGATGTTCTTCAGTGTACTTGTGTTGAGAAAGAGAATATAGCAAACCAATTGATAATATTAATGCCCTTGTTATAACCTCATTTTACATATTCTTTACATTTACATTAATAATTCGCTTAGACAGCAACGTATGCAAAATATATGATTATTTTATTATTCTTATTGATTGTTTCATTTTTTTCTCTTTTTTTCATTTAGGACAACAAAGTTTTGTGTTTCTATTTTTTAAAATGTAAATTCACTTAATTCATAGAGTAACCATTATAGTTCATACCAGTGACAATAAATAACATACAATACCTATTGTGAACAAAAACATACAACAATATACAGTTAAATACAAAAAAGGTGCTGTACGATATGTTCGGTCGATGGAAAATTATATGAAGGCAAAATGCGGTAGAATAGAACACAACACGTTTCGGCCTGAGGCCTTCATCAGGTGACCGTCATTTCGTTTTTTACACACAGACAGGTGTACAACAAGTTCTTTACTTAGTTATCCTGTGGAGTAGGTTCCAGTTATTTCTTAGAACGGAGGTTCTGATGTTTTTAATAATGAAGAGGGTTCAGCAGGAGATATATAGCACTGATATTTGATGATTCCACTTCTTATTTTTAATCAGGATTACTCATAGGATATATTATTTTAGTTGAGTAGAGATTCGCAGGCACACACAAATTCGTTCCACAGTTATGATCTTAACAGTGATTGTGTAGAAGGAAGGATATTTTTCCAATGGTTATGCCATCGTTCTTTATATTTTTACATACGCCATTCCTTATTGTGACTTGTAGAGAGGATTGGTGTCACTGGGTGGCCTCTTCCAGATTTTAATATCTTAACAGTGATTGTGTAGAAGGAAGGATATTTTTCCAATGGTTATGCCATCGTTCTTTATATTTTTACATACGCCATTCCTTATTGTGACTTGTAGAGAGGATTGGTTTCACTAGGTGGCCTCTTCCAGATTTTAATATTTGGTAACTGTGCGCGTTTCTCCGTAGTCAGGGGGGTCTGCTGGTGTGCCTTCCAGACGTGCCGGCGTCAGTGTACTTGTTCCAGCTATTGCAAGAGGGTGGTTAGAGCAGTAGTGTATGGTGGGTTTGGTAAAGACGAAGTACACGCAGTGGTGGTTTATCCAGAGGAGTTCGGGGTGTGGCTGCAGGAGATGTTTTCGCTGGTGGGGAAGACAGGGTTGAGCGTGTGTCCTGCTGCATGGGTTGGAGAGGTGACTAGCTGCTTGAGTCCTATGTTGGTGAGGTTATCCAGAAAGGATGCGATGTTCAGGTCATTGGGGTTATCCAGGGGAAAGTTGAGGTCGACGAGTAGAATTAAATCGGTGTAGTAGACAAGTGTGCTGCGTAGGGTGATGTTGGGGTTGGTCTGCATTTGAAAGTGGAGGTGTTCCATGCAGTCATTCGGTCATCTGAGTGGGTGGTCATGTGAAGGGTGTTTTTGTGGACTATGGTAATGCCGCCTCCTGGTCGGTTTGTGCAGTCCTTGCGGGCAATCATGTAGCCCATCAGGGAGGAAGGTGGCAATGTCCAGGCCAGAACTGGCAAATGTGATGTCAATAGAGATAGATTTGGGGAGGTGGTGGTGTGTTTGTGGAAGGTGCGCGTGTTGAGGAGGATGCAGCTGAGCCGGTCGGTGCGCTGTCAGTCAGCTGGGTGGTGGCAGGAGCTGGAGTGAGGAGGTGGGCAAGGGTGCATCTGAAGGTTCAGCAGGAGAAGTCCTTGGGTGTCCTTCGGTGATGCGAGGTGGCAGGCGGCGTAGTGTCTGGTGTTGAGGGCAAGGAGGTTGGTGGCATCATATCGATGGAAGATCTGAGGACCAGGTTGCAGGGAATTGGGTGCGGTCCAGGCATGGACGGGCTTGCCTTTTGTGCACCTTTGGCTGTCATTAAGTGGTGTGTGGGGGACTGAACAGCTGGGAGGCAGGAAACTCATTGAGAGGGAAAGTGGTGCTGGAGGAGGGTGGGACCGCAGGGCATCACAGCAGCAGGGG
Organism: Lissotriton vulgaris; assembly: GCF_964263255.1. Taxonomy (NCBI): domain Eukaryota; kingdom Metazoa; phylum Chordata; class Amphibia; order Caudata; family Salamandridae; genus Lissotriton; species Lissotriton vulgaris. The sequence continues at coordinate 522,982,224 of NC_141696.1, forward strand.
CAAACAGCAGCGAAATATGCAAAAGGAGAGGCAAAGGAAAAAGTGCAAAAAGGGTTAAAGGAAAGAAAAGAATCAGAGAAAAAGTCTGAAAAAGTGAGACAGAAGGCAGCCCAGAAGCAGAGCAGAGTCACTCTACCACTAGAGCACCAGGAATGAGGCACAGGTGGTGCATGCGGGTGGAGGAGGCCCTCGAACCACAGACCCGAAGGTCATGTGGTTAGTAGCAGGGAGCTCGGGGACAGCATCTATCAGGCAGAGCTGCGCAAGGAAGGGAACAGTCCACTGATAAGGTCAGTGGGTTGCACCTTCACCGCGCAGCGGTCGCCATTAAGTATTGTGCAGTGGCTGTACAGATGGGTGGTGAGAAACACAGGGAGCGGGAAAGTGGCATTTTAGGGGGGCAGGGCCATGGGTGATTGAAGGGGCAAAAGTTGGCAAAAGGAGACAAGAAGGAAAAAGTGCAAAAAGGGTGATAAGGACAGAAAAGTATCAAAGAAAAAAGGCACAGGCAAGTGTCTGCGGGTGGAGAAGGACCCAGAACCACTGACCTGAGGGTCAAATGGTCAGCAGCAGGGAATTTGGGGTCGCAGCTACCAGGCGAAGCTGCGCAAGATAGGGAGCAGTCCACTGAGTACTTGGCAAAACCTTTGAAGCTGGTGGTGGGCCCCATGACAGTTCATCACCAATTCATCTTAAGCAGATCATAACCCTAAATGTATTGGGTAGGGACCTGCTTTGCAAATTACAATGCACTATACACTGTTCAGCATTGGGGGGTTCTTGGAAATCAGGGCAAATGGGCTATTGCTATAAGCATTCTTGACATGTGCAGAGCCAGTGATACCACCCAAACAGCAGGACAGCGTACCACATCATGTCTGGGCACATCACCAGAACGATGTGGGCCTAGTGCTAGATCATCCACACGTGCAGATAAAACTAACACCAGGGGCTCCACTACCACTCATTCTCCAATGCAACATTTCAGGAGGAAAAAAGGGCATAGCACCAGTCATTAATGAATTTCTGCAGCAGTGTATACTAAACAAATTGGAAAGGGAAGACCACTCGGTCCCCCCGAACGTATGGATGGGTGCCCCGATCCCCCCGGGAAACCATTGTGGGCGGGGGGCGTGGTTCGGCTGGTATGCCCAAAGCGGCGTAGCCGGAGCACGCCCTTCCCGCCCAGAAGGGGTTGTCCTAGACACCCGCCCGGAAGTCCGCGCACTGATGGGCGCACCCGAGGAGTGCCCCCGCCCTCCCACAGACGGATAAATAGAGCGGGAATCCAATGAAGCTTCCTCTTGTTCCAGTGCTCGGAAGGCTGCACCACTCGTTGCTCGTGAGCCCTCGACGGAACAAGCAGCAATTTTGAGAACTTGTAATCTTTGTTGTTTCTCTTTCAGTGTCAGGCATGTTGAAGCTCTAGTACCTGGTGGATCGAGTTGGACGGAGTAACCAAGATATGCCTGGCAAGAAAGCGGGAAAGAGCTCCGAGATGGAGAAGATGCTACGCACCCTTGTGAACCGAGTAGCGGTGATGGACCGAAGGATGGGTAAAGTGGATGCGATCGGTCGGGGCTTAGCAGATGTTAAGAAGCAGTTAGCAGCGCAGAACAAACTCTCGGGCGGCCTAAGAAAGTGATAGGACCGGCCTTGCCGGACGTCGCCCCGGAGGGTAAGGGGAAGCGTAATAAGAGGAGGGCGGGTTCCAGGGAGGGCCCAGCCCCAGAGGTGCCCCCAGCAGGCCCGGGCGCAATCAACCCAGTCGCACCGGTGGATAGCCGGGTACCAGGTCCGGACGTGGGTTTACCAATGCCCGTGGTGATAACGCCAGTCGAGGATGATCAGATGCCCCCAGAACTGGCCCTTCAATTAGCAGCAGTGTTACCCTGGCTAAAGAAGAAAGCAGGGGGGGCAGTGGCTGCGGCGGATCCGGCCGAGGAAGCCAGAATAATAATTGAGCAGTTGCGGCAGTCAAGGGAAGCCGGGACGGCGAATGTTCCTTATATTCCCCCACAGGTAGCAACGGGAGTCACAACGGATGGCCGAGCGAAGACAGCGGACACGGCGGTTGAACCCGGTAAGAACCCGTTGTCAATGGTTGGGGAGAGTTCAGTGCCTTCAAGGCGGGAAAGGTTGTCTCAGCACATCCCAGCGGCCACAAAGGAAATGATATGGGGGGACAAATATATTAACATGTTTTCACTGTTGACCGACCATTGTGAGATAGAGTACGCAAAGACCCAGAAAGATTTATGGCACCCCAGCGTATTGCGGGCCAAGATGGCGGAATTTAGGGTCGATGAGACCATGGCGAACTGGGTCAAGGCCTTTTCTATCTTTACAGCAGTAATGGGGGAACGTAAACCCGGAGTGTTGCCCGACTTATCATGTTACCAGAACAGGATTATGGACTTTTATACAATGTACGGGGGGAATAAATGGAAGGGTTATGATGTTCACTTTCGAAAATCTAAAGAGTTTGACGAGGCTTTAACGTGGGATTGTCTCGATACGGTGTCATGGCACAAACAGCTCTTGCTGTGGGAACTCCTCACACCCAGAAATTAGCTGTAGATCCAACATCGGTAGTTCGGGAGGAAAGGGGGGATCCAAGCAGGATTGATGTGATGCCTGGGAAGCAATCATCTTCACCCATCGACATCTTGGCTTTGACTCCCTGGCTGAACAAATACCCTGATCATGTATCCGCCGGGATTTTGAGGAATGGCTTCCTGTATGGCTTCAACATCCCGGCGGGGAATTTTCGGGGGAGCCCCTTTTGTAAGAATCCACTATCTGTTCAGCAGAACCCGGCGGTGGCCGCCAAGAAAATTACCAAAGAGGTCAGCTTGGGACGGGTAGCAGGGCCTTTTGCCTGCCCGCCAGTGGCGGATTTTGTATGTTCACCTCTAGGAGTGGTTCCGAAGAAGGACCCGGGGGAGTATAGACTCATTCACAATCTGTCGTCCCCGAGGGGGGCCTCGGTGAATGAAGCTATTGACCCTGATGTATGTTCAGTTCGATACGCATCGTTCGACGATGCCGTTGAGCTACTGAATCGCCTGGGCCCCGGTGCTTTGATGGCGAAATCAGACATCGAATCAGCATTCAGGTTGCTCCAGGTACACCCTCGGGACCAGCGCTTGCTGGGATTCACGTTCCAAGGGAAGTATTACATGGATAAATGCATGCCCATGGGCTGCTCAATTTCATGTGCTTATTTTGAATTGTTTAGCTCCTTTTTGGAATGGGCGTTCACCGAGGCCACTGGTCACAGACAGATGATGCACTATTTAGATGACTTCCTTTTCCTGGGCCCGGCAGTCACTACGGAATGTGCACAAACACTGCAGGACTTCTGCACTCTCATGCAGGAGTTTGGGGTCCCATTGGCACCGGGTAAGACAGTGGGGCCATCTACTTCACTGGAGTTTCTGGGAATTGAGCTCGATTCTGTGGAGGGATGCTTCCGTCTGCCAATGGAGAAGGTGGCCAAGTTCAGGGCTTCCTTAATACAATGCCTTGGTAAGAAGAAGGTGACCTTGCACCAGTTACAACAAACAGTGGGCCAGCTTAACTTTGCCTTAAAAGTAATTCCAATGGCTCGCCCCTTCTCACGTTCCATTGCACAAGCCATGGTCGGCCTCAAGGAGGGACACCACCCCACGAGACTGTCGGGAGAGGTTCGCCAGGACATGCACATTTGGTTGGCATTCCTGGCAGACTTCAACAGTCGGGTGGCGTGGAACAAACCCACAGCATCGTCTGACGAACTGGGTTTGTGAACCTACTCAGCTGGGAGTGTGGGATTTGGCGCAATCTTTGGTAACCGATGGTCGGCGCAAGTATGGCCAACGTGGTGGCACTCCAGTGGCCTAACAGGTAACATTGGGTTCTTGGAGCTATTTCCCATTTGGGTGGCTCTGCTGGCATGGCCGGAAGACTTTAGGGACCGCTCAGTAGTGTTTTGGTCTGATAATATGACGGTGGTCGAGTCCATTAATCACCAGGCAGCACCCTGCAAGTGGATCTTGAGACTGTTGAAAGAAATTGTATTACGATGCATGAGATTGAATGTACAATTCAGGGCAAAACATGTGCCGGGTGTACAGAATAATGCAGCTGATGCACTCTCTTGTTCACACATGCAGGCTTTCAGGGGTTATCTACCCACAGCGGATCTAGTGGCGGCACCGTTCCCCGAAGCACTGTGGCAGATCTGTGCCCCAGAGTACAGGACCTCGTGGCAGCCAGCTTAGCGCCTAGGACGAGGAAAGCCTATGAGGGAGTGTTTCGTTCATACTGCGCCTTTTTATGGCCAGTAGCGAGACATAGCTGGGGGCAGGAGGAATCCTTCCTATGGTTCTTAGTGGCGCTTCATAAGGAAGGCTGGTCAGCCGCAACTGCCAACAGACATAGGGCGGTCATATCATTCATGGCGCAGCTCCACGGCATACAGGACCCGACGGGTTCCTTCCTAGTCAGAAAGGCACTCCGCGGTTGGCAGCGCCTGGAGGGTTGCAGACAAGATACAAGGCACCCGATTGGTTTAGAGAGATTGTCTTTGCTACTAGCACAACTTGATGAGACATGCTCCTCCCCTTCCGAGGTAGTTCTGTTACGAGCGGCTTTCGCATTGGCATTCCATGGGGCCATGGGGGTAAGTGAACTTGTGGCAAAAAACAAGAAGGATGTGGAGAGAGGCCTATGCAGGGATCATGTCCAAATACGGGGTGATTCTATGTTTATCTTGATAGCCAGGTCCAAGACAGACCAGGAAGCTTTGGGGAGTAGTGTTGTTTTGCAGTGCGCCCGAGGGATCCCCGGTTGTCCCATAAGGTATTTAGAGGACTACCTGGCACAGAGGCCGGCGACATGGGGGGGGGGCCTGCTTAGACACAAGGACGGCACCCCGTTGACGAAATTTCAGTTTCAGAGGGTGCTGGCACTTACGATTGCTGCGGCGGGCTTGAACCCGTGCGATTTTGGGACCCACTCATTCAGAATAGGGGCCGCTACTGAGGCTACGGCTCGGGGTCTGGGTGCGGAAGAAGTTAAACAGCTAGGCCGTTGGTCTTCGAACTGTTTCAAGAGGTATGTGCGACTGCACATGTTGTAAAAGACTGATGAAATGCACTCATGCTTGTTGTCTTTTGTTTGGATTACAGTTTCGCAAGCCTGTGACGCGGGGCGGAATTGGGGATCGACCCAACACCAGAGGACCAACGGTCAAGGATCACCGACTAGAGATCGAGTGGTATGGGTCATGGGCCACTCATACGTGAGGCGCGCCGGGGACGTATTCATGGCAGGTGACGCGACTCACGCGTCTGGGGAATACGGGTTCAGAGTAACCTTCCATGGGAAGGGAGGCCTCTGTTTTGACCAATTTCAAGCGTTTGTGGAGGGACTCTTAGGGCGGCAAAGGTCACAGCCATCTGTAATCATAGTGCACCTGGGGGGCAATGACTTGGTGAGACTGGGAAGACGGGTGTTAGTTGAACACATATTGTCGGCAGTCAGCTGGTTGGCTAGGAGGCTCCCGGGCTGCACAATTGCCTGGTCCCACATGATGCCCAGGAGAGTCTGGCGGGGGGGTTTCTCTGTAACAGCGTTGAACCACTCGGTAAAGAGGGTCAACAACAAAATTGGGAAATTGTTTCGCTCCGCGCATTTACAAAGCATTCCCCATGGGTGTATTCAGGGCGATCACTGTTACTTGAATGATGGGGTTCACCTGTCCAGGGCGGGGAATGATTTACTCATAGGAGACTTCATAGCATGGCTAGTGGGATTGAGGAGGCATGACCTTTAAGAGGTGTGGGGGGCCGGATAGTCGGTCAACTATGCGGCCTGTGGAGGTAAGGTCATGATCGGTGAGCAGTGATTTCAAGGTCCCTAGGGGGGGCGCCACCCAGTACGGATGGGAGCGCCCGGGAGGAGACGGCCATTGGCCCCTCCCACGGGGAGGCGGCACCCACTACGGATGGGTCGCCTAGGGGGAGACGGCCATAGGCCCCTCCCAGGGGGGAGATGGCTATATGCCCCTCCTACGAATTTCCCGGGGGCCGGATATCCGCTCCGGTGGAAGAGAGTGTGGGGAAGGGGGGAGTCCACGCTGTCCTTCTTACGGATACCTCACACGGAAACTCGGACGATCTTTAAGATGGCGTTGAGTGAAAGGGGGCCCCCACGACAAGGGAAGTTACAGTTGGCAACGAGGGTAAAGTCCTCTGCACATGCGCCACTCACACTGTGCGGGGCGGGAATTTGGTAGTAGGGATCTGACACCTGTTAAGACCTTGCCGTTGGCCCTTAATGCTAGGATGTACAATTTTATTTTAGAATGTTATGCATTTTCAGGATGCTAGACTCGGCTAGGAAACCTTTGTATTAGAGATCTGTTAAGGTTAGCCAAAGAACATGTCTTCATCAAAATGTAATGGAAGTAAAATTGTACATAATTCATGAAACGTTTTAATTTAAAGTTTTAAATTTTGTTTCATATTTTAATAAATACGGCCGGGGGGGTAACTCCCCCCCGCCTTCCAAAAACTCAAACTTGTGTCTGTCTTCTCCCATGGGGAATTGGTGTTGGGAGGGGGTGGCGGGCATCCCGGCCCATATACACTTTAGCCCCTGCAACACCCCGATACTGCCTGTAAAGAAGGTCCTGGATGGGGCTTTTGTGTACAGATGTACCCAGGATCTCTGCAAGTTGAACAAAATAGTGGTTCAGTCATTTCCTGTGGTTCCCAACCTTGCCACTTTCTTGTTCAAACTCCCAATCAAGGCCACCCACTTAACTGTATTGGACCTTAGCTCTGGATTCTTTACCATGCCCCTGCACCCCACAGGCCAATATCTTTTTGTGTTTACATTCAAATTAAGTAAATATACTTGGTGTGGGTTAGCACAGGGGTACACAGGGCTACAATCCATATTTACCAATGATTTGAAAACAGATCTGGTGTTCCCTAGAACTGCGTGGAGCTCCACCTTGATCCTGTATATTGATGACCTACTCTTAGCTTCAACCTGGCAGGCAGCCTGTTTAGCAGTCACCTTAGCCCCCCCTATGTCACCTAGCACTGAAGGGCTACAATGTGTCCCCAAAGAAACCACAGTTCTGCCTATCAGCAGTGAGGGACCTGTGCCACAAAACTTTCTGAGGAACACGAAAATTATTGCCCGACAGAATTTCCAATGTTACACATGTTCCCTGGCCATTTACACAAAAGGAGGTGCAGACTCTCCTATGGGTTGTGGGTTACTGCAGGCACTGGACACAAAAATAAATCCTTGATTGCCCACTCATTGCAAGCTCTAACATACAAGGGAGTCCCAGACACTGTACCATAGTCCCATGACCGAGACAAGACAGTCTTTACCCTAAAGTATGCGTTGAGTGTGGTCACGGAACAGGGCCGCCGAGATTACAGTAAGGATTTTCACCTGTTTTTCCATGAAAAAGGGGGTTGCTCACTGAGGGTACTGACAAAAACATGGGTCTTTCTACCGTCCAGTGGCTTACTACTCTGCCACTCTAGACCCTATCGGTGCGGGTCTCCTGCCTTGCTTGTGGGCAGTTACCGCAGCAGCCCTGATGGTGAAACAATCAGAAAATGTTGAGCTGTTGACACACCTTGGTTTTACATGTTCCACATGCTGGGGACACAAGCCAACATCTACTAAAACCCAACACTTCATAAATGCACACCTCGCCAGGTATGAATTGATGCTGTTGGCAGCACACATTATCATTAAAAGGCAGGGCCGGCTTTAGCGCTGGTGGCACCAAGTGCAACAATGTTTGTTGGCGCCCCCCAATGACCACCTCTGCCATGGACTCCCTCACTAGTATCCTTTAACAGTGCCCCTCAAGTCTCTCTCTTAGATGCTTTTAATTAGTTTTGCACCACCACCACTCATACCAGTGTAGGTTGTCTGAGCACTTTACATCACACACACTACACAGAGACAATGAATCAGAGGTAAGCTTTCCTGTTTTCAGTTTCTAGGTGTTTTTTTTCCAGTACTGTCAATACCTTAAAAAACTAAGATTATCAGTGGTTACACATTTTTGTGCCATTAAAAACAACAATAAGTGTTTTTCTGGTGTTTATGGAATGCTTTGTTTTTATTATTGATCACGTTCTGTACTGATACTGCATGTGTATAGACAGTGTGCATACAGGATATATGAGGTCCAAATACATTTTTACAAATCAAACTTATTGTAGTAAATCTTGCAATACTTCTTTAGCGAGTCTTTGGTCATGCGCACTCACTCTTTCCTTACCCTGTAAACATTTATCTGTGAAAAGGCCCTCTCAACATTGGCACTTCAGACAAGCATTACCAAAACAGCCAGTACACAATTTGCTAACTCTGGCCACTGACATAGTTTTCCATGTCAATACTGGTGCACCTGTAGATTGTGATTCTCTTGGACAGGTTCTGCAAGATATCTATTGAATTGGCTGCATATGCCCTTAGTTATTGATGCAGTCAAAAATGAAGCAGGACTTTTCAAAGTCCAAAGTACAGAAGGAATCTAGAACTTGTGCAGAGTATCTCGGTGAGGCTTCATTGACTTCAATTGCCATGGTTGGCAAAGGGATATTTCCATGCAGCATTGCAAGCCATTTTTCATGCATTGTAAAATAAAATTCCTGAATTGCTCCACAACCTTTAATTGCTTACCAAGTTGCAAGAATTCTAACATGGAACATTGACAGTGCCTAAAAAAAAGTAAAAAGTCACTGAAAGTGCCTACAAGCCTACTCTGAAGGAGAGGTTTCACATCCACACCAATTACGCTGAACACTTGGCACTTTCTACTACAACAGTCATGTTTTCCTGTAAAAAATCTAAGAATGCAGTAGAGTGTACTTTTTTCACATCACTGTCAATATGCGACTAAAGATCCTAATATTTCTTGCCTTTGGCATCATTACTATGCAGATTCTGTAACCGGTCGCTACATGGATAATATAGCATTTATGGCCTCTAAGACTGAGCACCAGCGGCTAAATGACACAGATGGGATGACTCTTTCTTTGATGCCACACAAAGCACAAAATTAGAAATATTAGCATTTTAGTTCCCGCGCAAAATGAAACAGTGCACCAGTATTGACTACTAAGTCAATAACATTCTTCATTAGCTCTGAAGATTGTAAAGATGCTTTCAGCATACCATCTAGCAAGTTGCAAGGATATCTTACAGGTAAGCACTTCTGCTCAGGTATCGATTTTTCATATTCATAGCTGAATTATTGAAAATACAAACAATAGCACTTCAATCTTTGTTGGAATTTGCAAGAACTTTTTGCAGTAGCATTCCGAATGAACCTACGTTCTATGTTTTCCAAAACTTGTGTCATGTTTTCACTACCCTTTCAGATGCTTGGTGACACCACTCTTTCAACATATACCTGTCACTACACCTTGCATTGGATGTTTAAATTCTGGGGTGTTTGGGAATTCACCTACACCAATACTGACACAAAAGAAAAGAGGGCTGAGATATCATTCACTGTCTGTGGGTAAATGTAATGGTGCGTATTGGGAATGATTCTTAAGAAACAAGCCATTTTACATATCAGTGAAACAATCAAACGTAGCCAAAATATCACATATGATTTTGATATTTCCTGATTCTCTACAGTTTATAAAATAATTACATACGTCTTAAAACATGCTTCTAACCCCTGCATCTTTATACCAAAGACCACAAAACTGAAAAAAGCAAAAAGCGGAAGAAATCATATTTTTGTGCCATCCCTAAACAATAAAATTCAATCAGAATAATGCCAGCCCAGTCTTTCTTGCTGCTGCCTTGTATAAACAAGTATTGGCCCCTTCAGGAAGAAATAAAATTGACTCTTAAAACTCACATGTTCATTTCTTTGAATGGAATTTAGTTTGTGGTTGGTAAGTGTGTTTTTTCATTGTTTATACGTGTACACTGGTGAGGACTATTTTACTTTTGGGTGGGGTTTTATATGTTATTATAGGTTTAAAACTAATACAATAATGTTGGTGGTAGCGTTTCTCAGTGAGAGAAAACGTCCGCACCTTCTGTCGGAGACTATTTCCTCTGGGCAGGTCGTGTGTAAAGTATCAAGGGAAGAGGTGCACTGAGAACCTGGTAAAACACCCACCACCCGGGGTGTTACACAGAGCAACTTAATGCTCGTATCAATACTCAAAGGAAGACCAGGTTACACTAAGCACCCTCTTTGAAGTCCAAAGTCAAGGAACAAACATTCTTTTTATGTTTCCAAATACAAAATTGATATTATAGTTCTTTTTCACCAGTTTCAACAGTCAGTTCATAAGTAATAGGGAAGCTTCAAAGCATGGATCCAAAACCGTATGTAGTTCTTTCAAGATCTTTATTTCAAACACATTAAAAAGTTTTTTCCAGCTTGGCTCTGCCGACACGTGTTTCGCCCTCTAGGGGCTTTTTCAAGGCAATCTAGATGTGGATGAACAGGTCTTATTTTCGAAAAGTTCTTGTTAATAGGGCGAAGCAGGTACGATGTGGCTATATTAAGAATCCTATTAGTTCAGATGCTGACAGTTAAGATGATACAGGTGTATGTTCCAGTTAGATTGTCAAAAGAGTCGCGTAAGTCACTTTGTGGAGATCAGTTCTTTATGTTCATGTAGTTAGGAGTCCCGTAGACCCTGATAAGTCTTGTAAGTTCAGCTAGTATGGCACCGATCTCCACTGCTGGGCGCTACCAGAAAAACTAAAACAGGTTAGCCTAATCAAAGATTTGTAGATCAGTGTATGTGAAAGGTTACAAAAGACAGAGGACTACAGGGTGTAGGAGTCACATGTCATCCATACTGGTAGGTAGTATAGTTTTTACAGTGCTTGGTCTGGAGAAGCACAAACTGAGGGGCCAATTCATGGAACTAATCTGAGATAAAATCCTAAACTTACTACTTTTGGTATTCACAGAAGGCATTTGGTAGTAGTAAAGTTAGGATTCCTATTTTTACTACGACTAAACTGGGATGAAATTCTAAATTTACTACTTTTGGTATTCACAAAGGTAATAATGTAGTAGTAAAGTAAGGACTCCAAACTTTACTACTACTAAACTGGGATGAAATCCTAAACTTACTACTTTTGGTATTCACAGAAGCCATTTAGTAGTAGTAAAGTTAGGACGCCTAAAAGTACTACTACTAAATGCCTATTGACATTATATGTACTTTGTGATTTGCATGGTACAGTTCTTTGCAGCAGGCATATTAACCCTCTGTTCTTCCTTACCATGAGTCAAACCTTCCAGTATACAAACTCTGCTCTGATTCTAGGTAGAACTTTAATCACTGGAGTTATCTTGACATTTTTTTGTTGTCTGAAAATTGCTGGAGGCCAGGAAAACAGCAGAAGGTGATTTTAAAACCATAAAATACTTCAAACACGATGCCCCCACCTGAAGTCAGTGCCTGTTGCGATCGCACTGGTCGCACCATCCTAGATCCAACAATGTTGAAAGGTGCACCACCCTGAACCCCGCCTGTCTTATGCCCACTGATCCAAATAATGATGACCCGACAATTGATGATACTTTTCATGATTGTGTGCTTATTATTGATAGACACACCAAGGTATGAACAGACCTAAGGTACACACCATTCCTTGAGGCCGATGGGGACCTGTTTGTTGATGGTTCATGTCTCATAGACAACATGGGAAACCTGCGGGATTCCTATGCAGCAGGCACAGCTCAAAACTTGCTGGAGGGGTAAAGACTGACAGTGATTAAGAGGGCTCAAGCAGCAGAACTGGTGACATTAATGAGGGCATGTGAGATGGCGAGGGGGGAAAGAGATTACATAGACACGGACAACCAGTATGCTTTTGGGTTGGCCCACAACTTTAGGTAGCTATGGGCAATGAGTGGATTTCTTACCTCATCAGGTCAACAAATGCAGCATGCAGCATTAATATGGGCACCTTCTGCAGGCCTTGTTATTACAAAAGAAGGTAGAGATAATAAAATGTGCAGCCGACAACTGATCCAAAAACTATGTTTCAAGAGGAAATGCATTAATTGATGGAGAAGCAAAACGAATAGCACTTACAGGTTGTGAGTTTGCAATGTTTCAGATGACAACCACTGCACAGACAACAATAATAATGCATGGTTCCATATATTTTGACCCAAAGTGGATTCAAGATAAAGCTGGGAAAGGGGAACAGGAGGAGTGGAATAGGGGAGGGAGGATATGTGAAGATAGAGGAGGGATAGTGGACAAACCCCAGTGACAAAATATGTTTGCCTATGTCAATGGTTTCTTCCATGGCTTGCCTATTTCATGGTCCTTCACATGTGGGGTGTGATGGTATGGTCCGCTTGTTTTTCCAATGTTGGTACAGCACCAAGTTCCATTAAAAAGCAGAATGTTTATGTAGACAATGTGCTGTTAGTGCATAATACAACATCTGTAAGGGTACACCAACTGCACCTGGCCAATTTCCACCTCCCCAAAGACCCTTTCAAAGCTTGCAACTTGATTTCATCGACATGCCCCCTGTTTACAAATATAAGTATGATTTAGTCATTGTGTGCATGTTTAGCAAATGGACTGACAAATATCCAGCAAAGAACTGTGAGGCACGAACTGTTGTCAAATACCTTTTGAAAGAACGTATTCCATGTTTTGGGGTCCCTCTGCTCCCGCGCTCTAATAACACACCGGCATTCATTCCCCATGTGATTGGGGGAATATGCAGAAGTCTTGGGGTATCACAGATAACACACTAGTTCACAGAGATACAGTGGAGAATGTCTATGCACAGTGCACCATCCATGAACTACTGCAGGGTGAACAGGGAGGGAAGGAGTACTGGGAGCAACTGCTCACATTATGCCAACATGGGAAAGATAATGAATGCACCCCTACAACTGTCACTAGAGTAAGCAGGATACAAGGGGCTGTTTTTCATAGGTGAAGGGTCAGCATACGTTCATTTGACCTCAGGGTGGTATGGCAGTTGCTACCTCTCCTTTGTACTACCACAAATGATGCTTGGGACTGACCTATCACAGGTAGAGTTACAGACCCCCAAGATGACTCGACACAAAAGAGCAGCTGCATGGGTGGAAAACATGAAGATAGGATTGGGCGCCCTGATGCCCCGTGTAGGAGTTGCCTACACCACCTATAAAGTGGGGGAACTGATCAAGTTGATTGAGGACTTAGCAGGTCCACAGTGGCAGCCCTGGGGGACCATAACACAGGAACGTTACACAATGAGGGCAGTGGTGATTCAAAAGCTATTTCCTTAGACATCATCTTGGCCAATGGAGGTGATGTATGCCAAGTGGTACATCAGACCAGTGTTCCTACATGTCAGACAACAGCAACATTAACAACAAAGCAATGGGCAGCTTCAGAAAGGTGGAGAAAGAGGCACACAGGATACACACCGGTGGTACATGGGAGTCAATGATATCATGGTTTAGGAGCTGGTGCACATAGCTATTGGAAGAACAGATAATAGGAGTTGTAGGCCTGATAACCATATGTGTGCTAATACAGTTAGGGCCAGCATGCATAAGTGCAGTGATTGGTAATTGCTGTCGCTGTACAACACCCACACCACATGCAAGTAACTATTAAAAAGTATATTTTTTTATATTGATTATCAGAGGGCGGGAATGTGGAATCCAATTGTTTTTTCAACACTTTAAAGTGTCACATGGCTGCTTAGCTCTGTGACATTCAATGATGATGAGGCCTGCAGAACGTGTGCTGCAAATGCATAACCTCACGTGAACTAATATACTCTGATGAAGTAAATATCTTGTAACTTGTGGCTTGCATTATTTCACTAGCCAAGCAACAGTCACTATTTGCATATATACCATATATAGATGAGACAAAGTGTCTACCTCTGATAGGTTATTGCAATTGCTATGCTTGGAAAATCCCCACTGCCCCAATAACTAGACATGTGAAAATCATGAGCACAGCCACAGTGTAACATGCAGGTTGCACACACTATTAGCTTCTTCTGATTGGTACTGTATCGAATAATTGTGTAACCTGCACTGTCTAATGATGAACATGTGATATGTTGGTCCATAGTTACAAAGAAATTCTCTTGTACTGATGGTTGTATTGGACACGTACCAAAACACCTTTTTGTGGTGTACAGAACTAAAAGGCCATGCTGAACTTCTACAAATTGGAACATAAGTTATCAAACTTGCTGTCCCGGTGTACATGTATAGTAGATTCTCTTTACAAGTGAGCTCTGATGCAGTCTGTGTCTTATTTTATGTAAGTTTCTACAATGTTACCCAGAGACAGGCAGCAGGCACCAAATGGTCAATTTAAAAAAATGACAACTTTCAAAAAGGGGCAATTTCAAAATTGTATTTCAAAGCAGACTTCACCATAAGTTAGGATTTTTTATTACAATTCCAGATACACCAAACATAATGCAAGTACCTGTTCCTATGGGAAATTGCAATTATAAAATATAATAATGTAACTTCAATGTTATCCTATTGTAGAGGAAGTGTTTTTCATAACTAGAACATTTAAAACTTAAAACTGCATATCCTTGTTTTTAAATACAATGCACCCTGTTTTCTGGGCTGTCCAGGGCTTACCCTAGGAGTGAGTATATTTATTTATTACAAATGAAAGTTTGGGCCTGGCAAAAAGGTTGGTTTGCCAGGTCGAAATGGCAGTTGAAAACTGCACACATATAGGCTACGACAGGTCTGAGGCATGTTTAAAGTGTTACTTAAGTGAGTGGCACAATCAATGCTGCTGCCCACTAAAATCATGTAATTTGCAGGCCCTGGGAACTGGTACTGCCACTTTACTGGGGACTTACTAGTAAATTAAATATGTCAAATGGGAGCGAGCCAATCTAACATATTTTAAGGAGAGAGCACAAGTACATTAGCACTAGTTAGCAGTGGTAAAGTGTGCAGAGTCTGAAGGTCAGCATAAATAAAGTCTGCAAAACCAGGAGGTCTGAAGGTTAAAAGTTAGAGGAAGACCACATTAAGGGTGGCAGGTCCAACAATTGAGATTAAGGCAGAGTTGATTAATAATTTATAGTGTAACATGCCAGTCTTGAACTAAGTGACATCAACTATGTTGCAATTGGGAATAAAATGTTAAAGGGACTGTCTGATCGAAGTAAGGGAGCAGATGGAGATAGGGATAGCTTTAGCACAGTTTGTATGAACACGCTGAGCTGATTTTAAGAGGAATTCTGAAGAAAAGTAAAAAGAACTTATATGCAATTAAAAGAATGCTATCCAATACTGCAGTCTAGGTTACAAGAAAACCTTGCCCAGGTCAACCAAGTTTCACCAACTTAGTGAGCATGCACACTATACATGTTGGAAGACAACAAACCCCACTTAAAAAAGTTAAAGATTTGCATGTGAAGCAATTAGTGACATTAATAAACTGTGACAAAAAGGCCAGTTGCCTAAAAGGTTCAACTTAATATATTACAAACTGTAGACTCACATTCAATGAGAAAACAAACAACAAACAATTGCTGACCATGCATTCGTAGATGTTTCAGCAGAAGAACAATGAAAATTCATCTACATTTTATTCAATTTGAGACTAAAAAAGACAATTCAAGTAGGAGAATGTACTTCAAAGTAATAGGCAACGTCTGGAGCAGTGTCTTCAATACTTTGAGAGGTATGAAAATGAGATTAAACTTATATGACACTTAGGGCCCGATGTAGGTAATTCTAATTTACCACTTCTAAAATACCGAATCATACCGATTCGGTATTTAAGAAGTGGTAAATTAGAAGGGGGTAAATGTAGGTATTTCAGAATCGGTAAATACCGAATCGTTAAGATTCGGTATTTACCGATTCTGTAAATACCGAATCGGTAAAGCCCATTGATTCCTATGGGCATTGCAGCCCAGAGGAATCAATGGTCATTACCGAATCGGTATTTACCGATTCGGTAAATACCGATTTTTGCAAGGGTGCAGGGGGTGTCACTTTGACACCCTCTTGCACCCCAATTCCGGACTTGTGTGCTGTGTGGCACATAGACATGCCCTAAGGGCATGTCTGTGTGTCACATTGCACAGGTGTGCATGCACAGATGTGCATGCACACCTGTATTCGGTATTTTAACACCCAATTGGTTTGGGTGGTAAAATACCGATTCTTAAAGCCCTGTGGCACTCTGACATGTGCCAGCTACATCTGCATTTACAGAATCGGTATTTTACAGAGTCTGTATTTACCGATTCGGTAATTTTACCGAATCGGTAAATACAGAATCGGTAAAATACCGATTCTGTAAATGCATGCCCTACATCTAGGAACAGTAATACCGGTCGGAAACGGCCGAATTCGGCCGTTTCCGACCGGTATTAGGGCACCTACATCGGGCCCTAAATATAATCATTATGTAATATTACTGAAGCAAATCCCTTATTTGAATCTTTTAGAGCAAGTGAGTGAGATAAATATTTAAAACTCACAATTGACTCATATCCTATATATATGAGTTGGCAGGAAAACACCTTATTATAAAGCCTGGTAACATCATAAGACGGCTGAGCAACGTTGTTGCTTTCTCTGAATCAAGTACAGAAGACCTTGAACATGTGTAGTTTTACAAACATTCATAGATACATAAAAGGAAATAGCTAGGCTAAATCGGTCAAACTAGCAAAACACAATAATGTTATGTGGACTGAGAGTTGCTCTGGAGGACGAGGGTATAGAAGTTAAAAGAGCCCATAAAAAGAAGTACCCACATTTACCAAGACAAGTTGACTAAGGGCATTTAGATTTGAAAAAGAAAAGATGACAGAAGACAAGTTTCAATCTTATTCATAGATTGGAAGGTTGGACCCATAAAAAACAAAAAAAAAAGTAGACAACTGTAAAATTCAGGAAAATAGTATGAATTCGGAAACACGTTAATAGTTCACAACTGAAGCATGTGAAGTGAGGGGATTGGGTGATTTAATGTGTATTACAAAAAAAATGATCATCCATAACAAAAATGTACAACTAAGTGTCTGAACTCTTGTAGTCAACAGAAGAAATTAGAGAACACAACATTTCATATATAGGACTGGAACACTGCTGGGGCTGGAAAACACTTAAGTAGTATTGATCACTCATTGAATGATTTAATTTACAAATTCAACAGTACCTGTATACCGGAGTAATTGAGGCTTGGTACTTGTTTCTATAGCAAATTTGTTTAAATATGAAGTTACAGCAAAGAAAAATCATAAAGGATGGCCTAGAGGAGGACTAATTATATTTGGGTCCTGCTAAATTAAGTGTACATTATTCAATAAAAATTCTCTCTTTGTAACAGCTCTGGGAGTCACTAAAATCCAATCAAAGAGCCATTCAGCTCCTGTGTGACAGTTATAAGCTCAGAAAAATGGGCTTATAGAGGCTTTAGGCAAGTTAAAGTTAACTTTCTAAAAATTCCTTCTGGAAAATATTCATTACAAATCCAACTTTACAAATAAACTGGATTTCTGTTAAGTATTTTAAAACATGCAAGAAGTAACTTTTTATCTGGTGTCTAGGTGGTTGTTAAAATTATTTTTTAACATTAACTCACAATGATGTCTTATGGAAAAGCTATTCCTGGTACAGTGAAAATAGCTTTTCTAGCCTTTTTCCTATAAGGACATGTTATCTTTCAAACCTTTACATGTCCTACTCTTCAATACCATGCACCATGCCTTGTGGTCACTCAAAGTAAACTTAGAAATGCCTTATTAGTCAGTCAAATATATTTATTCGCTACATTTCTGTTGCATAAAAGAATGCTAAAAAAGTTCAAACATAATACATTTACGAATTAAGAAATATATAGAAATAACAGATAATAACCATTTCAACCACATTGTGAGGTGGGAAATATCGGTACAAATTCCTAACAAGTCAAAATAACACAAGTAACAGCCCCATACAGTAAATACATCTATGACTATTATAGTCTTTTCCTTCAATAGAACAACCTTATAATATTGCACTTTTCCTTAATTTTAATCTCTGCTAAATAAAGGAAGCCACTGAACAGTATATCAAAGGACTATGTAGCTGTTCTGCAGGTCTGCAATGTTGAAACTTAAAAACTTTAAGTAAGGGTGCTAAACATATCCTCCTTCAAAACGTATAAAAAGCGCATAAGTGCATTGTATGTAGGGTTGTCTGGCTGGAAATTTCATCACAGGGATAAGGGGTCAAATCCGATAAGGTTCAACAGTTTGCTGGTATGCCGATATGAGGGGTAATACATTAAAACAAAGAAAAAAGCAATGTTTTCTGTTCTGAATGAGAGATACATAATATTGAAAACCCTTGTGCATGTACACCAGCCTAAATGTAATCACTGTTGGCTTAGGTCTATACACCTTCCATCTTTTTGATCTTGTCTTATTCAGGAATATTTGTTTAAGGCTTGTTTTTATTTATACGAGGGTTCAAGAGGTCAGGAGAACTAAGTAAGTCTGGATGCCCTATCTCCTCATGTATATATTTTAGATAATCAAACCATGATATTTCAAGACTAGCATTTAATCTAAGGCAGTCTTTTATGACCAATCTGTTATGGCCTGCTTCAGCCCTGGTCCAAATGGAATGCCAAAGGAGTAGTAATAGAAGTTTAATTCTGTCCGTTATAAAAGGCATCCCGAGTTCAACTTGACAAATCACACTGGCACAGCTATGCAGTACAGCCAATACATTATTCATAAAAATAAGTTCAACCAGATGAATCTCATGCATGTCCACTATGCCCCAAACACCCTCTCTATAAGTGGCAGTAGCCACACTTGTACTTGTATAAATGGATATTTGCTTTTTCATTGGTTTGGAGCCCAGTTGTTTACAGAAATACTATAGCCCATGATAGCTTTCTCATAAGCTGCTATCCTATTTAGGAGCTTAGCTTTCCAAATATACTTTCTGTCAAATAGGATGCCTAAATATGAAAAAGAAGCAGCCACGAAACCTTAACACTCTTTTCAAAATGGGAGGATCTTTTCAGCCGTCTTGTCCTACATATAATGGTGTAGGTTTTGCTCTTATTGACCCTTAAGTCTAAGTTTAACATGAAAGAAAACAAGTTTCTTACCTGTAACTTTGGTTCCCCAGTATTGGTAACTTTCATAGGTTCCCATGCTTTTGTAACATTCCCTGTCATCGGAATGGGAGTCTCTGTAACAAAATAACATAGCAGTAGGTAGAAAAGAGAAAGAAAAAGAAAAATGCCTCATTCCCTTTTGTAGCATATCCGCCTCCTTTGTAAAAGAGACCAAACTAAGCATCAGCCAACCAGAAGAGCCTCACCCCATAGAACCCTCCTGAAGGAACCTCAGAGCCTCAGATTTTCTTAGCCGTTGTGTAACAGTCACCACATCTGCTGAAGGCAGAGCTTTCCTCGGGGAGGTGGGTGGGCGCATGGGAATCTATGAAAGTTACCAATACCTGGGAACCAAAGTTACAGGTAAGTAATTTGTTTTCTTGCCCCAGTATTGTAACTTTCATAGATTCCCATGCTTTTGTATCAGAGTAGCAAGCAGTCAGCAATAAAACACATTTTTTGGCATAAACATACATTGCAATAGCCATCAGTACATGCTAGATACAAAATGAGCAGAAAAAAAGGAAGGTGGTATAGAAAGGAAAGCTCACCAATTAGTGGAAAAGGTTCCTCAGGACTGCCTGGCCCACAGCTGTGTTGTCCTGTGTCAAGGATTCCAAGCACTGATGCTTTGTAAAGGTATGCACGCTGCTCCAAGTCGCAGCTCTGCAAATGTTTCTGATGTGCACTCCCGCGAAGTGAGCTGTCGCAGAAGCCACCGATCTTATGGAATGCGCTCTAATTCTGCTAGTCAGTGGCTTACCTGCTGTCGAATGGCAATGGAGAATGGTACTGGAAATCCATCTCGCAATACTTTGTTTTAAAATAGGGAGGCCCTTGCGAGGACCACCAAAAGCAATGAACAATTGGGAAGATTTACGGAATGCTTTGGTGCGATCCAAATACAATCTTAAGCACCCTTGCACATCCAGAGAATGCAGTGACCTCTCCGCTGGTGTGGAAGGGTGAGGAAAGAAAGATTTAAGAATAACTGGCTCGTTCAAGTGAAAATCCGAGGGCACCTTGGGTATGAATTTTGGATTAGTTCTTAAGATTACTGTATTCCTTTTGAATTGGAGAAACGGTTCCTGAATTGTAAGAGCCTGCAACTCGACCAATGCTACTTGCCGATGTGAGGGCAAGAAGGAGAGCAGATTTCCATGAAAGGAATTTCATGTCTGTTCGATGTATTGGTTCAAATGGGTCTTTCATCAGCTGTGTGAGGACCAAACTGTTGCCAAGTAGGAGGCGGAGGCCTCACTGGGGGATAGACACGGAACAATCCTTTAAGAAACTGTTTATTTATCCTAGAAGACTAAAGAGAAGGTCCAGACGCCGAACGTCTGTACCGAGAAATCGCTGCCAAGTGAACTTTTATGGATGAATGGACCATCCCCGTCTTAGCTAAGGACAAAAGATAAGGCAGAAGTTGATGAGGTTGAGAAGAGAAAGGGTCAACACCTTCTTTCCTGCATCAAATGCAAAATCTTTTGAAACAGTAAGTCTTATTCGTGGAAGGAGCTCTAGCCTGGGAGAGAACCTCTCTTATTTCATTTGAGATGGGAAGGTTCATGAATTCTCGCTGCTAATGAGCCATGCTGTCAGGTGCAATGAAGCTGGATCTAGATGCCAAATCTGACCCTCGGACATTGTTAGAAGGTCCGGTAAGGTTTGCAAGAGAAGAGGAGGAACAAGCGACAACAGATGGAGTTCCATGAACCAGAACTGTCTCTGCCAAGCCAGGGCTATCAAGATCACCTTGCATGGCTCTACTTTGATTTTCCTGATAAGTCTCGGGATCATTGGAATGGGGAAAAGGCGTAAACATACGTCCCTGACCAGGCTATCGAAAGTGCATTCCCCAATGATCCTTGATGGTGAAGCCTGCTTGCATAAGACCGGCATTTCTTGTTGGTCGGTGTGGCAAATAGATCTATTGAAGGCTTGCCCCACTGTTGGAAAACCTTGTCCAGAACTCGCTTATTCAGTTCCCACTCGTGACTGACTGAGGATAGCCTGCTTAGTCTATCGGCATTTTCGTTTAAGATCCCTGGCAGATGTTCCGCCGGCAGTGAAATCCCATGAAGGATCGCCCATTCCCAGATTTCCTGAGCTTCCTGAGATAATGGGAGATACCTGGTTCCTCCTTCTTTGTTTAAGTAATGCATGGCTGTGGTGTTGTCCGTCCGGATGAGAACATTCGAACCTCCTAGCTGAGGGAGAAAAGCTTGAAGAGCCAGTTTGATTGCCCTGAGTTCCAAGAGATTGATGTGAAACCAACGGTTCTGAGGTGACCAATGTCCACTGACATGCAGATCCTGCAGTACTGCTCCCCAGCCGTCCAATGACGCATCCGTCGTCACAACCTGAGGAGACAGATCGCTTACGAAGGATAGACCTTGGGATAAGTTCTTCTGCTTTGTCCACCACAAGGTTGCTTTTTTCATTGCCGAGGTGATGGTCACTTTGTCGTCGAACAAACCGAACCGTGAATCTGTCTCCACTGGATGTCCAGCTGCTCCTGAAGAGGACGCATCCTCAATCTGCAGTGCGGAATCAATGGAATGCATGAAGTGATCACTCCTAGAAGAGATTTGTAACGGCATACTGAAAGATACCTTCTTCTTCTTAAGGCTAGCGCCATGATTTGCCGTTTCTCCTGCCTCTCCCAGGTTGGGAAAGTTTTTTGAGATTCAAGTACAAGATGGCCCCCAGGAAGCGTGCAGTCCTGGACGGAACCAGAGATTATTTCTCCTTGTTTAGAGTGAGACCCAAATTCTGAAAAAGGTTTGTACATGCGTCGACCGCTTCCCTCGCGGCCTCCCTTGACGGAGCCTTCAGCAACCAGTCGTCCAGGTAAGGGAAGACTTGAAGTGATTCTTCCGTAGAAATGCTGCAACTGGTGCCAGCACCTTGGTGAAGATTCTTGGGGCTGAGCGTAGACTAAAGGGTAAAACCCTGAATTGAAAGTGGCTCTTGGCTACTGTCAATCTTAGAAACCTTCTGTGTGCCGGGTGAATCGGTATGTGAAAGTACGCATCTTCGAGATCGAGTGTGGCCATGAAGCCCCTGGATTGATGAGACGTAGTATGTATTGAAGTGAGACCATCCGGAAAGACAGGGAGATGAGATAGGTGTTGAGCTCCCTGAGATCTAAAACGGGGTGCCAATTGTCTAGCGTCTTCCTTATCAGGAACAACCTGGAATAGAATCCTTCTCCTCTTTGAGCAGAGGGGACCGGCTCTTTAGCACCTTTCAGGAGCATCTGATGAACTTCGAGCCGCAGAAGACGCATATGTTTCGATGGAATGGTGGCCGGGGGCTTGGATGGTGGGATTTGTGTAAATTCCAAAATATGGCCCTTTCGAATGATGTTTAGCACCCAACAGTCTGATGTTATCTTGGACCACTTCTGAAGGTATTGAGATACACTGCCTCCTACTGATGATATTTCGGAGGTGGGCACAGTAGGAAGAGCCAGGAGGCCGCTATTGCCCCTTGGACTTTTCACATCCTTGGGGAGTTTGCTTTCCTCTATCATTATACCTTGAGAAATTCGAGGACTAGCCTTGTCTTTGCTGATAAGGCTGGCGGTACTGTTGCGAACCTGAGCCATACAATGAGTACCGTTGCTGCTGGTAAGAGCCTCTGTACGTGGTACTCTTGCCTCTGGAACCTCTGAATGGAGCTTTACGGTACTGAAGTGTACCCAGAGAATTAGCTGTCTCAGTGTCCTTTTTATTATCCTGGAGAGTGTCATCTATAAACTTTCCAAATTATGCCTCTCCATCGATAGGTAGATCCAGGATCTTATTCTGGATTTCAGGTCTGAACCAAGTCCCCTTAAGCCATCCCTGGCGACGAAGGACTGCAGCACCAGCCAATGAACGAAAGGCTGTTGTGGCGATGTCCATGGCACAGTCTATATTTTCAATTGACTTTGCTGCAAGAGAGAAGTTGGTACAGACACCATGTCTTGCCTCAAATACTGTTGTGGCTGGGCAGAATGATAATACCCATATTCCTGCTGGTACTCCCATTCGGAATCCGTCTCCTGGCATTTACCCAGAAGCTGAGATGGACTGTTTTCATAACCATATGAGTCATGATCATCATCATCCTCCTGTAACAGCAGAGCTGGAGGCAAGGGGGTAACTCTCCTAGGAGACGTCATGTCAGGTGTAATCCGTCTCATGGAAATAGTAATTCTTTTTGTCGATGACAGAATCCTCGACGATCCCGTCGACAATGGAGTTATATGTGGTAATACTGCTGTCGTCAACGGAGTAGACTTCATCGGCGAACGAACAATCGACGGCGAAATGGGCGTCATCGACCGTCGCCGCTCCTTCAATCGTCGTCGTCAATGTTGTCGTCGTCAAAGCCCTCGGCGCCGACACTGTCGTCGTCACGACCATCGACAAGCTCTTCGTCATCACTGCCGTCGTCACTGCCATCGTCGACATCTTCGTCGACGTCGCTGACACTGTCGTCGATGCCTCCGTCGTCGCTGACGATCCAGTCGACGTCGATTGTACCGTGGACGAGCCCGTCGACTGTACCATTTTAAGCTTAGGCTTCAACGCCTTCGTCGACGACTTGGAACTTCTGTCAGACTTCCCAGAAGATTGAGAAGAAGGTCTTTTGAAGGCTGGATCAGTCTTCATCTCAGAAGAAGGTGCAGATGGTCCTTCCCTCTCCTTTTCACCATGGTGAAAAGATTCGACCAGGCCCAGGCTCTCAGACTCTCTGGGGGTCTTTTTGGAGGCCTTAGATGGACGCTCTATAGAAGGAGAAGGGGAAACCCTACCCCTTTTGACTGACCTTCTTGTAGATGAGGCTGAAGAAGAGTCTTCACTGTCACTGGAGACTGTGTCTTTTCTGGACTTCTACTTCTGGATCCAGGTAAGGAGCCTACCCTCACCATCCCGGAGGGTCTTAGTAGGAAAGGTGCGGCAAATCTTGCAGTCCACAGCCTTATGATCAGGATAGAGGCAATATATTCAATCCTTATGCTTATCCTCAACAAACAATCATTTCTTGCCACAGGTGGAACATGGCTTCAAAAGGGCCTTCTTCTTCTCCTTATCAGACATCCTGGAATGGACAGCCAACAATTCTGAAGAGAAATCCTGAAGAAAACTTCTGAAAAAAGTAGAGATTGAGCAGAGCTCAAAGGAGACTCCCTAAGCACAACGTGCAGTAGAAAATCTGAGGCTCTGAGGTTCCTTCAGGAGGGTTCTATGGGGTGAGGCTCTTCTGATAGGCTGATGCTTAGTTTGGTCTCTTTTACAATAAGAGGCGGATATGCTACAAAAGGGAATGAGGCCTAGGCCTTTTTATTTCTCTTTTGTACCTACTGCTATGTTATTTTGTTACCGAGACTCCCATTCTGACGACGAGGAATGATACAAAAAAATGGGAATCTATGAAAGTTCCAATACTGGGGCAAGCAATGTATTAATCAATGAGGCCCTAATGCCCTCTCCCCGTCCTGGCTGCTATAACGGCATCATAGGCATATAAAAGGAGGGGGTGAGTCCCTACATATAGTATATCCTAAGCTCTAGACCATTATACTTTCGCCACTCTATTAATATACAGGGAGAACAAAAAAGGGGTCAGAACACATCCCTGCCTTATGCCCCTTCTAATCTTTAAATGATCACTTCATTCACCTTTCCTGCCAAAGTGGACAGATGCAGTAGCATTTGAATACTTTTGTCTGATGAATGTTATAACACCCTCATCCATCCCAAGAATGCCTTATTAATATTTAACATGAGGGTTTAGGCCTGTCAAAAGGAAAT